>NC_134650.1:18207500-19407500 GCF_030463565.1 Pelecanus crispus | reverse complement strand
AGCGTCCCAAGTGCAAAAATGTTGAACTGTATTATCTGCATTAACAAATACACTCTGCAACAACACAAGCAGCATTCAAGTGCAAGGAGCAGACCTCAAGATCCAGTCTACCTGCCACAGCAAGGTAAAAACTTGCATGTAACTCATGAAGCACCTGCCCATTGAGTGACAACTCTGCTCTAACCCACAATAAAAAGGCAGCTAAAATGCATTCTTAGCACCCCCAACTTATTTTTTGCACTTGCCATGGGAAGTTACGCCACTTAGGAGAGATGTCACCAGATAGTCTCTCTAAACTGCAGTCTATCCAGTGAAAGTCCAACCTGTGGCTGGATCACTAAGAAGAGATCTTCCTTAGCATGGATAAATGTGGAGTGAACTCATGTTTTCAGCTGGAAAAGGAGTGAGTCTTCTCTACCAACTCTCCATGTTCAAAGACACTGTAATTCCTCTCACTCTTAGTACTTATACTCTTTTTCCTTTTAAAATGGCTGTAAGGAGTTACTTGAAACATGCCAGGCTAAAATAAAATCCTGAAGTAACAGAAAAATTCTTTATTGGTGGTTGATCGACGTAACACACAATACGAATAGGAGGGCTCATTTCCCCCCTAAGAATGCTTTTCACTGGCTAAGCCAATAGCAAACAACCATGACCATTTATAATAGTCTTATTAGGGAGTATGAGATTAGACCGGCAGGACTTCCGGTTTATTCTGTACTTTATGGAAGAAAGAATTACCTGGACAGAAAAGCCCCATAGCATCTTGGGTAGCATGCACCAGTACTCCGTTAACTGGCATAGTTAAAAAGCTTTCCCTAAGTCTTCCTTGCTAGAAACTAAGCCAATTACATCCTGCCTTTCCCTTGAAGGACACTGAAAACATCTGATCACCAGCTTTTCTAAAACAACTCGACATCCTTGATTTTTGTCCCACCCCAATACTCTACTTGCTAAACTAAACCAAAGCAGTATCTTCTGCATCTTACTTGTGCTGTTGTACTCTCCCGTTTGTCTACAGTTTTCTCAAAAGTGTGGTGCCCAAAATTGGACATATTAGTCCAGCTGAAGCCCAGCCAGAACCAAATATTCAGAACTGAATAACAAATTCCAGCAGCTGACAAAATATTCCTACTACTACATCCACAAAGATGTCACTCATCTCCACAGTATTTTCCGAAATAATGCTGCCTGGTCAAAGATTTCCCAGTGGTAGCTGTAAGCAGGAATTTTCATTCCTAAGCATGGTGTTTCTGCAGCATTTTAAACTTTCAGGTTATTTCTCCAGCTTATGAGGATCTTTCTGAATTTAAATTCTGTCCTTTGCGATCACACTTCCTCCCAATCTAGTGTCACATGCAAATATAAATAAATAATTGTATATTTGTTGATATGTTAAGAATATTGCAAAGGAAAAGTCTCATTCAAAACAGCAATGTTTTTTCTAATACATAACGTGTTTGATGTCAGGAATCAGATTTCAATGCAATATTACACTACTTACAGCAGTGGCTAATAGTGGCATACTACAGCAATGTCAGAGCTACCACAGATAGAAGCTGAGATTACAATTTCAGTAAAGCACAGCACAGTGCTTTTCCAGCCAACTTATTTTCTACTACCCTGCCAGCAGTCCAATCAGCAATACGCCACAAAAAGATGACTCTATGAAAGCTAAGTCATATCAGCATTAAAACAAAATATGTATTGATGGACAAATAGATATTCGTAATGCTGTACAGTACCAGAGAATCTAGTCTAATACTCAACAGAAACATAATATATACATTCATTCAAAGGTCTGTCTAATCCAAAAGACAGTATCTTGATGTATTATTTTTGCATTGGAAATGTAATAGTACTAAAAGTGTATTACAGTGTCATGGAAGAGATCTCCAAGGTTTTGCTATTCTTCCTTAGACAGCAAGCCCCAGTGGACTGTTTAATAAGAATGCATTAATTTACTTAGCCAATTTTCTTTTTCTATAATGAGTTTGCTTTCATTACATGCAAATACTTAAGAATATGAGTTAATTAATGAATAAAATTTGTATATTTGTATAGGAGATTTGTTCCACAATTTCACTAGACTATTCAGCCTTCTCTAACCATTGTCTGTTTTTCTGTATGCAAGCATACAATCAAATAGAGAACTATTCTCAAAAATTATTTCCACATGGCTGAAGCATGCAGAATTTCCATTATCCATTCTGTAAATAAAACAATTCAAGCAATCCTGAATATTTATAGAAACATGTATTAACTTAGTCATTTGATATATGTCTGATTTTTCTGCTTCCAAGTGTGAGCCTTTTTATTGCGTATTTGTAGATAGCTGCCAGCAAGACACAGTATCAGAGGATTTACAACTGTGAGGGTAGAATGCCATCTGCTGCTATGCTTGCTGCTACAGCAGGATAAAACAGAAGAATCATACACTTACTGCCTTCTGCCTTTCTCTTAACTGTAAAATGTATACAAACATCTCATTTTGTTTTATTAAAAATTAAAAAAAAAAAACAACACCAAAACTGGGAGCTCAGATGCCTTTACACACAGCTTTTGTTTTAAGATCTGGTAAAGTAACGTAACATGGACCATGGGATACTATCAATGCAAATAAGAGGCTGTTGTATCAGGCCTACTAGAACAAAACAAAAAGGAAAGTGTCATTTGACTGCAAACTAAAATATACTGGCAGATAACGTAATCAAACCATAAAAAAACCAGCACACTTTGAAAATGCATTTGCAGTGAACTACGGAGTTGCTAGACTGGGGCTAGAATTTAGTAACACCCCCTTGAACTGTTATGCACCATGATAGCGTTGCAAAATTCCCACTTTCCCAGTTTGGTTACATACAAGACACATGTCATAAGCAAAGGCAGTATATAGAACATGCTGTATTACCAGTCTGATTCATGTCCACTTATCAGGGTGGTTGGAAAAACCAAAACAATAAAACAAAAACAACACAAAACTGTTTTCTTAAATTCATCCTACAGGTTTCCCCCATGTCCTTTTGGTAAAAGTTAATTCTTTCCTTTCAAAGTGCTCTTCAATGAATCAAATGGAAACATTAGCCAGCATTTTACTCAATAATTAACCATTTAACCTTCCACACACAATGCAATCACAGAAGCAGTCTTATGGTTATTCAGAACACATTGCTGAGCTGGATAAATTCATATGCATTGAATTCTGGTGTAGTTGGCAAACGTTCAAGTTTTACCTTTTTTTTTTTTTTTCTACTGACAATGAAGCTCCAGGTGATTAAGTATAAATAATGCACTTCAGGTTTTTTTTTTTCTGCTGCCTCACCCACATACAAATGCTGCTTCTAGCTTTTTATAAGGATGGACATAAAAAGCTTGGGTACACAATCTCCTATAACAATCTGTTATAGCATATTATACATTGATAGTGTTTCTCCCCACAGTTACACCTTAATCAGTCAGAGTATAAGGTGAAATCAAAACCCTCAAAATCAGATAGAAAGAAAAAATAATCCAGGAATTACAACTACTGTACAGCCATGTTGCCTTTGAATTGCCATCAACAGGAGTTTTGCTAATCAAAATACCAGGAGCATGAGTACATTTTTGCTGTGTACCTTCTGTTACTTCGCATTAGAGCAGTGCACCATATTCAAAAATAACAAATCAGCTTTGACAACTGAAAGGAACACATTGCTTCCATGAAAAAGTAATTCAGTATAGTGTAAAACTTTATCTTTAATATTAAGTGAGGAACCATTCAATAAAGTTGAAGTACAGTTCAAACCTGAAGGGATAAAAGAATTCTTGAGATTGGGACCATTCACCAGAAAGCAAGGATAGAATACTATACAAGTAAAACCAAATCTCAGTCACTGTCACAATTTTTGCTAAAGATTTGCTTGGGGCTCCAACAGAATTCTTTCAGTCTTTCTCAAGATCAATTGATCTCATCTTACCGACATTCTCTTTATAACATCTATATTATGACTGTCCCCTACAGTTAAGGTGAATTAACTGCTGCTTCTTCAAAAATGCATCTTACTTTTCCGTCTTCCCTATTTAAAATGCAGAAAAGCCAAGTAATGCGAGAAATACAGTGGAAACCACATAAATGAGTAACTGTCAAAAGAACAGAACTATTAAAAGAATAAATCTTGTGTACCCAGCTGTGAAATATAACACAATATAGCAGAACACAGCTAAATGTTTGAAATAAAAAATTGAAATGCAAAGTAACCTAAAATTGTTTAATGAACATAGCTGTTAAAATATTAACTCCTTGCATACCAAAACTCAAAAGCATACATGGTAGGAAGCCTGCTCAGATGAACAACACATTAATAAGTTACCTATCTATCTATCCACCTATCTCTCCATCTAGCCAATCAGCCACCAGCTAAGCTCAAGAGCTTTTATGTGTAAGATATATTGGCAGGTCAATTTCTGCACGGGCTTTTTCATTTCAAATGTTGTGGTTTACAGCAAATATTTACCTTTGAGGTGTGCTGAAGCTGGTCTCCCACATATGTTTTACGGAACTGATCCAAGAACCACAAAATTGCCAGTTCTACTTTCTCATTACTGGACTGTGGTAATTGGGCATCCATCAAAGATATCAGCTGAAAAACTCTTAATGACAGAAAAAAAAAAAAATTTCAGGAAGAATTCTCAAATTAAATGATATTGTCACGGTGTTTCTTTACCCATCAATCATTTTTTGTTTGCCTACATTTCTTCTAGGATTTTGTTTTGTTTTGATGCTAATTATGCTAATTGATCACTAATAAACATAAACATAATGCTCTTCTAATTACTTTGTCACTTGAAATTTTCTCATTGTTATATTGTTATCATGTTATACTGGGGCGAGTTTGTAAAATGTTTTTCTCTTTCTTAGAGCATCAATTCCATGATGAAAGAAATAAATTTGAGATGCATGCGTCTCAAATTGCAAGTGCAAGATAAGAGCTGTTCAAGTTCCCTGGAAATTGAAACTATTGTACTTGGAAATAAGTTTACATATCCAGTATACAATGCACTGTCTGCCCCACTTCTTCCCACTTCTGTCTCTCCTAAAACATCTGAACAAACGTGTATTTTCTGACCAAAATCCTTACCTGGTATACATCTTCATATTACCAGGACTGACTTCAAAGAATCAATTTCAGCCTATGTCAGCTAAGGAAAGTTAATAGGTGTTTTGTTTTGTTTTGTTTTTTTTTTAAAAAGTAATATTCCTTTATTTAATTTGCCGTGTTCTTCTGCTATCTACTCCTTGAAATCCTAATTCCCTAGCAATTCAAAAAATTATTCTCACCTTTTGCCAGTTCTGAAATATATAGTCACTGGATTACAAGTCAGTAGCTACTTCATCTGTAAGCCTGTATATTAAAACCTCTCACTTTTAATAAAAAATTAGTGGAAGATTGCTAACACCACAGAGCCCCAGGGTAGATTAGGAAGGCAAGAAACGAAGGAGAAAATTTAAAGCGTTTTACCCAATTCTAAGTGGTATGCCCTTTTTCATGTGTTAGCTAGTGGATATAAGTAACAGGATCAAATATGCACACCTTTTTTAACATACTTGTGGGTGAAAACAAGGATTAAGGAAGTGTTTGCCACAAGGAATACATGTCATTCACAATAATCCCAAGCTCATCCCTTGCCCTAAAACTTGCAGAAAGAACTCTAGCACGCACATTTTTAAATCCAGAGCCTTCTTTTTTATTCCAAGCTCTAGTCTAAAAATAAGTCTAAATTTTCAACAGTTGACCAGCAGTTCCTCTGCACTTCTTCACCCGCAGTAATTAATGCAAAGGAAGTAGTGCAGAAAATAATAGCCATAACTCACAACTAAAAAAATTACCACTTGTATTCAAGTAGAACGCACAAACGAAAACAGGTAGCTACACAGGCATATCTAAACACTGCTTATAGTAAGAGACATATTTGCTCTTTCTCTTCCTCTGGCACACAGTTTTGAAAAGATAGCCTTAATGACTCCTTCACTGCCTAGTATGATGAATCGGGAAAGATCAAAGCCAGTGGAATGGTCTTAATCCACAGAAAGTCAATACAGTCTTTCAGCACCCACCATCCAAGAACTGGACGAAAATTGAGGCATTGAAATTCAAAATATCTGCTAATACTAAATGTCATTAAAAAAAATCAAAATAAAGAATACAAAACAAGCAATACTTACCGACAGGATAATTCTCCATCCATGGCATCATGTTCATCAGTACTAGTATATGTTAACCGTCCTCCCACAAAAGTACCCACAAAATAGACAAGCCATGCCAGACGTCCTAACATTAAAAAGAAATAAGAACGGTTAACAGTTATAAACCATTATACTAGTGCAATACACTTCCATAATGTATCAGCAGTTCTATACAGTATCAGACTGTGGAACACTGTCAAGAGAATGGTTAGGTTTCTCCCTTTACCAGATTTTAAAACTACCCAGACAAATCAACTAACAAAAAATTCCAATCAGAACTAACAGATAAAGTAGAACAAGCCTTTTAACAAAAGAATTAATTTAAAATACAACTTAAGCAAACTCAGCCTGGTAAAATTAGATAGACAATTAATCTAGCATCCTCACTTGCCTGCCACAAGTTACTTCAAGGCATGGAACAATTTTATCTACAGTAAAGCTGTTACATCCACTTATCATAGCATTAAAAGTAATTGAGAGTCACTAAAATCAACTTGTTTCTTAGTTTTATTTCAAATGAAGAATTCTTTGTAATATTAAACTACTACCTAAAGTGGCTTGCACATAAGAAAATATTTGTGTCATCAGTCAGACATATTCTTCAAGAAAAGAGTTTGTGAACTACCACACAGTTTTGAAAGCCTCTGTGGACTGCTTTCTAAAAGGGTTTGAAAGACAGAGCTCATCCGTTTCAAGCCATGCTGTCATGCCTTCCGATCTTCCAGATTATTTAGCTGTCAGTTTCCACTAAAGCACTTATAGGATCCACTGGCAAAGTCCTTATCAAGTAAAGTACAACATAAGGATCATAATTTCTGTAAAGCTAAGATTCCATAAATATCGCTTTGAGTTTGTGTATGTAGTGTATTTTGTACATACTTTCAAATACTGAAATCCTGCTTTACAAATATGAAACTCTTAAGTTTACAAATACTGAACTCAGGGGAATTCTTTTGGCCTCTCTCTGCTGGAAAATCATTGCCATGTTGCCAAACCTGGATTATTTTAATCTCTCTGGACATGAAGGTGGAATATCTTTAAATTTGACCTACTGGTACCTACTCAAGCCATGCAGATTCCTACTGCAGCTTTTTATGCTGTGAATCCAGTAACTAATGGTATCCTCTCTTAGGAAAGATGCAGTATTTTTCCCTAAAGTTAAGATCAAAACTAAGACCTCAATAGCAAAGTAACATAGTGACCTGTTAAAACTTCAGGATACCACTAAAGGTTTCTTCCTCAACTGAAATGCACTGAGACTACAGAACAGTAAAGCTATTTTTAGACTCCATCTTCATTTGGCAAAATATACTTTGTAATAAATTAAGATTAATTGTTTGAAAATAACAACACAGCAAAGACAACTTGGAAGAGACAACTAGAAGATGTCTTGCCCTCATTACTAGGATTTTACCAAGTGATGACAGCATAACTTACAAGACTGAATACAATACCCTCATGAATATAGTGTCTTCCGAACACATTTTGAAGTTTAACATAAAGGATAAACTACAGATAAACAAATGAGGTCATGTTATGACTGTAAAACAATTATTTTATTTTGGATATTTCTACGTGGATATCAGGACAGGCACAGTATCTACCAAAAGTCCTGAGGTTTTATTTCATGTTTGTTTCAAATCTCTGATAAACTAGTCTTCATTTACATAACATTAAACTTCACTTAATTTCCCTCATGTTTTGCATTGTTGTATTTTGAAAAACCCAGAACTGAGATAGCACTGAATGCTCTACCCTAAGCTCCTTCAACCAGGAATGATTAATAGTTCTGAGGTGTTCCAGTATGCTTATGGCCTGAATCTGGTGGCTACACATCATAAGTAATTCTGTTTCAGTCAGAGGTATATAGTACAGTGTGTTCTATACATAAAAAAGATGTTGAGATCAAATATACATGAAAAGATAATGCAGAGTATGGAATAACAGGCAGATGATTTCAATACAAGTACAGGAAAGCATTCAGGTTTGTCTTAAATCTCAATCTTATTTAAAAAAAAACCCACACAAATATGTAATACAGTCTTAGATCTGTAACAGAAAACACTTCATGACAGGGAACAAGTGTTGACTTTTGAGACAAGACAAGATACATGTGGAAGACTTCCAAATAATCTTCTCATATTGTTCCTGTTCCATTCCTAATAAACTGGAAGGATGGTATTAGCTGTCCTACAACCAACATATTTCCCTGTTTCAAGACCTGTGCTTCTTCACAAACACGACGCTTCCAAGGAAAACTCCATCAGACACACTACACATTGCAGTACAAACAGCTGTTAATTTAGGACACTAAGAGGTTGCACCACGATTAGCAAACACCAAGAGGCTGAAGTGTCTAGAGGAACAGACATTGCTCAAATTAATTTAGCTTTAACAGCTATTAAAGAATGGCCATTTGAAGATGGTATCAAAAAGCAACTGTGAAGTGGTGCTAGTTGGTTCAAAGAACAGAGTTACCACTTTGGCCAATAATCTTTTTTAAAGTAAAAAACCTGTCTTCCTTTTTACAAATTGCAGTAGCTCATTTTTAAGTGCATAGTTATTTTTCTGATGATAGCCCTCTTCTCTTAGCACTATACCAATTAATAGGTATGACTCCTTTCCCTCTTTTATACCTTCACTATTTAAAATTTTCAGTGCATTTGCTTTTGCAATTACTGAGGCAAACAACATCTTTTCTTTTAGAAAATAATTATTGCTGTAATAATCTGTAATTATGGTTTATAACAGCAATAATCCCAAAGAAATCAGTCATTACCATAGATCACAAGTAATCATTAACTACTGTTAATGACCCACTTCTTGGGGATTATTGTTTTAGTAAACCATGACTGCATCACTATTGATACAGAGAGCAAGACAGTATAATAAAATGAGATCTTAATATTACATTAACTTATTTTCTAACATTAAAAGCCATTAAACATCTAAATTTAACTATGTATATCTAGGGGATATAACAGTTATTGTTCAATATGAGCTTCTTTGCAAAAAAGAAATACAATATTTAAACTGCATCGAATGTTTTCTAATGCATAATGACAATCCCCAGAGCACTGACACTGAAAGGCTCCAGCTGATTGTTTCCCTTTGGCCCCCCATGACTGGGGAATGGTGCATAAATTCAGACTGCAGCTGGTCAATGAAATCAGCTCATTAATGAAAGTTCTCCCAAATAAATCTTGATAGGTGCATGGAAGCAAGTGTAACTGATAAAAAAGATAAATAGGAGGTCTTACATAAATTAGTGAAAAAATGGCTCCTACACAGAAGAAAATTAGCATATTTAAACTGTCAACAGAAGAACAGTGAAATAAACCACAAACATTTAATAGCATGCAAAGAAACCTCTGTATTATGCAGTAACCTGTCTCACCTTTTCCAAACACCACCATTTATCCATTTAAAGATGCAACAGCCATAAGATAACTATGTTAAGAGCCAGTAGTTATAAAGCCAATTTAAGTGAGACAGAGAGGACCAAAATAAGTATATGAAAAAGAAAAAAACCAACTTATTATTTTTACAACTTACACTACAATAAATAACTTGAGTTTCTTGAAAATTAGGTAATTCATCTTAACAAAGCTGTATAAAATAAATTAAGGTTTTTAATGTTACATTGATTTTTACAGGCAGATAAATGCAAAAAGAACTTGAGTTAACATCTTCATTTTCAAAAACGTTTATCAAGTTGCAGCTGGTTCCCATGAGGGCACCTGAGGCACTAAAACGCTGATTTTCAGAAATTAAATGTTTTTACAGCTCTCATGCCTATATAAACATGTAACAAGATGTTAAAACAAACACATCAACTGCCAATGTATCCTATTTAATACAAAGACGAGTGAAAACGTGATGCAAGGTGACTTGGATCATTAATTCCTAGTTTGAGGAAAGGTCGAGGTATATCTGCAATAAGATCATCGGGTTTTTTCATATGCAAGTGTACAGTTGTTGGCACATAAAACACAGTTTAAAAATTAAATTAAATACTAACCTTCCTGGACTGTGATTTCTAATGGATTCCTACTAGAAGAGTGCAAAAGTTTTTGGTAGTTTTGTGCATTTTGGTCAAATAACTGTACAAGAAGTGTACAGGTCTTTTCATATTCACACCTGCTAACTGTGCACAGTTGCTCCAGCTGTTGGAAAACTGTAGCTGTATCATCCAGTGGATCTTCCAAGCCATCTCTGGAATAGAGATAAAAAGTAACTACTTAGCCACTATTGCTTAAAAGCTGTTGCTGTTTTCCCATCCAGATCTTGAACCACTGTCACTGAACTGCTGAACTGTAAAAGCCTTAGCAGATGGTGAATACAACAGACAGACATAAGATCTCATTTTATTTACATACATACCCATACACATCCACACAAACACAGAACAGTATTCTATTTGTGCCTTTCTCTTAACACATATTTTAAAAAGCAAAGAAGAAAGTAGATGAGGTTGGCAGTATGAACACAGAAAGGTAAATCTGAAGAGCTAAGGACCACCGTGCCTGAACAGAATATTAACAAGCAGCATCCTTCTCAGAGGATGATGGGAGGAAAGAATGGAATACTTAGTAGAAATGCATTTTGCATATTCATCAAATTAAGCACAAGACCATGATACCAAAGCCAAGAAACAAGCTTCAGTAAAATTCCATGCAATTGCTTTATAAATCTTTATTTTACTCTGCTGTAAACACGCTGCGACCCTATGGAATGCCTACAACAAAGAGACCAATAGCTCTTGCCATTAAGTGTAACTATACTCACTGCACAAATCACAGTAGGAAAGGTTTATTCATCAGAAGGTTACCCCTTTTGTTGCACAGGCAACAATCAATCTACAGATAAAGATAACATCCAAAAAGCTAACAAAGCTAGCAGTGCTAACATCCAAACTTGTATGAAAGACATACAGCAGCTGCAAATGCTGATGTTCAAGATGGGCTGAAACAGACCTCTTCTCAGGTATTTACAAGTATTTGAAAAAAAGTTCTCCTAGTTTGTAGAAAAGCATCCTCTTGTAGACCCTTTGTAGAAGAATCATTAGTTCCTCACTCACCCTTACTCAAAAGGGAGAATAGCTATTCAAACCCCCCAAAATGGCAGAAGTGACTTTCCTTCCCTTGTTCCAAGCAACTTCTTTCCCTATCTGAAGGACCAGCTGGATGGCTCCTGAATGTGATGTTATTGACTATACTAGTTTGTAAGAAAAATGGTCATTCCAGAAAACAGGATTTCTTTGCAAAGGTATCATTTAATCTCCTTGGAGCAAATGGAAGAAGTCTTATGAAATCAGCACCCAGACATCCCACGTTTCTCAAGAATGGTCTGGATGTTTGATATGAAAGTCTACATTTGATATTGCTGTCTACAGAAGTGCCACAACTGAGGATCTTCATCACATAAGAGAATAAGACAATACCACAGTGGTATACAGATCACGTAGAGCTAGGAATGGATATATGCCAACAGTATTACCAAAACTGTCTTAAGAATGATACACACTGGTAGAAGAGAAGATCAGTACTTTCCTCATCTTTTCCCCGTTGGCTTTTTTCACAGATTAGAAAGCTTACTCCTCCACAACGTAAAAAGGACATCCAGAAGCATCTCTCATCCATGCCAAACAAACTGAATTTTCAGTGCTGATGGTGATGCTGATGAAGAGACAACAGCACATTTCAATGGAGCTGGTCATGCCAGATGGTTTGACCCAGAAGCTCAGCCCTGCTGAGTGCTTCAAGTCTGGATGCTGATATGCAACGTACCACCCAGTAGAGAAGAAAGCTGAGGCATGAAGTTTCAACCCTGAGATTCCACTACAGAAAAGCTGAATAGAGAAGACAACTTAAAAATGCCAAAAGAAGTATAGGCTGGTTGAGAGAAGGCTCAGGAAAACTGACTGCACCTGCCATCAGCTGCTTCTCCTTCCCTGTTAATTCCCTGTTAAATTCCCTATTAATTCTTGTTCCTGAGACAATGATAGAGAAGTTCATGATTTTGAACCATTAGGAAGTCAGTGTTTAACATACCTCTGGTGATAACAAAAGGCAAATAACACCAACTACAGCTTCGTCACTAAACAGTAAGATGACAGATTACAAAATCTGTATACATGAGATTTTGTCTAAACTGAGACGTAAGGACAACAAAGGTGAAGTTGAATGCACTTCCTCACACAAACTGAACAAATTACATCATCTCAGTAATGTAAAATTCAACAGGAAAAGCAGATGTGGCTTGTTCTGCAGTCCTGTAGTCTGACAGGAGAGCCTACCAGCAGGAATTTATAAAAGCCCTTGGAGAAAATTAAATCCTTTCAGCAGTCTAAACACTTTTTTCTTATTTGCTAAATTATAGTGTGCACTATAAGGTCATTTACTTAAACTATTAAAAAGAAGATTTGAACTAAGAAATTTTAAAATGGCCAGTTTATCTTGCCAATCTCTAGCTTGTTCTATTTGGTCTCACCCTTTCTTGTGTGTAGGGTTCATTCTGCTTTCCCCCATTACTCTACCCTCCATGGCCCTAGAAAGTGACTCATCAAGAAAACATGTCACAGCTGAACAATACAGTTTATTTAGATAGTCTTAAAAAAAAGGTGGGGGGCAAGGGGGGAGAATAGGCTTTTTTCAAAACATAAAGGCACATGAATGGAAAAACAACTAGAATTTACATTTGATTTTGGTCTGGATTTAATAAGCAAAAGGAGTAAAATTATATCAGCCAATTAAGACAATCTAAAGAAATCACCATGGTAATCAGAATCAGTGTACTTCGATTTTAAACGTAACTAAAATAGAATATGCCAACAAATCAGAAAATTAAACATTCTGTATCACAGTTTTAAAGTTGCAATTACAAGTTTACCTTATAACTACAGGAACACATTCCAGTCTAGAAGTAATATAAGCTTTTGTTATCTCAGGTGCATATGTATCTAAGAGGTGGGGTTCTGCCGTTTTCACAAAAGGTACAGATGCTACCATTCTTTGCCACAGAGTTAGCAAATAATGAACACTATTTGGAGCAAACTCCCAGTGCTATAAGAAAACAAAACATACTTCCGTTAAAGCATCCCAGTGTGAAATTTTAGTTGCGAAACATGATGCTTTTATCTTAAGTAGTCTTATTCATTCACATAACTATTGAAGGACCCAGTGAGAACTGAGACATACTATGGCACATGTTATAGAGTAGATCCAGAACTACTTGTAGGCACTCTCGCCTCCTTCAAGTGAAAGCCATGATTCGAAACTCAGTTTGGCCTAGATTCTTACACAGTTGTCCTGGTTTCAGCTGGGATAGTTAATTTTCTTCTTAGTAGCTGGTATAGTGCTGTGTTTTGAATTTAGTAGGAGAAAATGTTGGTAACACACTGATGTTTTAGTTGTTGCTAAGTAGTGCTTACACTAAGTCAAGGACTTTTCAGCTTCTCATGCTCTACCAAATAAGAAGGCTAGAGATGCACAAGAAGCTGGGAGGGGGCACAACCAGGACAGCTGACCCAAACTGGCCAAAGAGATATTCCATACCATATAACATCATGCTCAGTAAATAAACTAGGGGAAAGCTGGCTGGGGGGCAGCAATCGCTGCTCGGGGACTGGCTGGGCATTGGTCAGCTGGTGGTGAGCAACTGCATTGTACATCACTTGCTTTGTATATTCTATTATTATTACTACTATTTTATTTCAATTATTAAACTGTTCTTATCTCAACCCACAAGTTTTCTCACTTTTACTCCTCCAATTCTCTCCTCCATCCCATGGGGGGAGGAGGAGCAAGCGAGCAGTTGTCTGGTGCTCAGTCGCCAGCTGGGGTTAAACCATAACAACAGTGCATGGTGAGATTTCAGTGCTATAAAAGTGCCATTCAAAAATCCTAAATGTGGAGTGGGAAACTGTCTAGAGCCACCTAACAGGAAATGGAAAGAACAGAAATGCATCTCAACTTTCTTTTCTCTTACAAGCCTATGGAGCTGCCATTGGCAACTCAGGAATTCAAAGGTCAAAATCTTCTCCTAAAGGTCACTATCTTCAGCTGTTATTCTGAATACCAGAGAAAGCCTCTGGAGGAAATGCTAAAATAACAATTGTAGTATTACTCAAACAGTGTGCACGCCTTTATCTTGGTGTGTTTCAAAAATAAATCTGTAGAATTTTTAACACTGTGAGAATCTTGATCCTGTGATAGGTGTCATTCTCATACAGATGTGCGTCCCTCAAAAATTTGGACATTATTCCACGTAGCTTCTGAATCCAGCTCAGACAGGAACTTTGCACTCAGCAGCTCAGCATATAGGCAACTCTGTGTGTGTGTGTACACATATATACATATGCAGAAAAGCAGAATTCAATAACCTAGTCAGTGTAGGCACTTTGAAGTTTACATGGGAGCACGGGTGTAAGTATTTTAGGGTTGGATAAAGGGTTTAGTTTGCTGGATTTTTTTTTTTTTTTTGAGGGTGAAGACTAAGGCTGGGGGATTAACATCCATCTATCTCCTACTTCAGTTGTCATTTTCTTCTTTAAATCTGCTCCCATTATAAAACTTCATAGTAAAAGTGGGAACCAGTTCTAGAGAATTTAGAAATCGGAGTTACATCACTGACAAAATATATTTTTACATAAAGACAAGCCTCACCACCTCCTCAAAATACACCAACACAGAGAACCAGGATCAGCCCTCTTTGTCATTCAAGAGTTGAAGAAGAGAGAACACTTCTGTATACATTCTTACCTGTAAGCTAGTAATAGTAAAATTTGCTATAAGTTGGATGACTTCTGGGTAATCTTTCACCATTACTAGCTCTCCTAGTTGATAGTTTGTCTTTAGCCGAGCCAAAAACCGACAGAATTCATGGTAACTACCCGGATCAGATAAACCCTAAATTTGAAGAAGCAGATTTTAAAAAGTTAACAGCTTAATCTAATAGAAATTTTATAAACACTATTGCTAATTGAGTGACAAGTTTATTTGCATAGGGGTTTTGCTTTGTTCTGAATAGAAAATCAAAGCAAGAAATCTGGCTGAAAGTGGTTTTGACAGGTTCAGTAAATTAACAAATAACTGGAAAAACAAATCCACAGCTGTTTTAGCATTTCAAATAAATAAAATGAAAAATAAAAAGATACCTGTGGATTTTCAAGTATTTGTTTCACTCCTTTGATCAGATTACCAAGATATTTGGCACGTTCTGGATTGCTGAATAAAGACCTCCTTGCAGAAGCAAACTGAACTAAACAAGAAAGTGCCTGAAGAATAAAAAAAATACTGTAAGATTAAAAAAAAATTAAACTTTCAGAATAATCATCTCAATGTTTGGAGGAATCCAACCTACTGCTGTCTGTAGTACATTCTGTGGCTGAAGATTATTTTTACAGCAATGTCTATATGATCATTGAACACAAACATGGCTCAGTTTTAAAATTCCCTTTTATAACAGCTTCTGACTTCATCAAAATAATTAGGTGGATGTTTTCTATGTGGCTGAGTAGTGCGGAATTGGGGGAGAAAGGATTTGAATGCTTTCAGATTCAGAAATGAGAACTGGGGCTGAAGTTCAAAGAAAAGACATCGTGACTGGGCACTGAGCCAGGGGACTCATAACATGCACAGAATAAAATAGGGTCTTTTGGACAAAGTATAGATGTAAAAAGACTATTTTCTGTAATTACTTGAGTGTAAATCACTACGTGTCACTTACTAACTGAGACAGCACTGGTGGAAGGGAATGATACAAATCAAAAAACAGGTCCAAGGTCTCTGGCTCCAGGAAGACTACGGAAAAAGATAAGTTGGTTTTATCACTCTCTACAAGCAATAGTTAAGTATCTTTATTTTAATAGAATCATCTTCTCTTTAACAAAAACAGTAAGAGTGAGATATCACTGTAGTTGAGTATGAACTATGAATAGACGCATTAATTAGTTCATTGTACAATATTAAACAAAGCACTGTTCTCTTTTTAGCACATTTAATTTATCCTATAGCTCATAAAGAATACTTCCCCCAAACTGCAGATGAGATGCAATACTTTGTCAGTTGTTTACAGAGTGCTGTTCTGTAATAGATGTAGGTAAATTAATTTCTTCCAGTTACGACAGTAGTACACTAAGATAAGACAGGTTTCCAGATACTAAGGATTAGTTCAGTCTGTATTTAAACAAAGGCAGGTTTTTAACAAAAGTTCCACAGACTAGCCTGAAGTCTACAGACTGATAAACAGAAAAAAAAAAAACCTTTAAACACCAAGTTACCAATTCACCGTGGAATCACATCAAATGAACTATAACATTACCCTATTTTATGAAGGGGTAACAACAAGGTAGAAAAAGTTCAACAATAATTCATAATTAAGTAATCCCACAAATTAAGTAACATTTCAGAGTTGTTCCATTTGTAAGCGCTATTTAATATGAAGACTTGTGTAAAATAAAGCATCACATAACAAAGGTTAATTTCCTTAGGCACTCTTTGTGTTTAATGCCTAAAGGGAGATCTCTCCATGGACAATTTAAAGTATCTAAACTAAAATCTCGGGAAAACCTGTGCCCTTCTTCCTAGGGGTCTTGGGAAATTACTGTCACTTGCCCCAATTCAGCCTTTTGTCAGTATTCCCCTGCTTGCCATATATTATTGCTCTTCATCCCTCACACTGTGATTAGAGACTACTGTACATTAACTGTACAGGTATGCATGGAAATTGATGAAGAATAGTATCCTTGAAATAAGGAGGAATATCAAACACTACAGAGTGTCATGCTATACAGGTAAGCCAGATTTAAACCTCCCATCTTGGGTATGGGAAACTGTGTAGGTGCTTTAGCTAGACGTAACAGACTTCCAATCAGGCTCATTTATTTTGCCAAGAAGCAGGATAAATTAGCCTACAAGGAGCTCCATGCTGCTAGTGCTAAACTGCATCCATTACCCAAGGTAATTTCATTAAAGCTAGCTTGGACATCTTTATACTAGACCGCCATCTGCACTGTGTAAGCTCAGGAAGTCAAACCTCTAGAGTCTAAGAACCAAGTTGCAACCCTTCTGCTGCCTTCATTAACAAGCTCACATACTAGAGCAAACAAGCACACTAGGGAAAAAAAAAAAAAAAATCACACAGTTTTCTCATCAGGAGGAAGACAAAAGAAAACAGACATGCTACAAATGCTGTACCTCTTTCAAGGTGTTCATATGCCAGGGATGAGAATAGTATTCAGTGTCTAGTAAGAACAGTTTGGTTTACTCTGAATATCTATGTTATAGACTACATTTATTATTTCTGTCTGTAAAAATTACAATAGAAAAAGTGCAAGAGAAATAGCAGATGTTTACCAATAACTCACCAGCAAAAAACTCTAATCCACATTAAAAAGTATTTTATATTTGCAAGTACTGCGAAAAAAGAAGTTACACAATCCACTGAAGTATAGACTTCAGACTACTAACAGTTATGATCCTTTCTTACTTGTTCTCCAGTTTGTTGGAATCTGTACAGTGCATAGGTCATCTGCAGATTCATCAGCTGAATTTCCAATGAAATCAAAATTAAGACAGTTTAGTACAAGCTTCAAAAGTTGCATTGCTAGACTTTGTTGCTGTTGGTCCTGAAGGGTTAAAGGTTTTGCCAAGAGCTAAGGACAAAAGAAATCTTGTTAGGTCACCTGCACAGAACATGCTTTAAAAAGAATTTTAAAAAGGAAAATGTTTGGATGAAAAACTGCAAAGTTCAGAGCAAGAGAACACATACTAAGGGAAAAAGAAATCCTTCAACAATAAAAGGTATTGTCTTTCCTCAGAGGCAAGGGGAAAATCATTATTACCACCTCAGAGACATCTTCCATGTCAAGCTAAAGCTCCCAGACTTATAAATAATTTTTAAAAGCCTGGTGAAATAATTGTTTGGCATAAAATACTTATAGGTAAAACTCAGCATGTCACTGATACTGTCTGTTAAAACATTACAAAAATTAAACTATAAGGTTTCATGTTTTTCTCTTTCAGTTACTCCAGACCAGCACGGGGTATATATCATATGGGTGAAAAATATCTCAACAGTTGGTTATTTTTCAGTTTGATGTCCAGGCTGCTAAGCAGTATGAGTTTCACAGTATGCATACTCAAAGACTGTTCCTTTGGCAAGTCTAGAAAAACCTGGCATTAAAAAACAATGAAATGAACAGTCTGTAATCTGAACTATTTACAACACCTGTATAAATACAGCTGTCAGTGTCTCCACTGCTTTAAAACCCCTGTAGTGTCAGAATAAAAAGGTACTTTGTAAGCAAAACAAGCTCTTGGGATTTGGAAGTCTATACTCAACATACGGTGCGTAAGAATACATTTTTATTGATCCCCTTCTGGAATTATAATAATTTAAATAACATTTTATCTTAAAGAAATTACTACCTCAAGATTATACACACAATATAAAGGCACTGAAAACAAACCTCAAATTCATTAGTCACTGATGAACAATTTTGTCTAGAAAAACAATACAATAAATATAAATGCAACAACTTTATCTAGTTCATCTGCTCCTTATTTAGATACAAAGTCACATCTCTCAAGTTTATTAACAAAAAGTTTTAAAATGCAGATGACAGGAATTAAAATCAACTGTGTATCATTAGATGTCTCATTAGCTTGATAATAACTGTTGCACCACATTAGAATTGACACTAAATTATTAATTCAGCTTTGAAATCAACATCGAATTTCTGCATGTCTTGTATAAACATAACCTGTTTTGCCACCAATCCTCTCTGTAACTTGGAATTATTTTAGTGATTCCACATTTGTTAGTTGAGTGTATTTTTCAGTGTATTATAGACACTGAAATATTTCTAAAACCAGCCTCCTATACTAAAGTTGGCATTATAAAGATACTAATTATAGTTTTCTTAGATTTCTGCCTGGAAATCTGTGTGATGTCACTCAGACAAACCTTTCAACATATGACAGACTAAAGAACTACCAGTAGACCAGTTGAACTCAAAGAAAGCTAGGAAGCGGGTACCACAGGATACAGGTTCTCACAAATACATTTTTTGTTTTGATGTGTAATGGGGCTTACTATATCTAAGAAGATTCTTCCAAAATTGTCCAATTCTTTTAAATTATATATGATTTCTCCATTAACATGTGATTCCAACACTGATTTAAAACACCCTGTGTACATTAGCAGAGCACTCCCTCTTTAGAGGTGAGGGCTTACATATTTTTTAATTGTTCTATATATTAAAAAAATACACTGCCTGTCACCTGAGCACTGGTAGCTGACCACACGCGCCCTTTAAACTTATTGCAAATGTGAGGTAAAACATGCTAGTTAGACTAAAAACATACTGTGAAAGAAATTTAAGCTAACACAGTTTATCTTGTTTTTTACAGCAGTACCTTAATCACATACCTCAACCTTGAGAATTATACCTTTAGCCAAAAAGTAATCACTACCATTATCTACTGACCTAGTGTGATGACACCTGTGTTTAAATGCTTAAATGGCTGTGTCCAAATTTCAACAAATAATTAATTTGGTTTTCAGAAAAACTGAATAAACCAGCACTCCCAAATAAGTCGAAGAATAGAAATAAGGCAACATTTAAAAAATAAGCTGCTCTCAAAAGCAAAGAGTTGCTTGAACTTAAGAGAAGTAGAATGGTACCACAGGGTGCCACTTCCACTGCTGTGGAAGGCCTTGATCAGCACAAAATGGAAAGTGCAAATTACAGCTTTGATCTCAGTTCAACCTACCTGGTCCTGAGAGACCTAGCTTACAGCATGCTGTTCTCCACCAGCTCCTGTTGAGGCTCTTGAGAGGCTGCTGCCTGAATTACCCCAAAATGTTACAGAGAGGATAAGGGAACTAGTGAAGGAGGAAAACACCTTGGCAGATTTGACTTCTCTGCCATACCACAAGACAGAGAATTTGTCTTCTTGGTCGCTCCTAGTTTAATAAATAATTCTTTTAGCAAATACTGAGATTGTAGGCCCAGCAAAACTGAGATACAATTAAATTAAGAAAAACATCAAAAAAGAAGACAAGGTCAGAATTTAGACAGTTCATCCTTTACGGCAAGATATAAAGGCAGGGGGGAGAAAGGGAGGGGAAGAGAGAAAGAGTTGGAGGGAGGAAGACTGGAATTTTTGTCTTTGAATGTTTTTTGGTCACTTGAGCTTAACTGGGTGTCATGTAATCCATTTAAGTACAGAATTCATCAACTCAGAAAATACTAAGGACTCAAATCATTATGTTAACAGTTTAGGTTCAATTATAAAGAGCCTCACCTCCTTCAAAAGAGAGCATGCAAGCATCAGTATGTCCTTTAGAGATGTGTCACGGAATGAGGTAGCTATTTTACGATGTTTTGCTGAAGGTCTTGAATAATCAACCTAAAAAAAGTTAGGACATAATAAACAATGCTCCCTTCTTTGCTAAAACTAGATGATAGGTATACCTGGCAGATTAATTATTTGACACTAGAAATGAAAATTATGGTCCAGCACTAAATACAGATCTTGACAGCTTCCTGAAGCACCTCCTTTTTTCCCTTCAAGGTTGTCTCTTTTTCTGGATGGAAAGGTCTGAGGCACTTCCTCAGGTTAAGATGTAGGCAAAAGAAAATCATTATCAGAAATACAATTGAAAAAGTTGATCATTCACTTTGCTTTATTAGTTCTAGTGACTGTCACGAGAGAAACTTTACCCTGTATCAGATATGCTATGTATCTGGTACAGGTAGAATCTCCGCACTAAGAATTTCTTGTCTCTCGATATATATTGGTAGGGGGGAGAAAGTATGTTAATCCCTTCATGTCTAAGAAATATTTCTCCAACTATTTTTATGAAGGGCAGAAACATTCAACACACTGCTTTATCAGCAATGCATACATCCCTTGCAGAAGGAAAAAAAACCAAACATGCTTACTAGATTAATTTCCTGAGTCAGTTCTGAGAGAATCATTACTCCTATTATATAATGGTCCACAGTCCCCTACAGAGAAGAAAAAAAAAAAGATAGGATTGCTCAAACATCACAGCTTGTATTTAGTATTTTCCAACATTTCTAGAATCAGATTCCATTTAAGATTTTCCAGCATTTCTAGTATCAAGATGAATTTTTAGACTGAGCTATCCTAAGCTGTTTAGAAGGCTTTCATGCCAAATTCTATCAACATTAATAGAACCAGACCTTCAAACTCCCTAATTAGCTCTGAAAAAAACCCTCATCATAAATTCTAAGAATTGTGTGATAACAAAAACCCATCTGAAAATAGACTCTAAGTAACCGCAATCTAGAAATTCACTATTACACATTTCTCAAAGGTCTGTTCAGTATTCTAGAACTGGCAAGGCAAGCTGCATGAAATGCAGACCATTAAATAAAATTAAGCTGTGCATGGGTGAAAGAGTGAAAGAGATCACAGGGCACTCACAGGAAAAAAAAAAAAGTTTTGAAATGATACCTATCCAAAAAATCTGATTCTCTTCCCTCAACAGTAGTATACAATGCATTGGTTTGAACTGAATGATATATTCCATCTCTGAGAACTTGTGTCTAAAATGTGAGGCAGTGGGTGTCACATATTTGCATGTGAGGGTGCTATCTGATCATCAGTATTTAAGTTCCTTGGAATGTTCCCAAATTCGGATACAATGCAGAATTCTGCATTTAATTAATAAAATTTAGCTGTCTTCACTGAGCTACTACAAAGCATTTATAGAAAAATTAAATCTGCTTTGTTAAAAAAAATTAACTGCATTTAGGCCTTGCCATTGAGTCAGGGGGAAGATCTCTATGTCTACTTTCACAGCTGCAGTTTGCAGCCTCAGCTCCCTTGTGTCCAAAAAGCAATGTCATTCTTGTCAAAATTTTCCTGGTATTTGTCACACTCATTTTTACAACTCTGAAGATCACCCAAAGTTCAACTAACGAAGAACCTGGCTACTTACCAAGGGGCCTAACTTTTCACTGCCATCTAGTTTGTATTATCACTTGCACCAAAGAAAATCAAAAGTGAAAATTTCAGAGAGCTCTCAGGCAAAATTTATATTGTTGCTCTATCTGTATTCAGTAAGATTAAACATCTTATACTGTAATTTGAACACAACTTTTACATTTCAAATTAAAATAGCCTATATGAATGTTCCCTAGATCACACAAACCTGCAAGAATGGAAAATGCAACCTCCCCTTTTTCACGCGTGTGAAAAGCTATGTGGTAAATTACGAAGGAGTTGGGAACAGAACTGCAGACCTAGCTGCTAATCCCTTTTTCTATATTAAATCACACTCAAATTCACACTGGATGAACTTCAATCTGGAATGCTAATGCGTATGTGTTTGAAACAACCATACGCTAATTATTAACATATATTAGTATTGTTTAGGGATTTTTTTTTTCAATTTTTATCTAAAATTTAATTCACTAGTAGATCTATGGCTTAATTTTCTTTTCTACAGGAATTCTTAATTTAACTAAAGAAATCTCTTAAGAAGCTAAATTTTGTATTTAAATCTCTATTTTTAATAAGCTACACACCAAAGAGTCACACTGCAATCATTTTAATAATAAATGCAAAATCCAATTACAGTACATTCATAAAAATAACTGCAAAATGGTGGAGAAGTATACTAGAGTCTGGTTTTAATAAACAGAATATTGCAACTTATCTTTTATTAGACATTCCCAATATAACTCAAAAAGTACATTAACTTGAACAGTATTAAAAACAAAGAAAGACTGAAAAACAAATGAGAAACTCATTGGCAAGAAACATAAACTGTTAACTTCATATTTTTTTGTTGATTTGCCAGGATCACTAACACATACATACATAATAAATCGTTTTAGAAGTAATTCTCCAAATAGCTTAAATTTTCTGATTATTTTTTCCTCAAAATAAGTATTAGTGTACTATGTATGTAAACAAAATGATGTAAACATTCACACAGACACTCAGAAAGATTAATCAGTATTAACTTTTTAAGCAGATTAGCCATCTCCCAGAAAACTTTTTGAGAACCTTTTTATACTCTTAAATGTCTGAAATAACCATGTCTGGTTAATAACCCATGACATCCAATCACTTTCTCCAAACTTACTTCACAGAAGATGCTGTCTACCCTACATCTTTAGCCACTGTGTCTGACAGTACTTACTCTAGATTTGACATGTAAATTTGCATAGTGAACAGTCCATAGCGAATGACTGCACTCTGACTTTAGGAGAAATTATTTCCAATTTTCAAATACTATGTACCAGCATCACCTCTCTATCCTGTAACGCATCTTCTTTGTAACAGTGACCAATGCAGTGGGGGAACAGGAAATAATGTGGAAGGAAACATAAAACAAGAACATTCCTGCCTCATCCAATTACTGGAGCGAGAAGATAAGTGATCTTTCCCCCCAAACTTCCCCATATCCCTACCTAGAATGCATAATTTTTGTGATATATTAGATTTAAATACATATGCTAAATTAGGGAAAGTTATAAAAACACTCTAAGTTTATTATCTATCTCCCTATATTGTACACCATAATCCTAGGAGAGACAGAATGTCTTTTTTTTTTTTTTCTTACACTCCTCTTTACATGTATGGAGAGAGAACATACATATATGCAGGTATCTAAGTACCTATGCACACAAACATGAATCATCAATTTCTCATAAAGTGAGAAAGGAATGGGGCAAACAAGACCACAACCACACAACAAATATATACAGCGTCTTGCAATTTTGTGTACCACAGCTCTGTCTTTACACAAGCTTTCCTCAGAAACTTCAGAAGCAGGGATATCTAGTGATTTCTGCTAAAAATTAAAGTGCAGGTGAAGTCCCACTGCTTATACAGAAAAGCAACAATAACACTGTAACAGTGAACACTCCAACAAATAGTTTATAAAGGTATCTTTTTGATCAACCCTCCATGACAGGCACTTGAAAAAATACATTTGAACTAGTTCTAGAACTGAGCCGTTTGGCACAGTTTTAGCAATCATTATTACAAGAATCACAATCAGACTCATGCTTTAGAACATCTGACAGTCTTACTCTTCAGATGGTGCCGTACCAGTGTTTCTAACCAGGTAACTGGAGCTAACACTATCAGAAATGCATCTCCACATCAGTCAAAAAAAATTACAGCATTAAATAGAATGGCTTGACAATGGGGGCTGATGTTTTACAACCACACAATGAAAAAGTGCTCTGGAAAAAGAAAACCAACAAAAACCCATAACAGCACTATGAATACTGTGAGGCATCAAAAACTACAAACTCGCACAAGTATCAAACCCACCCTGGTTCTTCATTGTAGGGCAATCTTCTGTTTTAAGCAACGCTCTTCACACTTTTTCCACCCAAGTGTATAACAACTAAGTGACATAACATGCCAATCACTAAAAATGAAGAGGTCCAAACAGAAAAAAAATGGCAGAAGTGAACAATTGCTTCCTACCTGCAAAAATTTTTTTACATCAGCAATAATGTCTCTGAAGATGAGCTGATCTTTTAGCACCTCAAACCATCCTAATTTTGTAATTTTAGCAATGACTTGAACAAGAGCTTGGATGACAAAAGGAGCCAGTTTGGGTTGAGATGCTACATAGTTCAGAATGTAATTTCCTGTAAAGAAGCATTTTAAAATCAGCAACGCAAGTCTTCTGTAAAGAAAATTAATTAAATAGTTCTAATAGAAACTTAAGGCATGGATTTTTTTTTAAAAAACTACATTCTTATGGTTAATACAATAACTGTAAGTTACGTTACATCATTAAATACAGCTAAACATTTAGTAACACAAAGCACATTACATATGTGATCATTACCCTAGGACACATATGACAACAGTTTGTGAATTTAGAGAACACTGGCAGGTAAAACAGAGTAATTTTTCGTTACAGTCCCATACACTGGGCACTGATTATTTCACTATGTAACAGCATCTCTCACAGCCAACTCAAGATACAGAAAGGTTTTTTTCAGACAAGAGTCCCTACTGAATGTTCTCAATGCAATCCAGAACATCCCTTTGGGTAATGCACATTGCAGCTGCAGAAATTCCTCTCTAACTAGAAGGAAGTTAACCTGTTCCAAAAGCTGTTGAAATGTATAAAATTGAAGTTGATTAAAGTTACCTAAAAAAACACTGAAATCTTTTATCAGAAGAAACAGATTCTCAGCCATGCATTTCAGAGTACTACTATCCACAGAACTGATACAACAGTGCAGATTTTCTAAAAATCCAAATCAAATCATACGGTCATTGTGCAAAGCTTTTCACTACTAAAGACCTAACACATTCTTGCTTACTCTTTTAGGATATAGCAATGACTTTAACATAGATCCTAAAAAGTAAGGAAAATTTTGTAGGATCTTAAGCCTGCAAGTAAGAACCTGCCCTGCCATGACTTTTACGAATGTTAAGAGCTGATCATGAACAGTGTTACATATAAGTGACTGGCAGGTGTACTAGCAATACCTGCAACTTTCATCCTTTACAAATATGACCTAAATCTCTTTACTGTCTTGTGGGATAAATACAAAGGCTATCTTGAAAAATGAGTAGTTTTTAAAAATATGAAGTAGCCTGAGCTAACATATTTATTTATTTTAATTTTGAAACTAGGAAACATTATTTGCAAGCTAATTGCAGAGAAATGATGAAACCTTTATGTTCACTCTCTCACGACGACTACCTTATGAATAACAAGCTTGGTAAATGGAGAGACCTAGTGAAAAAACAGACTATCCACTGAATGGTTACTGTGCTAACATGAAGTTTTAGATCCAACTAATATAAGGAAATTTTAACCACAAACATTACTTACGAATGTCAATCCTTTGTTCGATAGGTAATGGAGATGCCCTGCTTACAAGCTTAGACAGGCACGTTGCTGCTAGAAGCTGAGCATAGGATGTCTACAAAAACACATCAAAAGATATTATTCAAAAATAGGCTAATTAAAGGCAGAGACAATAGGTCAAAACCTGATAAATAATCAATAAACCAGACTGGTTATCAGATTTTGGTTATGTTTGTTAGGTATACCCAAAATGTATAAAATATGTATTTTACTAATATCTTTGTTTCATTATAAATAAATGTAAATTACAAAACATTAATAAAACAGTGGAGACCTAAAAATATCATCCTTTTTGATGGAAACTATTAATCTAAAAGCAATTTTACAATTCAGTGGAGTTCTTTAGTTTTAAAACCTGCTTTTAAAGCATTTGATAATTTAGAACCATGAGACGATTACCATGGGTTCAGCCCTGGATTAAAGATATTTTCAAATGTGTTTCCTCTTTTTCTTTCTCTTTTTGAATGACTTGAAAAACACAGCAAGAATTATACCAGACTTAGCTTGGACTATCAAATCAGAACCGATTCCCTTATCACTATATCTAGAGTTAACCATGAAATTAAACACCAAAAATGAAACTGAGTAATGATAAGAGAATGGTTTAAACTAAGAGTCAACAGATAAGCAGTTTAAGGACTTTTTTTAACACAAATTTTTTTTTCATTGTAGCTAACAGCTAGAAACAAGAACAAGGTGACGTTCAAACACCAGGTTATACCACACTGTGTCGCGACACTGCTCTGCAGATGACAAAACCCCTGATTACAACCCTTCTAAAGTACTGAAAGCTAAGATACTTTCCCTTTTCGTCCCTGACATCTCTAATGCAAGGTATTGCCAATTCTACAAAGACCACCTCCAAATGAAAAAAATTCTAGAATCATTTATGAAACAGAATACGTACAAAAAAGGGAAAAGAATTTTGCCTTTATTGTACTGACATGGTAATGGCCCACAACTGAGAAACCTATGTGAGCTTCCATGTGCACAATTACATTTATGGATAACATCTTTCAGATACTTACCGTTCCTTGTTCTAATAGAAGTTGGCATTGGCTAAGACATTCTGGGCTATCAATAAGCTCCAAGAGTACCTTCTCAGCTTGCATTCGCTGTGCTAGATCAGTTCCTTCATATAGGTGGTTACATAGTACTTCTAGTTCTGCCAGACTCTGTTAGGAAAGAACACAATTGAAACTTCCATGAAGACTTTCCAACCACATAAGATTTCTTTAAGTGTTTATAAACCTAGATACTATGCTAAGCTTTCCAGTTGATTCACGTTTAAATTGCCAAAAACTAAGAGACTTTCTGTGGCAAGAAGCCAAAAATAACTCTGAAAATTAAGTTGCCATTTCTTATTCTCTCAGCTACAAAAGTATTTTTTAATATGGTTCAATCCTTTCTGAGTCTTCAGATAGCTTTTCCAAAGACAGATGAAAAGATGGAGAACAGTGAGCAGTTTGAGCTGTGCTACTTAGAAAACTTCCGGCAAATTTCATTTTAAAAGCTGTAATTACTCATCAAATTACTACACCTGGAAAAATTAGCATTTGTCTATATCTGTTGATGCAAATATCAGCAAAAGACGGGACAATTCAGAAGCTATAGGGGCAACAGAAGAGCTAAAATTCCTCTCCACTGTGCAGCTAAAAAAGCCCTCTTTGGTAAAGAAAGTGTGTGTGTGTGTAATATCTCTCTCCTATGTGAGGGACATGATTCATATCTACTAGTCCCTGTCTCACAGAAGAGATGAACCCATTGAGCATGTTTTGGAATCATTACACAAACAGAAGTTTTTGCATCTATCAGGTTCCCAAAGCCTATGGACTCTCATCAAGAACCAGCCACGTCATTAGAAGGTACCCAGTAAATATTTCATGACTTGAGTGTGGCCTAGAAAGAAGAGTAAAAGAGAACACGCAGTACTTGACCAGTCTCATTTAAAAGTTTGAGTCAAAATCCTGTTCACCAGCCTTTCCAAAAGGATGCTTTGTACTTGAAATAGAAGATTTGGTTCGGCACAGTCTAGCATCACTTACACCGTAGCTCAAATGCCTTTTAAAAATCCAAGACAGTAATAGTGTCTTTGGCAACCAAAGTAAATTTGGTTTTGTCAATCAAAGCATGTTATTTCCCAGAGACATGCTTCTTATCAAAAAAAAAAAAAAAAAACCACCATGGTCTTTTTCCCTGGGTTTTTTTTTTTATTCTTGTGCATATGGAGTCCCTGGCTTTGATCAGCTTTTTTTGAATTTCAGTATTAACTACATTTTAAGCGTCCATCCAAACACTGAAAAAAGTCAAAAAGTAGCCATGTACATGATGCTTTGGAGAAATTTTAAGAAATAGCACATTTGCTCCTGGAATGAATAGATCAAATACCGCAAAGACTGAGCTCAACAGAGACATCCTTTGTTTTTCTTTCCCCTCCCCCTACATGTTCAGAGAGCACAGAGGAAAAATAAGGAACAGGTAACAATCCCAGTAATGCAATTTTAAATGACGCAAGATCCATGACAATTAAAGTGAAAATTAAGACTCATAAAATGCAAGTGTACACATTAGGGAAAATATAATACAACACAAAAAACACTAATTGGGGTAGAACATGGAAATAAGGACCTCTAGCAAAGATAGTCTTCAGACATAAATTACAATGCACCTTTCCATAACGGAACAGTTCCAATACAATCTGAGAAGCGTGAACCAAATTATCATGTCATAACCAGAAAAAGTTAAAGACCCTCCTTTATTTGATCTGAAATTTGACTTTCAAGTCTGGACAAATTCACCAACAAGTTTGAGAAAATCCAGCATAAAACCAGGGTATCAGGCCAAACACCAAGGTCTAAATCATCTGTATACTAACTGGCACTAAAATAGCAAACCTCTGAAGGACAATGAGGGAAACCCACCATAAATTTTTAAAGCAAGCCTGAACGAAAACTAGATAAAGATCTTCAAAGAAAAGCTGGTTTATCGGATATTGAGACTGATGATCTCCAGCTCTTTGAAATGCTTTATCTGAACGTGTTTGGTCTCAGGAGAACGTTATGAAAAAGTTTCTTATTGGTAGGCTTGAGGCATGGCCAGAAATTGCTCAGAATTCTCAGACTGCCAAAGAACTTGTTAGATGTTCTCCAGGTTGTATTGTATGTATAACACTGAGGAAACGTGCTGATTTTCCTTGATTCAGATAGTGAAACCAAAAAACACAACCTGAAATCAGCAAATACAACCATCTTGTGTATGATGGCAACTCAGCTGAGCAACAGAGATATTATTCAACTTTATTAAGAAAAAAATACTTGGAGAAACCAATGAGAAGTCAAAAACTAGCTCCCCATATTAATACATATTTTCTTCAAGAAAACAGAAGACTGTCACAATCCCTTTTTTATTGTGAGACAACACATGTGAAACTGATGCCTTCAGATACCTCCCTTACTCAAATCCTTATCAATAGCTGAAAGGTGATTCCTAAGAAAACAACAGTGTCAATGAAGCGGATCTAGCAGTCAGATGCTAGCTGCTTTAAGTGAGTCAGGAGTAAAAACAGACCTGTATAAGAAGTGGCATTTTCAATCACAAAGAAGTAGAACTTTTTCCAAAAAACAGATTCACATCCTAATGAAAAAGGTTACTGTGATATTTTTTTTTTCTTGTCGCCCTTTCATAATATTCAAGAATAAGCTAAATAAAGTTCTCCAAATACTTCTGGTCCCACCTCTCCAGCTCTCAGAAGTCCCTGGCAGCCCTCCTACTAGCCTGTGAAAGAGCCAAGGGCCAGAAATGCTGGGGGCCCGGCTCCGCAGCAACCCACCAGGCAGGCAGCCAAGGAGCCAAGCAAACTGGCAGGAAACCAGGTAGGTTCCTGATTAAAGTTTTGCTGACACTGACAAATTCCCACAGACATTTTGATTTTAATCAGCATTTTCTGACTGAAAACATTCTATTAAGAAAGTTCTGCCAGCTCTATGCAAGAGCAACAGGATGGGCATAACTGCTGAAATGCCACATTAAAAAAAAAAAAAAAGCCATTTGGGTATGAGGTGATAACAAAAGAAAAGGTATTTCAGTGGTCCTTTTAGGTAGCATGCCAGGTGCCCAAGTATCTAAATAAATGCCTAAAATGGCCTCTCGAACGCTGTCCAAGCCTGCTGCCACCAATCCAGTGAAACCGCAAGGGACTCCGGATGAATGCTTAACACCTCAGCGAGCGCCTTCCGCCCTTTTCCCGCCCCCCCCCCCCGCTGTTTGAGTTTCAGTGGCTGATGTTCTTCTCAGAAAAGTCCTGGAGAGGGGCTGCCTCTGTTTTTCAGAGAAGCAGTGGAGTAGGGAGCCCACCAAATGCCTTCAGGAAGAAGTGGCAACGGGAGAGCAGGTGCGACGAACTCACACAGGCGCGGAGTAGCCACAAACCGAGCGTCCCAAGCAAACACACGCTAATGCGATGGGAAGCAAGAAACGCAACCCACCGCAGGCGAGCAGCCCCGCAGGTACCAGCACCACACCGGCACCGCACGCCACGGACGCTCCGCCACTACCGCTCCAACTTCCCCAGCGAGGCCAGCAGCACCCGTGCAGCAGCCCCGCAGCCCGGCACCAACCTCACGCCTGCCCCGTGCACGCCCCCCAGCCCAGCCCGCCGCGCCCGCCTGACAACAGCCCACCCGAGACCGTGACCTTGCTTCAGCACTCCGACGGAGCCCGCGAGCTCCCGCTCGCCTCAACACCGCCCGCAGCTCCCCGGGCACCTTTCGCCAGGGCGACCCTCCGCACCCCGCGCTCCCCTGCCCCGCTCGGCCCGCCCCGCTCGCCCCACACCACCCCGAGGGCTCACCACCCCTCAGCCGCGCACCTCAGGACCGCCCTCCCTCCCCGTGCTCTCCCGAGCTCCCGGCCCGCCGCCGCCCCCCACGACAGCCCCATCGCGGCCCCGGCCCCGCACGGCCCGTCGCGCCCCAACGGCCAGGCCAGGTCCCAACGGCCCCCGCCGCTCCGCCTGCCATGCCGCACCGGGCGCACTGACCTGGACGCGCAGCGCCATCTTCCCGAGCGGCGCCGGGAGCTGGCCGCGGGGAGGGGCCGCGGGCCGGGGCTAGGGGGCAGTGCCGAGCCGAGCCGCGCCGCGCCGCGCCGGGGCCGGCCGGCTGCGAGGGGCGGGGCGGGGCCGCGCCGTGGGCGGCCGTTGGGGCGGGGCGGGGCCGGGCCGCGGCGGAGGGGCCGTTGGGGCGCGCGGGCGGGGCGGGGCGGGGCGGGGCGGGGCGGGGCGGGGCGGGGCGGGGCGGAGCAGAGCCGGGCGGGAGGGCGGGGCTCGGGCGCGGGCCCCTCGCGCGGGCGGAGCGCGGCAGCAGCCCCGCCCGGGCCAGGGCCAGGGGCCGCTGCGCGCGGGGGGCGCCATTTTGTCCGTGCGGCCCCCACGCGGGCAGTCATCCTGTGGCAAGTGGCTGTTCGCGGGCGTTCCTGCCTCTCCGGGTGCCAGCAGCCAAGCAGAGGACCCTTTCCTGACCGAAAAGGCCATGATTTTCAGTAGTTACGGCATTTAAGTGCTGCTGTAAATTTATATTTGGCTTTGCACAATGCAGATAAGATACAGTTTCCAAAGAACTTACTCTCAGATTGTGGCAGCACCAGCAAAAGGAAAGCTTTCCTCAGTGAACATGGGAGCTTCAGGTCATGCAGTCTGTGAGGGATTATAAAAATATTCCCATTTTACAGCCACCAATTAACAGGTTGCATGGATGTAATTCAATGTAGCATAAATTTCCTACATTTATAAATGAACAGTCAATAAACGTGGGCCGAGCCATCATGATGCTGTGCTGTCTGTGCTTCTTAAAAGATGCAAACCAAAGCCTGGGGTGCTGAGGCGGTTTTTGGACCACGGTAGCATCTGGGAGTTCTGTTCTCCTTTGAAAAATGCTGGAAGGTTGCTGAGAGTGGAAAAACCCAAGAACGCTGTTTCAATCCAGAAGGCCAAAGAGATGGTGCTCAGGTGGATACAGCTGCGTCCAAAGGGACAGATTGCTCAGTTAGCCCAAAAAGGGGGGATATTCCCCTCTACAGGTGCCTATAAAAGTTCAAAGAAACTAAATTTAGAGAACAGAGTTGTCTCAGTTTCCAGTTGCATGATACTTATTCCATTTTTGCTAACCACTGGTACAGACAAGAGGTGGAGTCTGTGACAGCAAGTACTGTTAAATGAACATACACAGGTACTTTACTTCTTAAGTTCAAGTGCTTCAAAGACAGAGTCTGATCCAAGACATTCTCTTTCTAGAGTTAAAGGAGTAATTCAGGGTTAGTGAGGAAAACATGCCATGTAAACCACAGACAGAAGAAGGTCAATACAGAGATTATCCAAGTTAAGGACATAAAGTGACTTGAACAACATCTACAAGTATTTGCATGGGAAAAACCTGTTTTAAGGCAGTCAGCTTCTTAAGTTCAGGGGAAAGTAATTGATTCTAACCACCATAACCTGAAGCTGAACAAATTCAGGACAGAAATAAGCAATGCTGGCAGTCGTCGGCTGGAGTAATTCACACCAAAGAATGGTGCATTCCCTGTCACTAGATGAAGTGGTCATTTTCCTAAAGGTGACGCTGTAGGTACGTGAGCTGCTGTCTTGGGCAGAAATTGGAGAGGTTGTATGGCGTGGATTACAGAGCCCATCACAGACTGCGTGCACATACAACTTCGCATCATATGCAATCAGAGAGCAACAAGCTTTTGTCACTAATGAAGAAACCTAAGAAAGGCCAAAGCAAGAGAATTATCTCTATTCCTTGTCCTGCTAAATGTTAGCAGTGGTACCGTACAGCATGGAGCCAAACAGAGCCTAGGGTAAAACTCAGCAACACATTTTAGTTTAGGCTTCACAAGACACTTCTGGAGTGAGTGGCATGGGGAGGAAGGAAGATTAAGTAACAATAAATAAAGTGTGATGAGGCGAGGCAGCGAGGACTGCTGCTATAGCCAGCTGACAGCATTTATGAATATTGCACCCAAAAAGCTTGACATTTTCGTTGGGCACACTGCTGTTTGATGTTTTAACACAGTAGGAAGAATTTTTGCCTTGACCTCCCCTGCTCCGAACACCATGGTAATCAAAAGTCCATGCCATTTTTATTCTGGTTAACAGATGATGCAGGGCCTGAGCAGTTTGTATAAAATTATTGTTTCCCCACTGCTCCATCACCCACATTGCAAAAATTCCCATGTGAAGCCTCGTAGCCCCAAAGAAGAGGCCCAAACTGGTAGAATTCCTCTGGAAATGGAAGGTTCTTTAGACGTGGAATGAAAAAATGAATTGGGCATATTCCTAGCTGGATTCACCTTTTAGCAGCACGGTCGAGAAACAGTTACGACAATCTGATTGGGGCAGGAAATGTAATTTCTTTGTACAAGAACTATCTCAGTTGAATTATGATACCATCACTGAACCATATGCTTTTGTACAAAATACCTTCATTAATTAGTGGAGAATGAAGCAAAATCAAAATGGAAAATGGTTTTAAATGGAGTTTCTTGTTCTCTTGCCCTCACAACTGACTCTGGTGGCTAGCACTTCCAAAAGTCGAATGGATTGTTCTTGAAAAGCTGGCTCAGATTACCCAGTACCCCGATGACTGCCTCAGTCCAGGCGTATGCCTTAACCCAATTTTTCATCCTTTACCCTGTGAAGAAAGAGAATCATTTATCTATAGCCATAGTCTAAAAGAAAGGAAAAGTCACAAAACATACAGGGGCAGAATAAAAGGGCTGGTGATACACACAGAAGAAAGGGAACAGAAAAGATTTAAAAAGAGAGCAGAGGGACAGATCAAAACAGAGGAGTTCCCAGGACTGAGGAACAGGGAGTGAAATGGTGACTCAGGGGTGAGAAAAGTCAGCCATAAATTAGAATGTGGAAAATCTGGGAGACTTTCTGATGCAATACAATTACAAAACTGTCCGAAGAGCCAGAAGCAGCCTGCCAATAAGGGTCAAAAAGGTAAGAGCATGTCCTTCAAAGCATATCTTTGCATGTCCTTCAAAGACCTTGACACTGTGAGCAGAGTGTCAGCTCTAGCCATGACTACGAACCTTGCTCCAGGTGACAGGCTGTTGCCAAGGCTGTGCCACTAAGCTATGCAAAGACATGCAGAAATGAGGTTAATAAGTTAAATAGTTCAAGAGCTGAGCATAATCTATGGACAGCGTATGTACCTAAGCGTAAGCGAGAGCTTGTGGCTTCTGCAGCAGTAAGCCAGTTTCGAGCTTGTCTGGAGTGAATGTGTTTCACCCATTCACCTCCAGCCTGGGTCTCCTTTCTGTGTCGATGGATGAGCATGGACAGAAGTTGAGAGCACAAAGCTTGTGCTACAAGGTAGGCAGGGAGCACTTGCTCAGCTGGTGCTCAGCTGCACAGTGCAGCCATGTGACTATTTGTACCTTATTTAATCATCAGTTGTATCATTTTAGTCTCTGAGGCACAGGCAATTGCATTTCTATATCTGGTTTTTGTCAACTATAGCCTGATTATATAAGGAGGAAAAAATTGGTCTAGCTAAAGAATTAATGGATTCCTAGACTAATACCTGACAAAACTCCTGAGATTTAACACAATGAGTAAGAATGTTAGATTGTGAAACTACCCCAGACTATGTCAGAGTCCTAGCCCAAAGGACAAAGCTGCATTAAGAAGTGTAATTTATTTAGGAACTTCTATACAATTCTTTTATCTTTACATGGGAGGGGGAAGTGACACAGTGAAGATGCTTGTGTGACAGGCATCAACAGGAGAAGGTTTGGCCATGGACTTGCTTCCGTGGAAGATGACAACAAAATTCTTGCTGTGTTCAGTGGAAGCTGAATTAAAGAAGGGTTTTAGGTCTGCCTCACAAGATACAGTACTGAGACCTCCCTGCAGTAGGTCTGCCTCACAAGATACAGTACTGAGACCTCCCTGCAGTATTAATGTACAGTTTCCAGCTCAAGTCTGTCTCATTTTGTGCTAGGTGGAATAAAACCAACTTCCCGAATTTGCTGTTACTTTGGATTATGTGAATAGATCTGTTGCTACAGGCAATGCATTCACAATTAGATCCATTCATTTGCCATGCTGCTTAGAGAGGGCTGAGTCTTCTCCATGCTTTTTTTTATTTGAAGTGACTTAATTAAAGCATCTAAACAAAACCAGCCATTTCTGTCCCCCCAAAAAAAGAACTAGCAAATGTTCAGTGTTCCTTCTTTTTTGCATTACATTGGGATTTTTTGGAAAATGCAGCTTTCTTACTGAAAGGAGTGGCTGATAATTTACAACAAATTATTAAATGTATTAAAAAATACGGAGACAAATGCAATGTATTTAATTTAGAACCCTTTGTTCTGGGAAGGTTAGTTTTTTTAAATAAACATAGTCCATCAGGCCAAACACTCGCAGAGTGGTATTTGATATGGTTCTGCTACACATTTTCTCATTCAAACATTCTTTTCTTTCTGGTTTTCATTTTATATTAACAACAGCAAAAGGCCCTGAAGAATTCTAATTTATGGCTATGGCTAATGATTTCAAGATTATTTTCTGTGCCACATACTAGTCTGTGCCAGTATATATTGCCACAATTTAGTGATTGGTTTAGTAATCTAATTCATTCATTTGCAATGCAGATCACAACTGATCTTGAATATATGTCTGCAGATTAAATAGTTCCAACAAAAATACCCACTTCAAAAAAAAAAAAAAATCAGTGATTTCTACCAGCCAATTTTATGTTCAAGTTAATATATAGTGGATAAGCAAAAAAATTTATTAGACATATCACTAAGAAGACTAGAAAGAGCCCATAACAAAATCAGTAGTTAAATATGAAGCCATTTCATACTCCTAATTAAAACTAATTAATCTTTTCAATGACACAATGGCATGCTTTCTACTCACAAGTTGATAATACTCCAGGAAGTCTGAAACAAAATAAATTATTCTTCGCTTGTTTGCTACCTGGACAAAGATCAATAATACCTTGGGGCAAACAGTCTATAGCCAATCTCTTAATGTCATTCAAATTGAAAGGAAAAATCTGCCTAATGGCAAAAAAGCACAAAACAGCACATTAAAGAAGGATTTTGTGAGGTACTGTATATACATTAAAAAAATCTACACAGTATGTGTATGCATACAGTAAGATTGCCCTTAAAGCTTCCTTAAGACCATTAATTTAACTTCAAGTTACCTCTGTGTGCAGTAATCACTACATGTTTTTGTGCATTGGATAGAGACAACTGCGAATACTGAGGCTATACATGCAGATGCTTGATCTTTTGCTTCCTTAGTCATTAATGTCATTCAGTAATTTACTGCTATTCAACTGTCCTCAGCCAATGGGAACCAATAGGTGTAACTGCCTCCCAAAAATGGTTTTCATAGTTTAGTATCTTCCATCAACAATTAATTCAGAGCCAGCCTTCCTTCATGTAATTAGTTAACAAAAGCAATTGGAGAAATTTTTCAGTGTGATCAATTTACGCTTGGAAATCTTGTGGTTTTGAATTGCATTTCATTTGCTGTCTGGTTCATGCTGATGAAGAGGTGGTTGAGACAGTTTGGAAAATGTGCGTGTGTTCTGGTGGTTTGCAGAAAGAAAACGATGCCTGCTTTTCTGTCTACCATTTCCAGAAGTGTGGCAATGCTGAATGCACTTCAGTTGGACATAGTATAGATGGGTCAGATATAGGAGCAAGTCTTGGACAGTCCAAGACAAAGGACAAATACTGGCTCTGTTGTGCAGATCTCTATGTGTTTGAAGGGCATGCACTGTGCTACAGAACAGCTGCCTTCTTTAAACTGCAGTAATTCTCACCAAACACGATGCTGTTCAGAGTCAGAATAATGATCCCAAATCTTGAACCATTGCCTAGGCTGGTGGGAAGAAGCTGTCACTGTTAGGAGTAGCACAAGAACTGTTAGAAAAAGAAGTCAAAAGGTGTGCTCGTCTGTTTGAACGCACAAGAAATCTTTCCTGGGTATTTTGAGTATTGCTAGTAAAACAGCACTTGCTTTAGACTGTGATTGCTTCATGTATCTATTAAAAGTAAACAAAATAACCCCCCTAAAGACAGTTAATTCACTCTTGATGAGACTAATTGAAAATTTCAAGTGAGAAGAAAGATTTCTTGCTGAAACTTATGAGAAAACATGAACTAAGGAGATGAAAGACTGTTTTGCAACCTTCATACTTAGGCTGTTGCCATGTGAACAATCTCTTGAAATTTCTTAGTACATTGTAGAAAAAAGGAAATTGATACAAGGTAAAAATTTTAACTATGGGCATTTTTGCTAGATAAATTGGAATGTTTGAAAGAAATTATAATTTACATTTAAAAAATTAATATAAAATTTGATCCCTTCAGTATACTTAGTAGACACACACATGTTTAAGAATTTTATTTAACAGTCTGAGTGTATGGATTTACAACTGTACTTATTTCTGATCAGTAGCATGATACACTTCAGCCAAAGTTGAATTTCAGGAAGGTGGATACACAAGTGAATACGTATGTTATCAGAGGAGCCATTTACAGCACAGAGACTACTAGTAAATATAGCAGTGTGAAAGGTGTTGGACAACAAATGTATAACAATTATTATTCAGAGTTGTTTCAATTTTCGTAGTCCCCAGATTCATATTCTTCCTCATCTTCATCATCAGAATGGTCATAATAGTCCCCATATTCAATGCTGTAGCTTGCACTTCTACTGCCAGCAGTAAATGCAAATGCAGGAGATGAGCCTGCAAGACATAATTGAATCCAGATTAAATTAGTTGTAGATAGGAACAAAGAGGAAAGTATGGGTTTGGATCTGTATGGCAAGCTCAGTGTTTCTGAATCCTTGTTAAGTCATTTATTAAAAGGAGAGGGTTTTTATCCAATGACTTGACCTCATACCATCAAAGGTCATGATATATGAGCAGATTTCTGTATCATTCACATTTTAAGATGTTGAAAATATATTTAATTCCCAATACTAGCAAACTATGAGTTCAGTCCTCTTCAGATCCTATGCACCTGAAAATATGACCCAAGCCAATAAAGCTTGGAAAACCACTTGCTGAAACAAGGTCAGTGACAAACTAGACCAGTGATAAACTCCCCTGGACCAGGAGGCAACTATAAGACGATGCATCTTTATCGTGCATTTGCCAGGAAACCCAGTTCTCCCCAGAGGAAGAAGGATGTTATTCTGCAGGACTGGGCCCAATGCAAAACAATAGTAAAGCTATTTCTTAGATCTTTCCAAACACTCTCATTAAGGAGCAACAACTGTTTCCTTCCTAATTTTTTGAAAAATAAACAGCTAAGCAGAACTGCCATGGTTCAAAGACTCCCTCAGCTACAGCAGCTGTTGTTCTGGGTGCAGAGCTCCTCCAAACATCAAAAGACTTCTGTAGGATAAGGATAGTGGAATAACGTGTGTCTCGGCTGTGTGGCTATAATCCACAGCTTTCTGTTTTCTGGAAGCTGGTATAATTTGCAGCAAAATACTACAATATTAACATGTAAGGATTTTTTTTCCCCAGAATTCATAAGCACTTCGGACTTTAAATACCTAGGACTGAATCTCCCTTTGGGGATAAAATAAAAGAAAAGCACACAGAAAAGTTAAAATATGGGCATCTGTAGGTAATTTCTCATATCCTTCGTTTGCATTGTGACAAGCCCGCCCTTTGTAGCCTGCTTGTATGCATTTTTATATTCTTCACATCCAAATTAAAAAAAAAAAAAATACCATCAATGACTTTCAATCTTGCGGAGGCGTATGTTGCACCATACTTATTTTTGGTGTGGCAGATGTAAACGCCTTCATCTGATTTTTTGAGGCCTTGAATCTGCAGCCAGCCTGTCACACCATACTTCTGAGGCCCACCTCTTGCCTTTAAGAAGAGAAATAAATAGTTTAAATTAAGTAGCTAGGAGACACCATGATATTTCTCAAAAGAGTTGTGGCTGGATTAAACATCATTCTTCCAATCTTTGCTTTTTGTTTATTGCCATCATGCTTTGATTCTCTTTGATTCTGCTGCCTTATGTTTTAACACCCTATTGTCTCTGTGCCTCCGAGTCGTGCTTTCCCTGCTCTGCTCTGCTCTGCTCTTTAAACCTCGCTGCCCTTCACAGTGCTCTGATTCCTGGCCCTTTGATGCTTCTGCTTTCCCAGCGCTCCTCCTGTCTCTTGTCCCAGCACCACTTCTTGCTGTTGCTTTTCAAAGCATTGTCACCTGTTCTCAAGCTCATAAATTTCTTCAGGATGACAGTGGCAGGGGGATCTGGGTGAGCTGTTCAGGGCCGTGGGGCCTGACCAAGCTGGCACTCAGCATCCAGGTTTTAATGGATTGGCATGAGATACCATGAGCTTTCAGACTCCCGTGACAATCGGTTTCAACTTACTCAGGCTAAAGTGTCATAAGGGGGTGAGCTTTCTTTTCCAAACAAGTAACACGAAACCATTAACAAATGTTAACAGAGATGCTCTCATGCCGACTTTGTTAGTGAGCTAGGTTAACAGGGTTCAGTTTAGCCTCTGAGATGACCAGCATTTGGATGTGGCTCCTCGCACCATTTTTTCTGAGCAACTTTTAAGTCCGCTAATCCCACTTGTGTTTATGCTGTCTCTAGAAACATTTCTAAATAACTTAGACTCTTAGTACTAAAGTACTTTTGGTACTTTAATTAGCTTTTTCTGTGCTTTTTATATCTACCTTTTTGTTCAGGTTATGCACCATGTCCATTGGATCTTCTCATTTTTGGGTTGTGTATCCAGAGATTTTCCATGCATTTCTCTACATAGTCTCTGCTCATATTCTTTGTCCATTGGAGAAGGCACATGGATGCAGGCTTTGGCCCTACTGCGGTCTGCCTGTACATCTGACTTTGTTAGCTCGTCTCCCCAGAATGTTATTTTCATTTAAAAGAATTAGCATTTTGATGTATTTAATTTTAGCTCAGACTTTCAGGTTCAGGTTGAAACACAAGTGTCCTCCATAAAATGAGCAAGTTTCTTTGCTTTTCTTTTGAATGCCTCAGGGACTGAACCCAAACGGCAGGTATCCAGAAACAGCATATTGCAAAGGAGAAATTTAGATACCTGCCAGAATTGTGCTTCTGCATCAAGAGTAGAAAAATAGTTGCCAACAGTCATCCTTCCCAGACTGCACTTTCTTTTAGGTAGTAGCCTAAATGGTTCCATTTATATGTTCATTCAGTTTTTCCAGAATCATTTAGGTTGGAAAAGACCTTTAAGATCATCAAGTCCAACTGTTAACTTAGCACTGCCAAGTCCACTACTAAACCATGTCCCTAAGCATCACATCTACACGTCTTTTAAATACCTCCAGGGATGGTGACTCAACCACATCCCTAGGCAGCCTGTTCCAATGCTTGACAACCCTTTTGGTGAAGAAATTTTTCCTAATATCCAATCTAAACCTCCCCTGGTGCAAATTGAGGCCATTTCCTCTTGGCCTATCATACCTACACGAGGAGAATCTTCCATCTTTTCTTTCCCTGAAGCAGACCGGATGGTACCCTCCCTGTTATTTCTTCTGCTTGGACTGCCAAAATAATGATCCTTGCACTGACTGAAATCAGCATTCTTTACACAGGTACAGGGCCCCTGTTGGGAACCTATTTATTGCAACAGTATTGCATCCTGTAGGAGGAATTTTCTGATTAATCCCCTTACTCCTTATTCCAAACTGTATGACATGGAAAACACAAACAGTACGTACCTGTACTGAGATGTGGGTGTCATCTCCTGGCAGAAACATTTTATTCCCCTTTTTTTTCCATTCAAGGTGTGGCATAGGATAGGCTGACACCTCACAGCCAAAAATGACATCATTGCCTGTGAAATTCTGGACATCCTGAGGTGGCATAGAAATAACAGGAGCTGCAAAGAACCAACATAACAGTGCTTTAGAAGACAGCAAAAGACAACACAAACACAAAAGCATATAGCATTAATTCCTATTTTACATGATAAAACCAGTTTGCCTTTTGCCATCTCACACACTGTGAAGAGGCATATGATTCCAAGCAGCTTTTAAAGCTCAGAACACCTTGTGTCTCATTAAAGGGTGAACAGGCTTTTTAAAAACACTTATTTCAAAGGACCTGTCTGTCCTTCCCCTTGCACATGATTGTGAAACTTAAGCTGAAATTAAAAGTTTAATTTGTGTCCCATGAGCTGGTAGTTGTGGACTAGACTCAAGGCCCACCAGTCTAGCAGCCAGTACTTGACTAGTCCTTCAGAGGAAATTACATGAAATTCTGTAGCAGACAATCACAGAGTAACTTGATTGTACGTGATAGTTCTTAATTTCTGTTACATTTTGCTTAGATTAAAAGCTAAAATAGTGAGATTGCTAGCTTGTCAAAATTTGTTTTCTGAGTACGTCATTGCCTTGAACTTGCTAAAATCTCGTCCCTCTCTGTTACCCATGGAACTCATTGCAACAAGTTACAGAATAACAGCATTAATACATTTCATATTTATCCTCAGTTGCTATCAATTTCATCTGATGTTCTTGTTATGAGACACGTAGTAAACGTGATTGAAATCCAGTTATTTTTATAAGGTTTTATGTTATTATAATTATTAGATTTCAACTCATGTGTTTCCTATTGTTCTCATCGCCCTCCACTGTTTATTTATTGCCTCTGAATTTCCTCTGCCACTTTTTTCCCCAAAGAAAAAGCTGACGTTAACCACAAGAGGGAGCCAGTCCAGGGATTTGAAGATATTGAAAAAATAAACTATCACCTGATTCATTCACACATGATGTAAATACATATCCCTCTGTAAGCATGTAAGATCATACTAAATGTTACCAGGAGATTATGATATTTAGCAGCAGAGAGCAAAATGACATATTTACTATTACCACAACTTTCCTATTTTGGAGATGTCTGGAGATTTCCTGATCTATTTGTCCTCAGCAAGAAATGTGTTTCCTTCTAAAGTCTTTCTGTTTCCATACCAGTGTTTAAAAATGAATGCATTTTCTGGGCCATTAGACTTGTATTTAATTATTGCTTTTATTTTTGTACAGATCCCAGCTGCTTGGAAGTAGAAATGTAGGGTAAATAATTATTATGGGTTTACTTGCAATATTTGAATCAATATGTAGGTACAGCATTTATGCTTCAGCATTTGAAATTGTAACAGCCTGTTCTAGATTTTCAAGCAAAGTTTCTAATACATTTGTCAGTTTTTCAGGATTGATATCTGTGCAGAACATATCAAATGCGTACTGATTAAAATTAATTGCAAACAAATTATACAACAAAGTATCAATCTCCCCATTTAAGAATGCCTCAATAATCCTGGTACTCTTCAAAAGTAAGATTTTCAAACTAGGATACTTAAATCCTTAAATGCTTGTTCTTTCATGAGAACTGTACGTTCAGAATCTGTATGTTACTTGAAAAATCTTGTATTCAAATCAGCATTAACTGAATATCTTGGATGAGAATTCTTTTGCCTATGAATTTATCACATAGGGTCTGATATTAAAACATACTTCAAAATACTAAAACTCAGTGCAACCACGCTCATTTTAATGATACATCCACTGTAGTTAAGCTTAAAGTGTAAAAAAGAAACCAAGCGTCTACATTGACACACAGGAGTTCTTTAAATTATTTCTGTACAGAGACAGCATGACAGACTTTTTAAGTAGGCAGATGTTGACTGGTGAGTACTTTTGTTCTGGTGCTAACACAAGTGTCCTACGGATACATGGACAACACTGAAGTATTGCCAAGAACTGTGTCCTGCTTATGTGACTGCCCACAGCCAGGGCTCAGCCATGCAAGGCTGAGAGCTTGGCTTCACCACGCTGTGTAAACAACATCCTTAGCCTCAATGACATGAGGGTCTGAATTACAAATCTACATTAGAGCTGTTCACGTACAAGAAATTTGTCTAGCACTGTCTACCACATATCAAGACGAATTCCACACTGGAAATACCCCTTCCTCCATTAACTGTAAGGAGAATCCAGATGATAGCTCAGATGGAAATGTCTAGATATGGTCTGAGTCCCACTCTGTACTTTTATACTTTTATAGAGGTAGTTAAGACTTTGCTGGACCAAGGCTGACCTGGACTGGCGTCATGTGAGATCAAACTCACTATAGCAAATAGGAAGAACCACAATTCTCATCTAACCAAACTGACTTTTCTGATTCTGAACACACAATAAATACTTGCATTACCTACTCAAACTTGAAGTGCCTCCAGAAATAAAATAACACGTGTCTTACAACACCATTTTGCTGTATTTTACAGAAAAAATTGAAGTAATGATGTAGCATTTTAACAGAAATCTACTAGCTTCTTTTTTGAGTCTCAGATTTTGTGTTCAGCCAAATTGTCTCATGCATATCTGTGTGTACTTTTTTTGCATAACCGTGTCTTTAGAAACAGATCTTTACTGTTATGATAACCTGTCATTTTGATTCGTGGAGTAGATAAATTTTTCTTGATTGCTGTAGAAACCATTCTGATGGCTCAAGTGTCTGGACGTGAATGTGAAGTAGTTGCACCTTTCCTTTTACAGTCCCAGTCATTAATTATCCTCATGTGTTACAGAAGATATAAAACAGAAGCCAGGAAAAGTCAAAATACTGCTTCACCTTTCACAATCAACATTAACCCAGTATCACTCCAGACTAATGAATTAGATAATATGTTTTTTTTTTTCCCCAACTCATATTAATTTTTGCTAAATCTATGTCTGATTTGATGAAATGGCAGGAAATTTAATGGATTGTTTATTTGTTTTTTTACTCCAAAATTTACATTTAAAATAAATTGACACAGCTAAATATAAAAAGAATCACTGCTAGATAGTTCTGTTACTTCTTCAGATCATCAGCACAAGAGGTTTGAATGTGAATGGGGATGGATTAAGTGTGGAGAATCTGTATATAATCAATGTACTTAGTAACCTTGGTAAATTATTAGATAAACTGATCAAAACTAGCTTTGGGGAAAAGAAGGACTTTTTCAGTGTTTCTTTAGGGAGCTAGGCCTTTTTCTTCCCCTTTTTCTGGTGACAGATGAAAGATAAATGGCTATACTCTTCTAATGAAAGGAGTTTATTGTTATTTATTTATTCATTGGTTGCCGTATACAATTAATCCATTTGGCATCAATAGGAAACAGCAGATGCTTTGAAGGAGAAATAACAAAACAAAGTACTTTGAGTTGAGTGAGTGTTGTATTTATAGCTTGGTACCAGAGCCCCACAGTGTTCAGTGTTTATTTCTCACGCAAATTGGAGTCAGCAGAAAGCGAGTGCCGCAGCGAGGTTGCTACTGTTAGAGCCAGACTCCCTGTTGCCTTTTGTCATCAGTTGCAACCGTGAAAAAACAGTCTAAATCACGGTGCACTTTCACATGCCCACTGCGCTGCTTCAGGTAGCTGTAGTGGCAAAGAGGGGGCTTACTGGTAGGCTCTTATGGGGGACTGAGGCACGGTGCCCCCATGGTAGCACCTCTGTGCGCTGCTGCTTGCTGAAAGGCCCAGGCTCCTTCCAGGGTCTGAAACACAATCTACAAACCCAGCATGGTCAGCTGCTGCTCAGAGAGGTTGACAAGAGGGGCACGCGTGCTCCCCCTCCCCAGCGAGCCCAGCACCCACCTCAGGCTCAAGTGCTCTGCTGCAGCTGGGCTCGTACGCCAGCTGGGCACTTTCCTCTGCAAGAACCGAGGAGACAGGCCCCCATTTTTCTTGACTAAACTCTGCACAGCACTGACATGGCTGTGAACTTTTCTCTGGGCTTCTGTGCAATTCAGTAAGCTGAGTGATCCTAGGAAACTTCTCCACATTCCTGGAGGGAGGGTCCAGCCTTTCTGGGAACCCAGGGAAGCAATAGGAAAGCCCTGGGGGTGATGTCTGCATGCAGAGCGGCTGACCTCATTCCTCCTGCTTGATTGAGCGGTATTACGGACCTCAGGGGTGACTGCAAGGCCTGGCAGATGACAACACCAGCAATTAAAAGTGATAGTACTTCCAGATTAAAGCTTTTTGTACATGGCCAGTTCTCTTTAATTAATTAGAGCAGACCAATGCTTTGAGCCTGTATTCCTGAACAGCTACCTCTGCTGCAAAGTTAACATCAGTTGGCACTTGAGTAGCACTTCTAACTGAAATCTTCCTGAAGGGGTTATGCTGCAAGAACTAGTGCTATTTTAATCCCAAATAAGAACACCTACACAAGGGCTAATAGGCTTTCAATCATACTGTGGACTGGTACGTATTGAGTTTTCTGAATGTCTCTTTACTGACAAGCCTCATTTCCCAGCTTAATACCCTAATGGCAAATAAAGGCTTCTTTAATGGATGTTTCTCTTGCAACTAGAGAAGGAGGAAAGAAGTCTAGTATTAGCTGTTCATCACTTTTCCTTTTAAGTGTTCAATATCCAGTGTTTATTCAATATAAAAGCACAGCATACAGTCTAAATTAGAGGCAACAGATTGCTAGCAAGGAGTGGGTGAAATGTACCCGAGTTACTCTCATATGTGGACCTTTGCCAGAGATGCAATTTCAGATTCCCAGAACTGTGACCCATTTGTGACCCAGAGACCTCTTCTGCTTAGTTCATTTGAGAAAATATTTCATTAACTTTAAAAAAAAAAAATTCTCATTCAGAAAACAAAAGCCTGTTCATTTTTTCATTTTCATTTTATATTCATGTGAAAGGTGCCCAGGAGTTGTAATAATGTGGAGAATGAGAACAGCATATGAGCAGGAGGCAGGAGCCCCCCTTACAACCCGGCTAAGAATCCTTCCATTAACAATCATTGCAGAGAACTGTTCATGCACTGTAATGTTTTTAGGGAAATTATTTCAGTTTGATTTTGTTTTAATTTTGCATTTCCATTTCATGGGTTACCTAGATTTTATGATTATTCCAAAATTTGATTATTTTGGACTTTTTTCTAAAAAGAACAGACCTGTTAATTAAGCTCTATCTTCTTCTATTGCCTCTACTTCACTGATTACCATATATACACACATACATACATATATGTGTGAGTGTGTATATATATATATGAATGAGATCTGCCTTGCTATCACCACTTCAATATCAAGTCAGTCTTCATATAATAATTTGTCCAGTCCTCCCAGACTATCCTGTTTACCTACTTCCAACTACACATACAATTTTTGTAGAAGATATCTCATAGTCTGCTTATTCAGAGCAGGGCTAGTCTGTAGACCTATGGCTTCTTAGTCACCATGTGATTTAAATCCACTAGTCTAATATAGAGGCTTATAACATACAAGATTAAGTACCAGCTGCTAAACCACATACATAACACAAAGTAGTATTATAACAAAATAATAGTAATTATAACAACAATGTAGTATTAGTTCAATAAAGTTAAACTAGAGCATCTAGTAACACATCTAAAAATAAGAATCAGATCTTCTTTCAGTTTGAAAGTTCCTCGGTACATATTACCTGATTCACATGGTCCTTTATGTTTCATGCTGATATTTCTTTTCGTAGCATAAGCCTTGTTGAATTGACAGATGTTCTCATAGGTTTTCCCTTCAGGTCCGCAGATGCTCTCTTGAGACTTGCACACACACTGGGGTTCAGGGACTTCCCCAAACCTTGCTTCATCAGCATCCAACCTGCACTCAAGGTTGTCCCCACATTGCCCGTAAAAATGATTACCCTGGTCCAAGTCGCAGATCTGACCTTCCACATTTCCACATTCAGGACAGCAGCCGCAACGGTCCAATACAGTCCCGGCTGGACAGCCTTTTGGCTCAGAGCAGAGTGCCAAATCGCATTTTCCACAACTATCTCCTTCCTTTAACAGCCTCCACCAACCTCGGTGGTACAAGGCAGGAAAACTCTGAGAAACCTGCACCAGTACTACCAGCACTGCTGTAACCATCGGGTGCTTCATCTTGAGAATGTAACGAACAAGCAGAAAAGGTCCTTGAAGTAAAGCCGGGTCGGGGGGGGGGGGGAGAAGAAAAGGGTGAGCTAGTGAGAGAAAAACATCACAATCCTTTTTTTGTTTTAGAATATAAATTCTACTGCAAACACAGGCTTTAAGAAGAAATTAGCATCAGATTCCTAATCTGGAACTGATAATAAAAATGCATACAAACCCAACCGGCTTTTCTCTAATGCAGTTTGGAATGCGAGTATTGCTTGCACAGAAACCAAACTGCCCCTTCTGACAGCTGAGTTGAAGCCCTCTGAAAAGCTGTTTGCTCACTGTCTCCTTGAGCCAAATTTGCAAAGCATCGCTGTACTGAAACATTATATTGTGGCTATTGTAGAAAGGGGAACAGGGTAAATTAGTATACAATGAAGAAATTAACTGTTATGAGCTTCCCACCCCCCCCCAATCAGTTGAAAAAGACAGTCATAAAAAGATAAGTGTGGGTACAAAGTAGCACCCTAGATACCAGTACCCTAGAGCTGAGCCAGTGCTCTAGAGACAGGAGCAAGGTTTAATACCAAATTTCATCTGCTAATGATCACAGCTAGGGAGTTCTGAATTAACAATTTACTTGCAGGCTCTTTACAAGCAAGGGACAATCCAAGACAGATGGAATTGACTTTAAACTCTTGGATTTAAGATGAAAGGTGCCTATTTCAGTGTTTATGGGTGTCTGTGGTTTGCAATCCAAAATAATGTGGTCCATGTTTGGCTCTAAGAACAAAGTGCAAAAGGTTTAGAACATAGACAAACATGAGCAAGCCACCACAGCATCTTTAGACACACCAGAAGGAGGTTTTGCTGAAGTATTAGATGCATCACTTGTCTTTTCATAGCACTTTTCTGTCTTCATTTCTTATGATGCACTGTGAGTTATAGAGGAGGATGAAAGAGGTAACTCTGATTTCCCACTTTTTCTGTGCATAAATTATTATGGTTTTACTTGCAATATTTGAATCAATATGTGATGGGTTTGCAGGATCATTTCTCGCCAGGTGTTGCACTTTTCTTTGTACATCTCAGGATTTAGGTATGCTCCCTATCATCCTACCTCATACCAGAAAACTCCTCTCCCTTGCAGTGCTGAGATTTCTTGTCTATAGACCAGAGGCTGCTCTTACCACTGTTCAAACCACGTGCAGCTCAGTAGAGATGCATCTTACCATCCGTTGGAGGTAGAAGTGAAGCATAACGGACTTACAAACCCTGCAAGTATGGCTCAATAGCATGCGTCAAGGATCACCACTCGCTACAAATGAAATATCTTTGTGTGTTTGTTAGCTTAAAATAACTCTACACGCATTACATTTTCAACACATATATATAAGACACTGTTAACGAGTTGAAATAAAAATCACGCTTGTGCCTACTTGTCCTGAAATCATCCACAAGCAGCTTTTTCTACTCTCTTTGTATTCATGGTGCTTAGCTGCTTGCATAAGCTCAGCGAAGGATGCATTTTGTTGTACCAGCCTTACATCCTCTGGTCACATCCACAAAGGCAAATCTTTTGGGGATGTATGTTACTTTCCATCCCAAACATCTCGATGACTTTTCCCAAGTTCAGCTTCATACCTTCTGCACCAATTGAGATTACCTCTTGCTTTGAGTGAGGTAGCAGGCTGCTTCAAAATCACTTCATTCTCCCAAACTGCATATAATGCAATTTCCCTCTGGCCTACATTCATGGAGCACTTCTTAAAGCCAGCCTGGAGAGACCTACAGGGTACTGCTTATTTCTGTGTGATGGCTGGACTAATTCATATTCTGTAATGCATGTTTTTGCTTTGAACACAGAATCAGACTGTAAAGGAGTAAATTCTGTGTGTAATTGATGCTTTTAACATTGAGAGTCAGGAAAAAAGTAACCACTGAATTTAATGGGAAATTGATTTCTTGTCCCACCTTCTTGTTCTGTTTAATGTGTTTTATTTCACACTTCCTCATCAAATTCTAATTGGACCTTTAGTTTTGCATTATAGGGTCTACTCATCACTGTCTATTTTATTATTTGTGCCTACACCTGTAGGGGATGAGTATCTAGAGGATAAGGATTTGCTAGGCTCATATAGAGTAAAAAAATGTTTATAGTGGTGAAACCATATATGCAAAGTGGAGCCAAGCAGGGAGGGGCTGCAGGCTAGCACTGCCCCTGTTAAGGCTGAGCTTTGCCTGTCATCTTGCAGGAAACGTGTGATTTGAGGGCTGTAAAACAGAAGTGTACAAGGAAGTACCTCCTGTGTCCTGGCACTGAGGAAACTCATCATAAATATCCTAGAGAGCATTTTTAGCATTTATCTGACTAATGTAATCTAGTTCTTGGTGGGTTCAGCCTCTAAATTAAGAACTGGATATGCCTGTGGTCTCATTTGAACCGCTGCCACTTGGCAGGTGATCTACAGCTGAAGGTTATTTGGCCACTGATTCCTGAGCTCACCTGGAACAAATTGGGGCAGGGAGAGGTTAAAGCACTGTGGTATGACATCAAGAAATGGCCTGATAGCTGTCCAAAAATGTCTTTCATTTGCAAGCCAGCTGTGATAAGCTGAGAAGAGCATTGCTGTAACTCTCCATGCTGGATGGATGTGTGGCAGGGTCAGAGCAGGGGGGGCAAAGGGGGAGCAAGGAAAGAGAGTGGGATGTGCAGCTGGGTTTGAAGTGGCACATCTAAAGGTATAGTCCCATCTGGTTCAGTAAAAAAATACGTAGTGGAATCATAGAATGCTTTGGGTTGGAAGGGACCTTGAGAGGTCATCGAGCCCAACCCCCCCTGCAGTAAGCAGGGATTGAACCTGTGAACTTGGCGTTATTAGCACCGTGTTCTAACCAACTGAGCTAGTATTTCAGTATGTCTCTAATCCCTAATGTTTTGGCGAATAATTTCTTTAACAGGCAGGTTGAACAGCGTTAGTGTACCCTTGGTCCCAGCAGGCAGGGTGGTGCTGGGCATGCTGCAATTTCTGTGGCTTTTTCTGGGTATTTCTATATGGTGTGATTAGCGCAAGGAGTTCTGCTACTATCTCATGGAAGGGGCAGTACCCAAGTTGGATGATGGGCAGTGAGGGGACATGGCAAAATGGTCCAGTGCTTCCTGTACCTGCATCTTCCACCAGGATATGGGCCATGTCTTGCAGAATAATTCCTCTAAGTGAATTGTTAAGGAAATTGTATTCCTATTCATTTCCTGCCTTCTTCTTGGGGCCCTGTGTTATGCTAAGCTGCTGACTTGTATTGCATTATTCTCCTTTGCATGGTAATAGATAAGGTACATGGCTAATGCAATTTGAAATCCTATTGCTAGTGATTCCTGAGGTACTGCTCTTTCAGACAAAATGTGGTTCAGCTCTTTATTGTTTTTATTTGTGTCAATGTTAGTTTTACTTAAGTAAAGGTTTCTGAACCTGGCTCCTGCCAGACATGTAGATCTGGTTCTTACACAGACACGCACAGGAGCCCTGTGAGGAATGACAGCAAAACACAAAAAATTTTGAAGTGTCCCTTCTACCTTCTCTGTCCTGCAATGGTTCCTCTCCTTGAACAGGTGAAGTCAAGTTCAGAAACTATAGTGCTCTGTCTCTTAGGTCATATTAACTACCTAATCTTGAGGCTCCTTTAGAGAGAGTAAGTCTTGGCTGAGTCAACGTGTTTCCATCCAAGAAACTTTATACTTGTATTACATGCACAAACTGTACCAATCTCCCAGGATAATTCCCCTCCACCACCCAGTATCCAGAACTGAGCTTCAGCTGAGGTGCTCAACTCACCTGAGAACAGTATTTGGTTTTGTAGAAATAAGTGGCAAATGGTGAGGATTAATGACAGATGAGGCAAAAATGGTTGGATGCCATTTATAGGTTCCTAACAGAACTGCTGACCGGCAGCGATACAGGCACAGGCAGTCCTGGGATCTCCAAACATTTCCTTTTTTGGTGCTAATCCTATTTGCTGACACACTGCTTTCATGAATTTCATCATTAGTGCTGTAAGCACATGAAGTATAAGTTAATTCTACTGTAACATGATTATTAAATCCATTAATCAAAGGCAGGAGAGCCGTAATTAACTTATTCTCCAGCATCAAGTAAATGATTCTGCTGTGAGCTTTAAGAATGCAATTGTTCACTAATATGCAAAATACAGTGGGGCTATTAGACTATAAGGCTGTGTAGTTACACAATTAAATTATAAATTTTGCATATTTTAATAACATTTTAATTATTTTCTTTGTAAAGTTAAAATGGAGGATCACTATTTTTGCTTTTTGCCTTTTTTTTTTTAAGCTTTTACATGTATCTTACCAAAAATGAAGGTGGCAGGGGAGTTAATGTCTGTCTCCTGCCTGACTGTTTTCATGTAAGGCTTTGGCTATGCTTTTGGTGACTTGCCTTGGACCTATCTCCAGCAGTGGCTGACTATAGATAACTTCTGTTTCACACTTCAGCATCATCGTTGTTGGTGACTGTAGGCATTCAAATTTTAACTTGCAAAGACAAAAGAAGGGTCTGCTAGCACTGTTCTAGCCCCAAATGCTTGGGTTTGATTTAATACAGGCTTACTGATTCCTTTTCACAAACAAGTCTGGAAATCCCTTTTCACAAGGTAGTATTTCCTGCCAAGGGACCAAGAATTTCAAGGGTTCTTCTCAGGCCTGCTTCACATCTCTGCTATCCTTTAAGTAGACCAAATTTCTGAAAGCTTGATACTTTTACCCAGAAACACCTGAGCCTCCTGTCCCATAACAGGAAGGTGATACTGGAAACATCTAGGGAGTCAGCAGTAGGTAATCAAGCATTTCTCTGAAGCCATTCTTTGGAGAGGTGAGAATTACAGTGAGGCAACTTGCACAGAAAGTATCACGAGGGTATTTCACCTATGTGTCCTGCCCACATTTCCAGCCCAGCAAATCTTAGTTGCTCATCTTAACCTTTCTCTGTACACTTTAATCACAAGTGCAATATCGAAGCAATAGCCAGCATCATTCCCCTTCCTCTTGAGGGAGGGGGGCATGAAGGTTTGTTCACCTTCTGCCTTAATTTTAGAGAGCTAATGGAAAAGCATCCCTGTGTTTTCCGCAGATCATGGTATTTTCAGGTGTCATGTTTTACTGCAGCAGATGCTGCAGTTTAATGCAGAATGAAACAATTTGTGTGTCAAAGGCAGTTGCTGTCTACATCAACAGTGAGACAGTAGTGCTATGAGGTACAGCAGGCCTTCAAAGACACCAGAGCTTGGGAAAAACGTATCAAACCTTGCCACATAAAAACAGACAAAAAAATGAAGAGCACAAGAAAGTGTGTCTTGCACATGCTGCCAGCTACAAGCAGCAGGACAGAAATGGGGCAATGGGGGGCCTGGAGGCAGCGAGCAGGAAGGGGCAGGAAATATAGGTAAGGCCCCGCAGTCCCCAGCCTGTCCCAGGGTTGTGGGTGGCACCCACTTCCCAATGTAAGGGATGGATGGTATGACTGTGAGAGTGGCTAGCGATGTCTGTGTGTGCCCCTTGCTATTCTCAACCCCTCCTGGGTGCAACTTTCAGGAGTATGTTTGAAGACTGGCCTGGTCCTTATTGTGGACCTGCGACAAACATGCTCTAAGTATTTGGAGAGGGGCTGGAAGGGAAAAAAACCCAACCAACCAACAACAAATAAAAAAAAAACCCCAAACCCAACATGATTCTGGCTCTGCCAGTGTTTTGAGGTGCTTCCATGTAACAAAGACTGAAAAGTTATGTTAGCTCTGGTCAGTGGCTGCTGAGAGCCAGGTGTGCTTGTGTGTATCTGTCCATCCATTTCCCACCAGTGAGACAGTGAGAGGAGACGGACAAGAATAGATTTAAGCCCAAAGATGACACTGGTGGTGCTCCTAGTTGCCTGTACCAGCAAAGTTCTTAAAAAGAGCAAAACACAGTGCTTCCTGGGAAAGCCTAACAGAGAGAGAGATATCTCTGAAACTTGCAGACAATGAATATAGAGTCATTTTTCTTGGCAGCCTTAATGTTGATGGATAGGACATTTTGCCTTGTCCAGTTTATATAAGAGCAGCTGATATAAAATGACTTCATAGCTGGATATTTATGAGAAGTTTCATTTCAAATAATATAGTTTTTGCCTCTGGCGGTGCTGTGGTTTAGCCCTGTTATTACTGGGAACTAAATCTTTAGGATATTCTAACTATAACTGTAGGGCCTGTTTGATCTACCCAGCAAAGTTAATATTTTCCAAAGCAATGGGAACTTTATAATGGAAAGTCTCATTAGCAAAAACTACCTGTCCCTAAAAGCAGCCAGGAAATCGGGCACAGAGAGGAAACTTGGGGGATTTTCCTTCCACTCCACCTGCTTTCTCTCACACAGCACTACTGAAGAAAGCAGTGTTTTCCATTAAAGCGTATGTACCAACAGACTGTAACGATCCTTCTCTAGAAAAGCAACTAGAAACCAATTTCTGATATAAAGCAAATTTCTTGTCCCTTGCAGCAGCTTGTCTCTGCTGCACATGGATCTTGCATAGAATACTCTTATCTCTTGAGGGAAATGGGATTCACGCTCAGTGCCAGACCTTCCACCCAGGCAGGCATTGCTCTGAGAGCTATGCAGGAGAACAGCTAAGGAGGAGGTACTGGTACCCCCACTGAAACTTCCAAGGTTGTTTTTTTAAAGTTCGAGTCTTTCCTGTTTTGTGCCAGAGCAGTGGTATAAATGGGATATTCTCAAATGATTCACTCATCCCTTTGGAGCGTGCAGAGCTAAGGGTTGCAGTCAGTGAGCCCCACATGGTGTTGGTAGGGGCCCTGTAGTCCCACAACAGTCTGGAAAGGCAGAGCAGGACCTCTTGGAACTGCCAGCAGGGCTGAAGCCTCCCTTCCCTCAGGCTAAACTGTAAATCAGACTCCAACCTTTCTTCCCGGTTCTCCTTCAAAGACATAATTAGCTCTGACCATTGTTGCAAAGGGAAGTAGGTCTGCAACAGCCATAGGTTCAGGCTGTGAGCTCTTGGTAATACAGCTTCCAAGTAAGTCTTGCAGAAAGCCTATTGCCTGGACAATAGTGGTCAGATCAAAATGACCCAGCAAAGAAGCCGGAGGAGAGAGCAGGAATCTGCCTCCCACCACTGTGCTTCAGTTGGAATTGTTCCAGAATTTAACAATTCTGACAAACATTGATGTTTGTCTGTGACCACAGAGGTTGAAAAGCACTGTGCTGTCCAGCATAGGTGATGTGCAGGTTGTGTGTGGGGAAGGGAGCCTCTGCTGGCTTTAGTCTGGGGTAGCTTGGGCACCCGTGAGTTATGCAGCAGTACGAGGTGGAAGTTGTGAGAGAGGACAGGAGGAAGCTTCAGACTGAATACGGATAGAAAGCAACGCTTGAGACAAGCTCAGAGGGGCAGTGCTTACTACTGAAAGAAGGGCTGAGTGCCCAGGTGTTGCCTCTTGCTGTTAGATTTCCTGCTGTTCTCAGGGCTTTGTGTGTTGTCTATAGACAAACAGGACTGCATCAAAGAATCCTGCAGATTGGCACCCCGGGCTTTCAGGCTCATGCCTCTGGTCAGAAGGAGTAATCTCCAGACAAGATCATTCAACCTAAATACTTGGAGGTTAAAAAATAAACAAAAAAAATCAATGGTGGATCTCTGTCACAAATGCTGAAGACCACATTGTGCCTCTGGGAAGATGAGGCTTGTCTAGGGATATTTGCTACTCCTAGCTTTCATTAATGCTTATGCTCTTGGGGTCAGGATGGGGCAGGGCTCTCAGTTGGATTTGCCAATTTCTAGAAGCCCAGCGCTAGTCCTGGCCCCTTTACTATCTTGCTGTTTCTGAGGGTCACAGTAACGTGGGTAGTTCATCTGTGATAGCTCTTAGCTTTGCATGTTTGTTTCTAATAAAAGGCATGGAAGCTGGAAACTGCATTAAGTGAGGGAATATGAATGAAAACTGCATGAGCATGAGTTAAGAAGTAAAGGCCTGAGTCCATTTAAAACAATAGCCAGACTCCCGTTAACTTAAATAGGCTCAGGATTTCACCCTGCGCTTTTGGCTTAGCCGACTTCCTGTTTGAGTTGGCAGGGCAAATGTCTTTGTCCCTGTCCAGCAGGGCGTACTTCGGATTGTTTTTCTGTCCAGGCTGATGGAACACGCTTAGAAGTCTCAGTCTATTCCAGCTGCAGCATGGCTAGAGATACCGAACACAAGCATCTTGCATGCACTGAAATATTTTTGCATTAAATACTGACCTACTTGTTCTAAAGTAGATGTCTCAAAGCACAAGGTGTCTTGAAGAGCTGGTCTGGTCTTACATTTGTCATTACATTTCCTAACAATGGACACGAATCTAAATCTACACTAAGGAGGCTTTCTATTAAGTGACTACCTCAGCTTATAGAAAATACCAGTTAAATGGTATCCATTGATGCTGCAGGAGTGGATTACTCGTATTACAGTAGAGTGAAAAGGATACTGCTGTCTTGCTGCTCTCCTGTACCACAGCACACTGCAAAGGTAGACCCACTCATGTTTGTGCTTTAGAGCCAGGGGTTGTGGACTGCAGGGAAAGAAAATGGCAGGACACCTCTGGGAAAATCTGAACTGATACTATAAAGCCAAAACTTACTGTCTTCTTGGGGTGGTGGGGGGAGAGAAATAATCTGTATATTTAAAACAAGGCACTGCAGGTGGACATATGTCTCAAACTGGACAGACTTAAAATTCTGGACTGGTGGGAGGACTAGGTCCTATAGCAGTGATGAAAGCCATCTGCATGGTCTGACCCTACCTGTGGAGCTTTAATTTCATGTTCTCTGAAGGTTGAGGATTTGTTTTCTGGGGGGGGTCTCAATCCAATAAAAACATAATACAGTACCAAATTAATAAAAATCTACATGTTTTATAATTTAGTGAAACTAAAAAAAAAACCATTGAAACAAATACAGGTCATTTCCATCCAAATCCCTCTTCTGGTAGAGGTTTGGGTAAATGGAGGGACTCTGCAGTGTGACTGAAAGTAAAACTCCTACAACATACTGGAAAAACCCAAACCAGCTGACTTCTAGATTCACAGGCTTCCAGAGGGGCAAGCTCTCAGGTCATGCCTCCAGACAGTTCAGTGGTAAGCACATCCAGCTGCCCAGCAGACCCAGCTGAAGCTCTGTCCCTGTAAAGGCAGGAGCTGGGACCTCATCATGCTGGTACACCCTGAATATGAAAATCTCTTTTGTTTCAGAACTGTGCCAGTGTACACGTCTCTGCTTAAGATCTGGGATCTCCCTGTAGACTACACTGACATTATACAAAAGCTTTTCTTTTTGGAGGAGAAAAAAACAACTCCGTATCTAGAACTAAATTTGCTTCCTCTTCTCAGTTCACAATTTGTAACTCTTCTGTTCATTTAGTTTACTAGCTGGGATGATCACCCAAACGTTAGCTCCCAAAATAGGGTTTCCTTGTTTGCAGTCATAAGTACCTGCACTAATCTGATGAAGAAGGTAAGACATAACACAGATTTTTGTGCGCAACCAAAGCAGCTTGCAGTTCAGTATTGAATTCTCCTGGTGAATTGCTGAGTGAGTAAAACACAATTAAAAGGAGTTTCAAACCACAGGAACTTTGAGGAAAACTGCAGTCTGAGACACAGATCTCAAAAGTGTAAGGAGAAAGAAAGAAAATGCATCAAATTATTCATTACAGACTTAATACCTCAGATTAACAAGAAGCCCATTGTTTGATCACAAGTGTAACAACAGGCTGTAATCTAGAACAGCTTTTATTCATTAATAAATAGAAAAGTTGTTTCAGTGAGAATTTGGAGAAAACCTATGCCAATTACCAGCACTAACAGTCTTTCCTTGTAATGACGTGGCTTGCTAGCTGGCTGCGTGTTGTGACACTAAATACAGTAAGCAAATGAGAGTACTTTCTGCCATCAGTTCAATCAGTAGGTTTGAAATGGAATTAACCTTTTAAAAATGCAAAGTATTCCTTACTGCAGATGGTAGTGTTGGCATATACAAATACCTCTTGGAAATCATAATGTAAACCACATGCTCTGAAACAATAGGATTCCTGAGCTGAACCCTTCATCCTCCTGAAAATGAAAAATAACACTCTCCAAGCTCAGACTGGTGGCTGCTGCAGCAGGACCAGTTCCTGCTTATGCTGGGGTGAAGCGGGCACGAGAAGAGTTAGGGGAAAAACAAGGGTGGGGAGCATAGGGGGAAGCACGGGGATACTGGGATGTACTAAAAGGTGGTATTTCTCTGTCACTCACTGCTACACTCTTAGACATACATGTATTAGCTCTAGAGGGCTGCAAATAGGCTGTGTTAGCCTGTTTTAGCTCTCCTCTATAGTGCAGCTCCTTCATATTTTAAACTGGATAAATTAATCCCCAAAATGCTTTATGCTGCTGTGGCTAGACTGCTTTTGGTCCCTGTACTAGCTAGGATGACTCCCCATAGCATATTATGAGGCTTTATATTCCTCTGGGTTGCACCAGATACAAGCATTTGCATCTCTTAAAAGCTCCTCAAGTTACCTGCGTTGCCTGACTGCTGCTCACTATCCATCATGCTTTCCTATGCTAACACACATTCACAAGCATTTGTCCACTAAGGCTTAAAGTAAGTGCAGATGTTCTTAAAAAGAGACAAAGATTCCAGAAGCTGCAGCTTTAGGAAGTACAAATAAGGAAAGGTTACAGCAGACCAGAACATCACTGCAAAGCAGAATTATTTCAAAAAGCAAGTCAGTCTTATCGTCCACACATTCACGTTCTGAAGAATGTATCTGGGCTCACAATGCTCATCCGTCATTGCCCTCTGCCCAGTGTCATGTGTGGGACGACAGCAACACCAGTAATAACACCAGGCTGCTGCAGGACATCAGTGCAGCTAAGCTGACTTGCTTTGCTGTAGGATGTATTAACAAAATTAAATTTTTGTCCCTCTGACATGCCTGATGTACCTTCAGGAGGATAAAGGCTAGGTGGCTTGCTTACTTTTTCTCTTACTTTCCATATCTGGTCCCTGCTGAGCATCGGTTTGACCACTGAAATGACCTTAGGACTGCTCTGTGTGCACCCCACTGAGGCCAGAGTTAGTATCTTGTGTTAAGCAGGGCTATATAGGGACACAGTCATGTGTGAGGTGTATTAAAGTGGTGAAGTCCATCAATGAGAGAGAAAATTATATGTAGGAGCAAATAAAGCAGGAGTCTGAAGAAAGATGTTTCCCCTGGCCAAGCCAGCATCTCTTTCAGAGTATTCTCATAAGGTATCTGAACAAAACCCTCCTTCCCCTACTACTTTCCGTCCCTCCTTTCCCTCTTGAAGTTACCAAAATCGGCAATAAATGAGAATAAACAGAGCTGACACTTTTCAAGACAACATGCTGTTTGCTAGGCTGGGTCAATAAAAAACATTTCACTGCACAGAGGTATAACTTAGAACAAGTCCTGAGCAACTTCAAAGCAGGAAAGTTGTAACGAAAGCTGCATCTAATGAAAGCAAGCCTTGACAGTGGCAGTCTACTATGATGTACAAAGAAATTCCTTTTCTTAACATTAATATTTGGCGGCTGGTGTAGAACACATTAGGGCATTTTAGTTGGGTTTTAAAGAAAGAAATTGACACAGAAAGAAGGTAATGATTTTTTTAATAGAGGATCTCTCTCGGGGTTTGTGTTCATATCACAAACATTCACTTTATTACATTTTATGGAATGGACTTTAAATGCCAGTATATACAAGCCAACATTTCATTATTGGAGTTTGTGTTTATTCACTTGCCATTGTCAGTCTGTTCCCCTTTGTCTTCTTGTGCTGCTCTTTGTAAAAGATTTATGAATATGTGGTTTAGATCCTTCACAATATAGCACAATGAAGTGGTTCAATAAAAAGTTATTAAAGTAAAAAATCTATCGTTTCGTGTGCTTTGCCCACCTTCTATAGGAAGCCCCAGTAAGAGACCCTTGCACTAAGCAAACACCGCTTGCATGGGACTGTAATATAAGCTACATGCTGAGAGGCCTCACTCAGCCAAAACTCCTGCTGAATGGTAGCCACTGCAGGCAATTACAGTTTTGCCTACAAAACTGCAGGATTATGCCCTCAAAGTTATGAAAGTTGCATAGACCAAAAAGGGGGGGGGAGGGCGGGGAATCTGCCATAAAACGTTCATTTTAAAATTGGGAAATAAACACTTCTAGTAGCCTTAAGCTACATAGTACCAAATGGCATTTGGTTCTCAAACATAGGTGTGTATGCATGCCACATATTTATTTTTAAAACAAAGCTCTCAGTCCTGCTGATTGCAGGATAAACAAAGCTGACTGGCAGTTTCCAGAGTGCACTTAGAATCTGAATTTCTGCAGAAACGTAACAGTTTCAGCCTAAAATAGAGAGTGAAAGGCTGATTTAGATCATTGCACCTCAGCCCATGCATGCATCTTTCACCCAGCAGCACTGCTGACTTGCCACAGCTGCACAGCCACATAAAAGAGGGGATGACAAATTGGCCACTCTTGCATATGGCTGGCAAGAAACAAGAGCTGCTTATAGCAGTGAAAGCTGAAGGAGGCACTCTCCAGGATGAAAAATAATTTGTGAGGAAGGCATGGAAGGTGGTAAAATCTGTTCAACTGCAGCACAACAGAAAGAGTATAAGAGATGGGTTACAAAACAATTTTGCTGCCTATATTTTATGTTCCCAAGTCTCTGAAAAAATGCAGCTCTACAAATAAAAAGCCCTCCGTCCGCCTCAGGGATGGATAACTTCAGCAAGTGAGGATTACCTCAATGAGTCTGACAGGTATTAAAAGCAATGAGGCATACCACTGTGCCAGTGCAAGCAGCACTGAAATCACCGGTCTGGCACTGCATCATCCCTGGGACAAGGCAGCACCGTGCACGGGAGCTGTTTCTCTGCGCACGGCACGCTGCTGCCTTCGGGTTCTCTTACTTGAACAGAGGAGCTATTGAGACAGCAATCACAGTCCCTCTGTTACTGTTATCTCTGGCAAACAAAGAATAACAGCTATAATCCTACATCCTCTTGGAGTTCTAAACTAGAAGGTTCCAACCTGCTTCAGACTACCAAGATAATTTTGCCACCTGTGGCCTGCCATATGCAGTCCGACACGCCCATCTCCAGCCAGGTGAGAGGCTGGATGCTGGAATGAAAAACAGGTACGAGCACAAGAGCCCAGCACAGCCACTCAGCTGAACAAGCAGTTGTCCAGAGTCAATGTTGCTAATGCTGAAGCACTAAGGCTTTGCATCTTGCATACCTCATGCACTCTTCTGCTCTGTACCTCAGGAGACACAACAGAGCATTTTGTCCACATTGGATTCACTGAGGTTAGATACCTAGATGCCCATTGGCAAGATTCCTCTCCTGCTGAAGTAGGAGAATGAAGCGACTAATTTCTACTAAAAATATAGGTAATAAGCCCAATAAAACACATTGACCAGCATGAAAAACAAAGGGAAAAGCAATTTGGAGTAGTGGTCTACATTGCTGGGGTTCTGAATTGTGAAATAACCGATAATTCTGTGTATTTTGTTTCTCAAGACACATTTGATTTTCTCATGAGTTTTCATGGTCAAGTCACTGCAGTTAACATTATCACTGGAAACCTCAATGCTTGTAAAGCTGAATTTCCGTTTATAGCTGGCAATGGAGCTGTTGAGGATGTTAGTGATGTTGACTTCTTCCATTTCTTTACTGAGTTCCTTTGCAGGCCCCTAGGAAACAAGAGTGTACAGGTAGTTTTAGGGTTTTTCTTCTGCAGAGGGAAAGTGCTTTAATCAATAAGGAGACCATAAGGATACAGATAAAAGAACACAGCTTCATATGTGTTCATCCCAATGTTCAAACATGCCTTTCAGCTGCTGCCTATTTTCAGGAGTGCCTGAAGTCCCAGAGATGCCTGTGTTTCCACCACTATTTCTAGAGGTATTTTGAGATCTTTCAGCAAGTCTCACTCTATATCACTGAGCAACCCAATGTCCATCTCCTAAAAGACATCCATCTCTTCACATCTACGCAGTAACTTAATGGCTGGGGAACTCAGCACTGAGGTAGAAAACCTCTTTTCCCTCTAACAGGATTTGGACCCTCAATGACCACTGGACTGTAATCATACTTGACTATTTAATTTCTCGCACTAAAGCAGAGCGCTTTGAACAATTCACTCTCTCTCACAACCCCCACAGAACATTGTGGGACTGATGTTTGGTACTGTCTTCTGGGAAAGGAGGAAGAAGGGTTCAGCTTTCCTCTGGTAGAGGAAATTACCTTCCAGATCAGTGTCCTAATCAGAGTTATTCCATAGAAGAGCAAAGAGGTATGTTATACTGGCTCTTCTTTGGCTGCATTTTGAAAGGAACAGAGGTGCTTCATGCTCTCACATGAGCTCAGCTCAGGGCTACAGACCCGATTCTAGTGGTAGGCCAAACTGACTTCCTGAATGCAGTCCTATGAATCTCACGTGACTGTCAGCTAAGGCTGCTGCTCTTTTAGCTGGTGTGCAGAAGTCTGTCAGAGACACAGTGGTCTAGTGCTATTCATGTGTTTGTTGCACACAAAAATTTAGATTTAGTGACAATTAGGAGAAGCAGTTGTTACTGTATCCATAACAGGAAGACCATTTGTCTTATTCAGTTAATGGAGGACTAATTATTGTTGATCCAAGATAACGAGGTGTAGATCAGACTTTACCTCTTGAGGTGCTTTAGCTGCACACTTTTGTGATGAGCTGTAGTGAGCCACTGCATATTCCACGAGGGCACCAAAGATGAAGCTGAAGCAGATGCCGAGGTAAACATCAATGGCCTTAATGAAACAGTTGGTTTTCGAAAGTGAACTTCGTGAGCCGATCATCAGAGTTGTCATGGAAAGCACCGTCGTTACTCCTTGGAAAGCAGAAAAGACCTTCTCTTCTGGACACTTTGGAAAAGGCTTGGCCTATCCTTCTGCATGTGTTGTCACTCTCTACTGCTAGCCAGATAGAGCACATCACTTCTTACCAAATCCAAATCATCCATCAAGTGAAATGCTTTTGTAGCACTAGCTACTAGCTTCACACAGGCTCTCCCTGCCTTTGACAGCTTGGCTCCGTTAGGCACTTGGCTCTTTTATTTTTCTTGCTTTCAGTAAAAAAATCCCCCACTCCCTGCCCCCTCCAAAGCGCATCAACAAAGAACATGTTCCCTGTCCTCTACTCTCTGCTGTGCTCTCTGCTGTGAATCTGCCGGGAGCCTTAGCCATACAGAGCTCTGCAGGTGGGCAAGTGTGCCAGCCACAGCGTATCTTCCATGCTTCATACTGCCAACCCAGCTCTGCCACAAGTAAAAGCAGAACGTGAGCAGACCATATATTACTGAGCAGAGAGCTCAAGAAAACTACCGTCTACCCAGCCCTCAGAGGCTCCCCTGCCTGCTTAAATCTTCTCCCTTCCTCAGGCAGTAACTCACCAATGCAGGTTCTTGCAGGCACTGAATCCAGTGTGATCCAAAAAGAAACCCAGGACAACATGACGAGCAGAGTGGAGGGCACATAAGTCTCCAAAATGAAGTAAAGGACATTTCTTCTCAGCTCAAACTGCAATATCAGTCGTGGGTAACTGCCTGTTCACAAAAGGAAGAAGCACAGTGAACATGAGATTCCCAAGGACACGAATTGAAAGTTGGACAGCCCAGCACCAGCCCTTCAGCTGATGTACATCAGCAGAGCTGCACTGAAATCATGGGAGATGCATTACTTATACAACCTTCACTTCTTGCCTCAGAGGTCTTACTTATCTAACATATCCTAGACGAGAGGACACATACCCACAGCATTGCTGGACAAGAGACATCTAAAACAATGCATGGCTTGCAAAGGGGCCTATGAACTTAGTGGAAACATTTAATACCAGTGTCTTAACTCAGAGTAGAGAAGGGCTAATGCTTTCATCTGTTCTCTCATACTCAGCACAGCACAGTTTTCCCAATAACTGCTTTGAAGGGGCATTGCCAAGTTCAGGCTTATCTGATGGCTGAGAAATAAACAAAAGATTTTTCTCTCTGTTTCAGCAGGCTCTGGCTCATGTCTCAAAGCATCCCAATATCTTATCATCAAAGGGAATTATACCCTCTGTATTCATTAGTAATTTGTGATCTTTGATAACTGTGTCTTTTTGTGCTTAAAAAAATTCAGTCAATTTTTTAAAATCAATTTGTCATAATACTGACATAAGGTTTCTGGGGCTGGATTGCTAGTATTTTCAGGAGATATTTCTGCTGTTTAAACAATAGTTCCCTTTGAAACAAAGAAACAAACCCAGTATTGTTTGTGGGCTGTGTACACTACAGTAAACAACAGAACATTGTTATTTTTAAAACCTGGTCATTCTAAGGAAGTTTTGCCCCCTTTCATAGTGTCTGTGATTGGGGAGAAGACTATTTACACTGATAATGAAAAAGACATTGAATTCTGATGTACAAAGGGATCTTATTCCATTGTGATAGAATTGTAATTTACAAACAAAAGTATATTTTAAAAGTTAATTTTACCCCAGTTACTGTAAACATGGGTCTCTGCAGTATTTATAGTCTGCACACTTGGTAGGGAGGGAGTTTCTTCAGGTACAAGTGGAGAAGGAAAGAAGTGGAGAATTTAAAATAAAAAAAAAAGAAGATAATTGAAAATCCATCAAGTGAATATAGTGTATTAACCCCCCCATCTTTCTGTGGATTTCCATCTTACAGAATATCCTGCTTGCAACTAAATGGATTTCATCATCTTTCTGTCCATCTCTTTTTGTGAGATTAAGATTTGCTCAAGACTTCACTGGTTCGGGCTTCAGTCAAAAGATACTGGCCCATAGAAGGGAAAGGAAGTGGGAGGGGAAATACTTGAGAGCTTTCCTTGCTTTTCTCTTTCACTGATTTACCTGTTTCCTGCTGTGACTTTGAGACCAGGGTATAGTAACGTTCCACTGTGTACTGAGAGAGCCGCAACTTTTCTATGCCATGGACAGAGTCATTTCCTCTCAACCAAATGAAGATGACATCGTTTTCATCATATCCCCCTAAGGAGAACATAAAACCCCATATTACTGTGGTTTAGCCGGTAAAAGCCCAGTTATTGCTCTGCACCGTCTCCTGAGTGGGAACAGAAACACGATCCAGGCATTGTAGGCTGGACAAAGACCCTCTTCACTGTGTCAGGCTATGGGCGGACGTTGGCTGTTCTTACATTGCTGTACTTTCAGTCCACTCGTTCAGATTTCAACAGGAACGCACACCACTGTGAATGATGCATAACATGCAAGGCTGCCGAGAACCTATTTCAATCATTTACATGGGGTATTTCTACTTTAAAATATTTTAACATTTTAAATGGTAATATATTCCTGTCATCCGCAGTTTGATTACATGCACCAGGATAAAACTACTACAGCAATCAACCCTTGAACATAGTCTCTTCAGTCATGAGAGGAGAGCAGGAAAACACAGTGGTTAAAAAAAGAGAATACAGATCCCATTGAGCCTCTTACTAGGTAGCAGAAGCACAGTTCACTGAATCATCTATTCAAGTGCTTAAAAATACCAGAAAAGGCATTTTCACTTAGTTAAGAGCTTGGAGCTGAGACTGCTATGCAGTTATGAACCAGGCTCTTCTGACTGGGTATGTGTCGTGCAGAAAATTTGCTCATAAAAGCAGCTTTTTCTACAAATCATTCCTCCTATCCCCAAAGGCTTTAAGTTACTGAGGACAAATAAATGCATCCAACATTTAGATGAATTCCTGCCTCAAAACGGTGGGAGAGATGAGATCAACAATTCAGGCGGTTATCAGCAAACTTCATATATACCAGCTGAGTAATTGCCTCCAGGAATGTAAATGACGGCATAACATTGACCTCAGGTTGGACTGAGGAATACCTCAGGCTGAGGGATACCTCAGTCTGAGGGATAAAGCTTGTATTGAGTCACCAGCCTGCCATTCACTTCAAAAATTTCACTTAATTTAGGAAACAAGCCCATCAATCTCACTAATTTGATTCTTTTATTAAGTGCCCTTCTTTGAGAAAATGAGTAGGGATGCTTTGATTCTGATAATAACCTGTTTGTCCTGGTAGAAGGAATAAGATGCAGTTGCAGCTCTATTTTATTTAATTTTATTTTCTTATTAGACACAAATTACCAGAGCTTGAGTGTGATGAACTCCTAAATTAGGTGTCCAGGGTATGAATCCCTGTGTAGCATTCTAAGCATGTGACTTTTCAAAGTTTCTAAGCAGTCTTATAAATTGTGGCTACTCAGGAAAATTTTATAATAAATGATAGATTGTTGTTAATTCATCTGGTGTATATTTAAATAGTATTATTTCTGGGCACTTACCCTAATGAAATCTCCAGTGGGCAATGTGCATGTAATTTCATTGGAATTATACAGCAACTGAGCATGATGTAGGACCCAATCACTTTTAAAACAGGCCCAAACAAGCTATGCTTTAGCAGAAGAGGCCAATCATTATTACTTCAGGAGCTGTTCTTTGTAATAAAGTTAACCATGGTGAAGTAATATGATTTTAATGTGAAAATAATATGTGCTTCCCTAGGTGCTTCATGCTGCAATCCCAGAAGTTAAAATCTGATCTTTTCAGTACTGAGATTTTAGATTTCTTTTTGTGACATGAGGCGGGAGATGGTTGCTTGCTTGTTGTGGACCTTCACAGATACAGAACAGCAGCACTGCTCTTGCTGAGCTCCTGGGTAGAAGCTCTGTAGTGTCCTAAATTTCCTGGACTCTTTCCCAGCCAGCTTCACCATGGATGAGCTTTTAATTTAACTGAGAGCAGAACTCACTGATTATTCCTTTTCTTGAGACTTCCAAGGCTGACACTCCTCCTATTGACGAGGGTCCCGTCATCTGCATTACTGTAACAGACAGCTCTCATGGAGAACCATATACCACAAAGCTGGGTTTGGCCTTAGCTTCCATTCATGAGTTTGAGAAGCATATTTGACTAATATTCTAGTAAGAAGCACCCTTCACACTGTCTTGTTACAGTGGAGGTTTGGGAGGTGCAACAGGTGGTAGATACCCAAAAATGTGAAAACTTGTTCCTTGCTGTACTCCATTCCATGCATTTACCCCACAAGTTAGTTTTGAAGAAGCTGTGTGTGCAAAAGGGACTGAATTTGGAAAACCAGGTGTTATTACTTATCCCTTCTGTGCAAAATTGAAATATCTACACTTTAATAAAAATATTATTTATTACCACTCCTATATAAATTGCACAGTGACAGGAATCCTCTAAACTGTGGATTGTAACACAAGCATTTGAAGAATGATGAAGCAAAGTTGTTTTCTTTTGGACATTAGTATTTGCAGGAATAAAAGTCTATTCCAGGAAGCTACTGCGATGAATACACATATTCAAGATGTGCAGTTACATATGAATAAACAAATTCAAAGTAAAGTCAGTTTTTTCTAGAATGTTATACTTACAGCTTTCTAGCTGCAGTCTGCATGTTTGTGTGTCCATGGGATATTTTGACAGGTCCATGTTACAAGCAACAGTAGTAGTGATTCTGTACGAAGAGAAAGAACTCCAAGAGTTGCAATAAAAGCACGTAATGAAATATCTCTGTTTTTCATAGCAAACTAGACTGCAAAGACTCTGCTCTGTCGTTTAGATAATTTTGACCTATGAAATGAATGCACTGATATAATCAGAGAGAACCCTCCTTAAGAAGATATGCTCTCTGCAGCCACACTGATGAAAATGTAACTGAAGGAGGAATTTTACTTTGCTATGGTGGGATATTTAGTGTAGATTCACATGTTTTCCAGTGCTACAGTTTGCACATCGTAAGAAGTCACCACTTGTCTTCTGAGGCACAGTAACTAACTGCACACATACGCTGGCTTGCTCTGATGTGGAGGGTAAATGAGTTTTACTTTGCAGCTTTACTTTGCCATTAAGGTAACTAGGACACGGTTACTGTGAGCTGAGAAGAGATAACACTGTATGAATTGCTAACACAATTACAGTGCACATTTCTGCAGTACATGTACAAATATGCTTTTTGCTAAAAAGCAGAAATCATGGCTAGATGGCACTGGATAAGCAAATAGTTTTCCACTATCTGTTAAACTTTTACTGTTATGATGTCCTCCTTCCATTCCTCCCCTCCTCCATCTGACTTGACGTGTCCTGGGTAACACCTGAACTCATGAGCCTTCTGAGCAGGCGCTTGTGCTCAGGACACAGCACATACCACGATGGGGAATCCTGATCCTTGACTGGCATTTCCAGGTGGCCAGAACATGGGGCAATGGATCAGAAGAGTATGGTCACAGTTGGCTTGTTGACCCCACACCCATTACCCATGACAGTTGGTATCTGCTCCTGTCCAGCATCATTCTGGAAATCTATTCTGAACCATCATCATGAGCAAAGCCAAAGGCTGATTTACCTTAAGGCATACAAGATAGTGCCATTAGAGAACAATCTTATGAGGCGGTTCCCCACAGTGACGTCATGCAGGAAGGACCTTTTTGACTCCACAATGTACGTGTCTGGTACCCAGAGCAATTCCACTAGACGAGCATCTAGCGTGAAGCTCTTGTTGCCATGAAAGACCAACCGGGGGTCTGTCCAGCGCTGCCGCAAATATATAGTAGCTGTGTAATCCTGGGAAAGAGAGGAAAACCTGTGAGGATGCATGTCCAGAACACCTACGCAGCACAGCTGTGGGTATGCCATGTGCTACAAGAGGCGGAACACACATTTGTTCAACCTGTCGAAGCTCAGCTTCAAATACATCCAGTAAATCTGATAGATTTTCATCATAGTTTTATTTACTGTATTACATTTCTCATATACTTACACTCTAAGGTGTAGTGTTTGAGGACTAAAGATTATACTGTTTTTTTTTTTTTTAAATGTGCTATTACTGTAATTGGTATTTTTGTGTCATTTTGCAGGTAAGAAAACAGATGGGAATTGCACACTTGAGGCCACTCAGCACAACATTGCCATTAAAAATCAGTCATTGTCTAGATTTTGAAAAGTACACACGTACTATAAACGTGATCATGAAAGAGACATTGGCACTTTGGAGAAAAAAGGTAAGCAAATCCAACCTGTTATTTCACTGAGGTCTTAAAAAAAACCCAAACAAATTAAAACCCAAAACTCATAGCATCTTTTTTAATAGTTTTGAATCTAAGGACACTGGGATTAATTTGAGTTTAGCCTACCAAAATCTACTTGCAGTAGTAGTGCCCCATCGTAAAGAATAAGCAGTACTCAGCTCTAAAGATAACTCTTTATTGAGCCTTCTGGACAGACACAGGATACTGTTGTACTATTTCACTTCCTTCCTTATAGATGAAGTAAACGCAACCTGCAATGCCCGTTATTTTCAAAACATCTCTTGTGACAGACAGACTGATACTGACTTAGACTGTTAAGACCGTGAAGGCGCTAGGTTTTACAGCAAGATACGCTGCCTGTCTGTGGAGGATGAAGCAGTTCTGTTTCACTCGATCTCTAATTTGTAAAAGGCTTTAAGAGAAAAGGTCTAAGTAAGCATCGGGTATCAGCGTTAGCTTTTGCAACTTTTAAAATTTACTCTCAGCCTGCGACAGAGGAAAAAACATATCAAATAATGCACTGTTATGGCTTTCAATACAGTGAATTTTAACAGTGACAACAGTGAAGAATCCTAGTTGATTTCCAGCTTTTATTGAGGCACAGAGTAAGCCTCTGCAATGTTTTCCATGTGGTCAGAGCAATTTAGATGGACCATCATGAAGAAAAACTCCAGAACAGGACCTATTTTACAAGGCCCTTTAATTAAGTTAGAGGTATGTGAATAATTAATTTTCTTGGTTCTGCCCCTTCCCCAAAATGAATAGCTTTATCAACGTTGCAATATTTTATTTAGTGAACTTGTTTAATTTGCTGGGGCAAGAGAAAGAAAAAGTCAGTGGTGTTCTTGAAAATACTGAAATTCAGTGTTGAAATTGTTCATGGCTGAACTTCTGACTGTTTGGACTGAAACTATTTGCTGAATTTACCCAAGTTGCCCATAGTTTTGGTCAGCCTGAAACAGGAGTGCCACAAAAGGAAGACGTGATATAGTTGTAGGATTTAAGAGGCAGCAGAACTCACTTCCTCAGGTTCAGTTACAGTAACTAGGGGACAGCAAGCCTGTCTCTTTGAACTCAAAGTTCAACTATTTCAACTGGCTACCAGTTACTGCAGCTTCTTCTCAGGTCTTACACTGAGAGATGGAAGAGACAGGGAAGGAAGTCGGCTATGTGCCTGACTCTGAGGCTCCTGAATTTAGTCCCACATGTTAAAAGTTAATTACATTAAATCAAATTAAATGTAAATCCAACTCCTTTTGTGGCACTATTTTACAATCTTTGAGGAGAATATATAATTTTTTTTTTAAATCACCCTTTTTGCCTAGAATAAAGGCATGAAAATATGAAAAGGAATCCAGTCAAATGATGCAGAGAAGCATATTTCTAGCTTGTATTCCTCTAATGGTATTCTACTGAAATACAGCTGTTATCAGAAGTGGAGGGAACCACTCATCAGTGGTGGGAAGATGTTCTCTGTATACTTGAAAATTTGTTTGTTTGTTTCTTGGGATGACCAGTCCTTTGAGCCTCAGACTGTGTCACAGCTCAAAACCTCATTTCTCGTCCTTGAGAAGAAACCTTGTCTGTGTCTTCAATCAGCACCAGCACATCCAACAGTGGCCACCCCTACCCTGCACAGAGGAAGGGTAAGGGAGAGGAAATGCCACACAAGATCGATTTTTTCCATTTCAAAGGGGCCTGATTTCCAGGAGGTGCTGAGTTTTTGACCAGTAGGACCTTTGGAGCCATCTCTATTTACTTGCAAGCCCACATTACTATGGCATCTACATAGTTTGCAGTCATAAATGATCCCTGTTCTCATCACACCTCTGAAAGTGGTCAACAGAGACAGAAAAGCAAAATAGCTTGAATATGTTAAGTTTCTGTGCTGAGCACCCAGGAATATATGACAAGTCTCTTGGGCAGATCCTACTCTTACGTCTTATAAAATAAAAATTCTTTCACTTACCATGTCGCTCTCGGATATACTAGAAATACTTGCAATGTCCAGACTCATTGCAATTTGAACAGGTTCTCCTGTGGAGGGAAAGAAAAGCTTAAGCAGAGAGAAAGGAAGAGCGAAAGGCACAATAAAACCGCTCAGGATGCTGTGCAGTGTGGACACTGCTCGTAGCGTCCCATGCACACAACGCTATCTCTAAAACTGCAGAAGCCCAAAGGGTTAGACACAGTTTCAGAGCATTAGACTCACAAATGACATCATGGTCCAAAATAAAGTTTTCACTGTAAGGGAGCTGGAGTTCTGTATTTGGTGATGGTAGCAGAGAACATATATCCATCAGCACTAGCTGTGAAGATCAGCAGTTTAGATAAGCAGCATTTCAGTGGCATTTGCCGCCGGGCAGGCAGCCAGGGACAGTTTATGCCTTGTTACACATGTTGTGCCACAACACCCGCACAGTGGCAAGAACGGTGAACTTCGTACAAAGTAGTTCTCACACACAGCTCTCGGAGGACTCTCCGCAAGCAGGTAGCAATCGACATCCCTGTTTCTCAGAGAGGGAAAACTAAGAGGCAGAGGAATTCACCAATTCCTGAGTCCATGCCCTGGGTTACAAACCAGAAGTGCAACAGCCTTCGCCTCTTTTTATTTACTATATTACTGTTCTATTTACAAGCAAATTTTCAGCATTCAAGTCCTGAATCTTGGTAGTCCCCCATTTTCTAACACTAACTCTTAAAATCCACCACAAGAGGGCAGCTGCTCCCCGGGAAATGTCGGAGCTGGGGGCTGGAAAGGGCTCACCAGGACCGGCCGCGGATAAACAGCTGGCTCTGAGGAGGGTGAAGGTTATGCGAGCAGAAAGGCACAACCTTTCCCTTAGGCTGTGCCTGGTTTGTCCAATCCCCAGTACGGATTTGGGGCTCTGAGTCGGGCTTGGGGCTTTCCAAGACAGCCCTCTCTGCCTGGGTGACAACACAGCAATGCCTTTCCTTGTGAGACTTGATGAAACTCCTTTTCACCATCTAAATCACATTTTGGAAAGTCCAAGGGACACAGTTTCTTAATCTCCTTCCATGTGGTTTTGGTTTTTTTGTTTATTTGTTTTAAACTGTTCCAAAATCCAAAATATATTTCATTTGCAAAAGATGTGTATTTTTTAAAGTAGCTGTCATGCATGTCCTCCATCTTGTCTTTAGATATTTAGACACTTGAAGCCCGCTCAAATTAATGACCAGAGGGTAGATCTGTGAGAACTCAGGGCCCCTGAAGGAAGTCAAACCAGAGTCCTGACCATTTTTGTTTAATATTTATGGCTCTGGTAGGCATAGGCTAGTGTAGATGCAGTTAGTCTCCGTTAACGTAATTCAGAAGCATCTGTTCACTGATGTGACAGGATCCAGAGGAGCTTTTGTATTCCTGCAAGAGATGAGACATTCTAGGCACAACAAGCTGGTAAATTCTGTATTGTCCCAGAAATATCACCGTGGTCAGAAACAGCAAGAAACTCAAAGCCGCCAGTAGCAGAAACTCAGTCTGCAGGAGTTACAATGGGAAACATCCAAGTCCTGGTGAAAGCTGATGGGGAATTTTTCTGTTGAGCATAGTTTCATTAATGGGTTCTGGCAGAAAAGCAAAATTGATAAAAATTTTCATAGCTGTTTTTTAAAAATTGATATTTTTCAGGTGCTGAATGTCATTCTGAGAAACCCTTTCCTCTGAGTGGTTACAGCACTCACCTGGAAGGTGGGAGACTTGACATCCAAATTGGACAATAGCCTCAGGTAAGTTCCTAAATACCTGACTGTCCTTCAGGTGCTCCCTCCTCACTAGAGTTTCACAAGGGTTTAAAGCAGGTTTAGTTTGTATCTTGGTGCAAAGTGAAAGCATGTGTCAAAAGTCAATATTTCTGGCAAAGAGAATAGCTTTGTTCCTCTATAGCTGCAATCTACTAAATAGATACACATGAACAAAAATAAAGCAGAAAATCACAAGGCTCAGATTCTAAACAGAAGCATGTACATTAGAGCAGAATTTAGTTACTCTGTCAGGTCTTTCATAGAGGTATTGAAGTTTATAAATTCCCTATTCTTGACCTCATAGTTGGACATGTTCTCATGTCCCCCACGTGCATACACAATCTATTCAAGACAACAGTGGATGCATAGAAAGGAGGGCAGCCTTGGCTACTAGCTAATTTAAAAAGAACACAACCTTTTAAACTGGGGCATCCTAAAGAAAGCTTAAAGCATGCTCTCCACTCCCCACAAGCCTTACAGACTGTTCTTCAAACAGTCAAATGCTTGGAGCCAACATACCACCAAAGTAGGGCCTGAGGTATTTGTTGTATCCCATGGTGAGGTTCTCAAATCCAGGGAGGGATGTTGTGTCGCTGCCGTGCGAGTCGGATATGTGACCCAGGGAGCACCTCCTGGGGACACAAATACGTACTGTTACGTGTGGCCAGGCATGCTGGGCACATCTGGTGTGCAGCTGCAGCTGTGTTTCCAGCTTGTGCTCAAACAAGCAAACTGCATAAAATGCTTATTAAAAATAAGTAGATCATTGAAATCACAAGCACTTGCTCACATTGCTTATCTTGGCTGAATTATTGGGACCTGGAAGAGGTGGGAAAATGGCAGATTACCTCAGCTGATAGCTACAGGTTTGCACTCTTGGTAGCTTAAGGATGTTCTTAAAATGTCCCAGACAAATCAAGCAAGGTTTATGTATCAGCAGTCTTAATAATAACCCACAATCTCTCCCTTCCCACTCCTCCTTGTACAGTCTATATAAGGAACATGTGTTTCTTTTTCCTCCTGCTTATGACAGCCTGAGACAAATCTTACTAACAGCCCCTCCTCCCTAATCACGAGTCCTCATATGTTAGCATCAGGCAGCGTCCCTACAGCTACTGTCAGGAGTAGAACCTCCGAGTACACCAGAAGGGGAAAGGTAAAGCACTGAGAACTTCACAGACACCAACAAAGTTTGTGGGCTGAACCACCCCTGGCTGCTGTGCATACAGAAGGTTCAACTCTAATTTACAATGTCAAAATAAATGTTTTGATGGACAATAAAGCTGGTACCTGGCATTATGAAGCTCACAGATCTGTACCATCATACAGACAGCTAGAGAGGCAGGGGGTTTGGACTGTAAAAGTAAGTTTTATGGTGCAGTGTCCCTGTGTGGTCATGTGCTCACTTGATGAAAATGTAAATGAGTGAATCGTTAAGTGTTTGTCATTGCTTTGTGAAGGGCTGAAGGAGGTGGAAGGCAGTGCCTCTACCTCTCCCCAGAGTCTCAGGACCTCTGGTCTGTGCAGTAAGAAACTTAGCAATGTAGTTACTCAAAAGCTCTGATGAATTTTTTTCTTCTGTTCCCTCTAAAGCTGGGTTAGTAGTCCTTGGAGCTTTGCTGCAGGTTTTAGACCAAAAAGAACTGAACCAGTTAGTGCACAGCATAAAATAAACCATTCAAGAAATTTAGGACTTGTAGTTCCAGGGATGGTAATAACACAGCTGGGACTCCTGTGGGGGCACATTTCCAGCAAAAGCTGCAAACTATTCTGGTCCTGAACAGGAAATAAGGGGTTGCAGTGTTAATGTGCATAGTGTGTTTTGGGGACCTATACAGGTTGCTGTCTTCTATGCCATGTCCCTTACTGCAACCTGGCTTTCTTTGGATGGGCTGGATAATTGGAAGCATAGTTTTCTTTTGACACACATTATTTATATGAAACATAATTCAGATGTTGCCTGTAAAACAAAACAAACACTCCGCTTACCTTTGGGTTGGAAGGAAAAGACAAAAACTGAAGAAGCAAAAATATCTGCAGAACATCTCTGGAGATTATTTCTGTATTTGCTCTGCTTGTCTGTGAAGCAGAAAAGAAAGGCAAAGTTTTGCAGTTTAAGAAAAACTATTTTAAGGGAAGGGGACAGGGAAAAGAAATCCTGCACAGTCAGAACCACACACTCTATATTAACATTCCCAACACATAGTGGCTCCTGCCCTTTTGTCTAGTTTGTGTCATTTTTCAGTACTGTGCTATCTTAACACTTTCCACATAAAAGACACTACTGACAACTCAGGTCCTGAAGTCCTTGACAGGGTCACCAAATTTTAGCTGCTGCTTTGTTTTAGATAGGGCTTTTCTTCTTTCAGCATGGGATGGTGATTAGCTGATGTTGAGAATGGTACCATGGGAAGGGATTTATTAAATAGGAAAGTGTTTAGGCAATTCCTAACAGTGGTCAGGCTCTGAAGCTAAGTGAGATCTTGCCCATATATGACAGATTCAGCATCTTTTAGTCCAGAGCTCCACTAATCAGCTGCGCAGCAATTTTGTCGCTCTGCACTCCATTAGCCTGTACCTGGGATAAACTCATGCTATTAATAGTAATGTTGGCAAGTCGCTCAGCATGCAGTACAGGATGAAATCATTCTGCTTTAAATGGGTTTCGTTGACTTTTCTGGGAGTGGAACCAAATCTTGGCCTCTGGCCTGAGACTCCCGCACGCTCATGCTGGCCTTGGAGCAGGTGCCACGATGGGCTACTCTTCACTGTGCACTGCTCTGCTCTGCATTTTTGCTCTCTGCCTGAAATGCTGCATCAATTGCACACCTTTTCTTGAGCATAGGGATGGCGCTCTGCCACACACCTAATGTGTGTCACCACAGCAAGCTGCTGCAGGATGGGCTGGTGATTACGGCTGCCACAGCTGCCAAGGGGAGATTGTTACTCAGCCATTGTTAGGCTGAGCTGGAAACACAGTACTGCTCGACCTGCTCCGCTACACTATTTGAAGTTTACCCCGTGTGTCAGGGTTTTCCTGCAGATACTGGCTAGGCAACATCATTCTTGGATGGATACAAGTCTTCCTCTTTATTATACTGTTACAAATTGGGAATGAGTATGCAAATTGTTAGTCCCCGTGCCTTGGCACCAGTGAGAGCAAGACCCCAGCTTCACATTCGGTGCCTTTCTCATCATGCATGGCAGTTAGGGCCTCAACTTCAAACCTGGCTGTTCCATAGTAACCCAAATACCAGGAATTTTCTGCTTGGGTTAGATTCTTCCTGTGGGAGTTCACCACAGCCCAGAGGCCACTTTGCCTTCTCAGCTAGTTGTACAGCTCTGGTGCTGTGCCATGGGACAGCAGGTTCCAGGCAAGGAGAACATCTTGGCCCACACAGAGCCAGTAAAAACACCTGAACATTCAAACACCACAAATGCAGGGCATCCCACTGGAGAAAGGATGTTTTTGCAAAATAAAATATGCTCTAATATCTGTCCAAAATCTGAATTCCTAAAAAGGCTTTGCAATTCTAGCCCTTTCTCTGAACGTGGTGTTCAGATGTTTCCAGACATTATCGAGTGCTCCTCACTATAAAGTGATCATGCAGGGCTAGAGAGAGAATCATTTACCCACTCACAGCAATGTCAGACCACAGTTTTGATAGGAAAGAAGAAAGATTAGTCCAGGTGGTTTAAAAAAGAATTTCTAGGAAGAAAGGATAATTCTACAAACTAGTATTTTGTTAAAGTATGAAAATTCATGAACTTCAGGTGAGGAACCCCTCACAAGCATCCTTCATGAGCATCTGTTTCGCACAGGGGCTGTGGTTGCTAGCATTTTGGTGCACCAGAGTAAGTTTCTAAACAGTTTTATTCTATCTGATCCTAGTTACTAAGACCTTATTTTGAAAAAAGCAAGCTAAATTCTATTTGTTTTCATGACTGACTAATGGGTGGAGACCTCTTCTGTAGTAAAAAGCCTTCTTGGGACCCTGTTGTGTCTTCAGTTAACAGAAGCGAAGTGTGCACTGCAATGTGCGCTACCATTATCTAGCAAAGACAGTTGAAACACACCAATTCAGATAAATTTATAGCTGCTGCTGCCACAGACCTGAGTGAACTACACAGTCTAAATTTCTCTGTGACTCTGCTAATTCTTTGCAAAACAGGGAGAATCTTGTTTTCCTTCTTCAGAAGATGGCTATGAAGATAATAAATACATCAAAGACCGCGAGGCAGTGAAAGGGGGATCTGTAAGTACCTGACAGAGCTAGAAAGTAGGCATACCAAAGTACTCATGGGCAAGAAAAAGGTGACACCAGTGCCCAGAGCTGAATACAACCAAAGCATCTCTTTACTATTCAGTGTATCAGTTAATAAAATTGCAATTCTGCTTGTATAGTGCAGGAGCTTTCATCAGAGGTTACCAGCTTCATTAGTACAGTATACTGGGAAGAAAATTATAAGATTGTGTATTTATGTTTCTCTGTCCAGTGAAGGATTTCAGTTTACTCTAATAGGAAGAAAAAAACAAAATCCACTGTTTAATCTGGGCATTTTTCTATGGTCAGTGAAAGCACCGCACAGGCAATACCATAACAGCAGTAGTCATGAAGGCAGTACAACTGGTGGAGAGATTGCTTCCAATGGCAAAGTTATATAAAAATCATTTATTATGTAGACTTGTAGATAATGAAAACCTTGAGAATACAATAGCTCCGTCACTCAGCTCTGTGTTCTCCCTGTTGGCTGTGAAAATTATACAAAGACACAAGTATTATAGTAAAATAGATCCACCTAGAGTCCTCTGTGGAAGCCTGTGTCCACTTCCAGGAAACGTCCTGAAATAATGCTTCTTTACACCAACAAACAGCAGCAGTATGCGTCTCCACTACAGCTCAGTCTATGCTTCCTTAATTCTGTTTTATTCCTCTATCTTTGAAGGGGTGGTAAGAGTCAAAAATGCAAAAGGAGGAAAAAATCACTGGCAGCTTCAATAATTCTATTTACAGGCAATAGGGTGTGAAGTAATGGAGATGCACACTGCCACCTGATGGGGCCTGAAATGGTACGCAGGCTCCTTTGCACCACTGCTAGGTAAAGCCATAGGGAGAGGCACCTTCATCTCGAGCAGTAACGAACTTCGAGGGAGGCTGGCAGGAACCACTGCAGTCCTCCGTTGCCTCCCACTTCACCTCTGAAAGCACTGTCTGTGTCTCACTGCACAGAGCAGAAGATTAGCAGATTCTCCGGTTTTCTACTGGCTGATGACATCCCAATGCCAGGCAATAGGTGCATTTATGAGAATCTAAAAAGCCACCCAGAGGACCAAACCCATATGACCAGTTTACTAAGCTTAAGGTAATAATGATTCACAAGGTCAGATTTTACTAGAGCCAAAGTGCTATGACTGCAGAACATGCCACACAGGCACACATGCGTCTCAGAATAAAACCTGGCTAGGGAAGATAGAGAAAACAAAATAAATGCTGAAATAAAAACAGATTGCATTTAATTTGCCCATTTAGGTGTTGCCGCTATTTATTACACAAAGGTAAGATGTTTATGATGAACTCGGGAATAAGTTGTCTGTTCTATTTCCCTTGCACTGTAAGTGAAAGTTCTGGAGCAAACACCATGGGCTGCTTGTGCTGTGGGCAGGGGTGGTTCATGAGCAGCGCCAGGCACAAGTGGTCCAAGGGCAGCCTGTGTTCCACATGCTGGGTCCTCACGCAGACCCTGCAGCACCCGGGACACCCTCACACCTGAAGCCTCAGCCTGCCTGCACCAAACACAAGTGAGACCATATCTGAAAATTTTAGGCAACCGTTTTCACAGGGCTGTTTTCACAAGTGCCTTGATTCCCAGAATGAGGTTTGATGGACGTCACATGAGGATGCTTATTTTCATCTCAGACATGGAGCGATGCAGATGATTTGGCTTTGCTGTGGCTTGGCTCTGCTGGAGGGCCAGCGCAGCCCTGGCAGTAGTTTCACCACCTTACCTCTGCCCAGGCCCAGGTGTGTTGCTCGTTCATGGTCAACACAACAAGCGCACAGGAATGGTGCTACAGAGGTGCTACAGAGAGAGGGTGGACGGAGTCAGGGACTCCCCTTTTGCTCCCTGTAGTCACTCCTGCAGAATAACTTTCCAGGAGAAAGCATCGCTACACCATCACCATGAGTTTCCAGCTTCATGACTGACTTGTGGCTGCACCATCCTGTGCTGAGCTTTCTTTGGGCACTGACATGACTGCAATAGTTTCCAAATACAATTACAAAATTAGGAAACAGGCAAAAAGCATCATACACCCTGGGATCAGACTTCACTGGCTTTGCCGCAATGTCACTTCAAGGTCAACATATTTGTTTATGTAGAAGAGCTTTTGAGTGATTTAAGAGAGAGACAATCTGTCTTCGCATTTTTAATGTTTCTTTTTCTCCCCCTGCCCAGCCTGAACTGTGAGCAATTGCCTGATCTTGGAAGACAACTACTTTGGGGATGTGTGTAGGCAGGGGATTTTGTAAGGAAAGGTTCATGGCATGACAGCTGCTGTGAAAGAGTCGGGTACTCTGGTGATTTATTATGACAGCTGTTCAAATTTTAACTTACTGACCAAACAAATCATTAAAGACTTTCATTTTCAGTTGATCTAAAATTATTTGCCTCTCAATTTCCTCAACCCTAAACTTTAACTTGAAATACTTTTTTTTAAACTTTAAAACTTGTTCTTCCCAGAAAAAAAAAAAAATAATTGCTATCTTTTTAATTTCTGAATGTTGAAAATATATTTTGGCAGGCCAGGAGAAAATCTGAAGCAACTGCAAGGAAGAGAATGGAGTTAACAATGGGGAAACATTTTTGTGCAACCTTTTTATGCAAGCCACTCTTACTGAAAACCTTAGTTATTTGACACTAAAATCAATTTATACAGAATGAATCCCATTATTATAGAACTAAAGAGCTAGCGGGATCCTGTCACGTGTCAACAGATACACGAGCTCACTCCTTGGCTGCTCAGGACAAAAAGGGACATTGGAGGCTGGTGGAGGAAAAGGGGATGGAAGAACCTGGAAGCAGTGCTTGTTCCAGTGGGTAGGTAATAATGTAATTGTTTCTGACCTTTTAGCTTCAAAAATCTCTTTTCTTGCTTATAATATTTTCTGACTAAAACAAGAAATTGAGAAAAGACTTCAAGTGTGTTAAATAAGAGAAGGTAAAACAAAGCACATAATTTTGGGTTGAAAGGAATGTCTTAAGACATGAGACATGAGACTTAAGTGTCTCATGTTTTTGTATTCTGGCAAAACCTCAGAAAGTTTCTGCTTTGGTTGGAACTGAACCTTTTTCTGTCCTGCTGGTTTCCCTGTTTGAGAAAAATCTGAATTCAGCCAGGTTGTTTAACAACTTGACCAAGTCTAGGTGGCCATTATTGACCCAGTTTTTGCCTGGAAGAGCAGGAGGTGCGTTTCAAAGCAGACACTGTGGGAGCCCAGGCCCCAGCAAGGCATGTGCTGGCTGTGGTGGGGTGTGACACCAGTGCTGAGAGCTGGCTGCTCAGTGACAGACACCAACTGCTTTATTATGCTTTTTGGTTTTTTCAGTTGCCTTGAGTGGTTATCTGGAATCATGGACAGTTAAACAGGTGACTTCATGGTACTTGTACAAATCCTTCAAGAACTTCTGTGAACTTCTGCTCTTGGTGAAAAATAGATTCTTTCCATCCACGTCACTGTCATTACATCACATGAAAAATTACCTCTCACTTCCAGAAACAGCAGGCACTGCCGAGGTGACTCGCTGAGGCTATAGCACACACCTACGCTTGCTCGAGGCAACCCTCGCTGTCCTTCAGCGCACGGCCAACCCTCAGCGCTGTGTAGGGACCAGCCCCCACCTACGGGCTGGTCTCCCACAGTGGGCGACAGGGAGCAGCGCCTGCACCCACTGGCCATCGGCAACCGCCCAGAGCGAGTCCCAGGCTGGATGGGACAAACCAGCACCGGGTAACTTAAAAATACAGAGCCCACTCCTAATTTCATATGCGCTGGTACCACGAGTGGCACATACATTTATATACATAGACCTCATACATAGTACTACTCTTAGTATGAGAGAGGGCAACTAGGCCTATTATTTACATGACACCCCATAAACTGCAGGCCTGATTCACATCTTTCTTATTCCAATGAAAGTCAGAAGCAACTCCAAGATACAAGAAGGGTTTACATGAAATTAGAGTCAGTCCTTACATAAGAACGTTAAAACCATGCCTGAGTAATGCATTTATGTTTTCAAGACGTAAACTCTCATCCTTCAACCTACTTGTGGGAGGTGGCAGCTTGCGCTCACATCTGCCCACCCAACATGGTACACAGTCTGCCTGCAGCTTGCAGGACTGAAGTCTTTAAATACATACAGAAAGTCTTAAATTATATAAAAATGAAGGTTTCTGAGATTTACTTACGTGCAATAAATTCTTCCTCCAAAATGTCAAGTTTGGCGTCTGTTTGGTCAATTCATTTGCTCTGAGCAAATACAATGTACATAAAATTTATAAATAATTACAGTTTTATACAGAAATCTGGCATGCTCCAGGCAGCTCTTTTTCTCCTCCACTAGACACCTTAACTCTAGCTCTAATCTAAACTTGCCTGCAATTGTCAATCTCCTGTGGCTGCAGATCCGTGAGCTCACAGCTGTCTGTGCTCAGTCATGTTGGGCAATTATTTCAGGTTTCATTCACTCAGCAAACCTGCCCCTCACTGCAGGCAGGGATCCAGGCCTGGGTGCAAAAAGTTCATCTTCCCTCCTGTAGCAGGCAGACAGCTCACAAGCCCAGCAACGTTGCTTTCTATGATTTTGCTCTCTACTTGCCAACCCTGTCATTGTAACCCTATATATATATGGCCCCTCCCACCTCAGCAGTTCTGCTCGCTGAGTCTCCTCTATTGTGTATGTGCAGGTATTTTATGTGAGACATAATTATTCTTGTTCCTATCACCTGAGACAAGCATGGCACAAGATTAACTCCCTCATGGGACACAAAATGGTGTACCCCAAGTACCTTCTGAACTGTACATGTAATGACTGTAGGCACTTGTTACATTAACAGTAAATAAAGCAGAGGTGGTTTACTGAGGAGCTTTACTGAGTGCTCTGCTCAGTTCTGGGTGTGCTAGAGGAGGAAATGGGATATAAAAGGTAATTATTATGGAAAGATTCTCATGTGGTCAGAACTTGGAAAGAATGAGAGTGTGCCACAAAGAAATTGAAGGGGCACAAAGCTAAAATAAAGGAATTAATAGAGAAAATCCATCAGACATTGTGTTTCTGATGATTCTCACATTCTGTCAGACCAAGGGCATGGTTGATACACCAAAAGGCTACAGCAGACACACAGCCAAAAAGTCCACAGTGAACACATGGAAATTTTTCTTCCAAGCTTCCAGGTAACAGGTAAATGTAAAATAAGAAACCTGCAGATGTGCTAGGTAATTTTGGATTGCTTTCCTTGGTCATCTTTGATGCCGTGAGAGAGGGAAACAGTTTCCCTTGTAGCACGGTACTGGCTAGTCTCCATCGCAGTTTTCTGTAGCATCTCCTGAAGCGCGTGTTGCAGGCAGACCCGTAGGGCTGTTAAGCAATGAATGGGATTTAGTCGAGCACTTGCTATGTGCCCTGGCCCACCCCTCCAGGAGGAAAAGCAGGAGGGACTCGCTGACCTCTCAGAGCAGGAAAGGAGTGGTGGACAGAATCACTTTGTTTTGCCTTCATTCTTGCTGAGCATCTGCCTCCTTGGAGCAGATGGCTGTCGTGGTGTGCCAACCTCAGCAGCACCTCGTCGAGGAGGGGAAAGGACCCAGCGTGGCTGAAGGGAGGGAGTAAGGATGACTAGAGCTGCCAGTAACTCATTAATTGAAGGCTTGACAACACACTGACAAATGAGCATGTAAGAAAAAAATATCAGATGGGGCCCCAAGGAGCACAGTTCAGACATAATCATTCATCTTACACATATATTAGTCTGAATTTCTGTAGGGCAGTGAAACAGTCCTCACCACAGTAAGTTTTAGGGGAAAACCAGCCACGTGATGTCTTGAATGCCTCCACAGCCCACTTTTTCCCCAACACATTTATTTTGCTCTTGCAGGCAGCACAGTAAAAGCTGCACTGCAGGTCCATGTCCTTCCACATCAACATTCATTTTTCCTCAGTAAATACTCAATATCTACAATAAAGCCACGCACATAGAAAAACACAAAGTGCCAGCATTTGACTTGGAGCAGAATTTAGCTTTTAGTAGATAAATGCCTTTACGTATTGCATTAAGAGGAATAATTTATACACGAACAAATAAAACCTTAAAGCCACACCCACAGTAGGCCACTGCAGCTTAGTATGAACAATTTAGCTTTCTTTATAACACTTTTAAAGCTGTCACAACGCTTTAGCATGGCAGGATTACCTGGCTGCAATGACTGGCAGGCCAGTCCCTGTGTGCCTATTAACTGCGTGACCTTGCCACTGCAAAGAGCTTATTACATGGAAAGAGTCACCTCTGGACAATAATTAGAAGCAGACACAGTACTGAAAAAGTGTGACTTGCCCACAGTAGCTGGCACTAAGAAAACTGGATTTGAAACCAAGTGCCCCACATGCTGTTTGCCTTCAGCTTGCTCCATGCAGCCAAGGAGATGTGTGCCGGTGTCCCGTGAGCAGAGCTGTGGCCCAGCACAGAGCCACCTTCAGACACTATAAATTTTACTCAAGTCCCTGCATTTAATGCTTCCCACCAACTAGACACCTCTGTGGGTTATAAGAAAACTTAAAAACTAGTCCACCCAAAATACCAGACGCAAGGTGACAGACTTTGAAGGCGCCTCCGTATCCTTTCAGGTTTGTCAGCTCTTGCCAACAGTTTGGTGGCAGCTTTGCACCACTTGCTCACGTTGTCCCCCTTCCCAGGCTACTGCATTGCCACGGTTCGGTACCCTCAGCCTGGGCTGGGAGGCTGTGAACATGCCCCAGCAAACTCTGCCCGGACCTCAGTGGTCCTGTCATCCCTTCCCTAAGACAGGCTTTACCTAAAGGTATTTAATCTAGATTCATTTTTATGTTACCCTCTTTTTAAAGGCCATTCAGCATCATGTTTCGTAGTGCAACATGCCGTTTAATATAGCAGTAAAACAAACAAGAATGTTTTTTATTTGGACTTTTCTTTTTAAATCACTCAAGAAATAGCATAAATGTTCCCCATCTCTAAGAAGAGAGAAATTAAGGTAGTAATAGGTCAAGTTATTTATCTCTTAACTATTATCAGTAACAGTCAAACTATCTGCCAAGATGAACAAGCCTCCTGCAGAACATGTGCCAACACCTCCTTGCTTAGAGCTGTACCCAATTTCACACCTCTTCAGGAAACCCTGGTCGGCAGCAAGACTGCTTACACGCGAAGGCATCGCGGGCTTTCCCCGTGCTGCTCCCCGAGCCCGGGGTTGCACAAGCAGCAGCCACCCTGCAGATCTGCACTGTGTTACTTTTCCTCCTCATTTCATTTGTACCCATTTACCTAGATCCTGAACGCCCCCTCCCAGCCGGAATGGCGATGCGGCCCTGTGGCATGCATCGGTCTGCAGAGCACCAGCTTTATTTAAGATAATCCTTCATATGAGCAATCGTCAATAACTGCTAACCTACTCCCTAAAAGACACAGATCAATTGACAGATTATTATAACCCCTTAAAATATTAATGCCCTATCAGGGAGACAATTTCACTGGGCCTAGAGACTCTTCCATTATTAGAAATTATGCCCCAGCCTTAAATAAATTAACTCAGTAAATGTCTTACCATGAATACAAATTCCTGCTTAGGGCTTGCAAATAAAATGATTTAGAGCTGTTCTCTGAGGAAAGATGAGGTGTTTAAACTTGCAAAAGAGGAAGGGCTACCGTATTCATTAGTCTTTTGTTTTAAATGGACTTCTTTTTTTAAACTGAAGGCATCCCTTTCGGAAGGGAGGGGGAAACCTGTGGAAAATTAAGTCATTACATTTTCTTGGACTGGGCTGCACAGTTTTGGTTCTGCAAATACACAGATCTCTGCCTAAGCCCAAAGGCAGCTCTGGAGCCAAGACAACACCAGCCTGGGGCAGCGCCATCAGCACCACACCCCTGCGGGGCGCAGGGGGCATAGTAAAGGACACGAGGAGGAGTGGGCTGGTGTCCCCAGCCAGCAGCACTGCATCGCTGCCTGCTCACATCGGTGCTGGCAGGAGGCAGAGCATGCTGGAGGCCTGGACACGGGCAACCAGCTCCAAGAAACTTAATCTGGATCCCTGAGGCTGGAGGGAGCCATTCTGCCATTGCCCCGAGGTTGAATTTTGGCAAAAAGGGGCTCTTCTATTCACTTCCTGCAGCCATGACCGCATCCTGCTGGCATTGGGAGGGCACCTGGACTCCTGAACAGTGGAAGCTGAGCCAGAACTGCCCACCAGCACTGCAGCAGCTGCTAACCTGGAGTGCAAAACTTACTTTGCAAAGAAATGCAACCCAGTGACCCAGTGCTGCCTGCACTGGGGAGAATCCGTGAGCTGCTCTCAGGGCACAGAGTGCAGCAGCAGCCTTTCAAACCTGAAAAACTGCTTTTATGCTAGAGCTAGCTCAGTTGGCCATTACTTATTCAGGGTTAGATAACACGGGCAACATTCAGTGTAACTTCTTCTGTAATATGCCCTTAATGCTGAGAATAAATGCCAGGCCGGACCCCTGTGCTACTGTTTTCTGACCTGGCCTCAGGTCACCTGAGCTTGAGCCAAGACCATACCACATGAGAACCATGAGGCTTGACATGGTTCATTCGGTAGGAGTCACTCAGCCTGCAACCTGCCATCTCCTACTTACATATGCCCAAAAGACCCCATGGTTCATAGGATGTTAATTCATAAAGCTTCAGCCTTAGCGGGTGTTTCTAATTTCAACAAAACTTAAAGCATGCACAAGCCCATTAATCATCCCAAACCTCCTGTCAAAGCGTTTTCCCTCTTCCTATCAACGAATCGACTGTAGCAATGTGAAAGCCACACTGTCACATTTCGTTAGAGCTGTTTCACACCAAAGGCACATGATGTTTCAAGAAGAGTATCACAGCTCTGCATCCTTTTACAAATCTCTGAGCTGGCAAGGCAAATCCAGAGCACCAGCAGAGTAATACCTTGGCTGTCCGTTGTGCGTACTCCCACTATTTGCATTTTTGGCAACAGTTTTTTTGGAGACGTTACACCCAGCCACACACACACACATTGCCTTTTCTGTGCACTATTGTACCGCGACTAGTGCATCACTTGAGAAACTGATTTTCTCATGTGAGCACAGCCTGTTTTGCTCTATCTGTACTGTCCTTAAGGACAGGACAGCCCTGGACAAATAGTCTGCAGTGTCAGGAGATGTGCAGGTAGCACCCCATGGCTTGGTTATCTGCCTGGTAGCAGCTGCCAGATGTCACTGCCTGCCCAAGGGATGTCCAGAGCCATGTCCATGCAGCAAAAAGAGGTATACCTAGATCTGTGCTGCAGTAAAAGATAAGCACGACCAACGTTTCCTCAAAGGATATGCCTTAGCTCAAAATACAGCATAAAGACACATGCATTCCTAAGACAGTGCAGGTAAACAGATGCCTTCTGCAGATAATAATCAACAGGAATACCATGGGGAAGATAAAGTCTCTGTCTTTTCTTTGTGCTCAGGTATCGATTTGATGAGATTTTGATTTTTGATAACCAAAGCACTGTTGTTTGCTGGTTAAGAGCTAACATGACTTTCTCAGTCCTGGCCTAAGAAGATCAGAGCACGCCTCAAAAATGGATGCAGTTTCCAGTTCTTACTTTTCAGTTTGTACATACGTGAACGGTTCAGTCCTGAACTGCAAGATACACATAAAAGACACAAGTCAGGATGAAAAAACAGCCACACTGATTCCACTGGACTGAATCAGAAAGGTTTGTAAAAGAGACCATATATTCAACTTACTTGTTTTGCCTTAGAGAGAAATTCCATAAAAAGCCACCCACAGAGACACTTAAAACACAGGGAATTTTACAAGCAGATCAGGGAGATTGCCTTGGCAGCAGCCTTCTCCTCGGTGTCTCCTCTTTGTTGCATTGACTTTGCACTTGTTGCATTCCCAACTGATGCATCACTGAGCTGTTGGGCTGGTGACATGAAACGCTCCCCAGCAGGAATGCTTGCTTATGTGCTGTAGCTTTTAACTACAGCATCTGAATTTGCTTCTTAGCACCCTTGAGGGCTGGGATAAATATAACCCCAGCCTACTCATGTGAGAAATTGAGACAAAGGGAGTGTGGGGGCAGGGAGAGGGGGTGCAGCCTGCTTGGGGGCAGGGGAGAGAGGCAAGCAGAGGAAAGAGCAGCTCCCCCTCTCCCCTCCATCCACCCTCACGGAGCTCCCACATCCCCAGGATTGGGAGCCCACTGCTGTGCCTGTGCTACCACGGGGCCTCCGAGCACCTGCCAGCACCTGTGGACACCACTTCCCAACCACTGCTCGCAGGTCAGAAACATCCCATCTGCCTCAGTTTCCCCACAGACCTCACATTTAGCACTCGTATGCAGCCACCAGCTGCAGCTGCCCCCGACACAAGATGCCCCACGTGCTGGCCCCACTGCCCAGCAGCCAATCCTCATCCATGGACAACCCATGAAGACACCATCAACAACCAGCACATGGCTGTATTTAGGGCCACTTAGCTCTTAAGATAACAGGAAAGCGTATCTGTGCAGTAATAAGTTTCAAAGCAATTTGGCAAAAAGCAAGGTCAGAGCAGTGACTTCGCAGCTCTGTGCAGCAGGTTGCAGCCTCGTGGCTTCTTGGGAGCGTGGCAGGTAGGTGGCCACCCCCTCCCAGCCCCTGCTGCCACCTCCCTCCCATCCCCAGCACCTGTGGCTTCCTGCTCTGCCTCCAGCCGCTGGCCAGGCTCTGCTCTGCCGCAGTGCAGCCGGTGATGATCCTTGCTGAGGCCGGCTGATGCTTTGGGAGATAATTCCTTAATAGGCTGATCTCCGTGCTAGCAAAGGACTGAGGAAGGGAGGAACGCATTATTTGCTCTGATGTGGCGTTACAGCGTGCTTGCTGCGTTGGTTCTGCCTCCCAAAAGCAGAATTAATTGCTGGGCTAGAAAACGCAGATAAATCAATCAGCTCATACCACATTTATTTTCTGTAGCTATGCACTGGGCTCCTGGCAGCTTAAAACAGCAGTGACACCCACTCTTGCTACAAAGAGAGGTAAAGGTCAGGCTCTTGCCAAAGACTACCTGCAGAAAGGAGTGGTTGCCCAGCATGCAGGCAGGGCAAGGTGGTGGCACAGCTACAGCAGCAACCTGGAGCCGGACACCATCAAACCAGCAGTATTTCTGCCCCGTTTCAGCATTTAAGGTGACTGTCAATCCAGACCCATTGCATAACTTATCTTTCTAGCTTTTCTAAAAAAAATGCCTGAAAGACAGGATAGAAAGAGGAGGCAGAAAACAGATACTGTGAGAAAAGAAATGTCATTTTATACTGTAGACTTTTTTACAGCCAACTGTATGACTTGATGACGGTGTCTACAGCAACAAAGAAAATAAAACACACAGTCATTACCAGTATGCTCTTTCTGGATGAAATGATAAAGCAAACACAAACTGCAAACCAGACTCCTCAGGCTGCACAGGAACCTCCTAGTCTGTGCTTTCCCACCCAGGGTTCTGGTCCCTGGCTGCGCTCCCCAGCCCTGGCTGCAACGCAGGTCAGCCATGACCATCGGCTGAGGCCTTTTGCCAGGGAATGTGTAAATCCAGGCAGTGACCCTCTCTTCCCACCTTCCTTCACTTCATTGTGTGTCTGATGTGAGCAGAGCAGGATACACCAACACCCTCAGCGCCCCGCTCCTCTCCCTACATCACCTCTGCTCTGCAGTTTCCTGCGGCGCTAGGAAAGGGACTTTCATGTAGAAGGTACCTACCACAGCTCAGAAAACCAAAGGTCTGAGAGATGTAATGAGCGTGGCTGTATTTTTTCCTATTAATTACACAGCAGATCCAACAGGGCGATTTTTCCTCCCCATCAACACATCGTGGCACAGAGACGTCCCCCAGGAAAAGAACGGGCTAAAAGAGGGACGTGAGCTGCTGAGCCTTAGCTACCCACATGAAAAATGGAGATAACAGCTGTTCACACTGTCTCCTAGGGACCTCTAAAGACAAAGATTCATGGAAACATGCTTTTCTATTGATCTCCCCTGATTTTGACCCTCAATCACCAGGATTTGTTGTTCTCTTCTCTGGTAAGCTGAAGGGTGAGGTAAGCCAGGTGCCCCATCGAGCCTTGCTCTAAGTCCAGGCTGCCTGCGGACACTGCCCCAGCAGCATGGCATCCTACTCCGAACCAGAATTTATGCGTCAGAGAAGTAATAGATGACATCTTACCTTTAAGCCGGTATTTAAAACCCCGGTAATGTGTGAATGCTTTATGAACTGCCAATGAAAGGAGACAGAGGGCACAGGGGAACCGGGCTGCGGGACAGCTGCTGGTCAGCGTGGTTTCCTCAGCCGATGCGCTCACAAGAGCAGCCGAACACACCTGGGCAGCCCTGAGCCAACCTCACAGCAGCTTGGTGTCCAGCACTCTGCAAAACCTTACCCAACGCTGTAAATTATTCATGGCTAGGCAGATATTTGCTGTAAACCACATTTCAGGTTCCAGCTGCTCTTTGAAAAACAGGCAATGCTAACAACAAATTCTCTCTCACCAATACTGTCTTGTTCTTAACAGGTCTAGCGTGCCAACTGCTGATACTTGAACCAAAAAAACCATTTCAAGTAGGAACAAAAGTTCTGGACTGGTACCAGGCATGTTTTTTTCCAACCTGAAAACCCATTTAATTATTTCCATTATGATGTTGCCCGTTACAACCTGAAAACGTTACTTTTATCTATGTGCACATCAGCACCCAATGTTCATGCCTAGACTCCTGTACAGCTTTCTAACTTCACTTTAAAGAATACACTTTAAAAGTAAAAAAAGGTCGGTGTAACCTCTTGTCAGCTACAAGAATGAGTTTGGGAACAGACAATTAATTGCACACTCAGTTTCAGGTGCACAACATTTTGTTATTATCTCAGATTAATGCACAACTGTGGTTTAATCTTTGGCCAAAACTCTTACCTGGTGTGATGTCATTCGTTTCTGCTCCCTAACTTATTAAATATATATTTCATGCATATAAGTGACTTCAGGTGTCAAAAGCTGTGCCGGTATTTTAACTGGCACTAGATTAGGATGTATTGGAACGTATTGCTTATTTTTATGCTAATAGGATGAAATACACTCTGAGACAGCAGATCAGATCAAGATGTACTTATCAGACAAGCTGCAGTAAGTACTAGTTTCTGGTTTGCATGTTCATGAGAAGGAAAGTTATCTCCGTTGGTAGTGCATGTTTTTTTGGAACTGTTCTGAACACCAAAAACATAAAAGAAGCTTAATTGAAAGACTTTTTTTTTTTTTTTTTTAAATTAAGAAATTTCCCCCAAAGAACCTAGGCCTGTATTGTTACATTGTTTTCTTTCAAGGGGGGGAGAATATTTTTAAGAAAGAACATTAAATGTCAAAATACTTGGATGAACACTTTATATTACGACATGAATGCTTCATGCTTCTCTCCAAATGAGATGGCACTTACTGGTGGGATTCATCCCCTCTGCAGCACAGCAGTGTCTCCACTGGAGCAGCCGTAATGCCTCAGGGAGGGGACGATGCAGCAGACACCCCCCAGCACCTCGACACCTCTCATGAAGCACTACAGCAATGTACCCAATTCAAAATCTTTTGGTTTTTCATTTTATCCCAAACAGTCACAGGGAGCTGATATGGACACACGCCAGTGTTTTGCTGCTGAAGTGGCTGGACATTGGTTTTAAGAAGACACTTTATATTATTATTATCACTATTGAAGAACAATAATTCTTGCTTTATGCTATTTTTGAGCTGAGGAGTCCTGGATAGCGGAAGACATTAGATTCACGTTATCCATGTGGGATATGAAAGTAGCAGCGTGTGCTACCAGCAGGTGAGTAAAAGAGAGCAGAAAAATGTCTTACCTGAAGCTCTTGCCCTCCGTTACGTGCCGAGTCCCAGTCCCAGAGCGTTCACCTGAGAGGAGCTCCAGCACAGCGGGCACGGGAACTGCTCCTTGGTGAAAAGTCATTCAGGTGCACACTTGTCAGCTGCATGGGGCCCAGGTGTGCACATGTTCGGTATCTCCATTAGAAAGGACATCTCTGAAAAGCTTACTCATAGAGCACTTAAGTAATTGCCAAGGAACAAGCATTTTCTGCTTTTGGGTGAAAAAAAAAATGAGGTGGAAAAATCACCTTGAGGTTTGCATGGGTTTAACTTTATATTTAGCTTATAAAATAGTAGTGGCAGGTTTGCCACCAGAAAGACAGCTCTCATTACCTAGCATAGGTTGAGGCTTACCAGTCTTAAAAATGCTTCAGCAATAGGCAATGCAGAACAAAACCATATTTTGTGTTGAAAAATAATCTCAGCTGTTATTAGAAGGGATTAAGCAATGTTTTTTTCCTTTATCAGCACAACATAGCAGTGCAGACAAAGTAAAAGGGTAACTGTTGTTACTCTGTGAATGAGGAAATACTGTTTTATCTGATTTGCTTCAGCCTGAGGTGAAACATTAACTTAGCTTTGAATTATGACGGGATGTAAAATAGCCTGAACAAAAACATTGCTGGGCTTTCTTTTGAGGGCATGAACTTAGAGGTCTTCAAAACTGAGTTTGAATGGCATCACAACACACACCTTTCACTTTATTGAAGTATTCACTGAAATGTTTACCTTTGGAGTAGATTATTTTGAGCACTATGGAAATAAAGAAAAGGAGAGAAATTTTGTATGATTGAGGTTTCCCAAAGGACTATGAAAATATTTTAAAAGGATGAAAAGAAGTAATTGCAGATTTACCTTCTGTTTTCCATTTCAAAAGATAAAGAAAAGGTCTTAACAGCATTTACATAGTTCAGTAGGTGCTACCTGCAGAGTTCCCTGCCCCTTCTGTGTGTGATGGAACTGGCATCGGCCTCCCACATGCTCTGGGTCAGAGCCAGATCGACGCTCCTTGTGTGTCTGGGATAAAGTAGCTTTCAGGCCACTCCTTCTCAGGGTCATTCTTGATCTTTAAAATGTGTCAGGGACATATACCTGTCTGCCAGGGAATGCACACACCAAACCAAAAGGGAAATAACAAAAAGGAGGAAGAAATCTGACATTTTCACTCGTGATTATTTACAGTTTACGTTTGTTACAGTATAAAGTACCTCCAGCCCTCACACAAATGAAATAACAAGTTCCCATTACCAAAAATCATTGAAACACTTGTGAGCTGATGGAGAACGTGATCTTTGGTATGACACTGATAACTATCTGACAGAGAGAAAATGTCTGGTGTCCTTAAAGGCCCTACAGCCTGTTTACTGCTACATCCATGGTTACATCAGATCACCACACACCCCTGAAGAAGTCATGTGGCACCTGGAAAAGTACTGACCAGTATGTCCCCACAGGACCGTTGGTGCCCAGGTGTCCTGGCAGAGCCCCAGTACAATTATCAGAGGGAATTTGCTTATGTTAGGGCCATATATCTGCCTGCCAGTGAGTGCATGCACTATACCGAAAGGGAGATCCCTAAGAGGAGGAAAAAACCTGACATTGTCACTCGTACAGTTATTTACAATTTATTTCTGTTGCCACATTGAAGTAGTTACCACTCAAATTAAAATGGCTAATGAGAAAAGCTACACCACCACCCCAAAACACGCTGTGCGGTTTTTGTTTCAGCCTGGCAACCCTGGTGAATTGTAACCATCATTCAGAGCTGCTGGACTGCATTACATGGTATGAACGACAGAGTGACAGCAGTGTCCCCAGCCGCTCCCGCCAGTGGCTCAGGTGCCACCATGGCTCGGGCTAGCTGGCTCTCTGTAAGTCTCATCTGCTAAAAGTGCTTTGGGGAAATTAATAGCTACTTTGGGAATGCTGCGCACTCTTCCCTGTAATGTCCCACAAAGCACACCCTTGAGACAGAAACCTGATGGCATGTCACATTTGCAAGGGAAAATTTAACTCTAATAAAGATTAATACACGGGGACTCACCACCACGTTTTTTCTAATTGCCTTTCATTAACATTCTCAGCAACCCTGAACAAACAACACGGCCTTTTGTTTTTCTGTGTGCCAGACAGGGACTGTATGAAGCATAGCCAGCTCTTGCTCTACAGCAGCAAAACATTTTCACTATAGACTCCTGTACTGAGGTACTCCAAACTCTTTGATCCCCAACTGTCCCGCAACAGCCTCTGCGTAGAAAAAAATCTGCTTTGCAAAGTTGGAACAATGCCGTGTGAATTATTTGTGGGTTAAACAAGAAGAAAAATTATCCTTTCTCCTCTGTGAACACTCCCCTGCACCGGGACCACCCGCACAGCAGTCCAGGAGCTGCTGCCTGGGGCTCGGCACCGGGGTCGGCCTCGTGCTCCGCAAGCACAGCGTCTCGCCTGGCTCCTCCCCGGCCAACTCAGCTCACCCCAGTTTCACTGAGGCCCCTTGGAGATATTTTTCGGGACATGGGACTTCCTCAGGGAACAGGCAGAGGGTATAGTGCATTTGTGACAAAGAAAATAATAGTACGTAGAAAGCAAGGAACTTGTGACAGACCAGATGGACCTATGGTCCGATTCTCACACGTTGTTAAATCAGTCCCCTACAACTTTCCAGCAAAAGCCTTATCATTTCTTCTTATACTGGTTTGCTTTCGCTCTTCAGATCCTCCCTCATCCGTTGCTCTAAAAGCTAAAATACATTTTTGTAACTGCCTGAGTCCCTATTCATGGCCAAAGACACCATTGCACTAGCATGCCTGTTCCTTCACCTGACTATCAAACACCAACAATATCCCAAAATATCCCCAAATGTTGGGCAACTCAGCTGCAGATACCAACCAGATGGCTGTTCCTGTAAATTCAACATGAGCAGTGCAAGTAAAAGAGCCTTTGAAGGCTGTTTTATTTTAATGAAAGGCATTTTGGTGTTAAGAAGCAAAAATTGTACTGGGAAATTCAGACTACACTGACATGTGTGGCGATATTTTCTGGCCAGTGTTGGGGGCTATAAAATCTATTACATCATCACAATAATGACAATACGGGCTATTTTGCCCAGCTCCAGGCAGGGAGCGGGGGAGCACTCGGAGGTGCCTTGAGCCATGAGATGGGTACAGCCCATGGACATCTCAGACCATTCACTTGTTTCTGTGCCAATACCCCAATACCTGAATGCCAGCTGTCTTCTGGGTTAATTCCCAACTCTGCATGTGCTGTGGGTGGAAGCTGAGAGTTTGGGAGAGCTGCTGTGCTGCCTCTCGTTGAAAACAAGGAAGAAACCCGCACAGCCAGGGCCCAGGTGCCCATACATCAGTGCACTAAAAATACCTCGAGAGCGAAACCATGGAAGACCAGCCAAACAACATCTATTGCTCCCCTCTTTGCCAAGTGCTAAAAAAAGCTGAAGGAGAAAAATGCCAGCACAGGGAACAGGTTTGACGAGCTTTGTCACATTTTTGTGCTCTCTCCGCTCTCTTACACAGACCCAGGCAAGGTTTTGTCTCTCCCTTCCAGACTTTGTCAGTACCACGAGGCACCTCTGGCCCCTTCCCCAAGGGAGCTCTAGCCCACTGCCGTTAGTTTTCTCCAAACCCCTACAACAAGGCATGTTCTTACTCCATGGACCTGTCCTTGGAGGAAAGGAATAGCTAATGCACAAGGACTCATCTAGTATGGGAAAGACTGGCTTAGTTCCTGGCTCTGTCAAAATTACCTCCACGATCATAAGGCTCTTCTCAGCTCCTACACAAATGCGGGCACAAGGCAGCACCTCCCAGCCTCACTGTGGGCTCTAGAGATGCACATAGGAGATGGCAAGGTGTTCTGATGCTGTCAACATATGGCAAGGTGTTCGGATACTGTCAACATAGGGGTCGTACAAGTACTATAAATACCATACCAAACCCATAGTACAGCTACAGTAAAGGAACAGTACGTCTCTCCTTGTCTATTAAATTTTTGGATATGGCTTTTACTGTATCTAAAATTACCTACAAGTCTCTGCAATGTCACACTGATTTCTGCAATGGTCCTTTTTTGCCCTGCTGAGCGGGGCTGCTCAAGCCCTGGAATATCCTCTTCACAGGCTGTAATAAGATTTCTGTTCCAAATGGGGATTAAATGTGCTCTCAGAAATGTGAATTCTCAAGTTCTGAAATTCTGCTTTTGGACTTTGAAGCTGCCAAAATCTAGACCGTATTTTCCTGGTTTTGCATTCTTACACATTACTTTATGGCATGCACTAACTATTCACTGCTACAGTAAGACATAAACTCAAAGCTTAAATATTCTGCTAATTTTAATTTATTGCTAAAATCACTGCAAGGCATTGCTCTGATTGAAATCTCTTACCTTCTTTTCATTTCAAAGTGTCTCTTGTTTGCTTGGGCCCAGCTGTTTCATTTGAATACAAAAGGAGACTGATCTAGAAAACAGTTCAATAACTTGTTTGTAGCAGATGTCCTTAAAGATTTTAGCATTACGGTATCACAGCTTAGTGCAAAGTAAAACAAATATAAGGCAAAATAACTACTTTAAGACAAATTTTTAAAAATCTTAACAAAAATTGAGAACAACTTAGAAGTATTTTTGCAGTTCAGTTTGACATAGAAACACACAGGTTCTTCTGAAGAGTTTTACTAATTATCAATTACAGCACAGATAGGTCTTCTCTCCCATCAGTTCAATGCTTACCCACTAAAATTTGTATTATTATTCTTACATGCAACCGGTTGGTAACATAATGGCGAATGGTTTTCCACAACAGCTTGTGCCGTGTGAAGGAAACAGGTCTCTCGTACTTCTTCACATCTGAGTTCTCTAAAATTTAGAATATGTGTTCAGACAGAAAACACTGTGTTGACTTCTACCTCCTTGTATACTTACATTGTTATGTATTTTCAATTTATATCGATTTATAAGTAAATCAATAAAGTAATTAGAACAAAAAGGTTGGATAAACGTCTGTGAAAATGTCAACAAAGTCGATCTAACCCTGGGATTGTAAAATCAATCTTGATTTTTTTAAATCAACACTTTCCAATAACTTATTATCCTTCTGGAAAGTTCTGGGGCAGCCCTAGCTTTTCACAGATATTTAAAAAAAGAGTTGACTGTACATTACTAACGGTGGTCCTTTCACCTCCATCCTTTACAACATCAGCATACACGCCCCCTGACTTTCCCTGCAAATGTAAAGACTAAATACATACTCTAAAAAACCAGGAAACTGGCAACGTGGCTTTATCATTCTTATGCTCCCTTCAGTCACAGGCAGAGGAACCCGATATTTGGATTGGGTTTTGGAGACAGTGTGGACATGGTCACAAGAAAGCCTGTGGCATAGGGAAGGATGGTCACAGGGTTTCATGAGGAGTGTTCAGGCTGACCAGAATGGCCTCATTCTTACATTTTTTTAATCTGGATTCCTGGCCCTCGGTGAGTGTAGTAACCATCTGGGCCGATTTTCTTCTGCAGCCAGACTTCAGATCAGAACTGATTCCTGCAAGCGAAACATTGCTTTGTTGTGCTGCAACCCTGTTCCTGTTCCCCATTTCAAGGCAGCTGGCTGTGGTTGCAAATCTCAACAAGAAGTAACTTTAAAAGTGTCCCAGGTTTTCAAAGGAAATTCTCCCCTCTCCCCACTACCAGAAGCACTGCCAGCCTCTTGCAGAAGCCCTTGTCCTTTATTACCCTGGTACATACCTTGTCTCTTCCACAGGCCTCTGCATGCAGCATGGGGAGCTGCTTACGCTGGCCAAATGTGACCCCAGGGACAAGACAGCAGATGAGTTCCCAGGGGGATTTCACAATCAAATATGGCAATTTATTCTGTGCTGCCAGGAGGCACCTTTCCCCATGGGGGTTTCCAGCCAGAGCCCCACAGTGATTCTGAGTCCCTACAGTAACAGACGGAGAAAGACACACCATTCTTTTACAAGACAAAAAGGAAAGCTTAAACAAAACAGACTGGAAATAACCACATCCATTGAGGATCTGGAGATCCCCAGTTCACTTTCCACCTCTTGGAGAGTGGGTGGGACAGGTCTCCTGTTTGCAAAGAGCCAGCCTCTCCTGGCAAAGCAGGAGTAGGTCTATTGCCAGCTCTCCAATCAATTAGAACATGTTCTGCTTATGCAGCTCCCATGCCTTATCCCATGTAGTACACACCTGATGTGATGAAAGGACACAAAATTTTGCTTCAGTTCCTTCTCTGTGAATTAGAAATAATTAATTTCCCCTAGATTCTGTTCTTCAAAGTTCACTTTCCCTACTCTTAAATATATCTGTATTTTTGACATATCTTTAATAACCACATTTATAAAAAAGTATTACACACCCCGGTTACTTTAATTAGTTCTCAAAGGCAGCTGTTGAAGATGTCTATGTATGAAAGCGGTTAAGTCAGCACTATGTGACACCTGACATCTCCTGCCCCTCAGATAATTAAATGCGATCCACACTGGAATCTGCCTGCTCCGTGGGCTGGCCCTGGCCACGCACGCCGGGGGGGCCTCGGTGACACCTGGCATTCCTCGCGAGAGCCCAGCAGGCAGCATGCGCTGCTGCACGCAGCCTCCTCGCTGCGCGGTCAGACCCTATCTTCTGAAGTCCAGACATCTATTTATTTGCTGCATAAACACAAGTTATTTATTTATGCAGGGGCTGTAAATTATGATGAGGGTAATGAATTTTTACAGAAACCAAACCTATTCTCCTAGCTGAAAGACAGTGCATCGGATAAGTGCCGCTGACAGGGCACCTAACAGGTTAATTCTGAGTGAGAATCATTACTGGGACAGTTCCTGTTAGTTAACCTGACGCCAGGGTCTGTGCTATGATGAGATACAAGCAGTATTAAAAATTACCATGGTAATATTGAAAAAAAAAGGGCAGCATAATTTAGAGCAAACAAGAGGCTGCTCAGTCCCATTTGATTATTATTCTTTTTTTCCAAATCTACAGAGTAGTACACATACATACAGATATGATATACCTGGATTTGTTAAAGGTGAACGCAGGCGAGGATCTAGACCTTATGTACATCCATATTTATCTTAACCTCCCTTTTTTTTTTCCCCTTCATATTTGAGAGCTATCCCACAGCCAGGTTATTTCAGGGGCTGAAAATGTAGCTGACTCTTCTTAGAGAGCAATTGGTGTATGTGAACAGGAGACCCCCATGGGGACGTGACAGTACCTGACCCTCTCCATCTAAACCACCCTAACTCTAACTGCTGACTTGCAAGATGCATGCTTTTGGGACAGAATTCAAAGAGACAAACTGCCACTGGAAACCTGTACGTGCTTACCTGTACTGTGCAGACTGGGGTGACCATCACCTGGACGCATAAGGATGTGTCACCTCAGCTAGCCCCAACACTGTCAGCTGGAGACGAGCAAATATCAGGCTTCAGGTGACACCCAATTTCGCTGTACTTACTACATGGGTCGTTTATAAAGGGATGTCTACCCTTGACTGGCCTGTCGTGGTTGATAACCTCCCATGTTTTGGGCCCCTCAATACAAGAAAGACATTGAGGTGCTGGAGCGTGTTCAGAGATGGTCAACGAGGCCGGTGAAGGGTCTGGAGCACAGGCCTTATGAGGAGCGGCTGAGGGAACTGGGGTTGTTTAGCCTGCAGAAGAGGAGGCTGAGGGGAGATCTTATCGCTCTCTACAACTACCTGAAAGGAGGTTGTAGTGAGGTGGGTGTTGGTCTCTTCTCCCATGTAGTTAGTGATAGGACAAGAGGAAATGGACTTAAGCTGCACCAGGGGAGGTTTAGGTTGGAAATTAGGAAAAATTTCTTTACGGAAAGGATGGTCAAGAATTGGAACAGGCTGCCCAGAGAGATGGTGGAGTCACCATCCCTGGAAGTGTTCAAAAAACGGGTAGATGTGGCACTTTGGGACATGGTTTAGTCTAGTTTACCCTTGATTGGCTTAGAGTAGACTTGGTAGTGTAGGTTAATGGTTGGACTGGATGATCTTAAAGGTCTTTTCCAACCTAAACGATTCTATGATTCTATGTTAACTTGATGATTTAAATACATTGAGGACTTAGTATCGCTATTACTGATACCTTGCCAATTTGTTTTTACTTTAACTGCATTGTTATTATTCTTTAACCTTTAATTAGTGTCGCACAATTAGCAGCTGTGTCTTAAAATGTGTTTGGTCATTTCTGTTTATCTTTAATAACATTATAAAGACTTTCCTACGTATTTCTTTCGTTTGGCCTAAACGACTGAAGATCATGCTAGATACAAGTCACCTTGTCCCACGGCCTCGTTCACGTTCTCTGTACTTGTCTGCTGTCACTCTATTGCCTGTCACCAGTTTGAATTTGCCTCACAAAGGCAAAGGAGTTTAAATGAACCTGAGCACTGAATCAAGGGGCACATGCTGTGGTTTCAGACAGGCTGCAGCTAAGGAGATAATTCACGATGGAAGGCAGAAAGTTAACAAGCTGCCCTCTTTCCAGCAGGAGTGCTCAGCTCCATTTAGGCTTGGACCTCTTAAGAACTGATCCCAGATATTTGGCTTTAGATGATGATAGTCTGGGATTTCTTCCCTTCAAGCAATCCGTTAGGTCAAACCTAGGTTGCAGACCAATAACCTGTTATCCCACAGTGCTCCCAGTCACATCCCACTCTAGCAGGATACAAGCCTCACTTTCCCCAACATGCTGCACGATCTCTCTCTGTTTTTCTGTCTCAGATGCATCTTCTGGCCCCAAATGCAAGAGAACCGGGTAGCCGATAACTTTTACTTCGTGCACCAGCATGTCCAGGCCTCTTCCGTTTGCAGCTTTGCTGGACCTGCGTGGGGATAAGCAAAGATTACGGAATGAATCTCACAGTAAGAAAAAGCTATTATTGCATTCAAAAGTAACCTTTTGCACGTGCTGAGTTGCGGCACATGCCTCAGTTTCACCCTACCGCACTCTGAAGGATGTTCCCAGAGATGCTACGGGGACAGCCCTCATTGCCAGTGCGTACCTGCCCTCTTCCCCACTGTCCCTTCACACCATCAGATGCAATGCCCCAGACCACGGAGGCAGCAGGATGAGATGCTCAGCCTGCAACGGTGATGGGCTGAGAATGAAACAGAGGTGTCTAGTATCTCACAGCAGTAACTAAGACTTTACACAGCCACTCGAGCAAACCTGATGCTGAAAAATGAATAGAAAGCATACACACGTGCCGGTGAGCCAGAGTCTACTTTGCCTAGCAGTAGCTGGGTGCACTTCGGAGGTAGTGGGAGGCGCTGAACAGACAGCTTCAGCACCTTTTCCTTGCAGGGACAGCAAGAAGTCACATTTGGCATTTTCCACAGGAAACTGTTGTCTCTTCTGAGCAGGTTGGTGCCTCGGTGGCAGAGGCAGCTGCCCCCAGGCCGCTCGCTCCCTGTCTGCGCAGCCAAGAGCTGGCTGAGGGGAGTGGTCAGCTGGGCAACACAACCTGCTTCAGCACGGGAGTGAGACCAATACCACGTTTCACACAGACACCTTTATTTTCACATTTCTGTATGTATGCAAGAGATGTTCTTTTTCCTGGGATGTGCTGGTAGACATACTATACCCTACAGAATGGAGTTTAGCAATTCGGGGGTTTTATATATATATATATTTTTTTTAATATATATATATGTACACACATATATATAGTCTTGCAAAATTTTTTCTGCATTTCTCCCTGTGTCAGAATGGATGTTTACAACAAACCAGAGCTAAAGGGACACTGTGAGGTTTTATTTTTCTTATCTCTAAAATAAAATAGCGCTTGCATTTTTCTTCAACTTGATTGCCTATTCTCCTGGTTATACTTTAGCAAAAATGCTGAAGAGAAAAGACATGCCTATAAGCTTTCAATTTTTACTACTCTGAGATATTATCAGTGATGCAGGTAGAACATTTTTGAACTCTTATTTACACAAGGGCCAGATTATCAGTTGGTTGTATGTCACTGCTCCAAATACAAGAGCATCCCTGAATCAGTGATGCAAATAAATCATTAACATGTAAATGTTATGCTCACAGCACAGTTCAGCAGTTTAACAGCCTCTAGATAGATATGTTTTTATGAGAGTCCTGCTTTTAAAAGGTTCCCTGTAAATTTTTAACCTGACAGTGTCCCTTAAGAAAAAGGTGCATACTGGGCTTAAGAAAGGACACCCTCCTACAGATATTTTCTTTTTATTATTAAAACCATTCAACAAAATTTAATACAAATTACCATTGGAGAATAGCATATGTGAAGCTATGCATTGCTGCTCTATTAACATGGCTTTAGTTATCACAATTTATATTATTTGCACATTTCCTTAGGTCTTTCTTGGCACTTCCATGAAGAAGAAAAAAAGGTTGTTACACTGCTGCTACCATCTTATCGCAGGTCACACACGGACACAAAGATGCTTGTTCTCAACATGTGTCACCGTCAGGCAATGCCAAAGTTCTGCCCACAATGCTTGAACCTTAGGATATCCATGCCCTCAGATTTATAGCTTGACTCATGATTACTCTCAATATTGCAATGCATTCAAAGTAACAGGAAAACAAACATCGACGGTAACAGGCACGTTACATTTTTTTTGCATTATCATTAATCACATTCCTATTTTTCAACAGATTGTTGCCTAAAATGCAAGTTAGAAAGACTTTTTTTAGAAAATGCTGGCATGAAGATGCAGACTAATGTTTGTAACTAATGAAAGTCAGACTAATGATTCAGACGTTATTTAAACATTCACAACTTTGAGAAAATTTGCACAGCTGATAGCACTGACAGATAGTCTAACTGTAACTTAGAAGCCAGCATAGTAACTACCTTCCACATACTGGCAGTTGGATTTATGATGGTATGAGATTAGAGTAGCATACTATGTTTTATTTAGAAAGCTGTAGTAGTAAGTATTTGCCATAAATATTGCAAGCGGCCTTTATGAGCGATGGGAGGCTTTGCAAGTTTACAAAGTAACATTCACAGAAAACATAAAAAACAAACCCAAAGACATTTCCATGCAGAGTAGGATTCTCTCACAGTCACTGGATCTCTGTCATCTGTTGGCTGCAGCACACATGCCATATACACATATGCTGCTCACGGAAAACCCAGACGCCTTCTATGCACTGGGATCAGAGACAAACACCAGATAATAAATAGTTTCACAAAGGCAATGACTCTGCCACAGACAGAATTTACAGTTAGAGCTATGTGAAGATACAACTGTTGTGTGTCACACTGCCAATCCTCCCATCTCAGCTACAATGGACTTCAAGTGGAGCAGAGAGGTAGCAACCCAGGGCTGAACATCAGGTATGTGCAGGTGGGGTCTGGACACCTGTGAGACCAAAATTGAAGCTAGTTCTGCCTCAAGGGCAGAATCAGGACCGGTGAGGCTTTCAGCATCTCCCTCTCGGCCTAACACACGCCCATCGTTACTGGGAGCTGAAAACTGACACTGGAGCAGAAAAGGAAATGCCAAAACTGCAGGGTCACTAATGGTAGCCTGATTTCAGCAATGCACTTAAGCACGTACTGAGAGTAACATCCAAATGTTTGAAGTATGTTGCCAGACCGGGGCCACGCTCAACAGAAAGCAGTTATAGCCCCTACGACACAGGCACGCCCGTGCCACCCGTACAGCACTTCTGCTAGAGGGAGACACAGAAAACACAGCTGAGGATGAATTCATCACAGTAAATCCAGAAATTAGTTTAGCTTCAGGGACCATGTATCATGCAACTAATAACGTTTTCTTTTGAAAAGGGCACATTCAAATTTTGCTAACTTTTCAGGCTGTATATGCCATCTCAAGCACATTTGGAGCAACACTGTTAGAGGACAAAGGCACTGTGCTAGCCCAATGTAAATGCTTGTTTTCCCTTATCTTGACCACTTTTGCTCAGCCAAAGTTAGCTGCTTAGACTGATAATAGACAGATGCTCTTTTGGTGTGGGGAATAAAGCAGGTTATTCATTATATAAAATTCTGTCATCTGCTAAAGTGATTGCAAGAAGAATCAAGAAGGAACAGTGTAAACATTGCACATTATTTCAGCTACAACTGATGTCCTTATCAAGTGCCTATTAAATAAAAACTAAACAGACAATACTGCACAACTGGAGGACAAGGCTACTGTCACAGCATCGCATCACTTCTGCAAATCACAGCACATTACTGGAGTTGCTATGCTCTGTATCATTGCTAGGAAGGAATTAATTAATGGTATTTGTATGAAAGGCAATAAACAGGATAGACTAGGGTATCATTCCTGCATACATGTAACTTCCCTCACTTGAATAGCACTTTTGATGACAAGTGGGCAACTTAAAGGAATTAAGTTAAGACCACATAGAAGTGTACAGAGGAGCACAGTAAAAGGGGAATATGTCCCATTTGGGGATTAAGCATAGCATTACACTAGTACTGATCAGACCTACTTCTATAATCAGGAATACTTCAATAGATTAAATTTTTATAAAATATAGGGCTACAGAAATGAGGCATTCTATATTTTGTATTATAAAAAGCTTCCACTTACATAATTTTTAAAATATATCTTCACTGCTAACAGTACATTTGTAATATAGTATCTAATATAATAAAAATATATGCTTACTGGATGGGAGCGATGTTGCCCTATGGTAGGGACCCTCCTTTCTGTGTGGTTCAAGCAGCTGGAAAAGCTGGGTGTTCCCTCCTTCCCTTGGTTTCTCAGCCATCGGCTGCCTGGAGACTGCGACAGCACTGTGGTGTATGAAATTTCTTAAGAGTCCTCTACAAAGCAGGCTCTGACATGTTCCTCAGCTGACAAATAATCTACTGGGCAGAATCCAACCTTGGTGTAAATACACTACATGATTCTTTCTGTTTTACTAATTAAAAAAACCAAACCCCCAAACCAACGCTCTATTTGGCATTAGTAAAGAAATGGGACTTGTACAAGTCATGCAACTGCCTTGTAGGAAAAAATATTTTGCTACAGAAAATGTTAAATTACCCAAAGGGACAGATGGGCCTGGCAGCTGATTCTGATATTCTAAAGTGGGCAAGATTTTACTGTAACTTCCAATGGAAAATTACAAATGTTCAAACAATGAATCTAGGAAGTGTGTGCCAAACTACACCGAAAGGACCATAGCACATGACCACAGTGCTGCTGAGACGCACACCGGAGAATCACTTGGTGTCCCACCACGTGCTGGGACTGCAGAAGGTGGCTGGGAGCAGAGCAGGTATTCATCTTCCTGTGCCAGCCCTTATAAACCTTCCCAGTCTTTCAAGAACTTACCATCATTGAACAGGATTTGTTCGGTAGTTTGAAAATTTATATGTGCAATACATGTTTTGCTCTTTTCTGGCTCACCCTGGCATGAAGATCCTCTAGTTAGTGTGTTCAGGAAAAACTCCACCAAACTCAGCATGGTGGCACCAGTGCATGTGAGAGGGAAAGCGGGATCTCTGCAGAAATGGGGATATTGGCTACACGGACTGTTGCTTAATGTCCTAGGTACATTTACTGTTCATTTTTTACAGATCGCCCTGGTAGATTCGACTTCTGTCAAAGCAGATTAATGGCAAGGCATTCATAAAACATTCTGCCGTACAGTAGTACGGACTGAGCTTGTCACTTGCAATAGATGGCTGATTAAGCTATCGACATGTGCTATCATGTGTAATTAAGCTTGCTAGAGATTAAAAGCAGGACTTGTGCCTAGGAAACAACGCTGTATATTACTCATTGAACTTCAAGCAGCAGTTCTCTCTTGTCAGGTTTTATTAAAATATTCACATGCTTCCAAAACGAAACAAAGGTCCACCGGCGTCTCTTGGGGAGAAGAGGTGGGATCGGTTGCATTCAGTTGCCATTTGGTTGGAGATGTCATACAAAATCCTCACACACTGAACATGGCTGAATTGTAAAAAGCTTTCACCCAGAAAGGAGGTCTTTGTTACACAGAAAGTCTCTGACTCCTTCAGCACTCGCCAGACATGTTTACATCACATTCTCAAAGAGCTGTAAGGATCTCATGATGTTGTCGTCCTGCAAGCAATGAGAAGACATTTTCAAAAAACCAGCACGACGAGCACGACTCGTAACCGCATGGCACAGGAGGGGTTCTACAGCTGCTACTGCAGGCAACAGCCTGGCTTTCATAATGCTTTTCATCCTTGATGAGCTAGAATTGATTCAGTGATCAGGTCCTGATTCAGCAAAGCAGTCATCTCTTACTTTGGCACCGCAGTTGTTTTGAAGCATGCAAGCACAGGATCTTCTCATAAGCTTGACATCCAGCACGAGCTGTGCTTTACTGAAGAAAACCAGACACCAGCATTGAGCTGGTGGCTGTACTGAACCCTCAGACTTCAGTGCCAACTGCATTTCATTGATCCTGAATATGCAAATATGCACTTAGCTAATATGCTTCAAAAGTCCAAATGAAATGGCAGGTTTTGAACTGATAAGCAAGCTGCCTTGAAGGACCACTTCATCCCAGAAATACAACCAGCTCAAACCCAACATACGTGCATCTCAGCCTCTCTGAGGTTACTAGATCCAAATGAGAAAGTTGGAGACACACAAGGGGAATCCCAGATTGTTTCTCATGAACTCTCGAAATGGTACTTCAAGGTAATAACCAGAGTAATATTCAAAAACACAATGATGATTCTCCCCCCCCCCCCCCCCGCCCCCAGGAATTCAGTTATTCCAAAAGTTAGAATAACTGTTTGCCTGTAACATGAAAATAATTTTCCACATCGAGCAACTTACGAGATCTATTGCATCTCATTCTTCTATTTTATTTTGAGGCTGCATCCATCTATCTCACTTCTAACACAGTTTGGTGGGTACTAGTACAAGGTATCGCCTTGCATGGGAAACCCAATCATCCTCTCCAAAGCAATGCTAGGATTCACTGCCCATGAGCCATATCCTCAGAAATGGCAGAGGTAAGAACTATAGTGCACTTTGGTTTGTTTTTCATAAAGAAAAACAGTGTTGCAGGGCTTGCTCCTATCTGCCAGGAGACTACACATGACAGGGCATCAGACTGCACAGCTCCTAGTGCAAGTATGTCAACAGAAGGAACCAAACTCAAACTAGGGCAGAGCATTAAACAAACTCTAACAGTTATAAGTAAAGTAAAGCTGCTTCGATACTGAGACCACTAATCGTACACACGCATCCAGCCTGAAGGCAAATTATGAATGTGAAGAATAATACAAAACACAAACGATCAAATTAAAGATGAGGCCAAAAATAAACTAAACAATTAGGAGGGACCAAGAACGAAGTAACTCAAAAAAACTAGCCTTGTATTATGCATCTGCTAACACTGAATTTGCCGCCTGAAGTCCCTGACTGAGAGGTAATCTGGATGTTTCCAGATCCAGACTTAAAACAAAAACAGCAGAAAGCCAGCCTAGGCCTCCACATTAAGCGTCTTCCCATTGCTCAGGTACAGAAGAGCTGTCTGACTGCAGACAGGAAAGATTTTTCCAGGGAAAGTAAAATACACAGGAGGGCTGGTATGCAGTTATTTGTACCAATGTAAACTTTCTAAAATGCAGAGGCTGTTATTGTACTCATTAAATATTACAGATATCTCTGAGCAAATATTCACACAGTTAATTACAGTCTAAGACAACAGACACTTGGCCAATTGCATGTTAATGCAGATGCTTGTCTTTGTGCCAGTGCTAAAAAAAACAGAAAATATTCATTACAGCTAACCTAATGTATGGAATTTGCAAAGGGGAGCTTATTTCCAAAACCAAAAAAAAACCCCCACATTGCTATGACGACAGCATTTGCTTTTAAATGTTTGACCATGAAAACATCAACTGGTTTTATAGGTTTTATAAGTCAGTGCTGTAACTATGAGATTTTTGGAGACCTTTGGGCAGTTCCAGCAATGTGGTACTTGCTAATGACATCCAGGGGCAGCATATAGAGACAATATCAGCCTCTTAAAAAAAAAACAAACCAAAACCCAAAACCAAGCAAACCACTAACAAAAAAAAAAAAACCAAACCCAACCTAAGGAAGGACATTATAAGCTTTCTCTAGAGCTACCTGCTTGTCTACACAATCAGGTACTGCAGTTCACTCAGGAAAATAAAAGCACTGGTCACCAGCACTGGAAATGAAGAGGCCCTCTCCCATGATTCACCTAACCCTACTTTCCTATTCAGTCACAGACTTCACAAAACACCACCAGAAAGCCAATCTTGAAGCTAGCGTTTTCACAGAGCAACGGAAACGTGGGATCCTGAGCAGCATGTTGTTTCAAATGGAGTTTGTCCAAAGGGAAACCACAAGCAAGAGCTAGACCTTTCATTGCAGTTATAATTTTGTTCTTACCTCCTGACATGATTCAATAAACTCGTCTAAAGTTACAACACCATCTTTGTTTTTATCCATTTTCTGCAAAATAAAATTTAAAAAAAAAAATTGTTTCCATAGGTAACACTGCAGTTATAGTACAGTATCTTATTCAATGCAACCTGAATGAACCTAGGGCACTTCACAAGCTTAGATTACAGACTAAGAGTCATTGGATAAATTTGCTGACTGCTAAGGACTTGTTTAATCTGGTATTTGGAGCACTTCTGAGGTCATCTTCAACTATTTCTTCCTTGACATACACAGCAACCTCTGCCCTTATTACATCATTTATTTATTCACTGCCTCACCAACCAGCACCCATATTCGTGTCTCTCTTCAAGGGCAGTTGAAAGAAGCAGCACAGAAGGGCTGCAATACATGCAGAGGCTTCAAACTTGCTGGATGTGGCACACCCTGATGCAAAAGTTCAGGCTAAGAGACAAACAGGATACCATGGAGTCAGGAAATGGGCAGACACTGTAGTGTCAGGCTGAATGGCTGCTGGGGTTTATTTTGGAATATACAGTAGGACATAGGGTTGAACTTGAGGCTAACCTTACAGTAAAGTACACCAGTGCATAGCTCAAGCGTTAAGAAAAACACATCAAAAATCAAGTACCTGGAAGAATACTTCTACATGCTGCCTTGGAGCATCCTCCTTGAGCACTGGATACGTGTACTTTCCCATCATATCATAAATTGCCTTTACAATATCCATCATTTCCTGCAACAGTGGCACACCAGCACAAACACAAAAGGGAAATTAATAGAAATGATAGCACATTTCTTTCTTTTACTACCCTTTTCTTCACCCTCCTCCTCCTTATTACAAAACAGCACAGAGAATGCCTATACATGTGTGTGAAGACAGATGTATCATTATATACGAGTTCATCTATAAAAACCAAGTGCTTCTTTCTGACTGTGCCATGACTTTGCCACAGCCGTGCCGGAGGTGCCTGCAGTGCTCACTTCCCTCCTCCGGCCAGGCAGCATTGCAGGACGTGCGCTCTGACATGGCAGCTGGGGGGATGGTGCTGGGCTGCAAGAGGTGTGCTCAGTCCTGAGCACTGCGGCACCGACTTATCCCAGGAGCCTTCTGCAGGGCCAGGGACCTTCATGGCAGTCACTGGGAATCCAGCCCTTCTCCGCACTTTGCATAATCATAGAATCACAGAATGCTTTGGGTTGGAAGGGACCTTTAGAGGTCATCTAGCCCAACCCCCCTGCAGGGAGCAGGGACAGCTTTAACTAGATCAGGTTGCTCAGAGCCCCATCCAACCTGACCTTGGATGTTGCCAGGGATGAGGCCTCTACCACCTCTCTGGGCAACCTCTTCCAGTGCTTGACCACCCTCATTGTAAAAAACTTCTTTCTAACGTCTAGTCTAAAATAATAATAAAATAAAATAAAATAAACCAAATAAAAAAAAAAATCTGCCACACAATTCCATGACCAGTTCCACAAACCCTCCAAGGTATGCACAATAGTTTTGAAAAGATAGACCAAGATGTATTTGCAAAATATTCAGGTTACCATGCTCAAAACCAAGGCTTCCCACAAAGGGAACAAGCAATACCAGATAAGAAGACAAAACCAGATGATAATGCAGGATTTGGGGGTGGTGCTGGGGGCTTGTAGTGCTTTGGGTGAGCCCATACCATACCTCCCAGTGCAGCCAGAAAACCCTTGCACCTCAGTCACTGAGTAGCTATTGTCACTATCACCCTCCCTTTCACAAATGTTATGTTGCTCATCACTGTAACTAGAATTTTGCTCCTGGCTAAAGCAATCCATTAAAGGCACTATAATATAGGAAAATGTGTCTACAAAATCATGCAATATAAGATCACTGTGCACTTCACTTAGACACAGATAAATGCTCGTCCAGTCTGATTTGCATTTAATTAGCTGCATGCAAAATTAATTGTGCTCTGCAACAGAAACTAGTCATCTCTCTTCAGAAATCAACCACATTTGTCAGAAACACCCTTACCTCCTTGTTTATATAGCCATCCTTATTTATGTCGTACAGATTAAATGTCCATCTTAGCTTTTCATGAACAGTTCCCCGCAACAGAATGGACAATGCCATCACAAAGTCCTGGTTCAAGGCAGAGAGAGAAATGTGAATTTTCAGAACATCCTCTTCTAAGTCACCTTCTTTATATAATGCCAGTCAAAAGACTTTTTAGGACAGAGCATATGGTTATCACTCTCTTCTGACTCCCTTTTCCAAAAATGGGTCCTCTCTGACCGAACTCAAGGGACATAGCATCCAGTAAGATGATCTGACTACTGGCATGCTAATAAATGTGTATGAGGTAAACACAAAAATCCAAAAAATCCTCAAGTACTCAACTGCAGCCACCATAAAGGTCAAGCTTATGATATGCATTAGGCAGCTTAGCAAGGCTGGAAGGGCAAGAAGACCTAACAGGTGCTGCAGCCTAAGTCCTTCTTAAGTCCTGGGGTGAGGGGTGTGAAAATGGCATAGGCTTAATAGCAGATCCAGTCCAAGTCAGGCAGACTTAGATCCTAAAGTTGATAAGACAGTGGCTGCAATGGCTCCTCGGACTGTGCCAGGAACAGCACAGTATGCCCAAGGCCAGAAGCTGGGACATCGTCCTTGCTACTCCTCCAAATTTATCATGCTCTAAACTCTAAATACTGCATGAATGTAAGCACGGCAAAATACATGTCTGGCAATTTCCCTCCTAGAAATGGTCTGCTGCAAGAAGGAGTCACTCAGACTGCTGCTGTCTGGTTAAACACAGCTGGACTCTTAACTGCAGCAGTGGAAGCCAATGCTTTCTTACCCCCAGACCTAGGGTGCTAGTGAAGGAGGAAGAGGAGGAAGAAAATCCAGCATTTTCTCTGTGTCTGACTTGAGAGAGACAGAAAGATCTCAAACTCCTCTAACACAGGGATCCTCAGGTTTTGTTCTCTGGCAAAATCAGTCAGACTTGACCAGATGCGATACCCACCACTAATTACTCAGTCTGGGCCACAGCATTTTAATTGTATTTTTTGTTTACAGTAGAGTTATTGCTTCTAATAACTTTGATTTATTGTTTATACTGCACAGTGGCTCAGGCATTGTAAGTAGCATCGCTACAGCGATTTATTAGTACAGGCAGAGCTTCAAGCTAACAGAGCTATACAGTTCTGATACCTCATTTAATGTACTTAGTCCTTCCTATGTTATGTCCATTAGCTCTGCATGGGCCAGTGCAACAGTTCTTCAAAACCTTTGCTCCTTTTTCCCAAGGCTCAGAGGAATTTGTATTTGCTGAACAATACAAAAAAGGGGACAAAACGCTTATGTTTGACAACCACTAAAAAGACAGGTTTGCCAAGAAGGAAAGCTCAGCACTTTTTTTTTTTTTTTAAATGAATACTTATCTAAGCATTTTGCTGTGTCTCAGTCTGTTTAGGTTTCTGGAAGTCTCTAACTACTGAGTAGCTGCCATACGCGAAGCTCCTACTGCAGCCGTCGCTACAGACACACACATATACCTATGGTAACATTCCCATTTTACATTTGATAAATGAAATAATTTCTCAGTCTTACCTGGAAAGTACTGGAGTTCTTAGTCATTTGATGGCAAAGGCAAGACTGCCTATGATTTCTAGTTTTATGATCAGAGTAAACTGTCTTCAAAATTATGAAGTTCATCCTCCACAGGCATATGACTTAACATACCCTTTTGCTGAGCTCCATCTATGTGTGTGAGCTTGAAGGATGGCTATTTGTAGCCACAGCAACAAGCCTTTTAGTTCAAGGGTGGATTTGGTTTCCCTAGGAACAAACCACCTGAGATGCTTGTTCAATATATCAAATAAGCTAAAAAAATCCCCATATTCCAGGAACACACAAGTGTATCCCTGCAATGCACGATGACTGAAGAAGACACACGATGTACTGCCTTTTCTTTGACATCCAGATTATCTGTAAAAATCACTGGATGGGACTGTCCTCGACCTCTCCGCTACATAAATCTCTGCACTTTCTCCCCATGGTACTGAATAACGTGATCTATATGTTTCTTTAGTGAAGGGAAACATGCAACTCCACCTGCATAAACTGAAGTGAATGAGATTTTAAAATATCAGCTGATTTTAGACTGAAACCTCTAACCCACAACCCAACAAGTCCTATTTACAATCAAGAATGGATGGAGAAGCTTGAAAACACAAAACTGAGCAAAAGGCATCAAAGGAGGATGCAAAACAATTACCTCAAACTTCACGGAGCCATTTTGTGCAGTGTCAAATGCATTAAAGAGATAATGTGCATACATGCTAGCATCTGAAAAACACAAAGGGCACTGATTGGTACAACAGTTCATTATACACTAATGGCTCTAAACAACATTCATGACCTTATTTTTCTTTTGTATAAAACCAACCTTGCAGCACTGCCAGATACTCTATGAACTAGTAGATGTTAACACGGACTTGCATACTCTCTGTGCCCTCCCTTAAAACAGCCTTGGAATGTAAAAACTTATATTACAGTAGAAATTATCTGGATTATGGGGATGTACTTGAAAGAATGAGCAAAAAAAAGCTCCCAAGAGTGCCTCTGGGGCAAATGGAGTATTAGCTCTGGTAGGAAATGCAGCAAAAGAACCAAAAAGTGATTGCAGCATGTGTTCTTCCTTCCTCTAGATTTTGCTTTGTGTGAGATACAGCAGAGATCCCCAGGGACTATCCAACTTCAGAAGGGTCTAGTTCCAGTAACTTGAGTCTGGCCCATGACTGTTAAAGAACAATCTCATCCAAGGGATATTTTCATCCTATTGCATCTTAAACTGCTAGTTTTAAAGAATCTTTTCTATTGAGAAGAACATTTTCTATGGCCACGTGAAAGATGGCTGCTAACTGGGAAAAATAGTAATGGTATGCAGAAAAAAATCAAATAGGTGTATGACCTTACGACCTTCACTGGCCTGTTCTCTACTCTGGAGGCAATTCACACTGCTCTCTGTGTTACTAGAGCCCAACTTTTCAAGACGGAAGTAACTGCCATTAAATTCCCTTAATTATTTCATTGCTATTCTAGCAGCCACACACTTTTTTGTCTTCTATTCTTTGCCTCTAGCACATAGCATTAGTCAAGCCTGAGTCTTCACACTCAATGTATGGGTATTCAGGTGAAGCCAGGTGCCCTGTGCTATGCAGGCAGGTCACGTGGAATGACCCAGCATCTCCTTACTTTGATCTCTATGAAATGATTAAGTATTTTCACATTATTCAAATCCAGGAAAGTTTAACTGTGCAGAAAAATCAAATACTTAAGTTACTGTCATCCATAAGGATAGAATACACTGGACTGTAGGAAAAAAAAGTCATCTACTACATTTTTAAGAGAAGGATTCTGAAATAAAATAGCTCCAGAAGAAAACAATAGAATTACTTATGGGACAGCCCTACTAAAAACTAATTAAGCTAAACTAAACAATGAACTAAAAATATTAAACTAGAGGTTTTATTTCATTAGGGTATGACATACATTAAGAAATACTAGATCACTAGTATCATTTGATGACAGATTAGCAAAAATGAAAACCTGTCAAGGATAGGAGCCCTATGTAACAAAAATATCACAAGCCTGGGATGACACTGCATGAAGTTTTTAGAGCTATTTTACTACCTCTGGGATACACAGAGAAACTACAAGTTTATCTGTATAGAGAGCCATAAAAGTGAAAAAATCTCTGAGGAATCTGAAACCTCACAATTTATGACACTAAAGTTATACAAACAGTTTGGAAACTAAGTGAAAGAAAACAGTGTGAAATAGGAAATCACATCTGCTATTAAACTGATTCATTATTAAGCATGGCTGGACTACCATCATCATTAACCAAGAGAGAATCACATTTCAAGGGAGTGGGATGCAAAAAAAAAGGCAAGTCTTTGTCAACCGCAGCTGAGGGGAAAAAGTTATCTATCCACAAAAAGATGAAGTTATTGTGCCTGATTGTTTTTCACACATGGGAAGGAACGAGTCACCCAAAGTGTGTCACTTAAAGGAGTTAGTACGGTTACTTGGGGTAACTGGAGTTCCTTGGAGTTGCTGGAACTTAGGCTGAAAACACTGAACACATCCAAAAACACATTAAGATTATAAATACTTAAATTTTTGCATATTTGTTAAAAATAGACTGGTTGCTTTTTATAACAAAACCAAAAGCAACCACAATAGGAAATCACCAAGTCCATACTGAAATTTAACGTAAACTTTTTATAGGTGTACATCTTTGACATCACATGCATTGTAAAACATAAGCATAACGTGTTTTATCATCACATTTAGTTGAAAAACCACTTGACTCATTTCTTTCAATTTCAGAACAGTACCCCCCTAGAACGTATCCAGTTAGAAGAACATATAGATTCTTGATGTTTTTAAAAGGCAAGAACACACATTATTTGAGAGGTTTAATACAATACTTCAATATTCCAATACATGACATGACCCTGTCTTAGTCACACAAACACCAAAAATGATCATTTCACGTAGCTAGGAGTTCACATACCAGCTAAGAACTGCTTTAAAAATTTTAGGGAGGTTTTGATTAATTTGCAGGCCAAAATGAACTCTGGGACTCTTCTGTGCTAGATATTACATGCACAGCAGTCAAACAGCAGGCAAGCAAAGACACACTGAGGGGAAGTGATTTAGCTTTCTGCCATCCAGAAAGTCAGGACAAAAAAAAGCATCAATCCCCAGTTTCTGTTTTGGACTTGGGGAATAAAGACCTGACAACTAGGGGCAGTCTTTAATGTGGGTTTGTGTATATTCTTGTGAAATAACTGTTCAGAGGGCCTACCTTAATTTTATTACCTTGATGTTTGTGTTTCTGTTTAAGATCCTGCAAAGCTTAATCTCAATTCACATTTCTTACACGGATTATCTGAAGTAGTTTTGCAGCCAGCTGGCAGTAATGAATGTTAAGGCATGCTTCAATAAACCCAACAGACGCAAAGTACTCCACTTACCTCCATGAGGAAAAAACTGTGCATAGATCTGTTTGAACGTCTCTTCATTAACAACCCCACTAGGACATTCCTGTTGGAAAACCAAAAAAGAAAAAAAAAGTCAAGAAAAAAACCCAACTCTGCGAAGGTTCATTTGCAAAACTCTACAAGCCTGAAGAGAGCAATTAAACAAATCACATTCCTGTTCTCACAGTGCTCTGGATGCACAGACTGTGCAGCTGAAGAAATTAAAATAATTCAAACTGCAATTTCATCTTAAGCATCTCATAGACTTGGTTCACCATTATTAACATTTCTAACAGTGTTTTCAGCAGTGTTTAATCACTGTTTTATAGGACGACCTAGAAAGGCAGCTCATGCCTTCTGTCATATGAAGCTTTCATCTAATAATTACAAATAATGTTAAGTACCGCTAACACTTCCCTGTCCGATGCCTCCACATATATGAATTCATTAATCCTCAGCAGAAGACCGTAGCCAGATACCTGACACCAGCTCCATGGAGGCTAACGGTACATACTATACTCGTAAGTCCTTACAAACAAGCATTAGTATTAGGCTGAAAAAGATTAGATCATTTTTAAACTGTTTATCTGCTTAGTCTTCTGTAAACTTCTGAGAAGCCAGACTGTGCCCATTGAAATTTTCTAACCTGGCAACCTGTGGGGTTATTTTATTTTTAAGCTCTAGTACTAGAATGTAAGGCATTTCATTTCACTCTTGGCTGCTTTGAATAAGGGCAAACACTCAGGAAGAGGGTGGAAGATTTTCTGCCCTGAACTTCCTGACCTACTAACTAGCCCCATGGGGTGGCATTCAGGAAGGGAAAAGGAGATCCCTGCCTGGAGGGCTCGCACTTGCTCTGCTACAGCTAAGCAAAATCCAAGCCGTTGTGGTAGTTTGGGGTAGGAAGTGCTCCCTGGGCATGTTTGCAGAGTCTGGACAGCACCTGTAAAAAGGGAGATGTGGCAGGTGTGAGGACCTGGGCCCCCAGGTGCTTTACCCTGTAAGCGATATCTGAACCGAGGCCCTCAGATCTTACCCAGCAGGATGTGGGATGACAGGCAATGGAAGAGACAGGTGAAAAAGGCACACAAGAACTGTCTCCATTTTGTGAATCCCGTTTCCTTACTCTCAACTCTTTCTTTAAACTTAAATTACTTAGACAATTCAAATAAAATTCAAAGCAAATTTAGCTTAACTATGGTGCTTTACCACCCCACCCCCCCCAGCTCAGTGCTGTTATAACACATGTTCATGTATCACAGAGAGCCTCAGGCGCTGCTATCTGACTATGCGAAGTTTTCAATTATATAGAATATTTCCCAGTTGATGACACTCTTGCTCACAGATTTGCCTATCAACCAATTTTGAAAACTACAACAGAGCAAAACAATAAAATAACTGTGGCACTGATCCTTTTTCACAGAGCACAGAATTATAGATACAGAAAAGTCAGCTTTCTCCCACATTCACAAACACCAACTGGCAGAGACACTGTGCGTCTGTCTCCTGTGGCAGGCATTTGACCCCGTTCACAGCAATTTAAATTCCTCAGCCCCAGTCAAGGCAGTGTGTCACATGGAGGGAAGGGGGAGCAAGAGCACTGCCATTCCTGGTAGGACATGCTGAAGACGGATTATCTGAGCAGGTTAATTCAGAATCTCTCACGAAAATGGTGCATATATCTTGGTTTGATGCTTATGATTAAGCTGAAGGCCAGATTTGGGATCAAGAAAGTTCATCAGTTACTGGCAGTATACTCACTCCATGCTTTCCTCTTTCTGTGTCACACTATGATTGCTGTCCCATTTTACTACAGGTCTTTCAGCAAGGAGTTTCACAGATCTATAATCCTTTGCACAAGGAATCACCAGCTTTCAATTTTTGGAACCCGACTCCTACTACCTTGCCTTATACCCCTGGATTCCTGTATATACAGAGAGAGAGCAAACAGTTGATCCTGACTCTTTTTCCACCTGCCACTTGTGATTTTGGAGATCTTCCCTTCGTTATCTCTTTTCCAGGCTGAAGCATCCCACCTTGAGAAGCACAGAAGGCATTGACCATCCTCTGACCATCCCTTCTCTGCATCTTTTTATTTCCACTGTACCCTTTTTGAGACAGCAGGCCAGGACTGCAAGTCATGTTCATCAGGGGATCAGGCCCAGCCAGCACGGGTTCATGAAAGGCAGGTCCTGCTTGACCAACTCTTTCTATGACCTGCTGACCTGCCTAGTGGATGAGGGAAAGGCTGTGGATGTCATCTACCTGGACTTCAGAAAAGCCTTTCATGCTGTCTCCCACAGCATTCTCCTTGGGAAGCTGGGGGCTCATGGCTTAGGCAGGTGTACTCTTCACTGGGTAAAAAACTGGCTGGATGGCTGAGCCCAGAGAGTTGCAGTGAACTTAGTTAAATCCAGTTGGCAACCGGTCACAAGTGGTGTTCCCCAGGACTCAGTTTTGGGGCCAGTCTTGTTTAACATCTTTATCAATAATCTGAATGAGGGGATTGAGTGCACCCTCAGTAAGTTTACAGATGACACCAAGTTGGGTGGGAGTGTTGATCTCCTTGAGGGGAGGAAGGATCTACAGAGGGATCTGGACAGGCTGGACTGATGGGCTGAGGCCAACTGATTCAACAAGGCCAAGTACCGGGTCCTGCACTATCAGGAATAGTGTGGCCAGCAAGAGCAGGGAGGTGATTGTCCCCCTGTACTCGGCACTGGTGAGGCCGCACCTGGAATACTGTGTCCAGTTTTGGGCCCCTCACTACAAGAAGCACATTGAGGTGCTGGAGTGTGTCCAGAGAAGGGCAACGAAGCTGGTGAAGGGTCTGGAGCACAGGCCTTATGAGGAGCGGCTGAGGGAACTGGGGTTGTTCAGCCTGCAGAAGAGGAGGCTGAGGGGAGATGTTATCGCTCTCTACAACTACCTGAAAGGAGGTTGTAGTGAGGTGGGTGTTGGTCTCTTCTCCCAAGTAGCTAGTGATAGGACAAAAGGAAATGGCCTCAAGCTGCGCCAGGGGAGGTTTAGATTGGATATTAGGAAAAATTTCTTCACGGAAAGGGTAGTCAAGCATTGGAACAGGCTGCCCAGAGACGTGGTGGAGTCACTGTCCCTGGAAGTGTTCAAAAAAGGGGTAGACATGGCACTTTGGGACATGGTTTAGGGTACATGGTGGTGTTGGGTTGATGGTTGGACTGATGATCTTAGAGGTCCTTTCCAACCTTAATGATTCTATTCTAGTTTTACTTTCATTAAAAAATAACCGAGCTATCAAGCCAGGAAACGTGAAATTAATTATTAGTCTACCCTTAATTTGTTTAGTGGTGGACTTGGTATTGTTAGGTTAATGGTTGGACTTGATGATCTTAACGTCTTTTCCAACCTAAACAATTCTCTAATTCTATGATTCAAGATGCCAGTACAGTGTTCAGTCATCCTGCAGCATAATGGTGTTCTCTCCCTGTTTCTCTGTTCTTTTCCTAATAAATCCTAATTGGAATTACTGGAGAAATGGCATGGAAACTGTTTTTCAGATCTTTTCTATAATGCTAAGTCTAATCCACTCTATTGGCTAACCCTGGCTAGTGTTCAGGCAGCATATCATATTTTCCTCCTGGATTTACCTTCCAAAGTAATGGAAATTCATTTAAGAGTTCATTCTTCTGCACTAACACATCTAGGAGGGCCACACCTCCGTGCAGATTGAGATGTTGTGGTAGGACAAGCAAGTTTGGGGATGAACGGAAAATAGTTTGAAAGAGCATAGAGCTGCACAGCCTTTACATCCAAACACACTACTGCCAAATTACGCTACCTGGAATATGCCTGCTGCACCACATGGTGCTGTTGGGGAGGAAACCCCCCTAAGCGCCCTACAATTCTGTGCTTGGCCTGGACTTCATTAAAGAGCAGGCTTGGGAGTGCGTGTCATGGCCCTACAAAGGTTTGCAAAGCAGAGCAGAAGCCAGTACTGCTATATTTACTCACTACGAGCAGCCTGGAGCTGCCTTAGATGCATACACTCACTGCGTGTTACACCCCAGTGCAGATCCAAGACAGACAAAAGCTTATTCTGGTAGCATTACAGGTTGTTTAATTTGAGATGAGTAAACTTAGGAAGTCTAAGAAAATCCCTTTGAATTGGTGACACAAAAAGCGGGAGGAAGATTCAAGTCTATGACTTATTTATTGATGAGTTCTTTAGATACCCTTTAAGAACAAAAAGGACTTTAACAAGAAATTCTTCCACCATGAAAAGCCTATAAAGGAAAAAGGCATTTTTTTCAAGCCTCTGATCTGCCAACATCACCTGCTGATGATGTGCATTCACTAACCACAGAAAAGGACAGAACAAACAAGAGGAATCACTTTATCCTGTACAAGTCACAGAAGGAGAGCAAGGAGGGCTACTTCAGGTGACATCAGAGGCAGTTCCTTAATCATGTACCTGTTCACTGTTGAAATTAGGGTGATTAGAACCAAGTTCCTTCCTCCAATGCAGAAGAAAACCTGCTGTCTTCTACCCGCTATTTGGGTAGAAAACCATCAGTGATTTGGGATAGATTTGAGCTATATAAAGGATAATTTGTTTGCTTGAAAAGCCCTGAAATTATCTTTTACTCTATGTCGTCATGTCCTGACAACTGTCCTTCCACTTGTTACGTTTAAGTGTCCCAGATAAAACCCAACCCTGGCACTGTGTGCTTAATCTTGCCGGGGCCACCCCTTCTCCAGTGTCAGTGTTTAAGGCTTGTTCCACAGCAAGGGGATGGAAAGACCAACTGGACTATGTAAAGCCAGTGGCTGCAGGACCAGGCCTTGGTTTTTCATTTACAGAAAAAACTAACACAACTTTCTAATTCTGCATGGCAAAATTCCTGGTTAGATGAGTATCCTCAAAAACATTCCAAAACTCCTACTAAAACAGCCATTGCCTGGTTTCTTTGCCATGAGAAAAGTGGTTACTTTTTCATGTATTCGTGCCACTTCTAATAAGCTAGAAATCACTGAAAGAAGACTAATTAATAGAAGGTAATAGCTACCATAAAAGTATTCTCCCAAAGTTCATGTTTCCTAAAGCTTGCAATTTAATGTACATTAAATAAATAATCTGATATTTATTTATGGTATCTTTTAATCATAGATCAGACTAAGTACCTTATCAACAGCCATTCTTGGGTAGAAATTTTCTCCTTGGTCACTGGAGTGCTGCTGCTCCAGGACCCACATTGGGCCTTGCAGAATTTCAGAATATTTGACCAAATTGTCATTCTTTTTAAAACCAAACCTAGCACAGCACCTAACCATCCTTTCCAGCATAGTGCTACTGGCCAAACACACTAAGTGAGGATGTATTTCTTTCTCTCATCTTGATAAATACAACTATTATCTTCACTAAGAACCACCACTTCACATGCTTAAAGATAAGTTTATAAATGTAGGGACTGATCATTATTTTCTCTATACTTTCCACAGTGTTGTATTAATAGCCCCTGTTTACTAAGAGCCCCAGCCCACCCCTAGCAACCCTGAGAATGAAGTTTAAGTCTGTGAAGGGCAGGTACAGAGGAGAGGCTGCTGCTGCAGGCACTTTCCTTGCAGAAGTAAAGTATCCTGTAGCAGTTTTGGCCATTGTGCCTGATTAAATTTTCTGAATTTCCACATGATCTTTATTGCTTCTGATGCTCCATCTGGAAGCCAAATGAAAGTTTGCATCAAACCTCCAGGAGTGCTGGGGAGAGGCAGCACTGACACTGATAAGCCTGTTTAGCTCTCTATAACTGGATTGCTTTCAGACACATATGCTAGTACCAATTCATTTGCACTTAATTGATCACAATTTTGTTTTTATAAGAGTCAAATAATGCTCAGGAGGCCTCATTAGTGCTACAGTACGACTTAATACAGCTGACTCGAAAGAAATCTCTCTTGTGAAAAGAAGCAGGTAGGTTTAGTGTCAGTTTAAATTCCACTGAAGGCAAAGGTTTGCTCATTCAAGAAAAACCTCTTGGTGGTACGAAAAAACACAGTCCTTCACCATAACATTCGTAAGGCCTTCCTTCGATGGCACGGGGTTAGATTTCACTCTCATTTCTTTAACCTATGAATTCTTTTAAAATGCCCAACAAGAACAGTGAACATTTTTTGTATTGTTGTCAAGCACAGAAACAACCCCTCATTTTCAAAAAGCTAACTATCGAGCGTTGGCATTGACAGCATAAGTCATGAATATGAATCTACCCTCTCAGACTTCTTTTTAAAATATTAAGCCACAAAGGAGCTGAATCCACATTAAAAAAAAAAACAAAACCAAAAAGAAAATCAAACAAAAGTTGCGCTCACTGTTCTTTCTTCTGCTGGAATCAGAAATTAACTTCATGGATTGCTTTCAACAATGTACAATGCGGACAAGCAGGGATCAGCAGCAGAACTGAAGTGGGGCTAAACATAACCTGCCCATCAGACTGTTCTCAGCTAACTTGGCCAGAACATGAAAAGGAGTACTCGGGGGGTCACATTTTGCTAAACTAGAGGTATTAAGGTAGCTGACCACAGACAGACTCTTAACATATCTCCTTCAGGGTCCTCAATCCAGATTTGCATCTCTAAGCATTCACACATCCCATGTATTTTGTTGCTCTTACTATGTTATCGCAGTTTGGAGATATTTTGGGGATTATTAAAGTATCAGGATGTTTCTACCTTGCCCATACCACTTGCTTTAGTCTCCGAAAACCTGATTTATTACAGATGGTTATGCCTTATATATACTACACTCCATTACAGATTTGCTAAAATATTTGCACTAAAGCAAGGTAAGAATGTCTCCAACAGCCCCTCAGTTATTTGGGTTGTCTGTTTTCTGATTTAGTATTAGAAAATTATCCCTTTCAGCTAACAACCATTTCCCCTACCAGCACAGGACCCCCCTGAATTGAGAAAAAATCCCATAAAAATCCCAATCCTTTTAAATCCATGCACTCAATTCCAAAGAATGTAAGTCATTAGAAACATGGTCTAAATGGGAGGCATTGAATTACTGAGCTCAAACCTCTGTCGCTGTTGGTCACTTCATTAGTCATTAATTTATCAATTTTAATCTTAAAAATAGTTTCTTGTTCTCCTCCCTCCCGTTCCATAACTGTTCTCCAAACTTTATTCCTCTGGAGAGTGGAAACTTTCTTCTAATTCCAGCCTATGCCCATTCATGGCCATTTTGTTCCCGTGCCGATATTGCCTTTCAGCTCAAACAATTCTCTCTCCTGATTTGTTATAGACAGAAAGTATCACATTTTATTTTGTTAAGCTAAACCAAGGCAAGATCCACAAGAGGTTCTCCTGGGCTTTGCTGTCTCTGTTACCTTGCTTTTGCAGAACCACAGCCAAAGCAATCAGGCCAAATGTCTTGTGTTAATCTGGCTCCAACCTGACAGCAGCTAACTCCAAGGCGCAAAATAGACTATTCTGCATAACACAGAATGCACCTTGGGGACAGAGATAACTGCTAAGATAAAAGTGAACTTTTGGTCCTGGCATCAAGAGATGTTGGACAATAGCACTCTTCCACAACTTGAAAATAAAGCTGAAGGCAAAGAGAGAGGGGACATTTGGCCAGGCAGCAAGGACACTGGCCTGATTAGCACGCCCTGCTTCTCTGGAGTGGCATTGAATCTGAATTTCATGGAAGCCTCCATCAGCCTGGTGCAGAAACACCAGACCTGACCAGTGACACACTGGGAAGAGACTGGGAAGGTTTGGAGGGAGTGGGGAAACAGATTTCAGAGATGAAGAAAGAGCAGGAATAAAAGTACTGAGAATGAGGAACCTGGTCAGCTGAGGCACTAGTCCAGAGGCTACCCCAGGATGCATTGAACTGCCTTTGGCCAAATACCATCCGTGTTCATGAACACCCAACCTTCAGCTCCTGTGACTGCAGCCAGGCTGAGCAGGGCCTTATTCTCTCCATGTCCATTACAAGTGCCTGTAAATGGCCCTGTGATAATCCAGGTGTTGCCTCATGATTAAACAGGACCTGTGTGATCACTGAGAGCAAGCAGTAAGTACAAACCAGAGACAGGAAAATGAGCGTATTCCCACAGGGATTTTGAATCTCCAGATGGCACTATAACATCATCCCAAAAAGCAGACAGTTCGGTACAACAGAAAATATGGTAACAGCTGAGTCAGTTTGCCTGCTGTGCGTAATTACTCATCCCATTGAAACCATGATTTACAGGCTACGAATGCTAAAGCTGCCCTTTCATTTCAATTTAAACCTTAGATATTAAAGCTTCATGCATATTGTGTGCATAGCAGCTGGAGGAAAACAGACTACTTTGTCCTAACAACCTGATATAAAGCAAGATCTTCCCAGCACTGCCAATTAATACCAAGACCTTCAGTGAGGTCTTAGGAAGGGGTTTAGGTCACAAGGTAAATACACTTGTCTATCGTTATTCTTGCCCTGGGAGGTACTGCAAAGCAATAGCAAAATTGGGAGGGGCAAGAGGTAAATGGCAGATCTGCCGAGAACATTGCAAGGCTGCCTCTCTGTTTTGCATTGTAGCTGCTGGCACAGCCAGCTCCTCCTCTCAGCAAGGAGCAGTGGTGTCCTACGCAGGAGTCCCACCAAGCACAGCAATACAGAAGGCATTTCAGAAATCTTAGCAAAACACAGCGGTTAAGAACTCTCCCGCTGTAGGCAGTCATGTCATATTATACTGTACCTTAACTTGTCAAGCTCTGTCTTAAAAGCCATATGATTTCTTGCTGACTGCCCAAAGCATGAAGAGGTTTCAGAATATCAGGCCTCAGTGGTTAGAAAACTTCACACATGAAATGACCTCCTATGTGCAGCAAAGGCTGTACAAATACAACACACGCACCAAACAGAAAAATACAGAAAGCTGAGCTATGCCTTGACCAGCTTAGGTGAGCTGTGAAATAAAGGATAAAACCACCAGCCTCCTTGGAGAAGTCAAGTATACATTTCAAGAATCTGTCAAAAAGAAAGGCCCTTCTCAATATGCAGCAGGTTTCCCTCAACACTGCCTGTATTCAAGGTAGCTCAGCTTTCTTTTGGCAAGTTTTTACCCGATAGACTTGACTTTCCAAGAAATTTCAGCATTTCACTGTGACAGTAGCTGAAATGCTGGAGCTGTCCTGCAAGATAACTTAGAAACCACACTGTGTTTATTGAGCTAGCTCAATACTGATCTATTAATCATCATAAAAACATCAGCTGGCACGAACCACCTGGGTGACTAAATCCAGACCCTCAGGCAGCCATGTAATGAGTATTCATTCTTCAAGGTCCATAAAACATCTGCTCCATGTAGCCTCAAAAGTCCCTATCTGTTTCTATTTATTATGATGAGTCCCTAAGAGGCAGCAGCAGGTGACCTAAAAGCTGAGGCTCACAGAGCCACAGACCTCCTGCTACCAGGGAGAGCATGGCTGGAACGGTGGCTCACAAAGACGAGCACGGTGCTGTTCTGTGCACACAGTCATGCCAACTGGCATGTCTCCTGCTTTCGCCTAAATCTGTGGCCTCTCTCTGATCTCCTCAGTCTTGATACCCATTTACTTTTGATTTCTTTTTGGCTCCTGCCACTCCAGCCTTATTCCCTACTTACGCAGGACCTTATAGTCCTAATGTGCTCTAATAACATCCTACTACCAGAGCAAGATTTCTCCAGCTAGAGAAAGGATAAAAAGACCACCCTGGGCAGCTAATCACAAGCAAACAGTACCACTCATATTTGAACAGGAGGAACTGACAGCAAGAGTTAAATAAGTAACCATAAAAATATTTTCAGGTTACCTTGAAGTACTGGCACAGTTGAGAAAATTGCAGTGTGCTTACTGACATTTGGGGAACAAATTTAATGAGAATATTATGTGCTGAATATTCACCCAAACCCAATTTTAGGCAGATTACGATGTCATAAATATTAGATGGAGAGGCAGATTGTGCTCATTTTTGCTGTGGTAGGGGAGATCTAGCACAAAACTCCTAATGTTTAGCAGGGGAATGATACAAAATGCAGCTGAGCAGTTGAGGCTGGTGGGGAGATACATACTAGACTCAGTATTGCTCTTACATTTTTAAATCCTCTGTAAAGCACTTGAAGTTCTCTTTTAGTGAAATTGGTTTGTGCTTCAAGCTGTTCCAGTCCTTCGGGTCTATGGCACACTGTAGTCATTTCTAATTCATCTTCAATTTTATCTGAAAGAGAAGACAGGAAAATATTTATTTTGGTTGTTACCTTTGCTCTATTAACATGATGTATAGGACAGACTGGATTTCAAGAGCAATAGCACAAAAAGAAACCATCAACAGAACTGATGTGTATAACTGTTTTCAACCTCTTGAAAGCAAAATAAAAGCCACGTGAATAAAGCAATAGCTCACATTTCTCACTGGGCTGCCAATTAGCTCTCCATTCACAAAGCTGAAACCGGTGGTGAAAACAGAAGGGCAGGCAGCAGAAACATTGCTCCAAAAGGCAACACCAGATATGTCTTATCTAAATATTGAAAGAGCATGGAGGAATAGGCCTTTCAAAGTACTAGCTTTAAAAAAAGCTGTGCAAATATAAGTGAGAGAGCAGACATGCTTAAGCATATTAGACAACGACATTATACTGAGGGTAAACAGCAAGGGAAACTTCTGTGTGCTAACCAAAAAGCTTGCTACAGAGACGCTAAAGGTCACTTTAATCCTAGGAGAAAGTCAAATGATGCCCACAGTTGCTGAATCTGTAATGAATCCAGCCTGCATTTGCATGGACTTTTTGGGGAAACAGATAAGCAATGAAAAATAGTCATGTGCATTTTATTCAAGAGATCACTCTCCCACAAGGAAGAAAAATAGTTGAGACATACCACACCCTGTATTACCATAATCTCACCTCTTTTTTTGATGCATGTTTTTACCTGTCAAGCCCACTTCCCCAGCAGTATAGGTAATGCCCATATATATACAGATCATTAGTGTACATCAATTTGAAATTCTTTAAACTTTGAGGAGCAGATGCAGGTTTCACCTGACATGAAAATCCCATCTACATCCAAAAGTTGCTGGGCATAAAAGCTAACACTCCCCTTATTATCAAAACCACACAACTTTTGCCCTGTAAAAATGTTTTAGGTTATTGGGCTCAAGTATAATATAGTAATTCCTGTTGAAAGGCAAGGATTTCACAAGAAATGTGCAAGGAAATGGAGTCATTCTGAATAGAGGAAAGCCATGAGTTCAGAGCAGACTGGCTCAGTGAAAGAACAGACTAGAATAAAGCTGTCTTTTTATAAGTTAATTAATTCTGTACATATATATGAAGGTTATTAAGGGAAGACACACATAATTGAGTGATAATGGTTAACTAACATTGGTTCATTGTTTCAGTATTAAGAAATCAGTTTGAACTATTGGTGAATTCAGGATGAGCCATCCTCCTAATCCTGTCCAGAGTTTCAGTTTCATTTTTGGGGCTTGATCAGTGAAAATACATGCCTAAATACTGTGCTCAATGTCCCTTGGACAGCAAGGGAATAAAGGTAAGAGACTGTAATAGCATGGGACAAAAGGAGAGTATCACAATCATTTATGATGCAGAAAAAATTACTGAATGCTGGCAAGTGGCCAGAAGAGGCCTGAAGGAGACACCTTCTCCACACAAAGGGAAAATGAAGAGTCTAGAAATTATAGGTACTGTTAGAAGAAAGGAGATAGAAAAGGATGTCTGCTACAGGACAAAGAACAGATAATGTGAAATAAGGGGGAAAAGCCTTTTTCTCTGAAAGAGAACACATGCAACAAAATGAAGGAATGCAGAAGAAGCTGTAGAGAGAGAAAAAAGTGGGGAAGAAACTCCTTAAAATGAGGGAAGGGGAATGAGTGGTTGAAAAAAGGAGAGGAAATCCATTTAGAACAGAGCCAGGTTAGGAAGACCCATCACTAATCCATACATTGTATAGAAATACCTTTTTGTTTACCTTTTGTTAACCATAAGTTACCTAAAACCCTTTACGAAACACACGTAACTCCAGACCCTTCCCCTGCATTTCCCTGCTGTCCCCCAATGCAATAAGCAGTTTACACGTGATCTTGACAGTTGTTTCATTTTTCCATAGGAAGCCATGCATTTTGTGCTGTGCAGTATATAAGCAAGTTAGGCTCTGAGCCTTTCTCTGCTCTGTAACCAGTTAAACATGCCCAGCTTTTCAATGACATTTCCTATTGACTGAGTCACTCTAAAGGTATTTAGAACTTCAGTCAATGTAAAATAGAAGTGTAAAATACTGGCCATCTAGTCTTTATAACCTATAATATAATTCATGAGAAAGAGAGAGGGAAAAAAAAAATCTGTGCAACCTCCTGCAAGTGGCGAGGCTAGTGAGGGAAGCCAGCCTGTTCGATTACTCTCATACTTGGTTTTATTTATGTTCCTACAATGTGGCTGTTCACATGGTTTCTACAGAGGCAGGAAAGATCCAGCTGAGAAAAGTCACTCTCTTTGCAAAAGCATTTTGATATGACTGATTTTTTGTGGGTATCTTATTTGCCATATACTTCTCAAGCAACCAGTTTTCCAAAACACTTACTGGAATTTGTGTTAGTATTCTAAAACCCAATTAAAGAAAAAGGTCTCGTTCATGGAAAACTTGCTCTATAGCTCCATCATAGCTTTAAACAAAATCTGCACAAATACAGCTCAAAACTCTTAGTTCTCTGGCTTATCCAGATGTCCTTTATGTGAGCACACCCAAAATCAGGGTCTTAGAATTATTTTTTCAAAATATTATTGAATAAAATATTACTTCATGAACATTGTCATTTAATAATGATATATTTTTGACAGTACTAGCCTCATTCAGTGAATCATTATTTCAAAAGACTGCAATTCATCTTCTTCAGCTTGTCCTGCAAGAACAGGTTTTTCCAACAATTAGTTCATGAGCTTTGGTCCCATAGTGTCGATATTTCTATGTTAAAAATAAGCCAGATTATTGTTGTAGATTTGATTCTATTCCCCATGCTGACAAACATGGCTCTTTCTTTTCTTCATAACAAACTGCAGAAAGGGAATTATGAAAAATTCTTCCCTTTCTAAGGGACACACTATTTTTTCTTTCTGTTCTCTATTCCAGAACCAGCATTAATCTCCGCCTCTGAAGAGGATCTGATGGTTCCCTGTGGGTTAATCCTTTCATCTGCTTCCTCTTCCTTTCCCAAGGGAAATATTTTGAAACTTAGCAAAAGAACTTGTGAAGCTTCAGATCTAGCCAAGAGGGCACTCAAAATGACACCAGACCAGTGATTTTCCAGTAAACACGCTCTAAAAATGGTAGAAATTGTTCCTTCAGTGGAACATGCGCTGATGCAAAAGAGCAGTCCTGGGCATTTCTTGGAGTCTCACTGCGGGAAATAAATACAAGAATGACTTAGTAGGTCATTTTGTCTATCACTTGCCAACAAAGAGCTATTTTCTGTGGTGTTTCATGATAATTATGTTTTAAAAGATAAAACTTATTTTAGGAGTAACTACTTCACATTAATAGGCCTCACAGATCAAACATTCCCTCCCTTGTGTTTGCCAGATATTTACATTTAAACTTTTCTCAGTTGTTATTCCATATTCAAAGATTTCCTTTCAGCAACATCTCTGTTCATCCCTCCTCCCCTCCTGGCGAACGCCCACAGTCGGCATAGCACAGACCTCAGAGCAGGGGGGAATCTGTAGCTGGAGACCTAATGACACAAACTGCTCTTCTGTGCAAATCTATCATTTCCAACTCAATAGTCCCCACCCCCCACAAAGATTTTTTTGTCGTTATTTGCTTCCTTTCAGTGTTTTCTCTTAAGTCAGCTCTTTTAAACCTTTTTCTTCCATTCTCTATAAATTAAACACAGTAACCTCAGTGGCAAAAAAGGAGATTGTCACTTCCTCATCTACCCTTGCCTTTTATCATACATATTGTATTTCCTCTTATTTACATTTTCATTATTACACTGGCTCAGTCCCTCCCAGCTCTTCAGGGATGTCGCTGTATGAAATATGAGCCCTTGCATTTATAAACACTGCAGTTTTATTAAACTGAAGCTCACTTCATGGTGGTGAGTACAAGCGAAGTGTATATACATAGATACACGCATGCAAATTTAAAGTTTTATTAGGAAAGCATGATGTTTAGATATTTTATCTAATGTCACGTTCTTCCTCAGTTTTGCCTTGTTTACAGCTTTCTGAACACCCTGAGAGATCTGAGTGCAGGAAACAGGCATGCCACTGGTTTAAAGTTAATTTTCTTTTTCTTCAATTTGCAAGTGTATGAACAGACCTAGGAACTGACTGCAGACACTGCAAGGGATGCACGTGGCCACCTCCCCAGCTCAGGTGACACAGCTACAGCAGAAATGAGACACAGATGTTGCTTAGAGCATCCCTTTTGAGCTGGAAATAAGCCCTGCCCTGCTCAGTGGAGACACCCACCTCACGGTCTGGGTACCATACAGCTGATTAGTGAGTACTGCACCTTAGCAAATAGGTCCAAATTTATTATGCTGGATCTCAAAGCACAATTTTTTTGTTGGGTTATCTGTGCTTACCAATTCAGTGGACTCGGTAACTAAAGCAGGAGGTTTCTCCTGCTTGCAGGTACTGATAAATGAGAATTATTTTCTTTTTTTTTTTAGCTCCAGCACTTGTTGAAATCATCCCTGGATTAATCCCTTCCACGCCAGACAGCTGCAGTGAGTTGTGTCCTAGGCTGAAGATCATGTGCACTGTTCAGCTGGAGCAGAACACGCTTGTCCATTTGCTTAGCTGGTTTTTTGCAATGTGTTTAAAACTGGAAGAATGGGAAGTAGCACTTTCTGATTTAGAATTTGCCTCTGGCCATATTTTTATGGCTGCTTTAATAGCAGGGTATGAAGTCTGGGTCTGGTAGAAGCACCTATGGTAATCTTACTCCAAAGTAGGTCCAGATTATAATAATGACTTGATTTTGCATTTTTGTGCAAAACATCATCTCTACTTGCTCAGCCCATAGGATAGGCACATTTTGTATATCAGACAAAATAAACAGTGGCTTCACTTTACAAAGAAAAATAATCCTGACATACTTGCATGCACATGCATATTTTACAGATTGTTGCTAATGAAAGATACTGTATTTCATTTCTCTACTGCTTGTTCAGGAGCAGAGAATGATTTTCATTAGAGTAGATCAATATTTTAGCTGAATACACTTTGGAAATTACTTAACGAGGCTTGGTTTATACATCCTTTCATATTTCTTCTAATTTTACTTTTTGTTATCTTTACAATTTGAAGATTTCCACACTTAGACTGCCTGCAAATGGCCCTGTGTTTCACTGCTGTAAACTTTGCTGAAGAGAATTTGCATTTCTCCAAGTGATAAACTGGAAAAATTTAAGCCTATTCATGTAAAAGCTGTCTTGTACACCTACGTGCCTATGGACAAAATTGTTTCATCATTGAGGAAAACAGATTGTCAACCACAGCTGGGTACTTCTCTCCATCACAGAACCAGGCAGAGTGACTCAGTCCTTCCCCTACCCATGGTAAAGACAAGAAATCTACTTATTTTGAAGGAAAAAAACCTGCTCCAATATTTCACTTCTTCAGATCTTTCCATCCCATCGGACACAGGCACATTTATCTGCCATGTTATGGAAAACATTGTTTCATTGTCAATTTACCTTAAAAATACACAGATAACATAACGCACATCCAGGACAGCTACAAAAACTAAGGCGCTGCCCAAAACAAGTTCGTAAATGTGCAACACCCATTAGAGACCCAGTCAATAACTTGCCAGCACTATCAGCAGAGGGCAGACGATGTGCCACAGACAGCACAGAAGTAGAGTCCTCAAATCCTCTGTTGACAGTACATTTTCTAGTATTCACTTTAGTGACCTGTTCCCATATAAAAACACCTAATCAGTATTCTTCAGATCCAACAATCCTTTCCGCAGAAGTGGAACAGATTAAGTTGGTCACAGACAATGCCAAAGTTGTATTTGTGTACCATAAAATAGGAAACAATTGTGTGTTATTTACCAGCTGCTTTCTCGGCTCTGGTTTTGAACGGCCGTCGGGCCCAAATTTATTAACCTGCCCATCCTTCCTCTTGCTGGCAGCTGCCTCTACACAAGCAACATCTTGCACAAAAGCATGGGGTTGGTTTCGCTGGGCCAAACTGACTTGTGAAACACAAGAAACATTAAACACCTTTCCCACAGTGACCACCTAAAATACTGCAGCATTTCCAACCTATGTGCCCGGCAAATGAGATATAGTGATGCCCCATTATATCGCTAGGGCTGGCCAAGGACAACCCAAGGCCTAAAACATAGTTTAAAGGGAGGGTGTAAATGATGATTTAATAAAAATGCAAATGACCCTGTCCCCTGCTTCCAAAGGCTGCAAGGCGAAACTCTGTAATGCCAGGCTCCATGGCTAATGGGAGGATTTTTAAAACATGTTGCTTATAATAAATTCACTTTTTGTTAAAGAAAAAAAATCAAGATATGAAATACAGCTAATGTGCCCGGTGTTAATTGTAAAACTGACAAGAACTAGATGAAATGGGTAATTTTACAAATACAGCAGAAGAGGATTAAATTATGCACAAGAATTATTAGACTGCATCTTATTTTTATTAAAAAAACATTAGCTATATTTTAGGAGCAAGGACCTGAAGAAAAAATTAACTCTAGTTTACCCACAACATCTTTGAAATTAATCTCCAGACAGAATACTTGCTTGGCCAGAGCTCATAGGAAATAGATCCTGCCTGTGGGAAACCAATTGCAAATATTTGAAAATTTCATGAAGAGAAATAACTAAAGGCCTGAGTCCATAAATGCTCATTACAGCAGAAAGTTATGGGAATGGGAGTCAGGCGAGAGATGTATTACTGATGCAGACCCTGCACGTTGGCTTCAGCGTTCCCACCACTGGTGTAAGCAGGAGCTGCAGGAAAGCTGCTTTTGTGAAGTCCTTTGAGGTCTGTGGTTCCAGATCCCTGGGCAAAGGCAGCTACCAAGTACAGCTCCACTATGTGGAACAGTCAAAATATTTCTGTGCAGTTCCATGCACTTCCACCAAGACAAACCTAAGTGTTAGCCTTTAAGTGACCCCATCTGGCAAATACAAATCAACAAAACTAACAGAGCAGATAACGAGAATACTGTGGGCTTGTTCCTACTGACCTTCCCAGAATGACAGCTCAGATAGAACTTAAAAACATGTATCTGCACATCTGTGAATCCTAAAAAAGGGTTAACTAAAATCGGCTCATGGCAAACATCAATGGCACTGATACCTACTGAAGTAGCAAATAATAACTGTAGAAACATAGAACAGAATCACAGAATTGTTCAGGTTGGAAAAGACCTTTAAGATCATCAAGTCCAACCATTAACCTAACATTACCAAGTCCACCACTAAACCAATTAAGGGTAGACTAATAATTAATTTCATGTTTCCTGGCTTGGTGGCTGGATTATTCTTTAATGAAAGAAAAAACCAGGAATCATTAAGGTTCGAAAGGACCTCTAAGATCATCAGTCCAACCATCAACCCAACACCACCATGCCCACTAAACCATCTCCCAAAGTGCCATATCTACCCATTTTTGAACACTTCAGGGATGGTGACTCCACCACGTCTCTGGGCAGCCTGTTCCAATGCTTGACTACTCCTTCTGTGAAGAAATTTTTCCTAATATCCAATATAAAGCTCCCCTGGTGCAGCTTGAGCCCATTTTCTCTCATCCGATCGCTAACTACATGGGAGAAGAGCCCAACACCCACCTCACTACAGCCTTCTTTCAGGTAGTTGTAGAGAGCGATAAGGTCTCCCCTCAGCCTCTTCTGCAGGCTAAACAACCCCGGTTCCCTCAGCCGCTCCTCATAAGGCCTGTGCTCCAGACCCTTTACCAGCTTTGTTGCCCTTCTCTGGACAAGCTCCAGCACCTCAATGTCCTTCTTGTAGTGAGGGCCCCAAAACTGGACACAGTATTCCAGGTGTGGCCTCACCAGCGCCAAGTACAGGGGGACAATCACCTCCCTGCTCCTGCTGGCCACACTATTCCTGATACAAGCCAGGATGCTGTTGGCCTTCTTGGCCACCTGGGCACACTGATGGCTCATGTTCAGCCAGCTGTCAACCAACACCCCCAGCTCCTTTTCGGCCAGCCAGCTTTCCAGCCACTCTTCCCCAAGCCTGTAGCATTGCATGGGGTTGTTGTGACCCAAGTGCAGGACCCGGGACTTTGCCTTGTTGAATCTTGTACAATTGGCCTCAGCCCATCAATCTGGCCTGTCCAGATCCCTCTGCACGGCCATCCTACCCTCGAGCAGATCAACACTCCCACCCAATTTGGTGTCATCTGTAAACTTACTGAGGGCACACTCAATCCCCTCATTCAGATCGTTGAGAAAGGTGTTAAACAAGACTGGCCCCAAAACTGAGTCCTGGGGAACACCGCTTTTGACACATTTAATTGAACTTGAACAGCCCTTTATTAATAAATTATTTTTATTATTTATTAATATAATTGCCTGGCTGGAGAGATCAATTTCCAAACCAAAGGGACTCTCCAGCCAATAAAACAATAAGGAATTGATGTCTCCTTATACAGTCCCTTTTCCTGAAATGATTCTTTGACTCATTCAGCTCTATGTTCACCACTAAATCTGAAACATCAAATTAATTACATAAACAGTCAAGCTTAACAAAGGTGTTTCGCCTCTGAGAACTGAGAACACCACCAGTTGCAGAGAAAAGCTACACGAAAACCCAACACTGAATAAAATTCCGAGATTAAAAAAATACAATAGAATTTTAATATTTCTTGGTTAATCCTTGCAATGATCTATGCAAAAGGTCATGTATAAATACTTTCCTCTGCCGCTATACTACTTTAATTAGTTTCACAGTTGTACATAGGGAAACTGGAATAAGGTTATACTCTGAAAAAGGAGGTGCAGGAATAGTCTGAGGCCACAGGTACCTCCAAAATCTATTTCTGGCACACAACTAACATTGTAAAACGATTTGAACATGAACTACACAATGTCAAATTTGACTTTAAATGTTTCTGCAGACACTTATTAACTCTACTCATCATTACAAATAGCATTGCTTTGGCCATTCCCAGGATATGAGACAGCAGGGTGTCCTTCCAGTGCACTGGACTTTACTTGGGACAGCATTTTCTTTTCTATTTTCCTTGCACATTCCCACCTGTCTGTAGTAACATTTATAAGGGAACAACTTGTCGAAATGGGTGGACATCCACTGAAAGATTGCTGGGTGCTTCTCTGCTTTTCCATGGGGATGCTGCAGAAAATGTGCTTTTGGGACAAGTGCTTTCCTCCAAGCAGATGTTCAACAGTGAATTTGCAAATAAACCTCACTAGAAGGGTTAGAAAATTGCTTCACTGATGATTTTTGGAAAATTCCCACTGATACCATCTAACTTCACATGGAGAGTACCTGAACTGCTAAGTACTTGACTTAGCACGTCATGCAATAGAGCACTGCACAAACAGAAGGACTTGGAGGTTGCATGGAAGCTCAACCTCCATCAGAGGGGACTCGGATGCTCCCTAGGTTGCAGCCTTACCCAGGAACGGGGCAATTTTCAAGTACCTATAATTTTGTTTGCTGCCAGTGTGGAAATAAACTCAACCAGGGGGGAACCTGTTCCCTGGCTTAAGAAAACTTTTGCTACAAAAATTCTATGACCGGTAGAGTCAAACTAGTTTAAATTTTACCTCTCTGATACACGTAAAACCATCGGGCGGGGTCTAGAAAAAAGTAAGAAAAAAATTTAACAAAAAGAAAGTGACAACCATACACAACTTTGGGGTTTTTTTAATTTTAAGGTGACATTGGATAGGTTCTGCAAGTGCCATGGGGTCCCCTTTCCCAGTGACTGTAAGATTGTTTCCAGGTGTATTTTATACTTCTTTTTTCTGAATTGCCTCTTTCACTTACCCCAAGGGACAGGAAAGGAAGTCAGAGCTTGCTGTCCCCTGCATGACCATGAAACTCGGGGCAGCATGTGAAGGGAAGCATGCATGCAGTCATGCACCCATGCAAGCATCCATGCATACAGCAAGACAGCAATGCAGCAGTCATCCTAACAACTCTGGTAAGGGGTAAGGAGGACTTTGCATGCAATTTTTGAAGTCTGCTGAGGGGCAGCAAGAGGGTCCCACAGCCTTCTGCTTCCTCTCCACAGCTTAGCTCTTTAACAGCTGTAGAAATGAAAAAAAGTGATTAGTAAGGGTGAAGAAGTCTGAGGTGGTCTGGAAGACTCTAAATGGTGCTCTTTGCAGTCACTTCACTTGCAACATGGTCAGTCTGTACTATGTTCACGTCCCCTGGGAGGAAATTTCATTAGTAAATTAGGTTAAAAGTAAAAAACAAAAAAATTTTAAAGATATGTATATGGCTTCTCATGGCATCCATTTCTTTTTACTGGAGAATTGGGTACACAATATGATCTGCAATAACCTGCAAAAGGCACAAGAGTTTTGGGCAGAATATTACCATCTGCAGCTCCTGCTGCCCAAACCTTCCTAAACACCTTCTGACCACTCTTATCGGCTCTACAGTATCTCACCTCCTGCTGCTGCTGCCTGGGAAGCACCAGTGAGCCCACCTGGTTTCCTCACTCACCAGCCATCAGGTTTTGTCCCACAGATGGTACATCTATATGCCCCAAATGGACACTAGGATCAAGTAGGCACCAAAACCAAGCAATTCTCACTGCTGTGGGGTTGCAGGAAAAGCAGTGTATGAAGACTGTCTGAGCTCACACTGCATGTGCTGCATCAGTCATTGTTTTTCTGTGGGTAGACAGAGCCCCGAGACCTTGCTCTCCAGCTAAATCTTGCAGCAGCCCATCTCTGCAAAACCCCACGGTGCCCCTGAGCAAGCTGTGACCAACTCAGGGCCTGTACCTGAAAACTTAAGGCCAAGAAACTCCACCATGAATGCTTTAAAGCCATTTAAACAAACTTCATGCTCAATACTTTCCCCTTAAATAGGAAAAAAAGGAAAAGAAAAAGTTCAGAAGTGAACATGCATTTTCCTTCTGGCATGTTGGAGAATGTGACTGATACACAGCAACAGCATTAAGCTGTTGGAAGGGGCTGAACCTCACTTCATTACTGTCACTCCGAGCTTTTACTGTTTAGTAAATTTAGCTTGCTCTTGATGGATCTTTGGGATGGGATGTTAAACCAGTGCAGGAACAGAGAGAATGTACTCTGCTTTAGAGAATTTACTAACGTATCTGACCACACACAAAACTGGCAGAAGTAAATATCAGAACATGGCTTCCCAACAGCATTACCTACATGCTGACAAAATGCCTGGTTGGGTAGTACTGCTGAGTTGTGGTGCTTGGCTTCGCTACCTCTGGCTCAGCTGTTCTCAACCTGAGAAAGGAACAATTCAAGGAAAACCCAAGACCAACACAAGAAAACCACAGCAGATGCTCCGGTTGGCTGCTGCAGTGCAAGAGCGATGGTGATACCAAGGACAATCATGTGAGATGATCAAAACCAGAACTGAATGCTGAATGACTGACTACTCACAGGGATATCATTCATAAATTAGCAACTACAGAAACCTCCACACTTTCCCCTTTTGAACTGAAACTTCAAGAATACTTCCAAGAGAAGCTGTTTTCAAAAGCAAAGTGCCTACAACAAACCATGGACTTAAATTATGCACATAGACCACAACACATACTAGAGACAGAGCAGTATATACTAGGACCTTAACTGAAAGCATATAAAAACAGTTAGTAAAATTTAATAAACTCTGCTGTACCACATGCACTGTAATCACAAGACTTTTTAATTTTCTCAATCCACCAAGATAGGTTAGCAATAAATAAAAAGAATGACCAGGTTGCTTAAAGAGGCTCCGAATATCTGCTGAAGCAAAAGGTGTTGAACCATTAGCCATGAAATCACCCACTGTCAGGGAAATCCTGATTTGCAGGGTATCCTGGGGACAGGAAAGAAAAATCTCTCCCTTCAGGTCTAATAAGCATAGTTCTAAATTTTCATGTTAACACTAGCTGCAACCTAATTTCCATTGATGAGAACAAAGAAATGTAAATACAGTCATTAGAGAAAGCATGGTAATAGTGTCTTGATTTAGTAAGGATGAAATCAATGAATAAAAAGAGCCAGAATAAATGGAGAGGTCCCAGTGTAAATATTGGGCTTAAAAACATGAAGATGCATCAGAGCTGATTAACAGATAACAGGAAGACAATAGATGTGCTGGGGGAAAAAAAAAAGATAAAGATGACCTATTTTTTCTGTATTGGGTAACCTTCTGGGTTATCAAAACTTTAGACTGTAGGTAATACCTTCTGGATATAAACAATGTTTTTTCTTCCTCTTTGCAGAGATAGGAAAAAAGCCCTTAAAAAAGACAAATAGAAAAAAAAATATATTTTTCTTCTTTCTATGAAAAACTTCACAGAATCAGCTTTCAATGTTCAGTTGAAAATTAATTCCCTTCCAGATTATTAAAATCAGAACTAAGTTTTTGGTTCACAGTCTATATTTTTGTTTCAACACTGAATTTTTCTTTTTTTGAAAAATGGCACTTTTCAATAAGCTCAACAGAAAAATTCTTAATCATCATCTCAAATTCATATGCTTATGTCTACTTAGCACACTGAATAGTACAAATAGAATAAACTATGAGGTTGCTACCACCAGTTATAAAACCTCTTCCTAAAACGTGCAGAAGCAGTTACCAAGGACTTGATTATCTGTCATCTCTTCCAAGAGGAGTCTTATAATTCTCTCTCCCCTGCCCCCCCCGCCCTGAAAAAAAAAAAAAAAGAAACCTCCAGGTTATGGATTACTGTCTGGGCAGCAAAATAGAGCAATTTCTGAGCAACTACAGAACAAAGAAAAGAAATTGGCAGAAGCTCAGTTCATCGTTTTTGAGGATTATTTCTAACATGCTAGTTGTTTGTTTACAAACAGCAGGTAATGCCATAACTAAACCATCAGGGCTGTGTGTGTGAAATGGGGCTGCCCAATTGTGCCTGACCAGGGTGAGCTGCAATAGAACTGTAGCAGGGAACACAATATAAGACTCTACTTAAACCGTATAAATCCAGTTGCATTTTTCAATGTAATTTGACTTAAAATATTTTCTTTCCTTTGTAGCCTAAAGAAAGATGAAGGTAAACCAAACACAAACCTTGCAGGTACCAAAATAAGATGCAGGAAGCAGAGATAAAAAGAATGGAGAAAAGAAGGATTGAATTTGCAGCCGCATCATCCTGTTTCAGCAGTGACATGCTAATAAGATGGTTACATTTCCCTTGCAACGTCTGCATGGCAGCATTTTTTATCTGTGCCCATGCCCAATCCTCTGAAAGTTCAGAAACTATCGGAACAACAGTGGATTTTATGTTGTTCCAATTGTGCCAGCCACGAAGCCATTACACACCCCAACATTAGTGTTTGACTTCGTTCCTATTATCTGAGAAAACAAACATGGCAGATGATAGTCTTTATTTCAATGCAAACCCCAATCCTGTTGTAGAGCAGAGCTCTGGTACAATGTTCCTTTTTGTCCTCCTTGTAGGAAACCAGAGTACTAGAGTGCTGTAGGGTGTGATGGGACATTGATTGAGCTGGCCAGAGGTACATCTGCCTAAGTCTCTTGTTTATCAAGAAGGCTTTCAAAATCAGAAGGCAGGTTTTTTGGACTCAAAACCAGACTAATTGCTTTAGAATGAATTTAAAGGAATTCAATAGAATAGATATAAAGTGGCTTATGCACAAATCCCTCACTGCCACACATACTGAGGGAATGGGTCCAGGACATTTTTCCATTTTTTTCTCAGTTACAGGAGCCCCAACACAACCTCCCTGACCTCAGGGAGAAATACATTTGTTTCGTGAACATAACAGAGCCAGTGGAAAAACTACTGTCCTGCAGTTGTGTCACATCCGTTATGAAGGAGGCGAGTAAAAGCCTAGAAACAGGACCTTCTTTGCCCTTGGGAGGGTCTAGCTAGGTCAGTTGAAAAACTTCCTCAAATTATGTGATCTGCTGCTTCTTTGAGTAGTTGGGGGGAGGGGGAAGGGCGAAGATAAAAAAAAAGAAAGAAAAAGATCTCAGTACCTGCCTAGTGGCAGTGGGGGACAAGCTGCATGCTTGCTGCAGCACTGGAAGCAGTAAAGGCTCTTGTTGCCGCAGGCTGCCAGGCAGAGCTCCTCCAGCTCCTACACCTCACAGAGAAGAACCTTTCTCTCTCTACAGACCTGAGCAGCACTACCTTCATGTTTGCTGAAGGCAGACATGGTACACTGGCTGGTAACGTCGAGCTGGACACAGTCACCTGCTTAAACCAGACACCTCTGCCCCACCTCTCCTGACTTGTACAAAGAGCCTCTCAGGATGAACCACCTGGTTTTTTGTACGCTTCAATCTTACTCACTTTTGAGTGATCTCATGAGTAGCACAGTATGAGCACGTCCCATTTCTCAGTGTTACTCCTTACTGTTTAAAAAAGCCACATTTCCCTGCATTGTCATAACACAGCAATTTGTGCCACAAATAAAGCTTCATGTTATACTACCCACACTGGAAAGTCAGAAGTGTACTCTCGATTATTTTTGTGCTTTGTAAGAAACATAGTACATCACTTAGCGTTGAAACAGGATATTGAAATGCCATTGGGTAACACACCAATTCTGAACTGAAAAGAAATAAACAATGAAAAATATTTACATACTAACTTTTTATACAGTGGAGTAATTTTTGTGTTGTTTGTTAAACAAATGTATTTCCTGCAGTACATACATTTTACAGGCCACAGAACCTGGCAGCACTTTCCATTTTACTATGTTAGAATGTAATTGTGAATACATTCAGCATCACTTCTTGAATTCAACTTCAAACATCTCTGCACAAAAGACAGCTCAGGCTGACATAGAGTCACATTCTGAAAGTAATTCTATTTTGTGTGTTTTGTTGGGGTATTAAAGGCTATCTCCCCCAAGTACACAAAATTTTAGTTCAGTGATGGGTATATAGCTTGCAGTCTCTTCAGTTGGTGGTAGTCTGGACACAGCTCTAGGCAGTGTCTAAGGAGTTAAGACATGCTCATCCCCACACTAAAACCCTGGAACATCTCCTTGAATACCTTTTCCAGTGGGTGGCCAGGCTGGGGTGTGCTGAGGGGCACAGACACCATGTGCAGAGCAGTACACGCACACTAGGCACTTTGGAAAAAGAGTTTTCAGTGCTGCAGATCATCCACATCACGCTCAAGAGCTCACGTCCGGGCTGGAGTCAGGGCAAAGGCATTGCCTAGGGCTGTGTCCAAACTACCACCAACACTGCTTGTATGTTTTGCAATGTTTTCTGCTGTTTCCCAGAAATTCTTTAGCTGCCCTGACAGCAATCCAGACTCCAGTTTGTACAATTTTTTCCCAACCATCAGTAATGAACTTCACAGAAGAGGAGATTCTCTACTTTGTCTCAAACACAATTTTATATCCACAGAGGCCCTGAAAAAGCCTGTCTGAAGAGTTAATTCAAGGACAAGAACCCACAATCAATCCCTTTCAAACACTTAGTGGCACTTAGTAAGTCATGGCTACAATTAAACTGTAGGATTGCAAGGGGACAGCATTCCCCACCCCCACCCCTCCCCAAAAACCAACCCAACCCAAACCCCAACTCTCTGCTCCTCAGATGCCCTGCAGCAGGAAACCTCAAGCCCAGCAAGAAAATCCTCCCAGCACATTCACAGCGGAATTCACAGTAAGTCATTTCCCTTTAGGGGAATCAAAGAAACAAACATTAGAATGTATCATTCCCCTGAAAGAGGAATTTTGCAGAATTTGCAGGATTTTTCTGGAAACACAAAACAGTTTATGTACATTAGTTCTTACATCCTTAGCAGAACTTGGACCGCAGAGCCCAGGTATTCAAAAAGATGAATGTCTAACACGAATTGCAATGCAACCTAAAAGCTATCTTACTTGGTAGCACTGATAGCTTCTTTCAACCTCCAAGTTATGATCATCAATAGCATCAGCAGTGTTATTTGCTCACGATAATGCATTACAACCAGGAGTGCTGTTTCACAGCATTCAGCTGCTTATGAATCCATTTCCAGCCCTGCCATAGAGATGAATTACACCTCAGTAGCTCTCCAGCAGAACAGGAAGGAGTAAAGGCAATTTACTCATCAGTAAAATAGGGATCATAATGTTTACACATCCAGACATGCTTTCCCAGCGCTCCACGCAAGTCCCCTCAACTTCATCAGCACTCAGTTAATGCATCTCCCTTGTTACAAATGGGTCTGACTTCGTACTTTGGTTGTGCGCTGTTGCATAAGACAAAGCTCCATTCCAGTTACAGCAAGGACTCTCCCAAGACTTGAATTTTTTTCTATGTTGATATTTAGGCAGTGCTTAAAGAATTTGCTTCTAAACCATTCCAAATACTTCAAAGAGCAATCTAATGAATGCAGCCAAGAGTAACAGAGTGATGAGGCTAAGCGATGACCAACAGGGAGAACTGATGGCAAGCATGCATTTGATTAAATAAAGGTAAAAAACAGTGACTTGTCTGAAGGAGGTGCACCAAATTCTTTCACCATATTCCCAGAGCTACTAGCAGTACATGCTGCCAAGCTTTCTTTGACTCTAGCACTAGTATAACAAACCAGGTTTAATATGGTTGGTGTTGTATGCACATGTCTACACATCCGTTACCTTATTCAGAAAAGTGGACATGTGGCTTCCCAACCAGGGAAGCAGACACCTTCCATGCCATGCTCCATCACAAGACTTTATAACAAGAGCCATGAATCAGCCACGTGGAAAAGTGTAATCACAGAAAAGAGCTGGCCTCAGGGCTGTACAACAGGAAAAAACCCAGCTAGTGAAGAGTAGAAATCATTTAGTCTACCATACTGCCTGAGAAAAGCACAGTGAACCCCAGGGAACAGCTATCATAGAATGGTTTGGGTCAGAAGGGACCTTAAAGATCATCTAGTTCAACCCCCCTGCCATAGGCAGGGACACCTTCCACTAGACCAGGTTGCTCAAAGCCCCATCCAACCTGGCCTTGAACACTTCCAGGGATGGAGCATCCACCACTTCTCTGGGCAACCTGTTCCAGTGCCTCACCACCCTCATAGTGAAGAATTTCTTCCTTACATCTAATCTAAATCTACCCTCTCTCAGTTTAAAGTCGTTACCCCTTGTCTTATCCCTACATGTCCTTGTAAAAAGTCCCTCTCCAGCTTTCTTGTAGGCCCCTTTCAGATACTGGAAGCCTGCTATAAGGTCTCTCCGGAGCCTTCTCTTCTCCAGGCTGAACAACCCCAACTCTCTCAACCTGTCTTCATAGGAGAGGTGCTCCAGCCCTCTGATCGTCTTCGTGGCCCTCCTCTGGATTCACTCCAATGCATCCATATCCTTCTTACGTTGGGGACCCCAGAGCTGAACGCAGTATTCCAGGTGGGGTCTCACAAGAGTGGAGTAGAGGGGAAGAATCACCTCCCTCAACCTGCTGGTTGCCTCTTTTGATGCAGCCCAGGATACAGTTGGCTTTCTGGGCTGCAGGTGCACATTACCGGGTCACATTGAGCTTTTCATCAACCAACACCCCCAAGTCCATCTCCTCAGGGCTGCTCTCAATTCATTCTCTGCCCAGCCTGTATATGTGCTTGGGACTGCCCCAAACCATGTGCAGGACCTTGCACTTGGCCTTGTTGAACTTCATTATGTTCACACAGACCCACCTTTCAAGCCTGTCAAGGTCCCTCTGGCTGGCATCCCTTCCCTCCAGCGCGTTGACCATACCACACAGCTTAGTGTCGCTGGCAAACTTGCTGAGGGTGTACTCAATCCCACCATCCATGTCACCAACAAAGATGTTAAACAGTGCCGGTCCCAGTGCCAACCCCTGAAGAATGCCATTCATTATTGGTCTCCACATGGACACTGAGCCATTGACCACAACTCTTTGAGTACGACCATCCAGCCAATTCCTTTTCCACTGAGAGGTCCATCCATCAAATCCATGTCTGTCCAATTTAAAGACATGGATGTCGTGCAGGACAGTGTCAAATACTTTGCACAAGTCCAGGTAGAGGACGTCAGTTGCTCTTCCCTTATCTACCAATGCGGTAACCCTGTCATAGAAGGCCACGAAATTTGTCAGGCATGATTTGCCCTTAGTGAAGCCATGTTGGCTGTCACCAATCACCTCCTTATTTTCCATGTGCCTTAGCGTAATTTCCAGCAGGATCTGCTCCATGATCTTGCTGGGCAAAGAGGTAAGACTGGCCTGTAATTCCCCAGGTCTTCCTTTTTCCCTTTTTAAAAATGGGGGTTATGTTTCCCCTTTTCCAGTCAGTGGGAACTTCACCAGACTGCCATGACTTCTCAAATATGATGGATAGTGGCTTAGCAACTTCATCTACCAGTTCCCTCAGGACCTGCGGATGTATCTCATCAGGTCGCATGGACTTAGAATCATAGAATCATAGAATCGCTTAGGTTGGAAAAGACTTTTAAGATCATCCAGTCCAACCATTAACCTACACTACCAAGTCCACACTAAACCAATCAAGGGTAGACTAGACTAAACCATGTCCCAAAGTGCCACATCTACACGTTTTTTGAACGCTTCCAGGGATGGTGACTCCACCACTCCCCTGGGCAACCTGTTCCAATGCCTGACCACCCTTTCCGTAAAGAAATTTTTCCTAATTTCCAACCTAAACCTCCCCTGGCGCAGCTTGAGCCCATTTCCTCTCGTCTTATCTCTAGCTACTTGGGAGAGGAGACCAACACCCACCTCACTACAACCTCCTTTCAGGGAGTTGTAGAGAGCGATAACATCTCCCCTCAGCCTCCTCTTCTGCAGGCTAAACAACCCCAGTTCCCTCAGCTGTTCCTCACAAGGCCTGTGCTCCAGACCCTTCACCAGCTTCGTTGCCCTTCTCTGGACACACTCCAGCACCCCAATGTGCTTCTTGTAGTGAGGGGCCCAAAACTGGACACAGTATTCCAGGTGCGGCCTCACCAGTGCCGAGTACAGGGGGACAATCACCTCCCTGCTCCTGCTGGCCACACTATTCCTGATACAAGCCAGGATGCCCTTCTTGGCCACCTGGGCACACTGCTGGCTCATGTTCAGCTGGCTGTCAACCAACACCCCCAGCTCCTTTTCGGCCAGCCAGCTTTCCAGCCACTCTTCCCCAAGCCTGTAGCATTGCATGGGGTTGTTGTGACCCAAGTGCAGGACCCGGCACTTGGCCTTGTTAAACCTCATACAGTTGGCCTCGGCCTATCGGTCCAGCCTGTCCAGGTCCAGCTCTGCAGGGCCATCCTACCCTCGAGCAGATCAACACTCCCACCCAATTTGGTGTCATCTGCAAACTTACTGAGGCTGCACCCAATCCCCTCATCCAGATCATCGATAAAGATATTAAACAAGGCTGGCCCCAAAACAGAGCCCTGGGGAACACCGCTCATGACCGGCCACCAACTGGACTTAACTCCATTCACCACTATTCTCTGGGCTCGGCCACCCAACCAGTTTTTTACCCAGCGAAGACTACATCCATCCAAGCCATGAGCTGCCAGCTTCCCAAGGAGAATATTGTGGGAGACTGTGTCAAAGGCTTTGCTAAAGTCCAAGTAAATGACATCCACAGCCTTCCCATCATCTACCAGGCGGGTCACCAGGTCATAAAAGGAGATCAGGTTGGTCAAGCAGGACCTGCCTTTCATGAACCCATGCTGGCTGGGCCTGATCCCCTGGTTGATCTGCACATGCCTGTTGAGTTCACTCAATATGAACCTCTCCATAATCTTTCCTGGCACCGAGGTCAGGCTGACAGGCCTGTAGTTCCCCGGGTCCTCCTTCCGGCTCTTCTTGTAGATGGGTGTCACATTGGCAAGCCTCCAGTCATCAGGGATCTCCCCTGTTAACTAGGACTGCTGCCAGATGATGGAGAGTGGCTTGGCAAGCTCCTCTGCCAGCTCCCTCAGTACTCTCAGGTGGATCCCATCTGGCCCCATAGACTTGTGAGCATCCAGGTGGCATAGCAGGTCATTAACTGCTTCCTCCTGGACTATGAGGGCTCCCCATTCTGGTCCCCATCCCTATCCTCTAGCTCAGGGGCCTGAGTACCCTGGGGATGACCGGTCTGGCTGTTAAACACAGAGGCAAAGAAGGCGTTAAGTACCTCAGCCTTTTCCTTGTCCTCGGTGACAATGTTCCCCCCCACATCCAGCAAAGGATGGAGATCCTCCTTGGCTCTCCTTTTATTGCTGATGTACTTATAAAAGCATTTTTTATTATCTTTTACAACATTGGCCAGATTGAGTTCTTGCTGGGCTTTTGCTTTTCTAATTTCCTCCCTGCAGGACCTAACAAGATCCCTGTACTCCTCCTGAGTTGCCCGCCCCTTCTTCCAAAGGCGGTAGACTCTCCTTTTTTCCCTGAGTCCCCGCAAAAGCTCCCTATTCAGCCAGGCCGGTCGTTTTCCCCGCCAGTTGGTCTTATGGCACGTGGGGACAGCCCGCTCCTGCGCCCTTAAGACTTCCTTCTTGAAGAAGGCCCAGCCTTCCTGGACCCCTCTGCCTTTCAGGACTGCCTCTCCAGGGACTTTCCCAACCATGTCCTGAAGAGGCCAAAGTCTGCCCTCCAGAAGTCCATGGTAGCATTTTTGCTGCCCCTCCTCTTTACATCGCCCAGAATAGAGAACTCTGTCATATCGTGGTCGCTAAGCCCAAGACAGCCTCCGACCATGACATCTCCCACAAGCCCTTCTCTGTTAGTAAACAGCAGGTCAAGCGAGGCACCTCCCCTGGTAGGCTGGCTTACCAGCTGCGTCAGAAAGTTATCCTCCACACACTCTAGGAACTAGGAACTCACGACTGTTGCCTCTCTGCTGTGTTGTATTTCCAGCAGATGTCCAGCAAGTTGAAGTCCCCCACGAGAACAAGGGCTAGTGATTGCGAGACTTCTGACAGCCGATTGTAAAATGCTTCATCTATCTCTACCTCCTGGTTGGGTGGTCTATAGCAGACTCCCAACAGGACATCCGCCTTGCTGGCCTTCCCCCTCATCCTTACCCATAAGCACTCGACCTTTTATCATCACCACTGTCGAGCTCTATACAGTCAAAACACTCCCTAACATACAGAGCCACCCCACTGCCTCTCCTTCCCTGCCTGTCCCTTCTGAAGAGCTTATAGCCACCCAGTGCAGCACTCCAGTCATGAGAGTCGTCCCACCACGTTTCTGTGATGGCGACTTGTGCACCTTCAGGTTCCTTAGACGGTCTCGAACCTGATCTTCTCCTACAGTGGGCTGTTCTTCCTTCTGTGACTTGGGCAGTGTGGCTTGAGCACTTGCTGGTGAAGACTAAGGCAAAAAAGTCATTGAGTGCCTCAGCTTTCTCCACATCCCAGGTAACCAGCTCTCCCATTTCCTTCTGGGATCCTTCCTATGAACCAACATCTAACGTGGTCACTGATCTTCTTTCAAAGGCAACACCACCAACTTGTCCTGAGTTGTCTGTAGTATTTTACAGAGCAAGCTGAGCAATGCAGGGTGATTTCCAAAAAGGACATGAGCATGCATGATAAAGGCATGTCAATTCTGTGACTAGGCTTGCTCCTTTTCAGGGACTTTTGCCTGCTCAGGCCCTGTAAAATAACTCACTTTAGAGTTGTTTCTGTGCTGCAAAATTAGGCTCTCTCTAGATCTGGGGCAGGTGCTGAACTCCAGCTAGCAAGAATCATTTGCTGTGCAAACTAGCAGCAGAACTAAAGCCAAATACTGTCCTATCTGCAGATCAAAAAAAAATCAGTATTCCAAAAAGCTGCAGTTCTTGGCACTTCACAGTCTAGCTCAGTGTGCCTTGGGAATAGCCCTTCAGCATTATTCTCACCTAATCAGTGTTCCTCATTTCTGTCAATCTATTCACACTTTGTAGGATTTTCTTCTTGGAAAAGGTGACACATAAGAATGGCTATCTTGGGTCAGACCAAAAAATCTCATCTAACCCAGGGAACAGAATAAGAACAAGATGAACACAGAGTGATACTCCTGAGCGCCCCGTCCTGGTCTCCAGCAATCTGAGCAAAATTTCCCAATCCAGAGCTGATGTCTTCGTACCCAAGACATGCACAGCTCTTTAGTAAATTTTGAGCCTATGTACTTTCTTAATATGCACAAGTATAATATAACAAGCTTACCTGCTGTAATGAAATGTAATCTGGATAGCACTGAGCATCATCACAGAGAACAATAATGTTCATAGCTGAGACCTTTATACCACCTAGCTGGGCTCACAAAGGATAATTCCCCTTCTGGAGCTTGACTTGATCCTGGTATCTATTAGTTATATCAGTGATCCTGAAGTCAGGGTCCCACCATTGCACAAATACATAGTAGGGACAGTTCCTATGCCAAAGGTTTGTCAGCTCAGCAGGAAACAAAGCACAAAGGGCGTTCTTTCCATTTTAGCTGTCAAGAACGAGTGCTCAGAGCGCAGCAGAAGAGTTTTTCCTGTGTGCCAAGGCTGTGGCATGCCTGGCTCACGAGCATTTGGTTTACACAGCTGCCCCTTTGTCAGGAGATTTGCTCAGAGTCACACAGGGAGCCCGGGACAGAGCTGAGGTTACTCTGAGATACCTGCAGTCACACCTGGGTAGAGGAACAAATCCACTGTTAAAGGTAATAATTTGTAATTTTTTTTTTTTTTTAAAGTGGTCCTGGATAGAGATGAAAAACAGAAAATGGAAAAATGTTCATGCAAATCCTATTTCCTGAAAAATCACTATCTGGCTAACTGCAATGAAATGTCCCTTTCGCCTGACAGTCTAACAGCTGGAGACATGACAGGCAGCAGCAGAGGGGCAGCCCCAGCGTCCAGTGAGGGGCACAAAGCCCCACATCCCAACAAACATAAGTTTTGCAGAAGACCCATTTCTTATTAATGGGTAACTAGCCTGGCAGAAAATTCCTACCACAGCTACTCACAGCATTAGTCTGATAGCTTAAACATATTATTATACTTTTATTAGACTAAAGTTTAGATCAGTAATTACCGCTTGGGAAAAAAATTAAATTGTGGAAGTCTTCCACACATGTTTTGGTAAGGTGCAGAGAGGGCAAATAAAGGATATGGAGGCAGCAATCTCCTCAAAAAAGCAGCACCAAGCCACTGGCCTTAAACAGGTTCCCTTAGCCTGGGAAATGCAGCCGGAGCTGGGACCAAGGCAAGATTTTGATTCCAAAGCAGCAAGGGAAAAGGAAAACCATAAGAATATGTCAAGCCATCAAACTGTGATGCTTTTTTCAGAAGAAATATCAGAAACTCTTCAGAGGGCACTTAATAAATAGTCAATAAGAGACTTCTGAATTACAAAGGAAGTAACTGAACTTAAATTTTTTTCTTTTTTGGAATAGGTTATTCATCAAAAAACCTCTGATGAGCCAAGACAATGCATTACAAATGGACTTACTCTCTCTGAGAAGAATTATTGCTACCAATGTTTCTTTTTTCTCATTGAAAAGCAAATCAGACACTTCAAGTCCCCGATTTATTGCTGCACAGATTTCCATGAACATTGGTTTGTTCTAGCTTTGAGTTCAAAAAAGGCTTTTGGAAGAACAATAATCAATGAATATCTAACGTGGGGGAATCAAGCAATCAGAAATAGTAATTAGTTCAGTGCCTAATTCAAGGACATGTTATCCTTGGGTTATTACGAGAAAAACAGAATTTTATATTTACGCATTCAGGCAGGTTTTAACTACAGTCTAAAAACTAAGTTGTTTTTCCCCTCAGAGGCACTTTTTTTGAACAGGTGGGATTACATATACTTGGCACTGACTACAGAACTGACACGAGAACTGAGCAGACATTCTGAAGACGAAGGTGAATAGACAACAGTGCAAGGCCAAACACAACTTAAACTACATATAACCCTTATAATGGACGCTCTTAATCACATACATGGTGTTTGAGGTCATGATTGCAGGGGATCACAAAGCTGCAGCCTCACCTGAGATTTCTTTATTCTGGACTGGGACGCTCGCTCTGGAGAGAGAGCGTGTGCATATATATATGTGTGTGTGTGTATGTGTGAGTACATTATCTTCTCATCAACAGCCTCACTATGCCTTCCCAAAGGCATGCCTGTGCTCAGTCGCTGCAGGCTGCTGGTGGGAGTACCTAAATGCAGCTGCAGATATGGAAGACTGCCGCAGCAGCCTCCAAGCAAGGACAGCCAAAGCACGCTGGGTCCATCACCGCCCAAGGGCCAGATGCTGCTGCAGGCTGGTGCTTCCCAGTGGGTGCCCCTCGCCATGAGCATGCCAGGAGGGGCAGAAGGTCCCTGTGTCTGAGCCACCCGTGGGCACGTGGGCAGCTTTGGCTGAGCTCCCAAACAGGGCACTGAAGCTGTCTGGAATTCAGACTGTTTTGTGGCAGATTGGTTTAGTGGTGGACTTGGTAATGTTAGGCTAATGTAGGACTGGATGATCTTAAAGGTCTTTTCCAACCTAAAGGATTCTATGATTTTATATGACTCTTCCAAAGGTGATGTTCCAGATTGAGAAAATAAATAAACAAACCCCCCCTTACTTTCCATGAAGTGGACGTTTTCACTGTGATTTAGACAACTTCATTTCAGGAAATCTTTCAAATTTCATTTCTCACAAATTTTCACAGTTCATTGTAATACAGGCAGAAGCCATCTCCACCTGCACCATGCTTGTGGTCAGTTTGTCTCAGTCTGTTTACAGTGCAGTGGCTCTTTGCAGCTTTTTCTCTTTTAAGTTACCCAGTTCCATAAATTTTTACTTCATTGCTGGGGAACTACACAGTGAATGAGCAGAGCTGTAACATATGTATGCTCATAGCCAGGTACCTACACTGGAATTCTGCATGACAGAAATTTGATGCTCAAGATCTTTTAAAAAAAGAAAAAAAAATTAGTTGTTATTTCAATTTTGGCCTTAAGTTTCAATTTCTTAAAATCAGTTTGTTTTTTTAAAAATGAAGCTTGTTTTGTTTTTTAAACAGAAACAGAAATATTTATTTTCCCCAGCTGAAAACACATCTGGGTTTGCTCACATTTATTTAAAAAAAAAAAAAAAAAAAAGAAAAAGAAAAAACAAGATTTTGTTCTGTTTATTAATATATATGTCATCCTGTTTGGAAACAGCAGTATGTAAAACAGAATTTGCCATATAACTATAAGGCAATGCTAGCATCCCCAGCTAGTGGGGGGAAGTGAATTTGGGAGCAATTTAGGACAGCTCACCACCCAATTCACCTGTGCAAAGACTATAGAAAGTACATATTGTTTTGGTCCAGGCAGAATTGAGGAGTGCAGCACCACTATTAAATAAGCATGCTACAGATGACATCCAAATGAGACAATATCACCCAAAAGGATTACTTCTTTCCATTTCACAGTACTGGTGTTTAAGTTGAGCAGATTGCTCCAAAATGTGAAGCATAATTAAGCAGAACATAAGTACCAATTAAGCTCTATTTGCACAGAAGAAACTGCTCCAAAAATATTGTTCCAATACACATCCAGATTTTTCAGTTGGACTTGAGAAACTTTACAGAAATGCATTTGCTGAAGTAAGAAGGCTTTGTGCTGAAATACACAGTGTGCAACTGCGGGGGAGCTGACAGCGTCAAACCTTGGTTACAGCTCTAGGAACGGAGAGCTAGCAGTGGGCATGGGTTGTACTGCTGTAGATACTTTGTCAGAAGGCAGCACCTGCACCTCAAGCATTTAAGTGGATCTGATCTCAAGCAATACATGGAAGCAACCAATAGTGCCTGGACTTCTTGTTCATAAAAAAGCGTTCACGTCCTAATTTCCAGTTTGCCAAGAAGCCGAACAAGAAGTGGGCCTTCAGAACACCAAGGTAAACGGACAGTGCCCAAAACACGCTTCTGGCGCTACTGTCTCTTTAAATACAGCCTACGTACTTCTTCCTGACTCGGAAATAGAGCTACTTTAAGTCCCTGTGTATTCACCCAGATTCTTCAGCCGCATCTTTAATTGTTGCACTCAAACACTTTGAACGCAGACAGCTATAAATCAGGTACTTGATTTCATATGTATGCACCACTGCCCAGGACTGAGGGCATTAGCTCGCTGAAACTTTTCATCCAAATAAATGTCAGCTCCTGATGTTAATTAAAAAAATACGAAAAACCCATCCAACACACTAGATTCTTTGGAGTTAGTAACACTCCAATATGAAAGCAATAATTGGTTTCCAGACACCTAGCGGAGATTTTATTTCCTCACAAAGAATCCTTTTTCCCTTTTGCCAAGGCTGTACCTGGCCTGTAGTGACACTCCCAAGAGCAGCTGTTTCAGCCAACTTGCTTGGCCACTAATCCCTCTCCATCGTCCCAGTTGCTCTTGCCTCTCACCTTCCCCTGTACTCCTACCTCCAAAGAGTGGTATGAGCATCCGCCAGCCTGAGGGCTGACTGTTTCTTATTTTAATGAGCCACTCTACAGAGGGAAAGCGATCCAGAGCAGCTTCACACACCCACTCCTCCTAAGAATAGTGAGCATGAGCCGGGCTGCTCTGCAAAGCTTTATCAATCCACAGCCATGGGTACAGCAGGCAGCTTCAAATTTTGTATGCGGGCACAGCAAATCTCACTGGAGCATTTTTATTGAGTTTTAAGTGTTCAGAGAATCAGTAAAAGACTGTTTAAAACATCTCCCCTAGGAATAAGATGGGAGTTTTACTAAGAATTACTAAAAAGTGATCTTGTTTCATTAAGAGGTGACACAGTAGCACTCAGGAAAGCAAACAGCTTCCAGCTAAGCATTTCTTTTCAGTCAGGGGTTCAGGTCTCCCTCCCATTGCTTGGCAGGCTACAGTGGTCTGCTGAAACCCTACAGGTACCCATCAAGTTATTCAATGCAGTGAGAAGATCCCTTCTGGAAGTGCCCTTAGCCACTTGTGCCTTTCTTAGAGTGAGCAAACAGAAATACATGCACAGTGTGAAGATGAAAAGATTTTTCGCCTGGGCTTCTATGTCCCACTGAGAAGCATAAAAATCAGGGAGAGGGGAGGACAAAAGACCAGACACATTGGTACTAAGAGTAAGCAACCCCACAAAATAGGAGCTAAAACCCAAGCTCCTATATGGTGATAGACCACTCTGCTACAGTCAATATACCAAATACACCAGCACCATATACCAAAGCAGGTACAGAACTGAGCTAGACCTCTGTAAACTCCCACGCAGGAGCCAAACCACAAGCAGTTACTAGCCAGACAGCAAAGGAAACATACAGGGAGCTAAAACCCCAGCAGCCAAGATAGGAAAGTTTCACGAAACAGATAATAGCTTACTAATGTCCAAAACTTGGCCCAGCTAGTGGTGCTGGAAACCTTAAAACTTTGTTCCTGCGGCAAAAGATTAATGGGACAAGCACAAAACTTGCTCCCATTTTTCTTTGTCTTTATTCTGCTTCTCCTGAAAGGGCAATAGGGACTGCCACAAGGCTCAACACTGTAAGACACACTCTGCCTAGGATGTAGATGCAACCAACCACACACTTGATGAGCTGACATGAAGTCAAAATACATAATTATTTAAAACATTACTGTGCTAAAGTTATAAGCTTTAAATTCTATTAATTTGTCTAAGGATCTTTCTGCTTCTGAAACATACTAATTTTCAGACGAAGGAGAAGACCATGAGGTTTATGGCTTCCCAGGCTGGGGCCTGGCTCTGATCAACCCCTCTAAATATACAGGCAAATTCAGAGATCTGGTCTGTTTTCAAATACCACCAACAGAAAGCGATTTGAGGATAATAAACACCAGTGCTTGTAAACACTGGAGCTGTTCTGGTTGACAGTGTCTGAGGACTTCTGCAGGCAGAAAACAAATACACAATTGAGAACATGACCAATGCCAGAATGCAGCTTATTAAATTTTCATGCTGATTCTGATTACTTTCATTTAGCAACACAGATGTGCAACCAGGATGAGGAGATACAGTGCCCATGAGTACTAGGAAATGGCTGGCCATATGAGCAAGATTTGGAAACCAGTCACTTAGAGCAAATGCTCCTCACATGTGCCCTTATCAGCTCCTACCAGTGACTTGATTTGAAAGAAGCCATGAAAACATTTTAATATATTAGGTTTCATAATTCTGATTCTTCCATTCCGTTTTAAGGAAGCCACATAGTAGTCCACAAATGAGTAAGAAAAAGACAGGACAGCATTGCAAAGAATGTTTTTTAAAAAAAGGTCTAGGAGCTACCTAGGGAAGCCTAACCTGTCTGCGCAAGTGCTCCCTCCTATTTATTTTAGGGAGAAAGAAACATTTAGCTTGAAATACTTTAACTGGAATGTGTGAAGAATAAAGAAGGAATGTTTCTCTTTTTGAATATTTCAGATTTCATCTCGTAATTTCAATTCCCCTTTTAATCATCTGCAAGCAATTTAATAAAGCTTTGGCCTAATCCCAGAAAAATGGAAAAATGGAGAGTTAGAGCTGCGCACGTACAAAGACACGTAAAGGGAGCTTCTGCAGCTGGAGTCGGCATGTGCTGCCAGCCCTGCTGCAGCAGCTGGGAGTCTGCCCTCCCACCCTGGGGCAGCCACACCAGCCCAGGGTGCGGGGACAGGGCACTGCTGTCCCTCCTGGCCTTAGGGACAGGTCTGGCACCTTCACCTTTCTCTTCTACTATTTGTGCCTAAGAAACCCGCACCCACTGTCAGACGAGTCCTCAGCCTAGCAGCAGATGCATGTGCATGGCACTGCAAGAGACCCACGCAGAACCGAGGCCAGCGCTGTGGTTACAGCCACGGGCCCTCACTGCCTGCAGGTGCCGTGCGTGGCTGCTTGGTTTCCCAGTCCTGCTGCTTGATGGGATCATGGACCGCTCCAGCATTGCTGTCAGGAAGCATGGTGGACATAAAATGGACAAATGAAACATTTTACTCTTTCCACAGTGTGAAATCTCATTTTAAGAGAGAAAGGATTAACTGTTTAAGTAGTTAAATTAATTAGGAGTTAATTAAGATACATTTGGACATGCATCCTCAATTCGAGGTTCCCATGTGTAGATTTAAGAACCATGGGAGAGGGATTAAGGTAATGTTAATTATGTTCCATTTATATTGACTATTTAAATAGCTATCCCTTTCCAATTATGAGCCTCTCTAACTCAATTTTTTCAAGAAAAGCAGCCTTACCCTGAAATTCTCAAGGATGTTCTTCAGCCAAAAGAAATGTCTCCCTCTACAACTGTAAATTTATTGAAGCCAAGTGAAATGATTCTGGATTTCAAAACATGGCATGTTAAAGTAGCCCTCTTGTGGTTCTTGTAAGTTTTTGAAAACAAGGAGACAAGCAGGCAAACACAGGCAGGTTACTCTTTAGACAAGTGATGCTTCATGTCAGTGAGAAGTGGTTCAGCAACAATGCGAGAAGCTGGACCACAACTTTCATTTTGAGACTTACTAGTAACAATGGGCCCATGATAATTTGGCAAATCAGCAAAAAAGATGAGCAAGTTTTTAACATGCCACCAGAGCAAAGCCACTTCTAAGACTGCCCTGGGGCCAGTGCAGGGATGCACCCTCAAAACAAAAAAAGAGCCAGGTAGGCTCTTAGAAAGTTCAAATTATCAGCCTCAGGTCACACTCTTCTTGTTCCTGCCACCTTAAGGCCCCCTCCACTTCCCTCCCTCCTACTGCAGATAAAGGTAAATGTCCTGCCCTGGCTGCACACATTGCTTCGGGACTGTGTGCCTGCTCTCAGGGGCACTTCAAGGGCTGATACTGCTCACAGGAACTCACTTTAGGAACGAGAACAGAAAGCACAGCTGACTGCTCTTTACAGACTGTATTAAAAATTATTAAAAATATCTGTTTACAAGATTCCAAACACCGTCTGTGTAATGATGATCTAAGTTATCATTAAGGGCATAAAAGTCAAAGAACTTTAACTTAATTTTTTAACCTGGCCATGTCTCTTTAAAATGAATGCTGTTTTCACACTATTCAATTTCTCTAATTTAAAGATGCATGGAGAGGGAAGAAAAAAAAAAAAAAGACTTATTTTCCTTTCTGCTGCAATGAGAAACCACATTTATTTCATATAAAAATTTACCACCATTATTTATTAGCATGCAGAAAGCTTCTGGGTATAATAAAAATTTGGTACATAAAGCTGCAGCTGCCTGAGGAGAGAGGGAATTAACTGTAATGAAACTGGTTTAAAGAGCCTCATAATATCACTTTAAAAATACCAAAAAGAAGGGGGTGGAAGCAAGAAGAAAAAGAAAGATTTTTTGGTAAGTCACAAAATATTATCTGTTCTTTCTGCTAAATTCTCATATGAAAACAAAGGACAAGTTCTCTTCTCATCCTTACATTTAAGATGTATACCTGGAAGGAGCATTTTCTTCTCCACATATGCTAATATTGCACCTCTTAACAAGCAGCAGTTTTGGATGATGAAGATTTCTTCCTGAGTGGCAGATTTTTTTATTCCTAGTTTAGAGACTTTTGCTGGTCATCACACAGGTGAGTGGTCAGCTCTTTAAGCACAGCTAACTTCCCAGTTACTTGTTCCTTGGAGATACAAGGAGCCCAGCTCACAAAGCTTCACTCAGGAAAATAATTCCAGTAACATCTAGAAATAGAATCATTTCCATTTGCAATGCAGTGGCAGGACAGAAGAAACAAAACACATCGAGAAACTCAGTTATGGGGAGACTGTACAGTCACTTGTGTACTCAAAGCTGCACCACAAAGATAGCTGAGAGCAGGACATCTCTCTCGCCCAGCTAAGTAAGGCAGGCAGTGATGCCATTTCACTCACTAAGCTATTACAAGTTCTTACCGTGCACGTTTTCTTTTAGACACCTGGCTTTATTTAGATTTGTGGGTGCTTTGGTCATCTGAACTTTAGCATTTGGTAAACAGCTTTGGTGCAAGTAATACATACGCATTGACAGTCCTCAGTGCAACAGCTATATAATTATGCAAGATTTGAGAAAGATTTACAGCACTCAGATTCAGTTACATTATAAAGGAAAAATTTTTGCACTTGATTAAGAAAAATTATTTGTTTCACATGCTGAATTGATCATGGATGTTGGGTGTCTGTAAGCTCAGACCTTTGTATTGCCTTGTCAGACAGGCTCTGCAGGCAGATTTTACTGTGCAGCCTGTACTGTCATGCGTCCAGCCTGCTACGTGGCCTCAAGGAGCAAGGAAACCCTGGCACAAGGTTATTCACTTTGACCTGTTTAATGTATAAAATTCAGGTCACAGTATATTTATAAAAGCCAAACTACAGTGTTACTATAGGATGCAACTCAAAGACTCAGCAAACTGCTGGTTTCTTTTGTGGCTACTCAGCGGCTAACCAGAGCTTTGCATTATTGAACTCGCGTATAGGATCGCCTTCTAAGACGGAAAGATAAGCTGCCAAACTTCACCCTGAAATAAATACTGCACAGCTGAGTTATTAATTTATAACCAAAACTCACTAGACAGGATCTTCATGTTTTTGTATTTTTGTTCCTGAAGTAATCTTTTTCCTTCACTCTTTCCCTATGGAAAACTGCTCAGGTCCACAGCAAATAAATAAAAAATGAAGTGTGGGTCCTGTATATGAATTTCAGCAACATCACAGCTGATAAAGCTGGCAGCAAACTGTTCAAAGTACAGGTGGGCTTAAAAAAAAAGTAAAATTCACTACGTTGTGATGAATCTTGGTGCATGATACTACAGCACAACACAATGATTACGTTGGCAGCAGAACTGTATTTAGATTATTGTTCACAATGACATCCATTAATCACCATGACCAGCCTGGATCCCAACATTCTCCAAGATAAACTGCATTTAAATTCCTAATTCTTTATTATAATTAATATTAGATATTTGTATTTAGTCCACCATGCAGCCCAGATGTGACTACTGACACAGACAGAAATAGCAGCCCAAACCTGTCACACAGTACCAGCATGAATTGTTACACATTTTGCCAAAAGCAAGATAGTAGATAAGTCTCTAGAAAAGGGGCAAACATCATTCATAGCTTTTGGTTAAAATTTTTCCCCAGAATCTAAAAGGATGGAACACAAAATATGGACTCTAGAGATTTCACTAGAAGTGTGGAGAACAACCCCAAACCACACAGACAGAAACGTCATGAGAGACCATTTCCTTTAGCTCCTTCTGTATCCCATGTCCTTGACTGAACTAAGCCAAATCCTTCCTCCAAGATTTCATGTTAAACAAAAAGGTTTTGTGCTAAACAACTTCAAGCAAACAGCATTAAAAAAGATATATCATAGAATCACAGAATTGTTTAGGTTGGAAAAGACCTTTAAGATCATCAAGTCCAACCATTAACCTAACATTACCAAGTCCACCACTAAACCAGTTAAGGGTAGACTAATAATTAATTTCATGTTTCCTGGCTTGGTGGCTGGATTATTCTTTAATGAAAGAAAAAACTAGGAATCATTAAGGTTCGAAAGGACCTCTAAGATCATCAGTCCAACCATCAACCCAACACCACCATGCCCACTAAACCATCTCCCAAAGTGCCACATCTACCCGTTTTTTGAACACTTCCAGGGACAGTGACTCTACCACCTCCCTGGGCAGCCTGTTCCAATGCTTGACTACTCCTTCCGTGAAGAAATTTTTCCTAATATCCAATCTAAACCTCCCCTGGCACAGCTTGAGCCCATTTCCTCTCATCCGATCACTAACTACATGGGAGAAGAGCCCAACACCCACCTCACTACAGCCTCCTTTCAGGGAGTTGTAGAGAGTGATAAGGTCTCCCCTCAGCCTCCTCTTCTGCAGGCTAAACAACCTCAGTTCCCTCAGCCGCTCCTCATAAGGCCTGTGCTCCAGACCCTTCACCAGTTTCATTGCCCTTCTCTGGACACACTCCAGCACCTCAATGTCCTTCTTGTAGTGAGGGGCCCAAAACTGGACACAGTATTCAAGGTGCCTCAATTCATGCCTAAGTCAGCTAATTCTATGTTCTTTTGACTTCTACAGCTCCTAATAAGACAAACAGCACCGGGGTCCACTCAGCTTTCTGCTGTGCACTGTGATCTTCACAATGCTTGAAACAAAGGCAGCAGAACCTGCACCACTACTTACACTTTTTATAAGGCTAATTATGTGGCTTTTGTTGCTGCTTTCCTTCAGGAGCCGCCAAGCTGCTCGCTACTTCTGTGAGGAAAGAATTGTTTGCTCTCCCAACCATAAAGGAGAAACCCACCAAGGACGACCACATAAAGCACATCTTTGACACAGGAAATCCTTAATATGAAAAGCTTTTGAGTGGGAGAGTGCTTGGAGACAATATTATGTATGTTTGTTCTCCTCCCTTTTACCCACATACTCACTTTGGCTAGTGGTGCATTGAAGATTTGCAGCCCCTGTGATTATTTTATGAAGCTGATCCTGTTCTTTTCTATCTCAGTAATCAATGGACAGGTTTATGGTTGAGAAAGCTGTAGAATTTGAGAATAAACTAGCTGGATAGCTTTGTCCAAACTTTACTACCCAGTGTCAGATGCAGCTCAGTTATGACCAGCACTACCCCAGATGATGCTCTCTCGCACCTCTCTCAAGAGAAAATGGGAATTTATGAGGTACAGAGAGAGCTCAAAGGGACAGGTACTCTTTTCAAACATGTAAACCAGAAACAAGTAGAAGCCAGAAGACTTCAGCTAGAGCCAATAAAAGGCAAAGCAGGGTTTAAAATAAGACCACATCATTTTATACTTATCCAGAAACACTGTGATTCCTATCATTGTTGTCTGAAAGGCAGCAAAATTACAAGTCCGACACAGGAATCCTCTCTTCTCATGGGTGCAGCACTGTTCACTGCTCTCACCATTTCCAGACCTGAACAGAGAGGGCATGTGGAATTCAAGAGGGATGAAGCCTCTGTGTACTCTGCATTTCAAAGTGGTTCTGTAGTCCACAAATGCAGAGCCTTACATATAGAATCCATTTTCTACGCTATTCACTGTCTTAGAAAGTTTATAATGGTGTTAATATTGCATAGTGCTTTGATTTAATTCTGAAGGTGGTACAATTTCAGGGTTGGTAGAATTAATGTCTTTTGGCATCTTCCAGGCAGCCAATTGGTATATATAAATTATTTAAATTATTACTGAGTTTTGGGGATATGAATTAAGTTTTCAGCAAAAGCAGATAAAAATGGGGGAGGGGTCTGGAAGAACAGATATACATATATATGCTTGGCAACAAGTAGTCTATATTAACACCATCACACCCTGCTAGAGATCATCTAAGATTTAAAATTATTTATGCATTAACCTGCAATGAAACACTAGCTCCTTTTGTGCTGCATATACCCAATCTGCATAGCTGCCATGCCTTCCTCAAACTCTATTACGTTTCAATTCCACAAGAAAAGCCTGGATTATCGTCTTGCAGCTCAGTATAAGTGTAAAAACATATTTGGCACCAACAGAAGAGCTCCTGTCTGAAAAGTATTATACATCGCAGGCCTTGCACAAATAAGATCCTTTTTATTTTTTACCGTTGCTTCTATAAAACTGTTGATGCAAGGGAAAGGAATAGGCATGAAAATAGTGCTCCGAGAAAACTTAACTGGTGACAAATAAAATAATCAAATTGATAGTCACTATCAAAGTATTGTACTTCCAGAATAGGACGAGAAGAAAATTAAAGTAAGCTCCATTATGGCTTCAGACAAATAATCCCCTGAACACTTTTAGCAAGCAAAGAAGTTGCGTTAGAAATTCGTCTTCATTACCCAGACTTTACTGATGGGACTGTCTTCACGGCAAGTCAGCCAGCAGAACAGTAGCCGGACAGGATTAAAGGCCGGATCTTTTCAAGCCTCAACCTGAATTTCACCTGTCGGACAGCATTTCAAGTTATACGCCCCATTAGAAGGTAGGTAAACACCATAGATAGCTAGAGCAGATGCATTCTGCTACTTTGTTTGGATTTCTAGATTTGATAAAAACTATTTTAGTATTCCCTCAGTGATAGAGTTCTTGTGCTACTCCAATGCCTGCTGTGCAGGAAGAAGTCACCACATTAGATATATTAAAGCAGACAGAACACAATATTGTACCATCGGTACGTGCACTAAGTTACCTCCAAAACGCACTGTAGTAAGATCGATGTGTTGTTAACAGGAGCCTTTAAGGCGTATAAGCCATTGCCTAATTGAAAGGAAGAGAGAAGTGACATCACCCTGCCAAGGTTTATGTGTCGCAAAACCTGAAGGCATCTGAAGTAGCTGAGAGAGCTGGAAGGATCAACAGAGATATCTGAATTCTTTCCAAACAAAACTGGCTGACATTTCCACCCCTTCAGAAATATTCTGAAGTCTTCTCCAAAGCCAAGTCTGCCCAAAGGAGTTTTGCAAGAGGATGTTTAGACAGATTTAGTGTCACAAGATGGCTTCCTTAGAAAGCTTGCCCTTGCACTGGTGCTCTCCATCCATTCCAGCAATAGCCCATCACTTCCTCATCATCCTCACCAGTCAAAGGATGACTGCATTCAGGCGTAGCTCAAAACTCAGACATCCATTCTAACCCCCTGCAATGTGACCAGCTCTCACTGCAAGGAAATTAAACCCCTCGGCATCCAGATAGACTCAGCTTTTAATTTAAAACATCTTCAACATGTGTCTCTAACTTGCCAATACATTTTCATTGAATTTATCAGCAAAGATGGGCTTCACAGAAGATTGTATCTGTCCCCCTCAGGATTAGTAAATAAGGACAATTAGAGGTTAGACTGGATCCTTCACATCTGTTGACACTATGCAACTTTGCTGCTTTGATATATTTGAAAGGAAAAAAGGCCTTCCTGCAAAAATGAAATCCTTCCAGATTATACTTAAAATCTCTGCTTTAGCCTTCAGGATGTTGGGGTTTTTTGATTACACTGTTTTGGAAACTTTCCCTGCTAAACAAAGTAACCTGCATGGGACTGATGCACAATCCTGCCTGAATCCCCCATCATCCAACTGCTCTTCCACCCCAAAATACATCAGAGAAACGTCTTGAAGGAGAAGAGACAATAAACAGAGAGAACAGAAGACAGTATCAGTACAGGTTGGGGAATGAAGAGATTGAGAGCAGCCCTGCGGAGAAGGACTTGGGGATACTGGGGGATGAAAAGCTGGACATGAGCCAACAATGTGCGCATGCAGCCCAGAAAGCCAACCGTATCCTGGGCTGCATCAAAAGAAGCGTGGCCAGCAGGTCGAGGGAGGGGATTCTGCCCCTCTACTCTGCTCTGGTGAGACCTCCCCTGGAGTACTGCATCCAGCTCTGGGGCCCTCAGCACAAGAAGGACATGGACCTGCTGGAGCGGGTCCAGAAGAGGGCCACAAAGATGATCCGAGGGCTGGAGCACCTCTCCTATGAGGCCAGGCTGAGAGAGTTGGGGTTGTTTAGCCTGGAGAAGAGAAGGCTGTGAGAAGACCTTATTGCGACCTTCCAATACTTAAAGGGGGCCTACACGAAAGATGGGGAGAATCTTTTTAATAAGGCCTGTTGTGACAGGACAAGGAATAATGGATTTAAACTAAAGAAGGATAGATTTAGACTAGACATTAGAAAGAAGTTTTTTACAATGAGGGTGGTCAAGCACTGAACAGGTTGCCCAGAGAGGTGGTAGAGGCCCCATCCCTGGCAACATTCAAGGTGAGGTTGGACGGGGCTCTGAGCAACCTGATCTGGTTAAAGCTGTCCCTGCTCACTGCAGGGGGTTTGGGCTAGATGATCTCTAAAGGTCCCTTCTAACCCAAAGCATTCTATGATTCTATGATAAGACCAGGCTCATCAAGTGTACCCAATCTGATCTGTACCAATCAAGCACAGACACTATAACATCTGCCAAGCAGCCTGACACCTGGTTCAGTTATAGCATTGGAGAATCTCTAACTTCCATAGCCAACACTTCCACCGGTTATAAATTAAGAACAGCTTCAACAGCCTCTCAGAAGTTCACTTTGCACAAGGACAAACTCATCTTCAACAATGCTGCTATTCAGTTTAGAAAACGCTGTGGATATGATTTTCTTAACCCACACTACCTTTTCCTTAAAACAAGTGTCTGCTTTGCAGGCACTAGATGCACCCCTGTCTCCACCCTTCTCCACACTGACTGCATTTACCCCCACTGCAATTTGATATGATGTGGATCCACATGTACAAGTGCATCACATGGCATCAAATCTTGCCTCATGCATGCTGTGTTTCTGAAGTGGAGGGGCTACCTGGAGCTTGCTACTTTGCAAGATGGATTTGATGCATCATGTTACAGTCCACAGTCTCTCTCGCAGTTGTAGAAAACAAGGTAAAGTGGAAGATCCTTCTCTTTAGAAATATGCTAGAACAGCTTTTCATCTATATGTTTTATCTTTAGAAAAAAATGAAACGAAACAAAAATCCTTGCAATGAAACTGAGGCTATCCATCAAGGTTTATGCAATTTTATTTAATCTCTTTTCAAATAGTCTACAGAATATTAACCTCTTCTAAAATCCTTCTACCCAGCAGATAAAGTGATGGATTTAGGGAGGGAGTCTGAAGGGAAGGAGGCAAGATGGAAGGGAAGATACGTAAATAGGTACAAAAGTCATGTACTACTGCATCTTTATATATATATGGGGAATTAACAGAAACACAAAAATCACGGAATTATGATGTGTGATATGTTAAAAGTTTTGCTGTGGTATATTGGTATATTCTTTTTGCATGCCTACCATGTTTTTTTTAAAAAGGCTCAAACAGTCCCCTTTGAAGTTATGCTTACTAAAATAACTAATTAAGATAGTCATCTAGCTGATTCATCACAAAGGTCTGCACTTTTCAAGCCATTAGCAAACTTCTAAGTCAGCTCAACATGCAAGTTCTTCAAACACTAACTCATAAAGCACAGTAAGTACTTCTACTTCACACAGTAGTTTACTTTTTATCTTCCCCTCCAGCACTTTGTCTATCCCACTGAAAATACACCCCTTTCTTCTCTTAGCCATGTGCTGCAGAATTTCATGGAGGGCACCTCTATACTTTCAGTCATGCTCACTCCTCCAAAACACTTACACGCAGTCTGCTGTGCTTGGGTTTTCTTGGCCCATATGTTGATTTATTAAAACATGTGGTTTGTGCTTTCAAAAGGAGGTGGTTGTTGCTCTGTTCTTCTGCCCAGTCCTACTTCACTCCTATACCTTTCACCACTACACCTTGATGCACCCTCTTCACCAGAATATGAATGAAAATTAAAATAGCATTTCTTAGCCTCTGTGCTGCCACAGGTAAGTATTATGCAAATCTACATTTTTTTGTGCAATACTTTCTGTTGAAGAAGGGTCTGATGATGCCAAGACAGATGCTTTCTGAAGAGAAAGGCTTACCATGCTGCACGTGGAATGACTATTGTACAAACAGACTAAAAATAAAATCCATATCTATTCAAGCAGGACTTTTAAAGCTGAAGAGGAAACACAAACACAGAATACATCCTAAGGGATGACTAACTGAATTACACCCCTGTGATAGTCCCACAAAACATTATTGATCTCAGGCTGAATGCTTGCATAGTTGATTACTTAGGCAGGATTTGTAAAACGCAGGCTGTGTATTTTTGTCACATAAAAGAGGAGGAAGGGCATTCTCCATCTTCTTGGTATTACAGTTGTCCTGAAATTACCTGTTAGTAATTTTGGATGGACAGTGTGGACCCCAAACAGAGTCCCACATCAAAAATGCATGGACCAGCATTAAGAAGCCATAGACTGATGCAGTTCTTTAAGAACTATACCAGCAATTAAAGAACATGGGGGGGCAGGGCGAGGGCAGTGCTAGCCAAAGAAAATGGAGTGAGCCAGCACCCCCTGCTTTCAAACCTCTTATATACCATTAGTATCTCGCTGTAATCAACACAAACCAGGGGTCGGGAGCCGCTGTTCCTGCACTGCCATGTGATGCCTGCGGGGAGGCACCACCTCTTCGCGCCGCACAGAAAGAGAAGGGCAAGAAGAGAATAGTATCTCAGCCAGAGTCTTTAATAGACAATCCAAAACACAGGGCTGTGTGAGATGTCTCCCATCATATTCTCATCCAGTTTTCCTTCCTAGCTTCCCAGGACTGGTGATCACTGTGTTTTTCCTACCTTCAGGAAACTGGGAGACCAAAGGCAGGACCTTCTATTTTGTCCTGGAAAGGACAAACAGCTAAAGGAGAGGGAAGGATTACGGGACCACATAATTTTTTCATCTTTCACTTCAGTTCTCAGGAAATACTGCAACAACCAATGATGTATGCTTACAAGCGTGGGTCACTGAATTGTCAAAACTGCAATAGAATAAAACTGAATTGATATAGCGCATCTGAAAGGGCTAAACCTCTGACAATACCTGACTCAGATAGTTTTAGTTATCTGCTGAGACAGATATTTCGAAGAATGTGACTCCTTGTCTGGCACGATTAAAACAGACCCTGAGCAAGCTTGTTAGGCTTCCTGTGTAAAACACTGATAACATAGACTCAGGACCCCCGTGCTGAGATAAGCACTCAAGGAGCTGGTCTTGTAGCTTTCCAAGGCCAAAGGACTGATGAGCTAATTCGAATGACCATAAATGGACAAAGGAAGCCCAAAAGTTCAACTAGCGGACAAGTGAAGAAGACTATTGGAGACCACCAGAGGACCCCTGAAGACCACCAAAGAGGATGACTACGCCTGCGGATTAGACATTTGCATATGTTAATGAGTTCCAAGAAATCTCATGTTTATGTAGATGAATTCCCAGAAATCATATGAATATGTATAACTTGATAGTATAAAATCTCTGGAAGTTTGCCAAATCGTTGGAGCACTCATGGTGGAACGATCCCCAGTGCTGCCCAGCGCTGTAATAAAGAATGCCTGCTTAATAGTAACTTTGTTGCTATTGAGTTTTATTTCGGGAACTTTCTGAAGACTCCGTTTCCTCTTGAGGAGAGGTTCGGACTTTGAAGAATAGTATCTGCGAGTTTTTGTATCAGTTTTGGCGACCCAGATGGGACCATCTCTGTCCGGCTGCAGGACCCCTGAGTCGGAGACTCCCTTGGCCGGCCCCGGAGACTTCTCTGGAGGGACTCTTCGATTCGGCGGATCCATGCGGGGGCAGACAAGGACCTCTGGTAAGAATAAGGCATTCTTTTTTGTTTTTCTGTTTTGACCGGTCATTTGGAGCTACTCGTAAGTCGCGGTTCGTGAGAACCCCGCAGGGTGGCATACAATTGCATATATGATTTGTATTAGTCACCTGGTTACTACGTTGCATGGTTGTATTGACCATTTGATTAGTACGGTCATCTGTTTGTGCATTTGTATTTGATTTTGGTTTACATACGCGTGTGTTTGTTTTTCTGGCATACAATTGCATATACGATTTGTATTAATCACCTGATTACTACGTTGCATGGTTGTATTGATCATCTGGTTAGTACCGTCGTCTGTTTGTGCATTTGTATTTGATTTCGGTTTACATACCGTGGGTCATATAGTTCTAAGTTTGGTGTGCACATATTTGAAAATCTCTGATCATCCTATGTCGACATTTGTTATTGTATCTATGATAGTAATTGTTAGTTGTGTGTGTTGTTTGTGTCCCAGTCTCTGTCCTTGTCCTTGTGTTATGTAAACTTTAGAATGGGGAACCAACAAGGCGGAGTTCTGAAAAAGAGCCCTTTGGGCTGCATTTTAGCTCACTGGAAAGATATTGGGGGGCCATCTGGAGGGAATGTGAATCGTAAAACCTTGATAAAATATTGTAATCAGTGGTGGCCTTTATATAAGTTGGATGATAGCGAAAATGGCCTTTTAACGGAACTTTAGAGTATAATACTTTGTTGCAACTTATGTTATTTCTAAGACGAGAGAGAAAATGGGATGAAGTGGTTTATGCAGATATGTTTTTCACTTTGCGAAATCACCCTGAATGGCAGAAAGAATGTGGAATTAGTCTAGCGCCCCAGGACCCTATGGTTCTGGCGATAGAAGGAGAGAAAAATAGGCAGGGGAAAGAATTAAAGAGGTATTGCTCGGCGTGTAGCATTGGACAGAGGTGTTTAGAAGTTGGCCCGCAGAATGAAAGGCTGGAGCATTATTTGCCTCCACTAGAGAGAGAAGGTGATTGGGAGGGAGATGCTGGTGCTGTCGGGGGTGAAGAATCGGAGGCACGAGTCAGGGAAGAAACTAATATCAGATTTTCTCCCATCACTGCCAGAACTCGGAGTAAAGTGGGACCTATTATACAGGCTCCACTAAGGCAGGCAGTGGGAGGACTTGTTAGAATTAAAGTGGCTTTTACTTTAGCAGACTTGGACTGCTGGTGAATTAATTATCGAGATGATCCCAAAAAGGTTGCTAAATGATTTGAATTGATTGGTGAAAACTCAGGACCCTGATTGGGAGGATGTGGATGCAATGTTGGATGTGGTGTTTAGTGAAGTACAGGCTCTGGTTTTGGTACAGAGAATGGATTGCTTATGATATTAGGAGAAAGTTACAGAAGGTGCAAAGAACGGACGCGAGAGATTTAGAGAAATTGCTGGAGATTGCTTGGCAAGTGTATCGGAACAGAGATAGTCAGAAAGAGAAAATAATGAGTAAAACAATTGCTAATGCTACAGTGGCTGCCTTGCGCACCACAGGGGGTCAGACACCACCCTCTTGGAACTCCTCAGGAAACAATACTAAGGGAGGAGGAGCCATGAGAAGGGGTGTAAGTGCCCCACCCAAAGAAAATCAGCCCCTCTTAAAGAAACCAGTGTGCTTATTGTAAACAAATGGGGCGTTGGAAAAAGGATTGCCCAAGATCGGGCAAATTGGTGAAAGTTGCCAACATGGAAGAAAATTGACGGGGACCAGGGGAATCTTCCCTAGCAGAGCCTTTGGTAAGAGTACAGCTGGGGAAAGAGGAAAAACCTGTAGAATTTCTAGTAGATACAGGTGCCATGTTTTCAGTATTAAATCAAAATTTATTGCCCGTAAGTAGGCAAAATGTTAATATTGTGGGAGCAACTGGACAGGTCGAGAAGGCTTTCTTTTTGAAACCCTTAAAATTCAGAATTGGGAAGAGTGTAGAGATTCACAAATTTCTCTACCTGCCTGAAGCTCCTAGACCACTTTTGGGAAGAGACTTATTAGCTGAAACAAAATTTAACAATGGAGAAATTGTTTTTAAAATACCAGAAGAAATTATACAAGAAATAAAAGACCAGGTATACCCAGGAGTATGGGCCTCGGGAATACCGGGAAAGGCTAAAATGCAGAATTAATTGTTGTTAAACTCAGAGAGGGAGCACGACCTATTAAAGTAAAACAATATCCCTTGAAATCGGAAGACAGGCAAGGAGTGAAAAGCGTTATAGAAGAATTTATAAGATTCGGATTATTGATTGAATGCTCTTCAGAGTATAACACTTCTATTTTGCCTATCAAAAAGCATGATGGCAAAACATATTAATTGATACAAGGCCTGCGGGCAATAAATAAGATAGTTGAAGATTTACACCCAGTAGTGGCAAACCCATACACTTTATTAACTAGTTTAAAAGAAACATATGAATGGTTCACAGTACTAGATCTGAAAGATGCATTCTTTTGCCTCACCTTGGCCCCTGAGAGCCGCAAGTTATTTGCCTTTGAATGGGAAAACCCTGATTCAGGACGAAAAACCCAACTAACCTGGACAGTGTTACCTCAAGGATTTAAAAATAGCCCCACGATCTTTGGAAATCAATTAGCTAAGGAATTAGAGACCTGGGAAAGACCTCCAGGAAAAGGTACCCTTTTACAGTATGTGGATGATATTTTAATAGCCACTGAAAAGGATGAAGAATGTAAAGAATGGACTGTGAGCTTATTAAATTTTCTTGGACTAAGGGGTTATCGAGTCTCATTACAGAAAGCCCAGATCTTGAAGAAGGAAGTAATATACCTGGGATTCGTGTTTCTAAGGGACAGAGACAGCTCGGGAATGACCGAAAAGAAGCCATTTGCAGGACTCCAGAACTGACTACGGTAAAAGAACTTCGAACATTTCTGGGAATGACAGGAAATGGAGGCTGTCATGCATGATTGCATAGAAACCATTGAGACTGTGTATGCGAGTAGGCCTGACTTGAAGGAGGAGCCGCTAGAAGAAGCTGACCACACCTGGTATACCGATGGGAGCAGTTTTGTAAAGAATGGAGTTCGAATGGCAGGATATGCTGTGACCACCACAGACCAAGTGGTGGAAGCGAAGTCACTCCCTAAGGGCACATCTGCACAACGAGCTGAAATAGTTGCTCTAGTAAGGGCGTTAGAGCTTGCTGAAGGATTGCGAGTGAATATCTGGACAGATTCAAAATATGCCTTTGGTGTAGTTCATGCCCATGGGGCAATTTGGAAGGAGCAAGGACTTTTAACTGCTCAAGGAAAAGTCATAAAACACGCTGATATAATTTTGCGACTTTTAGATGCTGTACGGCTTCCGTCAGCTGTAGCGATTATGCACTGCAAAGGACATCAGAGAGGTAACACTGACAGGGAAGTGGGAAATAAATTGGCTGATCATAAGGCAAGGCAAGCTGCCGAACAAGGTGAGATATTAAGTCTAATTCCTGAAAAATCTTTGCCACTACCTGAGGTAGTTGAGTATGATGAAAAGGATCAGAAATTAATTACTGATTTAAAGGCTGAAATTTGCCCATCAGGGTGGGCAATGTTGAAAGATAACAGAATAATAGTTCCCTTTAGAATACTATGGAAATTGGTAAAAACAAAACATGACAAATCTTATTGGGGAACTGAAGCTTTGTATAATTCCCTCACCAAGCAAATAGTAGTCAGAAATCTGTTTCAAACTGTAAGAACTATGGTTAATAGATGTGAAATATGCTTAAAGAATAATCCCAAGGTAGAGAATCGTGTAAAATTTAGAAGTATTGATAAAGGGAATGTTCCAGGTCAGAATTGGCAAATAAATTTTTCGGAGCTCCCTAGAAAAGGGGGGTATAGGTATCTATTAGTAGTAACTGATACCTTTTCTGGGTGGCCTGAAGCTTTCCCTTGCAGAACAAATAAAGCCCGAGAAGTAACAAAAATTCTACTGAAAGAAATTATTCCTAGATTTGGAGTGCCAGAAGTGATCTCCTCTGATAGGGGACCACACTTTGTGTCACAAGTAGTTCAACAAGTTAGTAAATTTTTAGAAATTAATTGGAAATTACACACAGCTTATCGTCCGCAAGCGAGTGGGCAAGTAGAAAAGATGAATCATTTAATAAAGACACAATTGAGTAAAATTTGTCAGGAAACCAATTTAAGATGGGACCAAGCCCTCCCTATTGCATTACTAAGGCTCCGAGTCAAACCAAGAATTGAGTCCATTTGAAATTCTATTTGGGAGACCATTTCAAACTAGATAAATTAATCTACAACAATAACATTCTGTTAACAATTGTAAATGGACGATCCTGTCTCCTAATGTGTTTGAAATGTTTGTAGAAGTTAATGCTAGATATGTGTGTTTAGTAACTAACAATCGATCAGTAGTTGAAGAATACAACGTGACCACCCCATTCATAGGATGCCTTAAGAATATAACCCATCTAACTTGGCATGGCCAAACGTATTCGTTCTTTGCATATACAGAAGAACAAGTAGCAATTTTTTTGGCATTATGAGAGCCTAAAATTAAGCCATGCAAGTTTATCTCTGAGAAAACTAAATGAGATCTTAAACCAATCTCAAGAACTTACACTAGCAGAATCTGTCATTAAAACGGTAATAACTAAAGACAAACTTGTCGGACTGTCTAGTCAAATTGAATCTGATACCGCACATCACTGGTGGGATATCTTTTCAGGATACTCACCCTCTGCAGAGAAAACTTTGAATATTTTAGTTCACCCGCTTTTGATATTGTTAGTATTTGTTATAATACTAACAGTTGTCAATTGCCTTTTGTGGTATAAGCTAAAGAAACTGGCCATAAGAGTTTGGACTCTGCCTAAGATAATGAAATATGAAAATTTGTAACGAAACTTTGTAAAGGAATATACAAAGTTTAAAGAAAAGGGGGGAATGAAAGGGCTAAACCTCTGACAATACCTGACTCAGATAGTTTTAGTTATCTGCTGAGACAGATATTTCGAAGAATGTGACTCCTTGTCTGGCACGATTAAAACAGACCCTGAGCAAGCTTGTTAGGCTTCCTGTGTAAAACACTGATAACATAGACTCAGGACCCCCGTGCTGAGATAAGCACTCAAGGAGCTGGTCTTGTAGCTTTCCAAGGCCAAAGGACTGATGAGCTAATTCGAATGACCATAAATGGACAAAGGAAGCCCAAAAGTTCAACTAGCGGACAAGTGAAGAAGACTATTGGAGACCACCAGAGGACCCCTGAAGACCACCAAAGAGGATGACTACGCCTGCGGATTAGACATTTGCATATGTTAATGAGTTCCAAGAAATCTCATGTTTATGTAGATGAATTCCCAGAAATCATATGAATATGTATAACTTGATAGTATAAAATCTCTGGAAGTTTGCCAAATCGTTGGAGCACTCATGGTGGAACGATCCCCAGTGCTGCCCAGCGCTGTAATAAAGAATGCCTGCTTAATAGTAACTTTGTTGCTATTGAGTTTTATTTCGGGAACTTTCTGAAGACTCCGTTTCCTCTTGAGGAGAGGTTCGGACTTTGAAGAATAGTATCTGCGAGTTTTTGTATCACATCTTTCTGCGGAGGAGAGAAACAGAGAATGCATTACATCTTCATCTGAGTAATACTTTTTTGGCCCTGTCTTACATATCATTCTCCTCTGGAAGCAGGGGGAAAGAAAATATCTACAAAACTGCCATGAGGTAGATGGAAACTGTCTCGATAGCTATTCAGAGGGCAGCTCTCAGTGGTTCAGCATCAAAACAACAGGAGGGATCAAGTGGGACTCCACTGAGGTCTTTGCTGGGTCTAGTCATGATCAATGTATTTATTACCAAGCTGGATGATCAAACAGAACAGGTATCATCATGTTGGAAAGGACTGCAGGAGATCGTCACAAATTTGAGAAAAGACCTGAAGGTAACTAGATGGAATTCAGTAAAGACAAATACAAAGGGCTACAAGTTCGACACCAGAATAAACCACACAAATACAACTGGCCAGGCTGGAGATCTTCACATTACTGTGGGTCTGAACCAAACATAAATGACTGGTCTCATGTTGCTGCAAAGACAACAAGCACTTCACCAGAAGTACAAACTTTAAGTACAAACAAATACGCTTTGCCAGCCATGTGAAATAACCCCTCTGCTGTGCTCAGTAGCAGCTAGGTCACTACTTCAAGGAAGGTGTGCATTAACAACAAATACTCCAGGTAAGAGCAATGAAAATGATCAGAGGCAAAATCACATAACAAGGAAAGACCAAAAGAATTATTTAGCCTAGCAAAGAGGAACCTGAAAGAACATAACACTCTTTACAAGGCTTGTACAAAGATATAAGAAATCATCTGTTCTCCATGTCCATTGGTGGACTGAAGACAAAGTAATACTTGTAATGAGTTTGCCCTACTGATGGTGACAGGTACCACCACCCTGCTTTGAGACAGGAGAACAGACTAGGAGACCTCTTCACCTTCCACATCTACTTTCCTATAATTTTATGAAGCATTTACACACTTTTCCCACAAGAGCATTTTTTCCCCAAAACAACAGTTAAGCGACAGCTTTGGCTCTGACCAGGTGAGTATAATGCCTCAAACAGACTTTCAGTATTGTGCCTGTGCAAGTTATGGGGTGCTTGTCAGATACTTGTAGCTACTGATGTCAACCTTAAATTTGGAAAGTAAATGCTTTTAAGTAACTGAATTAATTGTTATATCTCACTCAAGGAATTTGTTAGATAACAACTACTAAAGTTTCAAAGTTTTAGCATTATTGAAAATCCCCGGAGAAAGATGTTTTTACTGAACTGCTGCAAAATGTTAGCTGTCTTCTAGCCAGCTCTTTGCATAAATTAGTATGGAAGAAAGAAGCTGCTAGTCTCTAATTCCGGATCAGTACCACAGTTTATTGTTTCATTCTCCCTTCACCTTTAGAAAAGGTAGAAAATGCAATACTGTCACTTGGGAATTGGGAAAATATGATTCTGTCTGTAGAAATGTTACAGTTTTTAGCAATAGCTTTAATAATCTTTTTTATAAAGATCAATGTCTGCTGATTTGGTTTTGGAGACAAGATAATCTGCCACTTTCCACTTCTGAGTACTTTACTCTCCCCTCTAGAGTGACAGACAGAAAATGTGAGCATTAATAGAGCTGGAAAAGGAGTATTGCATTAATTCTACCTCTTAATAATGAATAATCAAATAAAAACAAACTCTGCATTGCTTAAGCAGGAAGGCAAAAATCAAAGTAAGCAAGGAGACACTAAACACTTGCAGGGAAGTCTCTGGACCAGACTATGTGCTAAAGACAAAGTAAATGTTCCAGAAAGTCTACGTGGGAAACATGACCAGCTAGCAACTTTGACATTACCTTTTTATACACATAGTTTGTGTTAGTCTTGCTTGAACACAGAAATTCAAGTAAATAGTAGGTTTTAGTACTAAACTGGAAGGGTGGGATTGCCCTGGGGCAGAGAGACTAAAAGAGCAGAACTTCAGGTCTGGTCACAAGTTCTGTAGAGCAGTGACATTTAAAACCTTTTGACAAAAAGCAGAGGGACATTAGCATGATGAAGTGCAAAAGACGGGGTAGCATTTCAGAAGAACAGCGACAGTCAACACAGTTTTGCTCCTTGAAGAGCTGTACCCTGCTGTCATATGGACACTGGGTTTGACAGCTCCACAACCTTCATCACACTGCAAGGGTGCTGAGGGACAAAACTCTAGAAGAGTGCAAAAGGAGGCAAAACAGCAGCTGCAGTAGCAATGGAAACAGTGTATGTATATAGATTAAATCCAAAAGTCAGGGAAGCGTGACACGAAGAGCACAGGTAATTTGATAAGCCACCAGAAAAAAAAAAAAACATTGGTATGCACATGTACGAACACACATGGCAATTTTACAAAGACACAAGAGGACACAGGACAGAGAGCTGTGAAACTTGTGAAGCTTTACTGCACCGTGTACTTAAATGAATAAGAAATTGCTATTTCAAGAGAAAGATTAGCAGTAGTGCAACTATGATAAACATCAAAGTATAAACAGCAGAGTAGTGCAATATGCTCTGGTAAACACACAGCCATGAGTAATTACAGCTACTAACTGAATCACTCCATAGATCCAGAGGATTGAAGCAGAATCTCTGCTGCTAAAACAAACCCCTTCTAGTTAAAAGGCTTAAATTGTCTGTCTGAAAGAGTGCTGGACACTAAAAGCTTCAGTGTTAAGACAGCAATAGCATGAACAACTCAAATTAAGTTCCTCGGGGAGTGGAATGACTGCAATTAATCCACAATGTCAAAACCTCTCCCACTCCTTAGCAGAGCTGAAGCTGAGAGAAAAGCCACAGAACATCAGAAGCAGCTGTCAGAAGCTAATCTAGAGAGACTCCTTAAGCACTAGCAAATGCCACCGGGCCTGGGAAATCAGAAGATGATGTGCAGCAAACAAAATTCACTTCAACCGCAATTGGGAGCCAACAGCTCAGGCTCTATCAAGGCTACCAATCTTCAGGAGCTTCTGCAGACTGTATAATGAAGTCTAGGGGCCATCTAATTGCATGAGAGAGGAAACCCTGAAAGCTGAAAGTGCTGCAACAAATTCAGAGATTTCATTACAGGAAACCTGCAATAATTAGTTGGAATAACTTTTAAAAAGCTAAATAGATTATAAATGCATATAATGCACCTCTCCAGATTTACATGGACAAAACCCTATGCAAGCAGCACACAGACAAGATATCAAAAAATAGGAACCCTCAGGTTAGTTTTGGCTGCACAACCCTTCTGCCCCTCACAGGTATAGATTATGCAGTTTTGTTTTACCATATGGACATGAAAAATATTCTCATGCAGCAAGAACATCCTCAGAAGTATTAAGACTAAGCAGTAGCAATAGTTTAGGCATTTATCTTCTGAGTGCTTCTCTTTGTAATGTGGGACTTTGTTTTGTAATGTGTCTAAATAAGCTGAATATTTGAAAGTGTCATACACCTATACAATCATGGACATATGAATACAATGTTACCATGATAAATTCCTGGCCAAAAAAAAAGTGAGGTTCTGAAATTGATAATCCACCACAGGTTTTTTGTTTGTTTAGATTTTTTAAAATATATTTTTACTGCCATATCTCAGAGCCAGGGTCTCACTGTTTCCAGCTGAACAGTAAATAATTGCATAAACTCGCTCAGACCAATATCCCATGAAAAACCCAAGATCTAGTGGAGATGCAGGGATTTAATAGTTTCCAAATAGTATCCCAAAATGTTCATCTACCAAATTGATTCAGTTTCCTACACTTTCATGAGCAGGAAAAAAATAGTAATTTTGCACAGAGTCATGAAGACATGTGCCTAATTATGTACACCACCACAGCTTATGCACAGCTTGGGGGCTAAAAGCATTCAAATTCATACTGCTGCAAGACATGGAAGTGGACAGGGCTGAGAGGAAAGGGGGGAAGGCTACTGCATCCTCAGTACTCTTCATACAGATAGGAAATGATCCAGGATGGCCTTGTCAAAAACTACTGATACCTGTAACTTAACTAGTTACATGACTTCATGTACGAGAGGAAAGAAGTGTACCACACTGTATGCAGATGACCACATATATAAAAGCAAGAGGAAAGTCTATCAAAGAATAACAACATCAAAATCTCTGTCCCAGATCAAATTATGCATGTTTTCTATCAGAGTTCATATTAACCATGCACAAAACATCCACCTTTCCTTCCAAAGAGCAGTTCTTAAAATACAGAAGTTCCATTCTAACAGTAGGGCCAGTACAAGGCTAACTTCACCTGAGGAGGTAGGGGGAATATTCTCACTTCAGTGGCATACTGCAACATATGACGTTCTATTATACAACTAACTGGGGTTTTCAGAAGTGCAATCAAGCAATCCTTAAGGCTAACAATTGTTTTCCTTAAAAGATTAAGGAGCCTGAACTTTAGAAGTTTGATAGGTCCCTGCCAGGAAGGCAGGTACATGAAACAATGGAAGCCATCTTCAGGAACTTTCAAAAATATTTTATTTTTTACTCCCTTGTATTTAAAGGTAAAATTGTTTACTTTTGTGGTGAGTTGACCCTGGCTGGATGCCAAGTGCCCACCAAAGCTGCTCTGCCACTCCCCTTCTCAACTGGACAGGGGAGAGAATATGTAACAAAAAAGCTCATGGTTTGACATAAGGACAAGGAGATCACTCAGCAATTACCATCACAGGCAAAACAGACTCGACTTGGGGAAAATCAGTTGAATTTATTGCCAAACAAATCAGAACAGGGTAATGAGAAATAAAAACAAATCTTAAAACACCTTCCCCAAACCCCTCCCTTCTTCCCAGGCTCAACTGCACTCCCAATTTTCTCTACCTCCTCCCCCCGAGTGGTGCAGGGGGACGGGGAATAGGGGTTGTGGTCAGACCATCACACACTGTCTCTGCTGCTCCTTCCTCCTCAGGGGAGGACTCCTCACACTCTTCCCCTGCTCCAGCGTGGGGTCCCACCCATAGGAGACAGCCCTCCATGAACAGCTCCAGCATGGATCCTTCCCACAGGCTGCAGTTCTTCACAAACTGCTCCAGCGTGGGTCCCTTTCACGGGGTGCAGTCCTTCAGCAGCAGACTGCTCCAGCATGGGTCCCCCACGGGGTCACAAGTCCTGCCAGCAAACCTGCTCCAGCGTGGGCTCCTCTCTCTGCAGGTCTATAGGTCCTGCCAGGAGCCTGCTCCAGCACAGGCTTCCCATGGGGTCACAGCCTCCTTTGGGCACATCCCCCTGCTCCAGCATGGGGTCCTCCCCGGGCTGCAGGTGGGTATCTGCTCCACCATTCACCTCCATGGCTGCAGGGGCACAGCTGCCTCACCATGGGCTTCACCAGGGGCTGCAGGGGAATCTCTGCTCCGGTGCCTGGAGCACCTCCTCCCCTCCTTCTTCACTGACCTTGCTGTCTGCAGAGTTGTTCCTCTCACATATTCTTACTCCTCTCTCCGGCTGCAGTTTGTGTCCTGGTGGTGGGTTCCCCCCCCGCCCTGCTTCTTAACTATGTTATCCCAGAGGCGCTACCACCATCACTGATGGGCTTGACCTTGGCCAGCAGCAGGTCCATCTTGGAGCTGGCTGGCATTGGCTCTGTCAGACATAGGGGAAGCTTCTAGCAGCTTCTCACAGAGGCCACCCCTGTAGCCCTCCCACTACCAAAACCTTGCCATGCAAACCCAATACAAATTTGCATTGTACTTCTCAGCTCATCTGAGCGAGCATGACTGAAAGTCAAGGTAGGAAAGTGTCATACTAGAACACAGTGCAGAAAAGCTTGAGAAACAAAAAAATTGCAAGCAGCGTAATCCAGGCAGCAACTATCATGAGCTACACTGTTTATTGAACAAAAAAATAGCAATTAATGTTGGTGGGAAAGAATAAAGAGAAATTGCATCAAGGATCCAACAGAAACAGGATCCTACAGCGAGAGTAACTGAGGACTGCAGGATGCAGTGCACAGGCTCAGGTGCCTGCTACCCTGTGCTTCAGAGAAGATGTACTGTAATTATAGATTGCCTCTTTATGACACCTCTCATTTGAGCCCTTTGAAGAATATGAATAATAGTTGTTCTTCTCTTCCCCATGAGGTAAAAATAATTGCATGAATATAACAAACGGAGGAGTTAGCATAGTGGGGAAAGGAACTGGACTCTTGTACTTGTGTACTGCTCCAACCTCTGCCAGCACTGCCACTACTGAGGCACTTCAGAAGTGCCTCCCAGCACAGCATCCTACACGCAGGCTGCCCACGCTGCTTCACGGGGGCTGAAGTTACCCCTGGCTGATGACAGAGGTTCACACCAGCTCTGCCTCTGTTTCTGGACAGGCTAGGGTGGCAGAAAGTGAACTCATGGTTTCTGCCTTGGATGGTGGAAAAAAAAAAATCTGTACAAGGGTCAGAAAAATTAGAAAGAAATCACTGGGAAGAATGTAAAGAAGTGTGCTGATTCAGCTATAATACAGCCTCCACACCATGCAGCATTAATGGGCTGAAACCAGCATTTTCAGTTCCTATTACCTCATAGCTGAGCACCTTCACAGGGGATACCCTGGAGAAGAAAGAGATTCCAGTTTTTAGTCTGCTCAAACTTCTCCCCTCTTTCCTTCTCTCTAAAGCAGGTCTGAAGTTCCCATCTGAAGCTAGAGGAAAGAACATGCTCTCACAAGAGCTTTTATATGAGAATATCCCTATTCCACACTGGGATTAATCAGTACCTTAACTAAGTGATGAGAAAAAACCAGAATATACATCTCACTGCAGGTTGGCTAGTATCTGTAGCAGTTGAACAATAAACATCTTTGTAGAGCTGGGCTCGGGGAGCCAAAGCAGGAACCCTGGTCTGCCCCTTGTGCAGAATGGATCTCCTCTTCAGAAGCTTTAACCTTTATGTACTATTACTTAAAACCATGCAGTACATCATGAACAAAATCAGTATCAGTTATGATTTGTCTTAGGTTATTCTCAGCCCCAGCACTTGCAACAGTACCACAGGCAATAATAATACAATTCAAGGTGACCAGTTATCAGATTATAAATCTTATCTCTTCATGGTTACTTAGGATCTGAACCCAGGCAGAATTCCTGCTTCAAGATTCAGATGGTTTTGTTCCGAGCTCAGCTGCTGACAAGTAAAGGCACTATGAGGAACAAGCCTCTAGGTCTGAGGTCTGGATTACATTAGGGGTTACTTGATACAACAGTAAATGCCTGTCTTGTTTCTCCATACAATATCATGTGCTGGACACATCACATGAAAACACCTGCAATGAGAAAGACTTGGAAGCACTTATTCTAGTGAAGTTACAGGGAACTGGATTTAAGACCCCATCTCCATTGGCAATCATATTAAAATTATTTCTCTCAGAGGCAACTGAAATCTAGCAATTGGCCGTATATTTTTGGCATACTGTTGAATTATGTAGACACATACAGTAACAACCTCTGAAACATATGAGATAGCCGATTTGTAAATTCATTTATTCAATCAAGAAAAATATTTGAGCACCTGCTTCTAATCTTCTGTCATAAAATAAGTGACAACAACTAAGGAAAGCAGGTTTTCCTGCATTAAAAAGCTAAATCCCTGACAATAGACTTGATGGTATATTTCACTCTACTTATTTTCAGGGTTTTGTACCCTGCCATAGGTAGTAGTGAATCAGCACTGAAGTAGTCCAAAAGCACAATTCATATTTGCTCTGGCTCTCTCTAATTTGAAGAAATATGATTTATGAATGCTTCAAGGATATCTGGAGGATGGATGGATGTTCAGCAAAGTCTCTGAGTTAAAGCCACTCATGAAACAAACATACAGCCAGAATTTACTCTCACTTTACAGAGAAGGTTTTTGGTCTCCGACCGTAAGTTAGTACAGGGTTTCACCAGATGTTACCCCAAATGACATGTAATACATATAATTGTGGATGCATTCTTGCACTTAAGAACACTGATTTTCAACTCTTAGCCCACCCTTTTGCATGTGGTTGTGAGTAGCTCTTAGGAGCTGGGAACTAACCTAATGAGACTGCAGCAGCCCTCTGTCAGAGCGCTGAATGGCAGCAAGGACACAACCAACAAAGACAAAACCCCAAAAGACAGAACAGTGAGAGAGAAGCATAAAGCAGTAAGTCACCGACATTTCTATATCTATTAGGGTCATAAAAAATTACCCCATACTTTGCAGAACTTTTCTCTTTAGTTAAGCAAATTTTGCCTCTTAACTGTATCTAGACACTACCCTCCTCCTCTCCCCGGCTTTAAGCAAATGGGAACATTTTAATGAAGAATTCAGAAAACACAAACAGTGCAACTGGCAAAGGTCTGATCTTACTGGAGTTCTTCTGTTTGGCTGAGTTTTAGGGGATCATTTCACACAGACTTGCTTCCCCTGCATTTCAGGTGGAACAAAAGGAATCAGGGGGAAAAAAAATATTATTTTGGTTTAATATTTTGTTAAAATATTTTTGTCTAATATTTTGTTAAAAAATGCTCAACATGGTTTTGCTTGTTTCTAGTCAAACACCTGAATGAACTAATAGCAAGAATGGGACCTCACCTCTGGAATATAACTAACAGATAAGGTGGAACTGAGCAAACATGCATTCAGCTGCAGCAAATTCTAAAATTTCGTATTTTCCAAATGACTGTGTACGCTATTTCCCTCTCCATAATTATTGCTTCTTATGTTAGATTAATGAATAATCAGCACTCAGGTGGTTTTGTTTTTTCTTTAAACAGGACAAAGCAACACTGTTTAAGTAAGCTTGTTCCATCTGCAGGAGACAGAGTAATTCCAGTTCTAAAAAGGACTAAGAATATAGCCTATTTCAGTGTCTTATTTTAGTGTTATTACACACAGCCATGAGAAAGCCTATGGAATTTCTAGATATTTATAAATAAAAAGCAGTAATCATTTCTAGTGAATATTCTATTTTCTATTAGAAATATTTATGTTGCAATATAAGCACCCACTATACCTGTCCCATCGCTGCCACCTAGCACAAAGAAAACAGTTTAATGCTACCTTTAAAGATTTCCAAGTGATTGAAATCTGCATTGCACTACATTAATGACCACCTGCATTGCATTAACGTTACTATTTACACATATAAGTAATTCTTAGCACAGTACAGAGTCAGAAGGGAAAAACACAAGCTCATATAATTTAATGAGTACCAAATAAATATATCTTGGTCCCCAAGTGAACTATTTCGCAGCCAGAAAAAAACAAATTCCAACAAACATTATCCAAAGCTAAAAAGGTTTCTAGTATCATGCTCCTACACAGTCAGGTAATCCATCAGCAATCAGGAACTATGTGTATCAGTAATTCTGAAAGTACTCCCTTACAGAGTTGAAAGAAAATGCTATACCCTTCTATGGCGGGATTGATTGATTATGGACTGATGACCGCAAACAAAATACAGCCAGAGCTGTTCAGTGAATACAAGTTGGGGCTATTTGCTCACTTTTGCTCGTTTCAGCTTTGAACAGACAACTTTCTCACCTGTCACATATTTGACTTTGCTGGGGAAACACTGGGGAGACTCTTCTGGGGAAAGCAACTGCTTTGAAAAGAGCAGACACTAGAATTACAGTAATTAGATCTGGAAAGAAGGTATAAAAATGTTCTTGCAGTTAAACAGGTAGCAATGCAATTGCCTCAGTATTTGACTTGACAGCTTATCATAAGGTGAGCACTTCTGTTGCCATTATTTGAAATTACTTGTCATTGTCAGATATCTTAATTTAGTCGTAATTATATAATTGAACTCCAGGGACATTCCAGGAGTAAACTAAAAGCTCCCATTATATTCATTTTGTAATAAGGAATATCAACATTCATGTAATGACAAATACATACCAATTTACATCTTCTCTTAGTTTAAATAAAAAACTCTTTTATTTAGGCCAGTTTTCATATTCGTTCCTAATCCTGCAGGACGATTTCTAGGATTATGGTACAGCACTGATTTTACAGTAGCAAGGTTAAAATTCCATCTGCTTTTCTTGCTTTTAACATTATTCAGTAAAACATATTTAATATATAATTTTCCTCTACTTCTATTCAATCTTTCGTCAGCCTTAGCTAACCCATATTTTAAAGATAACATCTGAATAAAGTAACATATCTTTATGCTAATATTTTATCATTGCTATTTCCTTTGCTAGATAAACTTGGTACAGTTAGTGATCAAAGCAAGTATACACTCAGTGCCTTGGGGGTCTCTGTTTTTTTTTTAAAAAAAAAATCTCATTTGCATCATCAAGAAGTTATTTTCTTTCAAAATTCAGTGATACCTACATCCCTTTATAAATAGATAATATGATCACCAAAGCTCACTTAATTGTTAAAACACATATGCTTTACTCAGCCAGGGAAACCTTTAAGAATAAAAAGTTCATTACATTGGTAAGATAAAGAGAGACCAAATCTTCCAGTTCGATATGTGAAAACAGAAAAAATTTTCCCTAGGTTATTTTGCTTCTGGTTACTTTGCTGAAGTACCTGGAATAGCAAATACAGAGAAGTTTTGTTTTATTCACATTCATTCCATCATGTCTTTAATCTGCAAATGTCACAACAGAATTGTTTTAGGTAGCCATACGAAAGCATGCACCTAATTATCAGCAGTGCTTCTATTATCCCAAGACAGACTTTCTCCTTTTTTCCCGGTTGGTACTAATTTATTTTCAAGAGAGAAAAAAAATTAACAATAAGAAAGATTAATTAAGAAAATTGGATAAAATACTACACAAGGCAAAAAAAAAAAAAATCACAGCTTCAGCTTCTCTCTGGCTATGGTAATATACCAAAAGCAAACAAGAGCATAAAGCATAATTCCCTCTTTGCAGCCTGTATGATTCTTAATAAAGATAAGGCAACTTTGAGAATCAGTGCACTGACAGACAATGCTTTCCTTCCCACAGCCTATCTGCTTCTTACAGTGGCTTTACTGAAACAGATTTAAACAAAAATAAACAGGAGCTGGAAAACTTGGAAGTTCTCTTACCATCTGACAAGTCAATTAGCCCGAGGTAGTGCAAAAGTTTCAGAGAGGAGCACACCACCACCACAATCCCTAAAGTCTGGAGTCCCTCTGACTCGCCTTTAGTCCACATCCTTTAAGGCACCACACAGATACCTACTGGTGAGCCTGCAAACAACTGGCAGACATCTAAAGCTGAGAAATCCTGTTTGAAGCTTTTCGTCCTGCTGCTCAGCTAAGTGTACAGCACATTTCCCTCTCCCCTTCTCTCTCTCTCACGCTCCCTCTGTTTCTTAACCTCTCCCCCTATTTCTAGCTCTCCTCTTCCCCTCTCTCTCTTGCTTGCTCCCCCCCCCTCTTTTTTTTTTAAACATGCAAGCAATTCTGCATTTAGCAGTAATCTATGGTTTTATTTTCTTTCACTTCAGGGTAGTTCTCTCAAGAGTTTACTCTGCCCCTGAACAACTTAGCACTGTGCTGCTAACCTCAGCAACATCTCACATAATTTTTTTTTTTTTTTTTAAAATATCTGTGATACCAGTCAATTTTTGCATTTGGGATTTTCTCAGTAATCCTGCGAATGCACATGCTTTTTGTCAATGCTGCTTCTGTACTGCATGAGAGAATATGGCACACTGTAGGAGAGGAAAGGAAAGCTTTTTCCCTTTCTTAATTCCTCCCCGCCCCGACACGCTAGGATAATGCACTTCCCACATACACGTGTACACCCATATAGAGCCTGGGACCTACCCTGCAATTCTGTTTGTAAGCAACAGCTCCAAACTCTGTTCATCTGGGTTAGCTGCTAGACAGCAAAGAGTGCATTTCGCTGGCATTTAACACATACCCAGACATCAGCATGGACCAGTGCTGGCCTGGAACATGCATCCTTTGCAGGCAGCTAAGGAAGACAGGCAGATGCACTTCACACTTGTTCATCTTTGCCATATTTCACCAGGCTGCTGGCATGGGGTAGCACTGCAGGTTGCTCTTGAGTTAAGTCAATTATGTATTTCTCCATTACCACCACAGATGAGTAAACACTTGGCAGGTTGAGTGTTTTATCAGGATGGCAGGTGCAAGATTGCAACACCAGTAAAAGACGGATTTTTCAAGCGTGCTATTAGTGGAAGATGCTGGTGTGCCCCATGTGGGATGTTCAGGAGAACAGAGGTAGCCAGTGTCTTTTATTTTATGGGAATCAGAGGCTGTCATTTTCCCCTACATTGTCCTCACATTCCCAGCCCCCTCCAGGCAAGCAGTAGCTCCCTTTCCCCACAGCCCCAGATGAGCAGGGCAGGCTGGCTTTCACCCTGCCACACTGCTCCCATAACCTCTTCTGATGCTGCCTCTGCCTTAAACTACTGCTGAACAATATCAGGTGCAGAACCTCAAAGGGATTTTGTATATCACATTAGCTAAGTAATGCACTGGAATTGCTTAGAGATGTTCGTATTAAAGCCAGGCTGGAGGTGCAGAGTACTCGTACATACTTGAGTGATCAAGTCAACAAGTAATGAACACTTTAATTGAATCTGAGCTTTGTTTCTGTATGCGGGTGGCCAAGGAAGAGATCACACTTGTAAATGTGTTATTCAAGAGGGTTCTCTGTCATTGGCATCTACCTATCCAGAACTCAATGGCATGATATCAAAGCCACTTCTACTGATGAATACGTTAGACCAAAGGATTTTTTTTTTGTACTCTGTAGCATCTGCCACATTAGGGTTTCATTGCCCTGGCTGTATGATGGGCTATGATGCCACATTATGGTTCATATTTCCCAGATTAACACATTCAGCTTTAAAACCATCAAGGAACTGAAATCAGTGCACTGTCAAATCTCTCCCAGGCAAGGAGAGGAGAATTTGAAGGAGAAACATGTGATAAACAGATCTCAAAACATTTAGATAATTTCTTGGTTTATCATGCCCTGTTTCCATTGAAAAAATCAAACACTGCTACCACCAAAAAAACCCCAACCGACCAACCAACCCCCCCATCTCATTAAATTTGGCCAGGCACACTGACCACAAAAATAACCAGGTTCCTTCCTGTCTGTAAAAGAGATGTTTGACAGATTTACTGGCTGCCTGGTAGACTGTACCATTTTCTCAGACCCTCAAGTTAACAGATCTTAAAGAGTGCACAGAATGAAAGAGCCCACCTTACTCACCCACTCATTCCCAGGCACATTATTTACTTGTAGATACATCTAATCACAAAGTCTCTTCCCAGCAATTCCCTCCTGAATCTACTAATTACTGCAAAAAAAGGAAAACAAAAAAATGATATGATGAGCAATGAAACTCAAAAACCCTGGCTTCCTACAGATATGCCTTGCAATTGTACAGCTCTCCCACCGTAATGTCCTACCTCTGCATCTTCTAAAGCCCTGCAGCAGCACCTTAGCCAGAGGCATAGGGAAGAACATAAAAAACCTGGTAGTTCCATTATTTGCATTACTGCAATTTATGCCAAGTCTAACATTTTTGATTCTTTAGGTGTTCCTGATGTAAGTAACTGCAAAAGACCATTTGGGTTTGGTTCCTAGAGTCCTCCTGCATGCCAGAAGCTCAGAATCCATTAGACAGTATATCTAATGCTGTCAAAGCCAAATAAAGATTTTTGTGAGGTTGACTCTGTTTTTAAACAGGCTTGGAAGGAACGTTGAAGGATAATTTTTCCATTGAGGACCTTCAGGCTGGGTTGGGATCACCTTGAAGCCAGCAGTTCTTCCTGGATGCTGTTTCTTCTCCCTCATTTCCCAAAACTTACTTCTTTTCAGGCATTTGGCTCATTCTTCACCAGCTCGTTACTGGCCCAAGAACCAGGATTCCTTAATGTTAGGGACGTGTTGGTGTCATGTTGTGCTAACTTTTTATGGAAATTGCTGCTAGTTGCCTGACAGGCAGAGCACCAGGTCCCTCCCTCCATCCAACCATCCATCTTGGAAGCCACATAATGACCCACTGTTATGGCATACAATTAATTAAAACAAATCAGCTTTCTGCTGCTATTTAAACATTCAAATCATCAGGAGTGACTGACTAGCAAGTTATAGATGCCTTATGGAAGGCAAATCCTACAGAGGCAAATACTCATCTGCGTTTTCCCCACTATAAGAACTAATTTAACTAAAAGATAGCATCTTTTCTCAAAAGCTTACCACCCAGCTTGTCCCATTAGTTACAGCAACACTCATTCTTTACTGTAGTATTGAGCTAATGAGAGAAATTAGTTCTCTGGTTTAAATCATAGAAAGGCCACTCAATTTAGTTCTTCAATAGAAATATGCACAGATATAGAGGATCACCAACTGTTAACATGAGGCAGACATTTTAATCAAGAGTTTATTAGGTATTTTATTTGATCACTCCTGGAGCAATAAGGAAAAACCCAAACCAAACCAATGCTAAATAAATAGTGGGATTCAAAATTTTTTGATTTCTACAGAATAAATATTTTACAGCCTAAAAAACATTCTGCAGATCTGCAACAGCTTTTGGATTGATGCTTCCCAAACATTTGTAAACTGCTGCAAAATACATACTGTTATCCTCAGACAGAGTGGCTCAAGGGACTAAATGATTTTAACTACAATCACACATAAAATAAATAGCACAAACTAGAGTGCCTGGTTTTCTACCATAGCCACTGAACAACAGATTTTGTAGAACAGCAACTGGAAGAACATTTTTCTAGTTATATACAGACAAGGTTAAGCTCACCAGTGAAACAGTAAGCTTTATTTTTGCCAAATCCTAAGAAAGAGGAATGTAAACAGCCAAATGTTTAAAATGCCAGATGTCTCGATGATAGAGATAGATGTTCTTGCTAATGCCTAGTATACATATCTCTTGCATGCAGCAAAAGGGGTTGAATGCCTCAATTAACTGTGAAAAAGGTTTACGCTGGGTATGCACAATGTGTACCCTCTGGGAACATAAGTAGGAACTTTATCAATCAAAATAACATTCAATGAAAAGGATTTTGTGTAATAAAAGAATTGCTATGATGAATCATATCAATGATTTACATAATCTATAATCAGCTCTTAAAATTGATTGGGGGAAAAATATATCATGTGAAGGTGCAAAAATCACAGCAAAATAGGGAATAATATTCCCCACAGCAGAAGCTTCTCCCAGTGACCAAGCTATTTGGAACACATGTATGCTTTCAAAGAGGAGAATTTGTCTCCTCACTTTGTTTTAAAACAAATGCAGCATGACTTTTTCTCATTACCCACATCTTTAAGAAAACTCCAGTGGTATTCTATGATTAGCCTGGTATAAAACCCTAAATATTAAGCTTTTGTCATTTTGATTAAATATTCCTTTGCTCTTGTGTTATGATAAAGAACAAGAAGGAACATGTGATTGATTCTTCTTGTACAGTTCATTATTTCAAATATCTCTAGAACACCTGTTTATAGATCTTCTGATACTTGGCAGTCCTGAGCAGTCTTCTCACAGCTATTGTCCATAAATCTATTGTCATTGCAGATCTCTGAAGCCGTTCCACTTCTGTTGTATTTTGGAAATGGCATAACGAGATAATTGACAATATTTCAGGTGGCTACATCATCAAATTATGAAATTACTATTCCATATATATTTATCCAATATGATTTCTTTTGTGTGTGCATAACATTAGTGGGTTTTATTACTGGTTTGATTTAAAGATAAACAAACCAAAATGAAAACTAGGCTTTTCTCATGACTGATTTCAACTTACCTAGTCCCAAGCAATGATATTAACTGCTTAAATTGCAGCTTTTTATCACCTTGCCTTGGTCAACAGTCATTCATCTGCCCTGTTCACCACAGGTGATCAAGCCCCTTTGGTGTTTCTCAGATTTCTCTGGATCTGACTAGCCCTAAATAATTTGTGCCATCTGAAAATTGTGTGGAGAGAAAACCATTAATTGGTAACTGCTGACTACAATTAAAAAAAAAAATTATGCTATGAGTAAACTAGCAAATCTGATACTTAAATAATTGATGGTTTAGGGCCCCCATCTAAAGTACAAGCAATCTCCAGTTAAATTAACAGCCATCCAGTGACAATGAGCTCAGGTCCCTTCCCATTTACACCACTACAATTCCACTCTGACCCCTCTGCCTGCAAATTAATTTGGCTTCATATCACACTTGCATTTCCTAGCAGTTATTCACCAGCTAGGAGTGCTTTTGGAAGTCCTGGCTAATTACCAGTTATTATTTTTGTCACTAGAGATACATTCTGTATAATGATAGGTGAAATACAAATGTCTCATTAGTTGGTTTGTATAATACAGAAATTTGGATGCTTTTCTATTAGTGCTGCACAGGGAGCTGGGAATAAAGGAGCTCAGTTCCTCAGTCTGCCATTTCCTCTCTGTGTGAGTGCACGGAGGTAACCTGCAGATGACCCCTTGTTGTGACATAACAGAAACTGTTCTGCTGTAACAAAACCAGCTATAATTCGATAAAAAATTGTCCCCTTAGTTCAATTCTTCTGATTCACATGGAAGAGCTACTATATTTGTTCTATCAGTGTCTCCCAGCTTGCTGGCAATGGTATAATGTTGTTGGGTCTAAGGACCCATGGCAAATTTATGCAGAGAAGCAGGAGAACCCCACACATTTTTCCCCTTAAGAGGACTGTCTTGAGCTAGTGATTCCCAGCCTTCTGTGAGCCTATTAGGACAATTCAATTGCCAACTTTGAAAAATGCAGGAATATCTTTGAAATATTCCAGAAATCCAATATATCATTACTGACTTTTTCTAGGCCAGCTGGAGGTACAGAGGAGCACATTCTACCTTGAAGTTGCCACAAACTGCTGAACGGAGGACTTTGCTTTACTCTGGACCTCACAATGGCAAAAGCTGGTGAGTGTTAATGATGCACACACAGGTCAAAGTTAAAGCAAGCCTCTTACCAAGCTACAAATCATAGAATCATAGAATGCTTTGGGTTGGAAGGGACCTTGAGAGATCATCGAGCCCAAACCCCCCCTGCAGTGAGCAGGGATTGAACCTGTGACCTTGGTGTTATTAGCACTGTGCTCTAACCAACTGAGCTAACATCATGATAAGACCACCAACTAATGAAGAAACCATGTAACCTTGAAGGACTAACTTGAACCATGTTTTACATGCACACTATCTGAAATCGGGTAGTATACAGTTGAGGCTATACATAATTGATGAAAGGGTAATAAGAACCTCTCCCAACTCTTAAATATCATTGACAGGAATTCAGACAGGCTCCATTGCACTTTTTCCTTCTATTTAACTCGTTTTCACCTATTTCTCTAGATTTTTATTTGTAAACCAACACAGTTGTACAAAGCACAGCAGCAAAATCAAAACCAGCAGCCTCCTCTAAGATCACAGATCACTATCAGATTTGCAGAAGTGCAATGGCTGCTCTCAGGACTGACCTAAGGAAGTTCTCCAGCACTGAACTTGCTCTCAGTGTTGTTGTTTAGGCTGGATGAACTGCTAGCAACTGCTTAATAACCTCTGCTGTACTGCACTAGGAGGGGAGATAGGGAAAGGCTGCAGGACTTTCCTCATTGTCCTACTTTATAAGCAGACAACAAAAGTTGAGGAGGACACATGCTGTGAGGAAAAGAAGAGTAGGGGAGAGGAAGTGAAAAGTTAAAAGAAGAAACAGCACAAGAGAGTCAAGTCTAAAATAAGAAAACTGAACCAGGGAATGTAATGGGAAGAACAGATCTGGGAGGGACTGGGATGGGGCTACATTCAACCTGAAACTCTGCACAAAAATATAAAACCTGATGTTTCAATTATACTGGAGGTTCATTCCTCACCCAGCGAATCTGGCACTGCACCAGTCCTTGCAGCCAGACTGTGCTGAGCCCCACATGCAGCTGAGCATTTCCCCTGGAACCTGTACTTGGAGGTGAGCACTCTTCTCATCAGCAAATATGTGTAACTAATGGCAGTAAGGAGCAGCCAAAAGCAGCTGCTAAAAACCACAATTGCCAGAAAACAGATGTGCCTTGCAGTGGCAGCGTTTTGCATACTGGATTTTCTGCCACAAGCAAGAGGAGACGTGACCCCTCACTTGTGGCACTGGCGATAACTGCTTCTAGAACCTGAACAGTAAAGAGGCATAAAGCTAAAAGCCTCTGCTATCAAGTCAGGCTGCAGTGATCTTCGCATCATAGATGGGCTTTTCCCCCATATTATACATTTCCCATGGGCATTAGCTTGTCACAGCTTCATTCCATTTCATTCAACCTCTGCTCTCAGACTTTTTTTATAATGGGCTTTGTTCTTCCAGATTCATACTGAATTAGGCATACAAGAATGACAATGAACAGTTAGGTCCGTGTCCTGCCTGCCCCCCCCCCCCCCCCAAAAAAAAAACTTAGAAGATCATAAGTTTACATCATAGAAAACTGATACAGGATAAATCACAGGTTAAAACCAAAATTAAACTTGCTTAACATCAATCATACCCAGTTATTTGACATAACTGCATTTATTATTTACAGTTTCTACAGTGACAAGTATCTTACCTTTCCAGTGCATGTCAACTTGCTGATAACTGCTAAGATGTTCCTTCTGACCAGGTCTTTTGCATATTCCAACCTTAGTGGTAAAGGAAAAACCTCTGAGGGATAAAACCAGTAAAACCATCCAGCACCACATATGCTTTACTACTCTCACACTACACTCCTCTCCCTGATGGATCTTCTCTCGACATCAGTCACAGCAAGAGAACAGGGAGCTGGTTATTGGGGTTTTCACTAAAATTATGTGAATCTACTGGTGTCTCCAGGCACTTCATAATTTTATAGAAATGTTAGTTGGAAGGAACAGCAGATACCATATACTTCAACTTGCTGCCCAGAGTAAGAGCTGCCTCACTGCCAGCACAGCACTTGCCAGACTAGTCAAGATTTTAAGACCTCCAAGGATAGCGAGCCTACCGTGTTTGAGACAGCTGCTCACGCCAGTGCTGCGTCAATCTCCTAGGGAAGAGATTTCTCCTAATGTTCAATCTACATCTCTAACGCTGCCGCTTGTAGCCACTGCCTCTTCTGTTATAAAAATACCTATCTTTCAACAGTGCATGCATAGGGTCGCCTGTAAGCCACAAGCCTTCCTCTAAGCTGTCCAGCTTTTGCCCATGGGAAAGCACATACAGGCTGCTCTTTGCAAGGCAGCGTTTAAAGCCAATGCTTTTGAGTGTGTTCTTTAGAGAAAGCCCTTGAGCATGGACCAAGTAATTTTGCTGCAGTCTGTTCTGCTCCATTGCTGCCATACAAAACCTTTTAATTATCCCAAGAAGGGCTAGACTACAGGCCAACAGCACAGGCTCTTCCCCATCTCATCAAATCACTTTCAACTAAGATGCAGAGTTTAGTTCCCTAAATCAGTGGGCTGGTCATAAAGTTACCTATTCTTTCAAAGTTCCGACTGTAAAGTGCACAGAAGGGAGCATTTTCTGAGGGGGAAATACCAAGGCTATCTTCCAATGCAGTCTAATCACCAAGCAAGGAAAGTCCTGGTTTGGATCATAGCTCTCAAGGTTGCACGTCTGACTGCAGAATAGGATTAGAAGTATCAGGAGCTGTAAAATACATTTTGGCAACATTTCACACATTGCCTGGCTACTCAAGACTTCATATGTGATTCAGTCCATCAGAACACACAGTGACAGGAGGGTGGCTTTGCACCTTTCAGATCAGTGGGATTTTACACTAGTCTTGAGGGCAACAGAATCCAAGTAATCATGAAAAGACAGTAAAGAAATTTAACTTTTGGAACACAAAGATTTGTAGGAACAGTCGCAAATTTGGAGAAGGAAGAATAATGCCAGGAAGCCTGGCCTTCACAAGCAGTTTGCATCCCTCTTGAAAAGCCATGGAACTACGTTGAGTGCTACCAACATCTCTGTTGGTGACGCCTGTGCCAAGCAGATGATTAGCAACTCATTTCTTTGTCTCATTAAAGGTCTATGTAGTTATTTAAGGAGTGTACTAAGGAACATGATTACATTTCCCATCATTCCACTACGATAACACACGTAATATAGTCAGTCATACAGTCATCACAGCTCCAGTGGTCTCCAATCAAGACTTTGGCTTCTCTCCCCTTATTTACCCATTTCCCTTCATTTTTAAATAGTGAACTGAAGAATCAGTCTGGTGCATTTTTTTCCTCATGCTCTCGTGGAATATTAAACTATGCTCTTATTTTTGCATGAGAATTATGCAAAATATTGCCCAGTAAAGAGAATCTCATACATTTTTCTTAGTTACAACATATGTATTACAGGCTTTGGCACTGAACAACGCTCTCCACTTGAAGAATACTGTTCCTTTGCCTGTTACAATAAACTATGTTGTCTCACCACTTTTCATGCTGTTTTGGATTTCTCACTTTTAAGTGGCCTCAGGCGATTAATACATGTACATGGTTTTCCAAATAAGCCTATATTTCTTTCACTTACTGATCTGCTGTATGAGAAAATAGCTTTATATAGTCTCATTGACTCTTCACTGGCATCTCATCTTCACTGCACCATCTATGCATTACTTCCACTTAATTTTTTATTTTATCATCTGCAATTTGTATTCCTGTTCTCCCCTCAGCTTGAAAGATTTAATTAGTTATTTGCGTAATTATTCTCCACAAGAATAAGGTTACTACTAGGAGATCAGAGTAATAAATTAATGAAGGAATTATGAAACTGTACAAAACTATATTTTAGATACATCACAGTGAATTATGAAATAGTACAAAACTAACTATTTTAGATACATCATAGTCTCAAATCACATCATCCTGAAAATGTTTGGAAACCTGGGCCAAGTAGCAAAACTCTCAGCAATTAATGCTTTGCAATGAAATAGAAACCAAGAACAAAAAGGTCAATTTATAAAGCCAATGTCTGAAGTTAAATTTTCTAAACAAGTAATATCAAGTTTGTAAAGTATAACATAGACAAAACGTAAAAAAGCAGTTTATGCTGTAGTTCTAAATACACAGAAAGTAGGAGAACTTTTGGAGGGGGCTCTGAAAAGGGGGATGGTTTTGCTTCTGCCAGCACAGCTCCAACTGAGATGCAAGACAGCAGTTACATGAAACTTGCACTCAGTAGAGGGGTCAGCTCTCCAGAGTTTACCACACTGCCTCTGATTTATGAATTATAGTTTAACTACTCCTCCAGTGGCACCACTATTTAAATTCTGCTTCTGGGCACAGCACAGATAGGCTGACATTCATGGAAATACAAAGGTCTGACCAACAAAGCACTTGAAGATCTGCAATACAGGTGCACATGACAGAAACTATACTTAGGATGTTAAAGCTAAGTAGTAGCCTAAGATAATCAACCTCCTTCAAACCTCCTCCCTTACATGTGTCTAAAAATACTCCATTACCAAGCAAGCTGGACATTGGCGATGGAGCCAGCATCCTACTCAATCCCACATTGCTGCTACCAGTCATACAGCAGAGGAGAGCAAAAGGAAAACAATATGGCAACAGCATATATTGTCTGTACAGGGGAACTGCAAAGACAAGGGAAAAAGAGTCAACCTCAGAGATGACCCCTTCAAGAAAATCAGAAGATCCAGAAGTAAAACGCTGAAAGTACATCAAAAGATATGAGATGCATGGAAAAAATCAGTAAGGAAAATGAAGGTGCCAGGGGTTTTCTGCAAGCATTTACATTCAGAATTTAAGCTGAAATTCAAGGGCAAAAGCAAACTGAAGTAGATTTATGACTATAATGTCATATCTGGGAAAGGGCAGCACAGGTAAAAGAATGATTTGTACACAGTGCATCCCAGGTCTGTAAATATTCATTTTGGGGCACACTATCTATCATACACACCTCAGCAGTTAGAATACTCCCCCAATAACCAGCAATCCTCTTGAATAGCTATATGTATTACAGTTGCATTTCCATGGTTGAAGATGATATCAGAAGTACAGCTGGGAGGAAGAAAAGGTGAATTTCTTCCAAGTCCTCAAGGTGCACAACTCAAAGCCTAATTTTTTTTTTCCAAGAAAGCATAAGACACTTGAGTCAGCTCTTGATAAAAGAAGCATTCATCTGCATGAAACTCTTTGCTGGATCTTACCACAGAGGAACTTACCCTCTGAAGCAAAAGAGCTGCGCATCTCTTGGGCTAATCCCAGTGTCAAACGGGACAAAACCAGGCTCCAGTAAAGAGGGACAGAGTTCAGTGCATTTTAGAAGTGCTGGACCTTGGGACTGGAGGATTTCTTCCAATGTCTGCAGAAGAATGGCAATTACATAGACTCCTACCACGGAGCTCTCCAGGGACAGCTACTATACTAGGACAATACTAACATTAGTGCTGTGAGCAAAACAGTTTACCCCACATATAAAAACTCATCACATGGTCATTTACATGTATCATTTGTATCATGCCATTTCTTAATAAAAATCAAATACACAACATACAAGGTATGAAGATAAAAGGCCAAATCCCATTGTGAATTGTGCTGGTCCAGTTCCAGTGTCAATCTAAATTTTGGTCAGTTCAAGCACAGGAAGACCATTGCTCTTCAGAACATTATAACTGACTATCCAAAGAGCTTTTTAAGGAAAAGTTGATTAAATATGTCCATATCAATTAACTAGATATTTTCATCATGGTCCATAGTATTCATTGGAGATTTTAGTAAGCCTCTATCTCTACTTAAATATTCCTGTCAATTTGCTGATTAGAACACATTCTAATTAAAGGAAGAGAGTATAACAGAGGACACTACTTTCCCCTCCCTCCCTGCAATTAAATTAAATTGCAGCTTATTAATTGCAAGGTACATTCTTGTGAAAAAAATGCAATGCTTAATTGCCATTATTAAACTAAGTATCAGTTTGGATACATCAGTGGATGCTTTGCTGCTGCTCAAATATATCATAGCTCAGGCCTAGAGGGTAATACATTTAGATGAAATGAAAGAGTATTTCAGTTGTTGGCACTTACTCTGTTCAGAGCTCTTTCAGGCAAAGAACAAACCCAAAAATCTAGCAATGATGCCAAATTATGTCTGGAGGTATTGGAGATGGTAGTTTAGTTAATCTAGAACAAACAACACTCTTCAGGACATTGAAAAAAATCCTTGGCTGGAGCTTTCTCTGTCCTTAAGCATTTTACATTCACAGTAAGTAGCTAATTACAATTAACTCTTGTCAATCATCAGGAAAACATACACTACGATAAACTTGTTTCCATATAAGATTTCTCCTCTAGTTACAGCTTAAAATTTTGAACAAAAGTATTGATATGAATTCTAGAGATATATCTCAACATATATCTCTGCCATTTCCAGAGAGAAAAAAAGATAGCACAACATCCAAGCACTGAACTCTTTACTCAATAAGGAAGTACCGAACAGTATTGCATTTCCAGCTAGCCTTGAAAATTGAAGGATGCTTCTCTGCAGAAAAAAAAAGCATACAGGAAAAACATTTGGGAAATGAAGGCAGACAGAAGTTCTTTCAATTCTGGCAGATCATTAAATCATTCTGACAGTTTCGTCTTCTTAGAGAGAACTACAGCACTTTGATGATGTAAATTTAACCATTTAAGCAACTATATGAAGGTTTAGTTTGCTTGAGGGAAGCTAGATGATCTATGCTGAGAAAACACCCTATTTTCTGCCCTCCATTCCCACTGTTTTGTGTAGTATTCAGTTGTCAGAAAGGCAGCCTTTACAGACTGGCCACCATCTACAATTGAATTGGAACAGAGGCTCAGCTGGCATGATTAGCATCTTCCTGCATAGTTTCACCATTTCAGCCGTATGGGCTACTTACAAGAAGGATTTCTTTTAAATTAAAAACAAATATGTGCATCTGTATCTTAAGGCATCATGGAAAAGCCCATACATCATGATTACTTTTTTGGGAAAAAAAGAATACATAAATATATTTGCAAATATGTGAAGCTTTGTGAGCCTGAACACTGTTTGCAAGATTCTCAAATCATCCAGTTCCACAAAGTACACTAATCCTGATTCGGTTGCTAGCTCCAATATCATCAGAACAGGAAAGTGGAAAAACACTTCATTTCACACCTAAGCACACAGGCAAATTGGCATGGATTCTGCTAAATAATTGATCTGAACAGGAAGGAATTTTCTAGTATCTAGTTTGTTGTCCAGATTGCAAAGCTACAATCTTTTGTGCTAACATGCACAAAAATTTGATTCCTGTGTATTTCTCCTGAATACCAAGTAGTCTGTAGCTGTTAGAATATAAGCACCAGCAAGCATTAATACTTAGGTTTCTTCAGACTTGGTTATAAACTATTTTCCAGTGGGATATATAGATAAATATCTTCCTGAACAATGGAAGAGTGCCTGGAGAGTCAGTTAAGAGAGAAATAGCATCTTCTCAAATAACATCAACTCAAATCTACTAAAAATGTCACTGTTATAACTCTAGACAGAGAAGGTGAAGTTAGCATATTTATTCAATGCATTCAGTTCAGTTTATACAGTAATTGTGCTCGGAGGGGGCATTAGGCAGCACATAGACTTGGAAATGCCATACAACAGCCTTAAACTTTTAAGTGTCAGCTGAGGATTCTGGTTATCACTTGTTTATGGTGATGTTAACTGCACAGACACTCAATTGACTTTAATGGCACAATGTCATTTCAGGCTTTGCTTTGGTCTCTGCTACAACTCCAAAGCACAGAGATGGAGGAATTAACTGTGCCACAAAAGCTGAACCAGCAAATCTTAAATAGAGTCTTTACTTGAAAGGAAAGCTGTGCCATACACAGGTGAAGGACTGCACCTTGCATCATGATGAATTGTCAAAGCTGAGCCTTCACAGGAGCAGCTTCTTCAATACCTCTCTCCCTCCATGTGCTGAAAGGAAAGGATGCAGACTCCCCCCCTCATAGCCTGGCAGCAGCAGAGCAAGATAAACTCTTCATGCTTTGTATCACAGACATACACAAATGAATCATAAGGGCATCAGAGGCCCCACTGCAACTTGGTGGGGGCTGGCTGCAGACACACCGGAACTGGCAATATGACCTGGATGAGAGGTACGTGAACTCTTCTACTGCACACCCATATTCTGTCTAACTGTCCATAAAACCCCTATACTAGTAGTTTGGCTTTGGGGGTAGTGCTCTATTGCTATTCCCTTTATTTTTCTCTTGGACACATGAAGTCAACACCACTTTGATACTGGAATTGATATTGTCTCCTTGATATTCAGTCTTGCTTGGCTGAAATGTTGTTCTGCGTCACTGCCATTATGGTATTTCTCAGTTACTGCTGGATTATCACCCACATATTGCTTCAAACCATTAATAACATTTAACTAATAGGTGGTTAGTGTCAGCCCTTGCTTGCTCCTAACACGGAGTCACAAATACAGAGAAAAAGTGGGTGTTAGCCCAATACTCCGGAAACCTGGTTGCTCTGCTGGGGAGAAGTTGTGAAACCATGGCCACATCACAGACACCAAGATGCCCCAGTGTGTTTAGGGACCCAGAAAGGAGGTGAGCATCCACCCCGAGGCCTATGCTCCACTCCCCCTTTTGCGAGCAGGCTAACGGCACTGCTTCAGAGGGCTCTTACGAGAATAAGTATGCTAAGTGCTGTGAAACACTAGGAAGTTACAGTACGGGGGCATTTAGAGAGTCTTGAAGCAGGGCTAATAAGGTCATACATGGGTAGAGGAAAGGTCAATGTGAAACACACAATACAACAAATTGAAGCCATGAAACATCCATCGCTATCAATGTAGGCCTTAGCCCAATAACTATATGTCACAAAATCTTAATAACCTCTTTATATGAATTTCAGCACCTCAGAGCTTGGCAAATCACTGCTGAATTCCTCACAAGCGGCCAAGGACACCTGTCTTCCAGGAAGTCATAGAATGCTTTGGGTTGGAAGGGACCTTTAGAGATCATCTAGCCCAACCCCCTGCAGGGAGCAGGGACAGCTTTAACCAGATCAGGTTGCTCAGAGCCCCATCCAACCTGACCTTGAATGTTTACAGGGATGGGGCCTCCACTGCCTCTCTGGGCAACCTGTGCCAGTGCTTCACCACCCTCATGGTAAAAAATTTCTTCCTTATATCCCATCTAAATCTATTCTTCTTTAGTTTAAATCCATTATTCCTTGTCCTGTCACAACAGGCCTTATTAAAAAGATTGTCCCCATCTTTCCTATAGGCCCCCTTTAAGTACTGAAAGGCCGCAATAAGGTCTCCCTGCAGCCCTCTCTTCTCCAGGCTGAACAACCCCAACTCTCTCAGCCTGTCCTCATAGGAGAGGTGCTCCAGCCCTCGGATCATCTTTGTGGCCCTCTTCTGGACCCGCTCCAGCAGGTCCATGTCCTTCTTGTGCTGAGGGCCCCAGAGCTGGATGCAGTACTCCAGGTGAGGTCTCACCAGAGCAGAGTAGAGGGACAGAATCCCCTCCCTCAACCTGCTGGCCACGCTTCTTTTGATGCGGCCCAGGATACGGTTGGCTTTCTGGGCTGCATGTGCACATTGTTGGCTCATGTCCAGCTTTTCATACCCCAGTACCCCCAAGTCCTTCTCCGCAGGGCTGCTCCCAATCCCTTCATCCCCCAGCCTGTATTGATATTGGGGGTTGCCCCGTCCCAGGTGCAGGACCTTGCACTTGGCCTTGTTGAACCTCATGAGGTTCACAGAGGCCCATCTCTCCAGCTTGTCCAGGTCCCTCTGGATGACATCTCATCCTCCTGGTGTGTCAACCACACCACTCAGCTTGGTGTCATCTGCAAACTTGCTGAGGGTGCACTCGATCCCTCTGTCTATGTCATTGATGAAGATATTAAACAGCACTGGTCCTACTAGGGATCCTTGAGGGACAGCACTTGTCACCTGTCTCCATGTGGACATCGAGTTGTTGACCACTACCCTCTGGATGAGACCATCCAGCCAATTCCTTATCCACCGAACAGTCCACCCATCAAGCCCATATCTCCCCAGTTTAGAGAGAAGGATGTTGTGGGGGACTGTGTTGAAGGTCCAGATAGATGACATCCATTGCTTTTCCCTTGTCCACTGATGCAGTCACTCCTTCATAGAAAGCCACTAGGTTGGTCAGGCAGGACTTGCCCTTGGTGAAGCCATGCTGTCTGTCTTGAATCACCTCCCTGTCCTCCATGCTTAAGCATAGCTTCTAGGAGGATCTGTTCCATGATCTTCCCAGGCACAGAGGTGAGGCTGACAGGTCGGTAGTTCCCAGGGTCCTCCTTTCTTTCTCTTTTTAGAAATGGGCACAACATTCCCCTTTTTCCAGTCAGCAGGGACTTCACCTGACTGCCATGACTTCTCAAATATCCTGGAGAGTGGCTTGGCAACTACATCAGCCAATTCCCTCAGGACTCTGGGATGCATCTCATCAGGTCCCATAGACTTGTGTACACTGAGGTTCCTCAGGTGGTCTTGAACCTGATCTTCCCTTACAGTGGGAGGGGCTTTATCCCCCTGCTCCCCATCTTGTGGTCCATCGACTCGGGAGGGGTGAAGAGAGAGGTTGCTGATGAAAACTGAGGCAAAAAAGAAAAGTTGTTGAATAACTCAGCCTTCTCCTCGTCTGTTGATACTCGGTCGCCATTCTTGTTCATCAGCAGGGTACACTTTCTTTAACCTTCCTTTTCTGGCTGACATACCTGTAGAAGCCCCTCCTGTTATTCTTTATATCCCTTGCCAAATTCAGCTCCATCCTCACCTTGGGCTTCCTGACCCCCTCCCTACACAGCCAGGCAGCTTCCCTGTACTCTTCCTATGGGTCTGCCTGTTCCTTCCAATGTCACCTCCCACAACTAGAAGGAGGGAAGGAAAAAATAACCTGTGCCCCAGATTCCCTCACTAACTGTCCCAAGGCCCTGAAGTCTCTTTTAATCACCCTTGGGCTACACACTGCAACTTTGTCACCACCCATGTGGAAGAGCAGTAAGGCATAGTAGTCCAAGGGCCATACCAGGCTGGGAAGTCTCCTAGTGTATCTCTGACCCAGGCTCCTGGGAGGCAGCAGACTTCCCTATGAGGAGGGTCCGCCCAGCATATTGGACCCTCTGCTCCCCTCAGAAGGGAGTCTCCTACAAGTATGACTCATTTTTTTGTTTTTGTTGGGGAGGCAGTAGTAATATGGGGGGTAGGTCTTTCTGGTCTTGGCCACTCCTCTGGTGTAGATGGATCGACACCCACATCATCCACTGACTGCTCCTCCACATCTAGAGCCTCAAACCTATTGTGCAGAGGCACCTGGGGAGTTGTGGTGGGCAAGGAAAGGGTTTGCTTGCCGCCCCGATTGTGGACTTGTTTCCACTCACTGCTTCCCTCTAAGACTCTGCCTACATCCTGGTGGGGGAAGGATACTGGATCCCTTTGATCACGGGCTTTCTCTGGTGGCTGTCCCTGCTCAGGTTTCTGGGAGGTCAGAGCATGGTTCCACCAGTCTACCTCTTGCTCAGACTCCCTGACGCTCCGTAGCCTGTCTACTTCCTGTTTTAGCTCTGCCACCAGGCAGAGTAGATAGTCCACCTGATCCCAGCATACACTGCTGTTCCCTCCACTGCCGTCTGTTCCCAGGGCAAGCTGGTGGCACTCCCTGCAGCTGGAGACCGGGACGGCTGTGTGTTTCCCTGGGAGCTCAGTCTGGATAGATACAGCCTTTCTGGGTACTGCAGAGGATACAGCCTTCCGCCAGGTGGATACCACAGAATCATAGAATCGTTTAGGTTGGAAAAGACCTTTAAGATCATCCAGTCCAACCATCAACCTACACTACCAAGTCCACACTAAACCAATCAAGGGTAGACTAGACTAAACCATGTCCCAAAGTGCCACATCTACACATTTTTTGAACACTTCCAGGGATGGTGACTCCACCACCTCTCTGGGCAGCCTGTTCCAATGCTTGACCACCCTTTCCGTAAAGAAATTTTTCCTAATTTCCAGCCTAAACCTCCCCTGGCGCAGCTTGAGCCCATTTCCTCTCGTCCTATCGCTAACTACATGGGAGAGGAGCCCAACACCCACCTCACTACAACCTCCTTTCAGGTAGTTGTAGAGAGCGATAAGGTCTCCCCTCAGCCTCCTCTTCTGCAGGCTAAACAACCCCAGTTCCCTCAGCCTCTCCACATAAGGCCTGTTCTCTAGACCCTTCACCAGCCTTGTTGCCCTTCTCTGAACACGCTCCAGCACCTCAATGTCCATGGCCATCCCTAGGCTCCCTCTCACCAGCTGAACTTACCGAACCTACCTGTTAAGCTGGGGGGGGACTTTGCCTTCCCCGCATGCCCTGCCTGTGCAAACTGCCACGCCACGCCCTTCTGGTGCACCACGCCGTGTTTGCCCATCCCGGTTGCCGCACTCCTGGTCACTCATGCTCCTGGGGGGCTGCTTTTACAGGTGAGGTGGTTTGGCTGCCATCAGTCACTCCTGGCCCCGCCCATGCTGAGTGAGAGCTGCTGCCCCTCAGCAGCTCGCCCCTTCCCACCCTTTCCCGCTCTAGGCAGGGCGCTGGAGTGCCCTCTCTCCCCGTGCACTTTTGCCACCTTAGGAAGGGTCCCCTGGCACGATCCTCCGCTCCGGAGCCCTTCGCCTCGGTGACTTTGTTGAAATGGGAGGTCATTTGGGATAAGAACAGAGCCCTTCCCCAAGTCTCCTTGGCATAATTTTGAGGAACGTTTCTTGAAAAATAGTTCTGCCCTGCTCTACCAGGAGGTAGGAAATAAATATATTTTCAGCTCACTCCATTTCTGAGACTGCCCAAACCGGGTTCCCCTTTATGTAAGGGTGCTCAGTGAGACATCAGTTGCTGGGCATGTTGTGATATGGGTTTGCTGTGACTTTAGGGGAGGCATAGACCAACATTTCCATTTTAATAAAGAAATCAGTTACAAAAGATGCCATTGGGGGAAGGCAGTTCCAGTAATAGGGAATTAACAAGTTCCTGTAATTAGCCAATTAATTATCTTGAATCTAATTCATTAAGAAGTTGCATGTTCTCATTTCATTCATTTCTCCGCCCGGCCTCTGCTTTCCAGCTAATTCTAATTGCAAAAAACGGTGGGAAAGGTAAGACCCAGCAAGAGCCATCTAGTTCAGCTGCTACTCAGTCTCCAAGAACACTCCAAAGCTGATCCACGCTGCACAGTTGTCCCCGCTCCAAGGAAAGCTGGAGGGGCTCAGCAATTGGCAGGTTTGCCCAGGGCCAGCTGCCATTACACAAAATATGGATAATTTTAAGTAGTAGTCTGAACATGATATTGAACTATTGATGAACTGGCCCAGATCAAGGCAACACCTGGCAGCACAGACCTCTGTGCAGGGTAATCCTTGTGTATCAAAACATTCGGAATGCGCTAGCCTCTCCAAGACCCTGCGCTGTCAAAACAGCGTATGCGCAATACTTCGTAAAAATCAGTAAAGGGACACGTACAGGAAGCCTTAAGTCACACATTTCTATCTGCCTGTTGCTGGATCTGAGCTCAAATATTTAAGCCTGATGTTTTCAAAGAGCATAAGGAGAGCAGCTCTTCAGCTCTGCCTGAAAACCACTGATGGAGAGGGAGCGCTGATATTCCCTTTCACAGCAATTTTTTTTTCTAAGTTATTGGCTCAGCTCTCTGCCTCCTTTCTTTCTTAGCATTAAAGAGAAGGAAAAACACAAAATGCTGCTTTTGCTTTCATTTCTGCTTATAAATCAAGCCACAAAGTCTGTCTTAGCCTCTATCTGTTAACTAGGAAAACATTCACTGGCTGTATTCTGAACAGACACTGCAATTCGTTCTTCTTTAGTATAGGATTATTTCTTGAGAAGCAAAGCTGACACAAAGGCCTCCGTTTCCCAGCTACAACAAAATGGAAATAAGTCCTGAGAACCCCCCTTTTGTAGAAAGTCTGCAGATATTTTTTCCAATTCTAGATGATATGGTTTGTAGACAATGTTGCTTAAATAGGCTTTAAATGTATATAGTGCATAAAATTTAGCAAATGGCTAAGAAATGGGAGAAGATGTCCACACAACCTACGAAATAAAAAAATAGCTGAAAAAAAAAAAAGGGGGGGGGTCAAATTCTTTAGGTAGAAATTTATCTTATGTAAATACCAACCAGGAGATAATTGCTGCTACTATTATCATTTTCCATATATTTATTTATTTTATATATAGTTTTCGAACTATAGCTTTCACCTATAGTTTTGGAATATTTTACAAAGAAAACCCTAATAAGGAAATTGAGAAAGCAAGAGAACATTTCCCAGAGCCCTGAAGGGAAGCCAGGGCCAGCGGTCAGGTTTCCTGAGTTTTGAAGCAGCTTAGTTTGGTACACTGCCTTCTTCCCTCTGTCTTACCTGAACCCCTTAATTCAAATTATTCAGGCTCAGGTTTATACACGACTTTGCCTTCATTTTGTTCACTCTTAATTTTAATGCTGTTTTCAATGACTTGTTCACTAAAGTCTATTTTTCTTTTGTTCCTAAACCCATTCAAAAATCACTGGTTTGCAATCTTGACTATTCCTTGGCTTCTGTTGAACAGCCTTATCCTTTAGAAAGCTTCAAAACATAAGAGAGAAGAATACCCAGAGGGGGGGAAAAAAAGACGAAAGACAGAAGGAAATAATGAAAACTGAATGATAAATCAACACTAAAAAGGGAAGAAGAGAAACATCAGATAAAAGCCAGTTTATCCATGCCATATGTGCCAGCCAAACTTATGTCAATTATTCTTCTAATCCTAAATAGAGATGCCTGCCTTTCTTACAAGAAATGTGTCAATTTACTGAACTAACCGTGAGGAAAAATGCATTTAAAAGTCAGAGAAAAAAGTTAAAAATGAGGAGATAGCCTACCATAGCCTCAATAAGCAGGTCAAAAAACCAGGATGGATGTAAAGCATTTACCTACATCCAAATACTTCTGGAAGTAGGAGCAGGACAGTCTAATGTCAGGTACTCCTTGTTTAAATCTGCAGTTACCCAACTAGAGCAATTCTGTTACCCCTGCAAATGATACTGGGCATAGACAAAGACAAAGCAGAGGCCAGCAGCAGGTTCTCCCAGTAGGATTTCGTTTCAAGGAGTAATTTCACAAACCCATTTGAAATTCTGCTGAACAAAGATTGCTCTTGGACTCAAAACTGAGCAAGACACATGCAGACTGCAGCTCATTAAAACCTACAGGGCAGTCCTTGAGGTCCTTTGCTTTTACTCAAGCAAATACCCACAAAGCCATTCTCACTTTGCAGAGAGAAAAACCATGACAATCATGGGGAAAACATAACAAAACAAAAAACCCCGCAGAAGCACTAAGGCTGTAGACTGTTTAAAGGGAAATAAACACTGAAGGAGAAAGCAGTATTATACTTGTATCTCATGGCTGAGCATTTTGTTTGTCGAGCTAATGCAAAACCCACAAATTCTTCTCTGAACAGCAAAAGGTTTAACTTCATTGGGAAGCAACTTGTTTGAGTGAAATAAAGTAAATAGAATTTGCCAATTCTATTTTCTCTTTGAAAGACTCTTTTGGAGTGAACTCTGGTATGATACAGGAAAAGCACATAAGTGGATTAGCAGTAATGATTCCTTTAGCAATAATGACAAGCAAATACTGCATGTGCCAAGAACTGTACCAACACACATCACCCAGAGAGCAGAGAGCAAGCTCACTTCATTTCAGAGGAAGACTGAGACAGCTAACAGACACATGCACAGAATAAAGGGGTTGTCTTAAAAGACAAACTTTTGTACAAACTACTGGATATTGTGTCTCCATTGGTTGTTTTCTTTCCTTGGAAGCAGCAGCAAGGGCAGTGGGATGGTGAAACCAATAGCCAGACAGCAATAACTGTGCAGGGAAGCCTGCCAAGGGGACCCGTGAGACAGCACAAGGTGCGTGCATGAGCACAGGCTGAAGGGGATTTTACCTCCCATCTCAAACACCCTGAATCAATTTTCTAACCATTAAGGTATTGTTTAGGAGACTTGTCATGCTTTGTACCAAATGTACCAGACCAGTCATGCCTGTGGGGTTTAAAATGGCAGACTTGAATTGGAGGAAATCTGGAAGAAAACTCCAAATGTACTTGCTAGGCACATCAACAAGGTTTCTGTTGTCTGATTTTTATTAAATAAGAATATTAGAGAGAGGGAGAGAACACACACATTAGGAGGAATTTAAAGTAACTTATAAAGATAATCCAATTCGGTATTCTCAGCACCATTACAAAAAAAGTCTAACAATTGGTCGCTTTGTTTGTATTGATTTGGAATTTCCTGTCTCCCAAACTATCCGTACACATTGAGATGGAAGAGTTATTTCTACTCTAACATTGATTACTTCCATTCCATGCAAAAGTTCAATAACACTTGCAGAAAAGAGTAGGTCACCTTTGCAACAGAAGAACAGAATTATTTTGCCTTCATTCCTGAACCTGCACATATTTTTGGGTGCCCCCAATAAAGAAGTAGATTTAAACAGATTATTTCCTTAAAATGAGTCAGACCTACTCTCCCAGGCCAGATCCCCTCCAGATATCTGCATTTTAAGTGAAATCTATTCCACAGTCCAGTGGTTTTCAGCACTGAATTTAAACTAGAGCTTCAGAAGCATGCTGTAAAATTATATACGTACCTATAAATTGTTGATTTTAAGCCACACTAAATACTGCTTAAGCTATGGGAATTTTAAGCCCACTTTACATTAAGCTGGACCCTTGCCTAACACCAGCTAATGCACTCTTTGTAGATACACAAAGATATTTTAAGTCCCTTTCCAGTAACATTTTTTGCTGGTACCATAATAGAGACCTTGAAAAACCATGCATAAGACACCTGAATATTATGCCATCAGGATTTACTAAGTAATGCGTAAGACAGAAAATTTTTATGCCTCTTCGTTCTCAGATTTATGCTGGATCACTTTTCCAAGGTCATTTGTAATCACCGTCTGCAGTGACAGCAATACCTGCAGTATTTTTCATTCCAGGTCTTATCACAAGTCATTCCTCTCATGTTTTCCTGTACTATCCTAGAAAAAAAGATTGGCCTGTTCCAAGAAGAATTTCTTTCACCAGTACATCCTGTGCTAAATTCTCAGGCAATGGTATTTTACTTCAGCAGCTTTACACCAACCCGTAAAAACAGGAAGTTCATTCTGGATTCTGAGTCATAATCAAGAACATAAAAAGGCAGGTTACAAATAGACAAGGGTGCTAATGTTTCTGAAGTGATGAGCTCCAAGGAAGTAATTTGAAATACATAATTTCTCACTGCTCAGGAGAAAGCAACAATTTTAAATTGACACAGAGGTAGGCAATCTGTAACGATAAGGTGGCATTTACATTTGGTGGTCTATCCGGAAAACCGTTCAAGGGCAGGCACTTTATAAGAATTTTTCATTAATTATGTCCAGCATCAATACAAATGGACAATTAATCAACATGTTTTTGGAAAGCAATACTTTTCTTTTGCACAGAGAATTGTTAAAGTTCTATGCAGAGGGAGAATAAAGGAGCTGTAGCTGAAAAGCTCAGTATAGCAGATTTAATAACCTTCACTCAGATACATTATAAAGCTATTAAATGTCTGCCATTCAGGTAATTATTGGAGGTTTGCCATATCTTTTACTGTCTCCAGGCCAAGACATGAGGAAAAGGAGAGGAAAAAAAAAAACAGGAGGGGAACTTAATGGATCTAGCCAAGGAGCTTTTTCTCAGTAATTATGCCTGATTGAAAAATTGTCTGCTTCAAAGAACAGAAACCTGAAGCTTTATTAGTAATGAGAGATCTCAAGTTTCTAATTAACTGAAAACAAAAGTACCACACATTTCACATTGTACGTTCTTGTCACACATAAGCCCCTGTTTTCAAATTACTCTCTGAAGGACTAATTTGCACATGACATGATGGAGAGGGGGATGGGGAATCTTAAAAATAAAATAAATCCAGTGCTTCAGGAAATAAAGTTTGGCTTGTCTAGAAATCAGGCTGCTTAACTGACCAGCTAACTACCCTAAACCTGCCCAAATTCAAGTGCAGATGTATACTACCTTTTATGTATACCTTCATGTGAGAGGAAATAAACCCAGGCTCACTGTGAAGCAAACCAGGAAAACTATTTGAATTATATGTTTTTCTACATAAGTAATAAGCTGGAGCTGCACAAAGCTGGGGAAGAAGCCTGCATGGCAGAGGACTAACTCCTGCACAGGTCATTTTCACCTGCACATTAACACCCATTCCCCTTGTGCCTTTGGAAGAGCAATTCTGTTCGTACGGTTTGCCACTCTGTGCACTGGGAATAAACGTTGGGAGTTTCCGGTTGAAGCCAGAAGGCCCCCAAGTGAGAGACCTACTGCAAACACCCACCATATAAGAGCCTCTGCACACAGAAGCCAAATCCAGCACAAAAATTTATCCCTACCCTTGATTTCTGCGCGCCGTTATCCTTCACTTTCACTGAGGCTGGCGAGGCAGAGCTAAAGGACAGGACCTGGAGGTCTCCACAGAACCAAGGTATCTGGAGGACACCTGAACTCAGTAGAGACTGGATATTACATGTGCCTCAAACAGACTTATTTCCAAGTACCTGGCTGTGAAATTCTGTACTTAGTGGTCAATTTGCATTTGGCAGCCTCACTATCACCTTTAACTACAACAGCATTTCACAACACCAACAGTCCTTGCACTGATTCACATGATGTCCTAACTCGATCTCATTCCCAGTTTTTCAATTTCTATCTCATTTTTGCAGGTTATTAGGACACTGTCTGCCAGCATTAGAAATGGCAGACGAGACATTACTTACATTTTCCTGCTAGATGAGACTTCATGCAGAAAGCAATCTCATCATCAAGGAATTGGGAGGAAATAGAGGCAAATGCTTCCTACTGAGCTGGGCTGCTCGCTACATCCCAAGTGAGGAGTTTAGCCCATCAGCAAGCACAGGAGAAGTGTCCCATACTGCTTTCAGTTAGTGACCTGTGCTAATGGGCCAGGTATATATTTCAGAGTCAAAAAGTTCATTCTGTTGCAGATGAAAACATCTTCCCATGATATCTCCCTGCAGCCTGTCATTACAGGGCATACACTCTGCTAGCAACATCGTCACTATTTGCATGCCCGTATCTAGTTAGCAAAGCTCTGTACGGCACTGGCCACACATGCCCTGGTGTGCTAGACAGTTCCCACAGGCTTTCAAAAGATGCTACACTCATTCACTACTGATGCTGACAACAGAAACTGCTTCAAAACTGATGCCAGAGTCACTGCAGACCTGGGAGACAGAGAAAATGCACAGCAAGTGCCCCTGTTGGGCATGGAGCACAGAGCTGACACCACTTCTGAAGCAGTACGCTACACTTCTGCAGGACAAAACAATATGAAAAAAGTGGTGTGAAAGAGGTGGCACCAAGGCCATCCAAAGCTGGAACCACAACTGGATATCGATAACGAAGGGATAGACAATGCTGTTTTGAATCCCAAAAGGGAAGATAAAAGCCTCCTCCTACCCCTTTAGAGTAGAGAAAAAAAACCAACAAAAAAAAATCAGGATGGAAAGACTGAACCCAAGACAAGGCATAAATGAGGGTATATGGACATACCACAGATGAAAACAAGACTGTTGGTTTCTGGAAATCCATGCAAGAGAGTAGGGTATGTCAAAGACTAACTGAACATGACTGGATTTAGACTAGAAAATTCTGTATGCATCTGAAATTCTGGATTATATTAATAATTCAAATTGTAATTACAACCTTGGATGGGGAAGGAAATAATGAAGAACTGCATTTTCTAGAGCATTCGGAAGCAGCTGCTGCGTGCATATAGGCTCTTGTAACATGACATGAGAAGGAAACCTCTGCAAGACTCCAGGGCTCCGAGTGATCACTGAAGGACACAATTATTCTACTGTCCTAAAGAGTCTGACTAGTCACTATTGCAAGGCTAATTGCCTGTCCTTTCAGAGATTGTCATCAACCTGCCACTGGATCACAAACAATTATTTCTTTTTGGAGAGAAGCTGTAACACACAATTTCTCCTTCAAGCTAGGTAGTATTTTTATTTGGATGCGGTATTTTTTCAGCTTTTCAGATCTCATGCAAGAGCTCTGAGGGGACACATACACTTCAGTTTAAGCCCGACTTTACAAGGTTTACAGCACTAAACATAAATCTTCCATGCTGCTGAAGATGGCACTGCTAAGTCTTTTCAAAGGACCTCACTGAAATACCTAGCAAAGTCTGGGCCAGGATATTTCCATGCTTGATCTCTTTGCTGATATTATCAGGAAGAAGATGCATCACATCCAGCTGTGGAAGCAGACAGAGAAGAGCTCCCCTGGCCAGTGACAACTGGAGTAAGACTGCCTTATTTCACAGATGGTAGATCCAACAGTTATTATCTGGTAATGACAGAGCCAACATTTAATCTATCACCTACAAGGACAATCAAAACCAGAGTGCCTGTCTCTACTACGTGTCCAATGGAAGCAGTAATTACGTGCAGAGAGGGCAAATCTCATGCCCCATTATATGCAGCAGCATAATAGAGGTTTGTAAACTGTCTTTACCCCCTGCTGCAATGATCCTGAAGTCATCCCTATACTTCTCATTTCATCAGAATAAACCAGGAAAGCTTAATTTATTCCAAGATAAACATAGCATTCACTTTAAGGGACCCAAGTTCTCTTCTCTCCTGTTAAATACTTGATTTTGCAATTTCATCTCCTCATTCTTCCGGTGTAACATTGAAACATTAACTTGTTTGTTTACACAGTCACAGAACAGTTCGTGTTAGAAAGGTTGGAAGGCACTGCTCAGACGAGGGTTAACTACAGCAGGTTGCTCAGGTTACTTTACAGTCAGGTTTTGACTGTTTCCAAGGATGGAGACTCCACAAGCTGTCAGAGCAACCTGTTCCAGTGTTTGACCCAAAACCTGCTAGAGTCAACAATCAACCTTCTACGGGCTTCAACATGTAGTGAGTTACCTTGCACAATCCCACTCATTATTTAGGCTCATAAATACTCTAGAAAGATCTTGGAGGTTTTCTGAAATCAAGTGATTTTGCACTGTACTTCATAAGACAGTTAGATGCAGTGGTATGGGAACAGTACATAAATCATTCAGAACAAGTTCGAGTCAAATAGCTTGATGTCTGTGTATTATCAATTTTCCATGTCTCATTTGAAGACAAAACCCCATGTAAGTCTCTCAAATATGCTCTCATAATTCACAATTTACAAGCAGAGAACTTGTTTTCTGTTTTATACTGAATTTATCTAGATATTTTGGCTTTAGGGACCTGTAATAATATCAAATAAAAAGACCTTGGCTTAAGACCAAATTAAGTATCATTGTAGTAATTGACTAATTGAATCAAACTTTAAAAAGTAGCAGAAAGGCTACACAGTTTATATAATCATATTGTGAAAATAGTGTTTTCAGAAAATTGGAACAGTGCTGTTTCAGCTAACTAAAAAAACCCTCCACCAGCTTTTAATTATCTAGAACCAAAGCCTAGGGAAGTATTTTGGTGCTTGGAAAGCACTACTTTATTGGAAAGGACAGTAGAAATGAAAAAACAAACAAACAAACAAAGTCAAAGAAAATCAGTACTTAGGAGCAAACAAATTTTGACAGAGCACAAAGATTTTCTCACCCCCCTCTACATTCAGATACCCAAGTCTATAATAAAGGCAAACACTTAGCTAAAGGCTTTTTTACTGCCCCCCCCATTGTCCTAGCTCACACTGATCAATGCATCAGTAGCTTCAGAAAAAGCTAAAACTTTGTGGCTAAATCCAGGCAGTTTGGATGGGGAAAGTGAATTATGTAGGGGCAAAAGTGGCTTTGTGTTCTTTTGCCTCTGTTGACAGACTCAGGAGACAAGCATGGGCTTGTGTTAGCCCCTCATTCTGGCTATGAGACCACGAATCTAAAGCAGTCCGTTTCAAGTTCCTGTTGATCCAATATATTCATTCTATTCTCTACACGTTAAGGAGGGAATAAATTCTACTATCTTTAACAGAAAGGAATTATTGTGGGAGAAAAATGTTGCTTAAAATGTTCAAAACTGAAAAAGTGCTCATCACATTAACTACTGCAAGCAGGCTCCTCTCGTTAGGCTCGGCAAAGGTGGCAGTGCATTAAATCACATACTACTGCAGATGTACCATGGAAAGAAACTGCACTTTCATTCCTTGGGCTTGATATATTTTGCAAGGCAATCATGTCCACACTTGAACAGAGGAGTTTTGCGGACTTTGCCCCCTCCCCCTCCAAACGCATTATATTCCTCCCAACTCCTATTTTACAGGGAGATTTTAGATGAAACTTTTTACTTATCGGTGTTATCACAGCAGTGTTAATAGACCTTATAAACATTAAAACTACAGCATGGATAAAACCTGAGTGTAGGAACAAGATTTGGGGAAGGGGGGTAATGAAGGCATCCCTACAAGACTTGACAGTCTGTTTGTACAGTTCTTTATTATTCACTTGGTATCCTGTGAGTGCTAAGCAGTGCACAGTATTAGTTCTTTCCCTAATCACAAACCAACTGAAAGTGGTATTTACTAGAGGGATGATGGTTTAATTAAAAAGAAAACATTTCATAACTAAGACACAGCCATGAGAAGCAATTACACAAGCCTTCAGAGATCACTGAAAGCTGTGGTCAGCCCTCTTAGCAGGGAAGCTCAATTTTGGAGTCCTTCAGCTAGGTCTGTTAGTCAACATGCACTTTCTTACACAAGGCAAACTGTTCCACTTATGGAGGACTGCTACAAAGTAGTCAACATTAAGCTTATCTTTTTAGTCTGGATAGCTAGTTTATCCTTTTTTCTTAACACAGCACATAAGCAGCTAATAAATACACAATATTTTCAAGAGTTTTTTTAAGAAAAGTGTTTTGCCTCAGTATGTTCAAGTTAATTATTCCGTAACAGTCAGGGCTCAGAAAAGAAATGTTCTTGCAGTAGCAGGATTAAAAGTCAACATGACAACAGTGCCCTGCAAGTTGTCGTGTGTGGTGGGTTGACCCTGGCTGGATGCCAAGTGCCCACCAAAGCTGCTCTGCCACTCCCTTCCTCAGCTGGACAGGGAGAAAATGTAACAAAAGGCTCATGGGTCGAGATAAGGACAGGGAGAGATCACTCACCCATAACCATCACAAGCAAAACAGACTCGACTTGGGGAAATTAACTTAATTATTTACCAATCAAATAAGAATAGGGTAATAAGAAATAAAACCAAGTCTTAAAACACCTTGCCCCCACCCCTCCCTTCTTCCCAGGCTCAACTGCACTCCCAATTTTCTCTACCTCCTCCCCCCGAGTGGTGCAGGGGGACAGGGAATAGGGGTTGTGGTCAGACCATCACACACTGTCTCTGCTGCTCCTTCCTCCTCAGGGGAGGACTCCTCACACTCTTCCCCTGCTCCAGCGTGGGGTCCCACCCATAGGAGACAGCCCTCCATGAACAGCTCCAGCATGGATCCTTCCCACAGGCTGCAGTTCTTCACAAACTGCTCCAGCGTGGGTCCTTTTCACACGGTGCAGTCCTTCAGCAGCAGACTGCTCCAGCATGGGTCCCCCACAGGGTCACAAGTCCTGCCAGCAAACCTGCTCCAGCATGGGCTCCTCTCTCTGCAGGTCTATAGGTCCTGCCAGGAGCCTGCTCCAGCACAGGCTTCCCATGGGGTCACAGCCTCCTTCGGGCACATCCCCCTGCTCCAGCGTGGAGTCCTCTCTGGGCTGCAGGTGGATATCTGCTCCACCATTCACCTCCATGGGCTGCAGGGGCACAGCTGCCTCATCATGGGCTTCACCAGGGGCTGCAGGGGAATCTCTGCTCCGGTGCCTGGAGCACCTCCTCCCCTCCTTCTTCACTGACCTTGCTGTCTGCAGAGTTGTTCCTCTCACATATTCTTACTTCTCTCTCCAGCTGCAGTTTGTGTCCTGGTGGTGGGATTTTTTTTTTTTTTTAGTATCTGACAACCACTTAATGATACAAAACATTAATCTTGAACTGATCTTCACACTGTACAGAAATTTTGCTAAAGCCTTCACTAAATGAAAATGGACTTCACTTTGCCACAAGAAAGCCACAAAAACCCAAATGAGCCAAGATGCAATAATGCCCACCAGGTGTGAAGATATAATAAAAAGCAGGGTATTGCTTGAATATAAGTACTAGCTACTATGGTCACAGACACTAGAATGAAACTCTGAAGACACAGTGTGAGTGACATCTCTTTTCTGACCCTTCACCTCATAAATCTGATCTACACTTGGTTTTTTATGGATGAAGATCCGTAGCTCCAGCCTCAAGTTGGTGGAACAGGAACTTGCTGTTTCTCTCAGCAGGTCTCAGCTATCAGTTGCACATCTTGGACCTGCAGACCTGAACTTAGAGGCTCCTTCTGCAGTCCTTTATCATCTGCAAGATAAAGGAAAAACCTAGCAGGATATCAGTCACAGGACACAGGTAATACACCTTTGGCATCAATGCATTGCTGTGAGCAACCTCCCTGGCAATAAGTTAACCTCACATTGGAAAGGTGAAAGACTGACACTTGGAAGAAGTTTTAAGAGGAACACAAAGTCTTTAATTTAATCCTTAATCTTCAGAAATCCACATGAGAGAGGCTCTTAGTTCCAACTGTTCAAATGCAGGCTACTTTGCGCTTCCCCCAAACCCAAAGGAAAGTTGCAGTCATCCCACACCGTGGCATTAAGAGCTAGCCTCTACTTCATGTCTTTTTGGAACTGAACTGGTATCCAGCAGCTGCGGGATGGAAACAGCCTAACACATCCTTGAACAAAAGGTTTGGAGATGAGAATCCTGAAAATCCTACAGCCTGGTATCAGGTTGCTGAGCTCTCTCTTCCCACAGAACAAAAATAAGTATTATCAAGCAAGCTGATTGCATATTAAAGATTTGCTGAATCAGAATACACTAGAAATGAGTTGGCTCAGTTGAACAGAAGCCACGCTTTATTTCATGCAGCATTGTATTATTTATTTTCCTGACTTCTATGATTAATTTGAATATGGAATTATTTGATGGCACTGAAATGACAGAATTTAAATTATTAGGTTGTTTAGTACTTCTAGCAACAGCTAAATTGAGATTCGGAATGTTTCTATCCATTGCTACAAACCGAATAAGCTTCGATTTGCCTTCTGATCAAGTTTGTACAAAACATGCTGTCCTGGTTTCGGCTGGGATAGAGTTCATTTTCTTCCTGGTAGCAGGCATAGTGCTGTTTTTTGGATTTAGGATGAGAAGAATGTTGATAACAGTGATGTTTTAGTTGTTGCTAAGTACTGCTTATGCTAGTCAAGGACTTTTCGGCTTCCCATGCTCTGCCAGGTGCACAAGAAGCTGGGAGGGGGCACAGCCAGAACAGCTGACCCAAACTGCCCAAAGGGATGTTCCATACCATATGATGTCATGTGCAGTGTATAAACTGGGGGGAGTTGGCCGGTGGGCTGCAATAGCGGCTTGGGGAAAGGCTGGGTATTGGTCGGTGGGTGGTGAGCAATTGCATTGTGCATCACTTGCTTTGTATATTCTATTATTATTACTATTTTATCTTCCTCTGCTGTCCTATTAAACCGCCTTTATCTCAACCCACGAGTTTTACTTTTTTTTCCCCTGATTCTCTGTCCCATCCCGCTGCGGGGGGGAGGGTGAGCGAGCAGCTGTGTGGTGCTTAGTGGCCAACTGGGGTTAAACCATGACACATACATTGAACAAATGAACTTGCAGGTTTTGAGTGAAAAGAGAAGGGATGTGAACTGCTAAGAGAAAACAGAAGTGAAAGCTCTAGAGATTAAAGATCTTTCATTTATCCTCAGAGTAGGCACAACAGCACGTCTGTGCTGTGCCTCCATCCACAGCTGCTACCTACACCAGCCCTGCTCTGCAGTGCCCATCACAAGATTATGTATCTGCTGTCTCTGAGCAATCCGTTACATTATATGGGGAAGAGGCTTTGGCTGCCTTCATTCATATGCAGCCCTTTCATAAAAAGAATTCCACATTCACTCAATCAGTAAAGCAAATCTTTAAGACAGCAGTCAGGTCACTGAAATCCTTCCCCCCCCCCCCCCCCCCCCCCCCCGCCCCACTGCACAGAACACCTATGGGATTCGGTCACTTTCCTTCCCCTCTTCATTCACTGAAAACTCAAACTGCGTTTTCCTTCATAGCTTTTCTGATACTACATGGCTACAACACAGGGGTTTTTTTGTCAATTGCTGTACCAACAGGAAAATAGCAATTCACATGGACCACCCACCGTGTGACCATCAACTAACACTTAGCAACTGATGAGCCAGGCTCTGTGCGCACACATCCATCACAGCCCTTAGAAATGGCATTTGGTAGACAGTGATCAACTAAATTGGTATTCCAGAGCGAAGCCTTCCCACCATGTGAAGACCACAATTATGATTTGCTACTCTCATCCTGTACAATACATAACAAGCATTGACGCATGCAGAACATTTACCAGCTCAACCACAAGCCATACTAGAAAATAATAGGTGCAGCTTTCCCTGCATTGCAAGTCTGCTTTGAGAGGTGCTCCACATTGCAAAGTAAAAATACTAAGTTAGGAATTGGTCAAGCTGGCAGTTACCCATGGGGGTAGATGACAGGGGGCTGCTGCCTCCATTGCCAATGAGGCTCAAGGGAGCAGCTGGCAGTGAGGTGCCACCATAGTGAGTAAGGACTGGCCCTCTCTGCACCCCATACCATCCCTCTGGGTGGGAGCAGCAGCAAGCCTGGCTTCCCAAGCTGGCTGCTCCTCCTCTCCTCCCACCTGCCCCTTGTGCCAGGGCTGCAGAAACTAAAAGCAGAAGCTGCTTAGGCAGACTACCTGTTCCTTCCCAGACAAGAAAAGCAAACCCATGCACAAAATACCCATCTGTTTCCCTTCCTCCCCCCCAAATACGTAAATCTCTTTTCAATGACTTCTACCTATTCAGCAGAATTTTGAGAGCAGCTCAGCTCAACATTTCACTCCCTGACAGACATCCTAATCCCTTCCAACTCTGTCAGCCCTGAGACATCACCACCTTGAAAACACTTCCTGTGTATCTAACACACAAGTTATTTACAGCACAGCACTCCTCGTATTAGTCACTACTTTATGGCCTGGACCTGTGCAGGCAGGGGGGCCATTAGCACTGCGACACAAGGGGATGGCATGCTGACGCCTGCAAACCAGGATGCACAGGGAGAGCTGCATGGTTCTGCTGGGCACTTGCTTCAGGTGAGCATGGGTACATGTAGGTCAATGCATTATTCACATCTCCCAGGCACTGTGCACTGGATCTGCAGAAGCTTTGAACAGCGACAGCAGAAGCTGCAAGAGTCAGCAGCTGTAAGCCAGCACAGCCACTTCCTAGGCAGAGAGTTCCAGTCCACAGAGCCTGGGGAGCAGCCTGCACCCTACCAGCTCATACTGGCTGTGCTGTTCCCCAAGGATGAAGTGAGGGACAGATGTGATTCCAAGTTCCAAAAGCTTATCCCAATTTTTTCCCCACCTATTCCAGATCTAATGAAGGTAATCCTTTCACTTACAGACTTTGTTTCTCATTTTAACACCAGCACAGCTAAACAGTGCTATCTTCAGCTGGTTGTTACCAATGTTTTGTATCAATTTAAAAAAAAAATTGAAGCAGGCTGAAATGTGGCTTTAAGATGCTTCTCATGGTGGAGACATATGGTAAGTGTTATGAGCACAGTAACATTTGAGAAATGAGAGCAGAGGGATGGACATCATGGGATTAGGCTCTGCAAAAGATTTTTCCTTCCATAGGTTACAATAGTGCTTCCTCCTAATGGTACCTCCATATTTCTGGCTACTCAAGAACTGGAATAAATCTGCAACTTGCTTGATAGATCTTTAGATCAAAAAGGAATATAGATCTTCAGTGCAAGGAGATGTGAGATGACACTGACATCTACCCTTTGAGCACTTGCAAGAGTTTAATGAGGAAAGCTCCAGTATGATTCTTCTTTTGCACACAGGCAGACAGATGCAAAATGTAATCCACAAAATGGTTATTTTTTAAAGGATTCCTGAAAATGCATACGGACCACAGTACATTCAGAAGAGTTCAAATGTATGTTTGTGAAAGCTGAATTATTTCATTTTCTATTATAGTTAAATAGCACTAGTGCTTGTCAAAGTTATTAGACCTGACAACTTACATTTTGTGCCCCTGATGTCAGCTGAACTTTACCAGTCTCTTTAAATGCCAAAACTGACATGTAAGAACAGGAAACAAGGGCTTCAAGGATACTCTTTTTGGTTATGCTTGCTTATACCATACCAGAATTTCATTCGATTTCCTGATATAAGTTACTTTACACCCTTACTGGAACAAGTACTTTTCAGGAACTCATGCAAACACATACAGGCAGTAGTGAGCTGTCTACCTACATTGTTTACATTGTATGCATCTTGGCTAGAAAAGTGATTCTACTGTTATACTCATCTCTGGACATTCAGGAGATTTTTATCACACCAAGTAACCAAAAAAGAAGTTTGCTTGAAGATAACTCTTCTGCAAGGTCTGCAATGCAATTTGCAGGAAACCTTTCCTTATTTTGCTCAGATCAACCATCTAAGAACCAAAGCCTCATATAATTCTGAAAGGGCATTTGGCCTAAAAATATTCAAGGGATATTATACCCACAGCAAGGAAAACCCAAGAATAGCAGATCCCCACCTGTCATCGTCCGTCCGTACCCCCCCCCCCCCGCCCCAGTTGTGGGGGGAGCCTTCAAATGTCAATTGCCATTAAAACATCTTTTAAAACCTTTGTTCAGCATGACAGTCCGAAATTCAAAAGATAAGTCTTACTTCTCTGCAGGAATAAACAGTGTGATATATTTTTAAATGGAAGTTTGGATTTTTTTTTTAATGTAAATCCTCATCAAAAGCTGTATTCTCAAATATATTTCACAGTTTATTCATGCTGAGAAGCACTTCTTATCTTCTGAAATTCCAGACTGTTGGCCTGAACAAAATGTATACAATTTGCTTTTAACTGTTTCAGTGCATTGCACAGGGAGGAAAGGAGAATGCCAGAGGGATTTCCCTGATCTGAGGCAACCACTTAAGCACTCAATACAGAAACCCAGTAAAAATCCAAGTCATTCCATCTTCACTGCTATCTTAACCTAAATTAATCTGCTCAGTTTAGCCACTGTTAATGAAGGCTCTCTTTTCTTTCTGGAAATGTATCTATCAGCTGTATTACCATTTCAGCTGTGCTTAAAAAAGTTAAATGACTCACTGCAAGGTAGAGATCATAAAGCATATTACAACTCTACCCATTAGGAAGCATAATAAAGACAAGGCCTGGATATTCTAGAGAAGAGGGACAATGAAAAGACTTTAAGCAGAGACAGGAACAGGGCAAGGACTTTCTCTTATTCTAGTCAAATTCCTCAGTCTTACATAATACCTAGCTAATTTTACAAAAGCAATGGATTCTGGGTGATTAAGAAAATAAATCTATTTTTACCACACAAATTTTTTCTAAACAACGTATTTTTTACTTTTGCAGGGGATGACCATGCAACTAAGCTTATAACTCAGTTTATATTGCTTTGCTCCCCTGCCTTTATATCCCTGCTACATTCTCTGTGAACAGAATAAACAGATCTTCAGTACTGTTGCTCAGAGTACTCTGCTGATTTATAGTGGCTTTTGCAGCTCTGCTGCCTATCCCAGGTAAACCATTTTTTGCAAGATGATGCATTAAGGAGAGTTTTTCCAATCAGCTGTTCTCTGTAACATCTAGATTCTTTGTTTTAATTAAACAGTTAAGAAATCATTAATTTCCTTATGAGTGAAATCATGTAGTTCCTTCCAATTTGTATGATTTTGATGATACCAATATGTATAATTTCATATAAACAACTTGGAGATCCAGATAGATATTCACAGAATAAACCATGAATAATCAGTTAATAATTGTAAAGCACTTTGAAGACAAGAAGTGACAAATACTGTCATCTAACCATGCACTTTGTTTAGACTTGCCAGGGGCTCTAATAACTGAAGCACCTTGCCAAGTGAATAAAATTGCTAGTTTCTGTATTAAAACATGTAAAATGTGACTCTAGAACAAAATCATAATGAAGCAAGCAACAAACCCCAAACACATATAAATTTGGCGGGGGGAGGGGGGAAGAGTGGGGAGGGGAATAAATCCTGAGCACTTTTGCTGGCAAATGCCATGATTAGCCTTTGGATTTTTTTTAAAAGTAGTCAGATGCTACAAGGATCTTAAATAACAAAGAGATAAAAAGACATTTTTGTTGAGAATGGCATTTAATCAGGTTCCTGGATAACACTGGACACTACTAAAATACTGGTTTCTTTACAGTATTTTAAGAGATAACTACAACAAAAGTTAAGCTTGCAAATAAGCACTGAAGAGGAGAAATCTGATTTCTTTCAGGTGAGTATTTCCTCCAGAGGCGATACTGTCCTGGCAGTCCCCAGCTCCTGCCCCATCAGCTGCCAGGCTGGTAACGCTCTAGCCCTATGCCAGGTTTGTTCCCATCTGAACAGCATTTGGGACACAGGCCAAGCCCAGGCTTGACCTACACCCACTGCACACCCAGACTTGAGCCAGCCCTTGCACAGCATCAAGGAGGAAAACACATGGGTGCATTCTGTCATGCACCTGGCCAGGGGCTCATGAAACTAAAGCAGGACACGTTATTTCTGCAGTGCAAGTTAAAACCTCTCTCAGCTCCAAAAATAACACCACTTTATTTAAGGTATTAAAGTCCTCTACAAAGGCAAATTAAAGTTTTATCTCATGCCCTGGGCCAGCAGAAGCGAATGTTCCATTTACCAGAACCAATGAACTTCAGTGCCTTCAGGGTCCAGCTCAATTTTAAGTGCTCTTATTTCGTTAAACCTCTTGCTTTTTTTAAAAAAAATATACATCCTCTTTAGCACACCACATGGTCACTAAGATCACACACCTCTTTGTCTTCATCCATACAATAACTCTACATTGTATTATTCAGCTACCATTACACAGTATTTCTGCCAGTTATCTGCATACTGCCCGTTTTACACATTCTGTGAACGTACAGGCACATGTTTGCGTGTGTTCATGCAGTTTCTTTATCTTTTAAGAATATCTATTCCCCCTTCCCTCCAACAAGACACAAGGAAATCTTCCTAACCAAGAAAATGTCAGTCTTTCTGAAAAAGAAGTTACAGAGAACAAATTCAATGCCTATTTGATGATTTTCAGTCCTCACCTCTCCTCTGCCTCTCCAAAAACTCTACTCCTCTCCTCCCACTTCAGAGCGGAGATTTTAACAGACAGCATTTATTCCTGTGGACTGTATTTTATCACAGCAGCCCACTTCCCTTATCACCCTCTACACTTCCCCACTTTTACAGCCTGAAGCCTCTGTCTGTACGCTGTTTCCCCAGGAATTATTCTTGTAATCTGTTGAATGGAGACCTACTTGAAAACAATGAAACCTTATTCCACGCTCCCTATAAGAAGCGACTACAATGCAGACTTAAATGCTTTGAAAGCGTGGACTGGATTTGCCCTCCCAGGGCTGCTCTGCACTAGGGCTCTGCCTTGGAGTAAGCGAGCTATCAGGGGCTGTAACTACTGGCGCTGCCTGTACTGCAGCGCAGCGTTAACTGTGCTCACTGCTATTGCAGCCAACTGACATGGGCCCTATAACCCAAATCCACCCTTTCACCAACAGCTCCACCAGGACACGCTCCAAACTCATCACAGCTTTGGCCAAGCCAGGGTCAGTCCCGTGCAGCAGCTCCTTTCATAAGGCTCTCTGTAAGCGTCTGCTCTTTCCAACGAACCTTTCCCTCCGTCGAGGATACTCATTTTCCTATTCATGGGTGACACGCCAACAGTGGCAGGCAAGGAAAGCGGGCATGGGCCATCTCCAGCTTTTCTAGGGGATTTCTCCAGCTCAGTCCCCAAAGGGCAATACTAAGCCTGGAGCAGAGCTCCTCCACTGTCCCATCATTCCCACTCTAAGCACCATTCACAGTATTTTCAGGAGCAGAAAGATTGCAGTCATGGTCCATTTCCAGGTTGAAAACGTGATCTCTGTAGCATACAATGCAAGCAATTAGGCAATTTTATATATGACAGATTCACAGGAACTAACTTATTAACATTTCGTTCTGTAGAGGCAAGGTAGCTAAAAATTAATCTAATTAGCAACTTTCTGGATATTCAGAGTTATCTTTTCTTCTGGTAAAAGCCCAAATGCCCAGGAGTTTATAGAATAATTAAGTTTTTAGACCAGATGTGAAATCTCACAATAAAGTTTCAAACTATGTTCCAAGTGATTCAGTTTATTCAAAACACGTCTGTTCTACAGCATTATGTTACTACTACTGCAAACACAGCATATTTTAACGTATCTGCAACCTCACAGAAATTTGTGAACATGGTCCTCTGATTTAGTGTTGATTTTTCTAGTGACACAAAGTGATAGTCTCCATTCTCTGACCAGGGCCAAACACTGAGGGAAGGTCTGTTAGCAGTACTGAGGAACCATTCTTGCTCTGTATCCACACAATAAGGTATCAGGCTTATTTTAGAACAGAGGTTTTACAAAGATTATTTAAGAGTTTAGGGTGGAGAGGTCTATCATACCTGAGCATCTTAGAAATGTATCAAAAGCTCTGATTAGATTAGGATATGCAAATTGCAGTGAAGTTAGGCCAGGCCTTTTTCCATTTACAAGCTTGTTTTCCTGTCAATCATCAAAAAGCAACTAAAATAAATCAAAGTATCCAGGAAATCTAAGATTTATGACAGTATGAATGGCAATAGCTGGAGCTTGTCTTAGCCAGTAATTCTGATAGATACATACAGTGCAAAGTGCAAAATATACTCAAACTTCATGCAAATGTTGACATTTAATTATTTGAAAATAACAATCTTCTAGACAAACTTGAAGCAAGAGAAACAAAGCAGAGGAAGGAAGGATAAACACAGACATACATTTAGACATGCACCATTTTAACAGTTGGCGTAAGTGAATTAAAATCAAGTTTCCCATATTCTTTTAAGTTTCAGTAACATTTCAATTGTCATGATTCAACAGTGGTTTAACAAGTCTTAATTTAAGAGCTTACACACACACTTTTTTCTTAAAATGATTGCCTTCTCTTTCCAGAGGGCTGAGCCATGGGAGCTGGTGGTGGTGGTACAGAGCAACAAACTCTTCCTTCTGTGCTTCAGGGAAGGGGAGAAGACTTGCAGCAGCTCTCTAAAGATCTCTAAAGGTCCCTTCCAACCCAAAGCATTCTATGATTCTATCAACTTCTCCCAAGTAGTTAGTGATAGGACGAGAGGAAATGGGCTCAAGCTGCGCCAGGGGAGGTTTAGGTTGGATATTAGGAAAAATTTCTTCACAGAAAGGGTGGTCAAGCATTGGAAGAGGCTGCCCAGAGAGGTGGTGGAGTCACCATCCCTGGAAGCGTTCAAAAAACAGGTAGACGTAGCACTTCGGGACATGGTTTAGTCTAGTCTACCCTTAATTGGTTTAGTGTGGACTTGGTAATGTTAGGTTAATGGTTGGACTGGATGATCTTAAAGGTCTTTTCCAACCTAAACGATTCTATGATTCTATGAACATTGGCAGCAGGGGCTCACAGCCCTTCTCCAGAGAGTAGCTGACCAGCTGCCCCCACTTGCAAGCTCTTCTCCTGCCTGGAAGTCTTTTGCCCTTCAAGCCAAGAATCACAACTTTGGGTTGATTTCCATCACCCCCATCTTATTCATTGCAGTAAGCACAACCAGGTTCTTGAGCAACAGATCACCTGCAAGCTATAGTCCTGTGTCTGTACACAGGCTTCCAGCAGTCTTGTCACATCTCTGCAAGTGAATAGACCCTCTTTGCTGGAAGAAACCTCAGGAAAGCTTGTGCAAAGGCTCTCTCCCAACATTCCTTCTGAAGTCACCAAATCCAAGTGTTATATGGCAATGATGTCATCACCCTAAACATGAATTAACAGGGTTCACACTGAAAGTTAGAGGGGAAGGATCCCCTTTCTGCATTCATTCCCAGTAACAAACCTGTGCTTTAGTTTTATACATCACAGTTCTCCAGTGAGATCCAGAGAGGACTAACATATATTTAAGGTCTATAGCTTTCCCAAATTTAAAACAAAAGAAAAAGAACTATGTATGCAATACCATATAATTTCCATGCTCACTCCTGTGTCACTTCTGCTTTCCTCATTTCATTTACAGAAGTGCCAAAGGAAAATAGCCTCACTTGGTGCAGAAAAGACAATTCCAGAAGAGTTTGTATTCTGCTCCTGCTAAAACTCCACAGCAGTGACCAAGTATTATGCCTTCAGGAGAAAAAAAGTGTCACCAAAGCTAGCTTCTGTGATCTTCTGACCAAATATTACCTGCTTTCTAAATACTGCATCCTGAGTGACTATATTTTTAATAACATGAGGAATACTCTGTAGCTCTGTTTTTAGAAAGTGAAAGATTGATCTCAGGTCATTTTGATGCGGTCTGCTCTTGGCTGTGATACTGCTTCACTGACAGCAGTTAACTAAGGTCAGCAATATAATTTACCCCTTTTTAAATTACACTGTAGAAACACTGCATAGAGGAGCACATAAAGTGCGTGAGATTTAGCAGTGACCTGGGAGCTCGATCATTAAGCACACAAAGGGGCATATTCTCCTTGCTCTGAGTGCATTTCCCATTAATGCTAATAGCACATTGAGAAGAAAATATATTCCATAAACTTTCATTACTCAATTTCTCCCTTGCTCTTTGACAAATGAGTTGCTGATGTAGACTCAGAGGTAGGTAATACATCCGCTTCTTTCTATGCCAGTGCTATAGAAAACCAGAAAGGCTTTTCCCTGCAAGTGCAGACACTCCTACATCACACACTGTGGATTTGATTAAATCCAGCTTTTAAGCCATTCAATTCCAGTCAGTATTTGAGCAGAACTCACAGATGATACACTAACAAACACTACCAGGAAGGGCAGTCCTCTTTCTTCCCTTCTCATCCACTGTCCTCACACTCACGTCCCCTGCATTGCACCAGCTGTGGTGCTTGTCTGATCCCTTGGAGTGTCAATTCACCCCATTAACCAAGCAGAAAAGTAAGAATTTATCTTCTAGCATAGCAGAAAACTTGGGTATCTCTAAATGTCTTCTCATTCTCAAAAAGGGTAATTTTTTCCACATTCAACTGGTATCCTGGTGGCATTCCAAGTGTATAATTACTTTCTGGCTGTTCACATTCCCATAACACTTCTCTGTAAGATACAGCTTTTTTTATTTTGTGTCCTAAACCAATTGTGAAAGAGCTGCCACATGTCACTTTACCAGTGGCCAAATGTTGCTGATGAATAAGGTAGCTCTGAACAAGGAAAAATATTGGCCCAAAAAGAGGAAAAATTGCAGGTGTTGAAATGTCTGCTTTGGGTATCATTACACAATTCACACACAAATGGGAGATCTGGTCATTTTTCACAGGTATGAGGGACTGGTAATGGTGAAGTTGTGATGACCTCTCAAGGAGGAGCATTCAGAAGTAAAGGCAATGATGGCATGAGACAGTCACCAGAGCTTTAGATAGAGCAGCAGTCTCTGCTAGCAGAGGAAGAAAAGGTAATTTTGGGAGGGCTACCCAGGATGAAGGCATCCTGCCTCCTGAGGCTCCCTGCTGTGCCAACAGCTGCCATCAGAGCTCGGAGAGGAAGCTGTCATCCTTGCTCTGTCCTTGTGGGCCAGGGCTGGGCAGGACACTTGGTGCTGGCCCAGGAGCCCTGTTTGCCCTGGCTGGACAGCCCATTCCTGCTCCCTGCCTACCCATTCTCTGCAGAGGAATAGGAGCTGCAGGCAGCAGCACTTTGCTGCATAGTGCTTCTGCCAGTTCTGGCCCTCACCTCCCCACGTCTGTTCTTGGCCTCAGCCTTGTTTCCTCTTCCCTCCTCAGCTGCTAACAAGATTGTTTTGGGGAAAAGAGAGGTGGAAAGAGCACATCTAGACTAGATGCCCGTTGGCATTTGCTTTATAGAAGTGTTTGCTTTTATTAGGGTGGGTGCAAATAACACCTTAATTTCTTTAGCTACTGGATTTTGTAGGGGAAGGAGAGGAGGATGTTTCTTGGAAAACTGACTGGAAGTAAAAGGCTACATGGACAACTGTGGAAGTTACAACAAGTGGAAGGAAAGACAAGCCTGAATGTGCCTTACCAATAGTGCCCCATGCCCCAGCTCTTCCATTGCTATGCACAGAGCTCGTTCCTCCAAACTCACATTGCCCCACATAACTCAATTTACTAAACACAGTAGTCTCACACTGACAAAATTAAGTTCTATCCAAAGTAACAAGAAGCCTTGAAACAGATCTAATTTCTTGGACCTGATTGCTCCCTTTCAATCTGTGTTTCCATATATTGTAAAAAAAAACCTGTAAGATAGCGAAATAGAGCAGGATATCCCACCCTCTCCCAAAATTAGTTGCTTCCAAAGCCTCTGCCAAGCTCCTTGTGCACCCATGCCACACTCTTCTTCCCTGTTAGCTCCTAGGCCTCCAACTCATAAACTACACCTGAGTCCTTGACACAGCACATTTGTCTCCACTAAAACAAAACACCACCAACACAGTTTTCTTATTATCAGTACATTTACAAGCTAGTTGTTCAAAGCCCTCTTGGTTCCCTTGAGAGCTGAAAACAGTTTGAATCAAGAACTCAGTATTTAAAACATACAGGTCTAGAACGACTCCACAGTCTTAGACAAACAATCTCTATTCTGAAGTAATGTCCACAATCCACCAGGATTTTGTGCTAGACTGAGATCTAGCAGGCAATCAAACCTAAGCAACACACCTAGTTCAGCTTCAGGGCACTCCTGGTCTCTGCAAGCCTGATTCACCTGTGCAGCTCCCTGGCATACCCCCCAGATTCTTGCTACACTAAAACAACTGGCAAGTCTATTTACAACTGAATAACCAAGTAAAGGAAAAGCAACATACAAAAAACATTTCAGAAGCACTCAATATACTTTAACAAAAAAAGGTTTCAAAGCTCACACATGGAAATCTTTACCTTGAAGACATCTAGAGAAATAAAGAGACTACTAAATAAATGGTCTTGAGAATAAATAAGACAAACATACCTGAAACAGTTCTACTGCCATTCAGGGGTGCCAGGGTGGATAGACATTGCACTTACCCCTTTGAGCCTTTTCTCTTCTTGCCTGGTATCCAGCCTTCCTTGCATTAGCACTCAGCTCAGGTACCTACCTAGCAGCAACAGCCACTCCTAACAAGGGGCCATGTTTCACACAAACATATTTTTTCAAGTGGAAATGTTGCATAACAAATGACTCTCAGTAAGAAGACTAACATTATATTAGTAAACATAACTCTAGCATTCAGCAGAGGAATACATATGCCCCCAGAACACACTCACATTAAGACACACTGCAACATATGCATTTACTAACCTGGACTATATATCACAGGTTTAATGGAAGCAGCTGCAAATTAACCATAAACAGGTGGGCTGAGTTATGGGAAGTTTGCTCACTGGCAAACGAGCCTTCAGCTCAACAAGGCTCTGCTTGCAGCAGCTGAAGCTGGAGGTGATCAGAACCTGGGCTTGGGGGTGCAGCGCTGGGGCAGCCTGTGAACAAGCACTCAGTGCAGGTGGTCCGAATGGCCCACTTCTTCATCCAGCCACTGTCCTTGCAAGCAGTGCTGCCAGTCTCTTTGTTTTGCCATCAGGCAGAGCCCCTGTCTCCCTGAGCAGGGGCAGCACGCAGAGCTGCTCTGCCCCTCTCTTCCCACTCCCTTTCAGCCAGCAAGCACCAGCCTGCCTGACCCCAGACTCCTACCAGTGAGTGCACACACCACCTTTTCATTTTAGCAGGGGCTCATGCCATATCAAAGGGCAAAATAGGTTCTGTTGAATCAAAAGCTTTCAGCAGCACACACGTAAGTACAGAAAAGGAAAGCTTTATGGAAGTTAACAGTTGCTGTCTGTTATCACACACACAGATTCCTCTTAAAATTCACCTGCTATGCATGAACTGGTAGAAAGTGCTAATGCTGACAGGCATGTGAAACCAATGCCTACATGAGCAGTTTTCGTATTAAGCAGGCCCTCAGAAACCACCAATAAACTAGAATGAGCTGGTGCTGTCTGGTACTGAAGGTTGGGGTTTTTTTTGTTTTGAGGGGATTTTTTTTTTCCTAATTGTAGGTCAAAATTTGTTGTTTTAATGAAATAGCTTGACTTTCAGAGGTACTGAAATCCATAAAATCTCTGAAAGGTTCTTCAGGACTTCAGAAAACCAGGTTATTCCTTTTCAGGCCTAGCTATTAACATGGATCATTTTTAAAAATAATTTTGTTTGAGTTTCTTCAGCAGCTATTTTAGGAGACATTTCATAGCCTATCCTGACACTTGATCAATTCAAATCAGTGTTACACCTATCACTTTCACCAACAGTACATTCACTCCAAACTGGAAAGTGAGCATCTTATATATTTAATCACTGAGCATAGTTCTTGTAAGGCGATGCTTTGACTTGTGATACAGCACATGTCCTAGAGATTAACTGGAAATTACTTTTAAATATTCAGTATTCTGTGTGATAGTACCAATGATCAAAGATGCAGAGAAATTCTCCTTATTAATTAATAAACCAGGCTTTAAACCACAGATATGGAGCAACCAGAAATTGGAAGCTGCTATTCATGAAACATAAATGAGCGTTTTCCGTTTCTTTTCCCACCTAGCTAATCATAAACAGTAATGAACCATGGACAAAAAACTTAATGGCTTCTTGGGGAAAAAATCAATGCCAAATTGGCCTATTTAACCAATTGATAGTAACTGCGTAAAGAACATTATCTAAACTTCAGTTTTCTGACTAATTACTGGAACAGGGAAGGCATGAAACTAGGAAAGAAAAGAGAAGGGATTCATAGTATTTTTTATGGCAAAACCTGCAAGGGAAATTGAAAAGCCTAGTCATACTTTTATTGGTGTTGATATTCACAGTAGATTTTCCAAGCTGTATGAGTTTCTATCACAGATCACTCACATACAAATATTTACCTTCTTAATGGACATTTTTCCTTGAATGAATGCTAAAATGTGTACTGAAGCAGAAGGTTACAAGTTAATTGCTATTGTCATTTCTACTCAATTACTGCCTACGCTAAAGCTGTCATGCAGTAAAGGCAAGAGATAGAGAAACACCACCGCTAATGGTGAATTTCCTGGCTTTTATCACTGTGTCAAAACACTATCATTCTGTAATCACAGGCTTTCATGCAAAATAGCTCAAACGGCAGCAAAATCCTGATGCAAAGCATTTTTAAATATCAGCTTACTGATAGCAAGAAGCAGGATTAAGCACTTAAGCACTGCTTAAGTTTTTAGTAAGCTGGTACTTAGAGGAACTCCCAACCTAAGTGTGGGCCAACCTCTCCATTGCATGGGGAGACAGGCTCCCCCAACGGGCTTTTGAATGGCCACAGTCTGCGTAGGCAGCAGGTGGGTGGTGAGAAAGGAAAGAAGAGGACTGATCCTGTAACACAGGGAATTTGGCACTTCCCTCCAATGGATACTCACTGCCATGAAGCCTTTCCTGGAATTCAGCTTCAAACTTTGGGGACCAGGAATCCAGGCTTTCATCAAGAACACACAAAGCCAAGTTTATACCCAAGTTGTCCTTTGAGTGCTCTTGCTAACAGGCACCGTGGCTGCTCTCTGGTTTTGTGAAAATTAAAGCCATCTCTGTTACATGATGAACCCCAACTAAAGATGCTGGAAGAGATCTGGACCAGAGTACCTCTTGGGGTGAGATACGTTCTCCTGGGAAGAGGGAACGCACACTCAAATCTCATTTCATGAAGAATTAATTTCACCCCTAAACCAGAGTAGTGCTCCAGCCTCATGGGAGAGCAGTTTCCTCCTCAGGCTCCACAAATCTAGCTCATGGTTTCCTTTGCACCTGCCTAGACTCGACTCTTACTATTCTGTGAACTATCTTAACTTCTAAAATAAGCTCAAATAAAATGTGTTGTGTATATGTCACTTCAGTAGTTTATTTTTGGCTAAAACTAGTTATTTAAAGGTGTCAAAATTTATGAATGAGTTTGACCTTTCTACTGCGTAAATATTTCAATAGAAAAAATTCAACACCAGTTCCACAGCTGAACTCACCAACTCCTTTCAACCTCAGTGCCACGCTTTCCTCTCCGTCACAGTTCAGCGCTGAAACAAAGTAATCTGAGACATACAGAGAGTGCAGGGGAGAAGATACCATGGTGTTAATGGATCATGCCAGCAGATAATGACACATCAATGTATTATTATATTAATAGATCCACAGCTACCCAAAGCTGCCATCATTAAACAGCAGCTGAATCTACCTATCCAATTGTGCATGGATTGCACACTTTCAGATATGGACATTTTTGTATGGCATTTGCAAATCCCTGAAATGGGAAGTCAGATTAGCATTTGTTATTTTTAATCACATTAGGCAAGCACACACACTTACCATACCTCTGCTCATGTGTAACCTTCACTCCACACAGGAGACTCTGCTCCTATCTGCAGACCTGTGTATGTCACATTTAGATTTTCTTTCTGCAGAAACCACTAGTGCTCACAGCAAAACTTCACCAAGACACAGGGCTGCTTCTAAGAAGCAGTGTTTATTATAGATGTATTTATATACCTCAGCAGCTCTTTCCCCTTAAGTCACTCAGACATGACTCTTTCCCTGGAAATGAAGCATGAAAGTGTGGGAAACTATTCACAGCTTGATGACTGCATTTCCTTACATCTGCGAGCCAAATTACTAGGAGTGTGTGAATACACAGAAAGCTCATTTACAAATTAGACTGTTAGAAAACTTGGATCCAAAAAGACGCATCTATGTATTCTCTGTGTTAACAAATACTCACATTAGGTTGCCTAAAACTGCTTGTTTCTTTGGGTACTGGGTTATATTAATTTATGAAGAGGTTTTCTTAGATACGTGTATCTAGAAAAAAAAAAGCACATCCATTTACAAATAATAATTTCTTCTGTTTCTGAAATGTCCAAGGAATATCACTGGATCAAACCACCAAACCGTTACCAGACTCCCTGGGTCTGGAAACCAGAGCAGGAGGGAGGAGCATGCAGTACCGTACAGTTCCCAGACTGGGTGTTGGAGCACATCCAATATTGACCATTTCTCCTTCAAATTTCAGAATGAGCCTCCCCATCCGAAATTAAAAGGCAATGATAACAGAGGCGTGTAACTGATACATTCCCCCACTGGTCTTAGCAGCAGTACTGCAGTTTTCAAAGTACTTGCTGTAGCACCAAAGAAAAACAAACCTCACAAACCTAAAAAAAGAAGAGTTCAGCCAAATGGCTTAAGCCTTGCATTAAATCCAGCTAAGGAGCAAACTTCGAACAAGTGTTAATTCATGGTGCTTACAGCAGTGACTACCAAATCCTCTGAATACTCTACACACAGAGATTAAAGCCTGCCAAGCCAACGTGGGTTTAGTTACCACCTCATTAAAATCCATGGTACTGACACGGGTGAATTTCCTTGTCTGTTTTCAAAATCCCAGGCTTTATGTTTATGCTGCACAACTTTTACACATGACCGAACAAACATCCAGGAAATCAAGTTTTTAGACTTTTTTTCTTCATTTAGGATCAGATTTTGCCACCAATATGACATGTATTACAGATCACAGCAAGAGGAGTAGCTGGAATCAACTTTATTATAAGAACCATTTCTTTGTTTTAATTAATTCTTGGAGTAATGAGTAATTTACTTTACCATTAGAAGGGATGACAGGCACCAGAACTTGCAGCGAATCAGCATTAAAAACAACAAATGTTTTATTCACACTATCAAAGAAAATTTAAGCCTAATTTATCTGGGTGAAAGCCAGGCTTTCACTGAGAAAACAGTAAAATATATGTTTAATTGAGAGGGTTTCTTGTAACAGGTCTATGCTGGTAGTATGTATTTCCCCAAATTAGGACTAATCTTCAGAGATAAGAACAAGTAAATTGAACTATATTGTCTGGATTGTATTTTTTAAAGGCAAAAATCTTTAATGGCATCATTTTCTGTTAGTTTACGTTGTCAGAAGAGCAAGCGTTTTCATTTAAAACTTGATAATGGGAGAAAACCAAGTAACTTGTTGTGGAATCCCATACTGATGTCATGTTTAGTTTATATTGAGCTTTGCCCTACAAGCTGAATCCCATCCCCTGAGAAGCCCTCAATCCTCCCATCCTTTCTCAAGTCAAAACCAGAAACGTGGTCTGGGGATTTTGTTCATGTGGAATCACAGATTGCTCATTTAGAAATTATTACAATACAATGGGTATCCCATCATACATTTTTCAAGCAAAATTCCTTTGGTTAAAAACTAAGACATGGTTTGAAAAGTACCTTGCTTTTGAGGAAAATGGCAGTGAACTTTTCAATCGGGAATTTTGGGAATTCATTCGGAATACGTGAGTGTTCTTTCCAGCATCATATCATGAGTTTCACATTATTTTATGTGTTGTTTATGTATTTAAGTTTCTGATAAGCACTGACATACAAAAGCCTTTATCTTATCTTTAAAAATAAGGAAAGCCATTGCTACCCAGCAACAACTGAAAACAACTTACCTTCTCCTAGGTCAAGGCTCGTCTTCACTATATTTTCACAAGTTTCTTCCAGAGAGCAACATCTTGTTCTCCAGGCCCCCGCCTGTCCCCAGGCTGGTCCCGGGCGAGGGTGGTCACAGCTCCTCCCTGTGCAGGGCGGTTTGATTTCCCGCCTCCACCCTTCCCATTTCATCCTACCAAGAGCCTGAATTCTTCCCAGGACATAAAGCAGAAATCCTTTTGGAACCAAGTGGGACACATGGAAACTAAAATGGCTGTCAGTGCCTTGGGTGTGCGTGCCCAGGTGCTGGCAGCGGGGCTGCAGGGCGGGCTCTGTGAGGAGACGCTGGCGCTGCCCCGTGCTGCACTCAGCCGGTTCCAGCCGGTTCCAGCCAGTTCCAGCCAGTTCCAGCCGCTTCCAGCCGGTTCCAACCGGTTCTGCAGCGGCCCCACCGCGGGGCACAGCTGAGCCCCTCAGCGAAGCTGGTGGCACCTCTGGGAAAGCCTATTTAAGAAAGGGCAAAAGGCTGCCGGGGAGTGAGGAAAAAAAATGTGATAAACCATCCTGTAGCACCAGGAGTGGGAGAGGGGCTGGGCGGGCAGCTGGCCAAGGCCAACCCACCGCAGTCGGAGAAATTCAGCAATTTTTGATGAAGAGATAGCATTGTGTTTCATTTTTCTCACAGTTGGTGTATTTAAGAACAGCAAGGAGAAGAGGAGGGGCAACAATCTCCTTATAGAAATATTCAGAACAACAATTTATTTCCAGTAACGGATAGTGGTTCATACTACTGGCCCGATTTCACCACGGCAATGAAAAGGAAACAAATGTTTTCCTGATGTTGCCAACACCCATTTGGATACTGCTGTTAGGCTTGATCTCCTGTCACAGGACTCTCCCCCCCCCCCCAAAAAAAAAAAAATCCCTGTAGACAAGCGTTTGCCTTTCCAGGTGAGTTCCTCCCCGTCAGCAGACATCAGGCATGCCTTCTGGTCTTGTTCAAGTCTTTCTCATGAGTCAGCAACTGGAAATGTACCACCTCAGCCCAGACAGCAGGCTGGACCTTAACCTTTTAAAAATTCTGCTTTTAATTAGTTGGCTCATCTTTCTTACACAAATGTTGCCAGGACTGTAAATTGGGGAGAGCGCGAAATGCTCGTCACACTGCAGAACACTGGAAAGGTCAGGGCAGTCTCTGCTGCTACCTTAAACAGGCGCTAGAAAAGACATGAAAGGTAGGTGCAATGGCAAAGCCCGCAGCAAAGGTGGAGAATGACACTTCAAACTATTTTTTTGACAGGTGGTGTTTCAGTAAACAGAAACATTCCTGTCTGGAAACGTGCCGTGTGGTGTTCCAGCACGAGCCCTCTTTGCTTGCTCTCATGAGCTGGCAACAGCAAGACGAACGTCTGCATGGTCGTAGCTGTATGTCTTCGCTCATGACATAAACAAGTTCACTGTTAACTGCCCATGCCTCAATGATTTGATCTTGGCTCACAGGAAAAAGAGATCCAGTTATGTGTGTGGGAAAGTGTCGTGGTTCAGCCCCAGCCAGCAATTAAGCACCACGCAGCCGCTCGCTCACTCCCCCTACCCCGATGGGATGGGGGAGAGAATTGGAGGAGTAAGAGTGAGAAACACTCCTGGGTTGAGATAAGAACAGTTTAATAACTGAAATAAGGTAAAATAGTAATGATAATAGTAACAATATAGTAATAATAATAATAATATACAAAGCAAATGATGCACAATGCAATTGCTCACCACCCGCCGACCGATACCCAGACAGTTCCCAAGCAGCGATCGCTGCCCCCCGGCCAACCCCCCCCCAGTTTCTATACTGAGCATGACGTCATATGGTATGGAATAGCCCTTTGGCCAGTTTGGATCAACTATCCTGGCTGTGCCCCCTCCCAGCTTCTTGTGCCCCTGGCAGAGCATGGGAAGCTGAAAAGTCCTTGACTAGCATAAGCAGTACTTAGCAACAACTAAAACATCAGTGTGTTATCAGCATTATTCTCCTACTAAATCCAAAACACAGCGCTATGCCTGCTACTAGGAAGAAAATTAACTCTATCCCAGCCGAAACCAGGACAGAAATCTGAAGCGCTCAGAACATAACACTGCGACAAGCCATGTCCTCCACCAAGCCTTGTCCCACCGCTTCCGTATGAGGGAATATGGTCCATGTACACCAGATTTATAGGACCTTGAAAATGCCAGAAGTCCCTTTGCCTCTGAGAGAGCAAAGCTATGAGAGGTGTGGGTAAAATAACCAGGTAAAGACTATTAGGACTAAGCAGGGAACAGATTTTGCATTTTAACAGCTGAAATGCAAAACGTCTAAGTTAGCTAGGGAATAATCGAAAACCCTTGGCTTGAATCAAAAAGAATTGGTTTGGGGGTTTTTTGTTTGTTTGCATTCTTTTCTATTTTTTAAAAAATAGTGCTTTAAGTATTTAAGAGATGTAATTTCCAAATTGTTCTTTAAAAGTCTTTGTGAAATGCTTTAGTATTTTCAAAAGCCATCTATTAAATTTTCTAGTCAAAAACTATTTGCCTAGTACTGTCTAGGTTTGTAAAACTACTGGGGCTCTCCAACTAATATTTACATTTTACTTCAGGCTTAGGACAGTGCAGGGCAAACCTGGCTCCACTGAAACAGTCAGCATTGAGCAAGGACAGGGAGGAATTGATGTGGGAGCAGCGGGCAGAACAGCACTGGAAGACATACAATAACACCAGATCAGTAAGGTTCATTTATTTTTATATTCTTCACTGTTTTTTAAGGACCGAGGTATCATGAAGGTCTATAAATTGCAGTTTCCTCATTGCAGTTTCAGTGTTTTCCTGCCACGCATGCTCAGGAAGGACAGAAACTCCTGAAGAATATTCTTACAGTCTCTCTGTTTAATGCCACCTTAATAAAGGACCCAGTTTAGGCTTTGCCGGTATTTTTGAAAACATACATTAACTCTATGAATTACAGTTCATATCTTGTAATGTATTTAGAACTGTTTGAGACTATCCTAAGAAACTGTGGTGTTTAGTTAGAAAAGAAATTACCTTAGTCTCTTTATGGGCTTCTAAAAAATCTCTCAGAATCTATCTATCTATGTCTTTAAGCCGTACAAATATCTTAGGAAAACAAGTATCTTTTGATAGGGTGGAAACAGTTTCTCCAACTTTATATATATACTCAAATGCAAGTGTGTTTTTTTGACTGTCAAAGACATGTATAATTTTGGGAGCCTCAGCTATTCCCTAGTCGATGGCTTCACAGCACCAAGACAGTTGTAAAAGCATATTTATGGCAAAGCATCACATGTGTTCTTTGACTTTGTACATAGAAGGGTAGAATTGGTCTGGTTGGTTCCCCCCCCCCCCCCCCCCCAAAAAGAGAGTTGAGACCAAGAGAAACATTTGACCAAGAAATTTCATAAAAGGTAAAAAAGCTACTGAAAATTATCTTAAGAGTAGTGTCACACAACCAGCCTCCACAACAAATACTGCCTCTGGTACATGACACTCATTTACAATTTTTGTAATATGCACTGGAAAATTTTACTTAGAAAATTTCAAAGGTGACAAACTTTTTATTACCCCACAATTAAATAACATATTAGTTGGAAAAAGCATTAAATCAAATAGTACCTTTAGGAAGGCCCCTGGAAGGTCTAATCTAGAAGAATTCAAAAGCATCAGTGGAAATGGAAGGTTCTTGTCCCAACCTACATTTGTAACCAGGCCTGATTAAATCACATCGGAAGTGGGGAACTGGAGTTTTGAATGCCCATTTTATGGCATCTTAGGGTCAGTTTAAAACTCAGCTAAAACTTATCTGAATGCCTAAAATGTATATCTATAATATATAAAAGCTGACAGGTTACTTCAGCAGTTTCTGCACAGGACCTATACTGGCTTATGTATTACATCAGTGGAATCATTGCAAATGATATGCGAGCTCAAAAGAGACACACAATTTTTGTTAATAATTTGTTCAAAGTGATATTTAAAGAAAAATTCAAGACTTTCATGGGACCAGTTAATTATGTTGTGCAGAGTGTCTTCCTAAAGACACAAAAAAATTCATTAATGGATTTTCATATTTGCATGCAACTTCCATTTGAGGGAATATTTTAATTTAATTAAGCTCTTCACCATTGAAAGACGTTAGTGTAATCTTAATGCTCCAGCAGTGAAATTGGAAATGAAGGCAAACTCAGCTTTAGACTGTCAAACACATTTAATGGAATAATTTGTAATTCCTATTATTTGAGTTGCATACAAATCAGAGACCTTTAGCTGCAGCATTGTATTTCTTTACCAGTAATCTCTGACAATCAATAGGATCTTAGAAGAAAGCCGTATTACATATGTGCCCTGCATCCTTCAATTCATCTGATGCTCTCCCTTATCAGACTGTGCTATTAATTGCTTGCAGCTGGAATTTTTAAGGATACGTGCCTGCATGAAGATGTCATGAAAAAACAGAAACTGAAAAAAGTCTCAAGACAAAAAAAATCCCATCTGCTTTTGATCATGGGTAGGGTTAAAATACGTTGTTTTCTCTGTAAAAAGTCCTAGAAAATTAAGGAGGCAACATCTTGCTGTGCTCTAAAATAAACAGGACTGCATGGGGAAGAAAGGGTGGGCTTGCTTATGAAGTATTTGCTCAGGGCACTAAATTAAAGCTCTGCTAGTGAGTTTAATTATAATATTTTCTAACTTTCTGCGAGTTTGGTTTTACAATTTATGCAACTTTTGCATTGTGTCACACAGCACGTGTTCACACAAATGCTACAGGCTCTCATTAGCAAGGTTCAGAAATCAAACGCTCTTCTGAGGGCACCATAATCTTCCATTCTCCCTATGGAGCCTTTCACTCCTGGGTGACACATGCTTCCCCATGCCCAACCCAACAGGTCCCCTGCTTTCCCTTCTGTTCCCTCACATGGTGGGTTTTCCCCACAATCTCTGCACAGTGATGCCTTCTGGCTCCCAGATCAGACTCTTCTCTGGCAGGTCTTCCTACCTGAGAGTTCCTTCTTCTAGATTCTTACATTGACAATGCCTCTAGTTTAGCTCCTTCATTTAACTGCTGGCTAGATCTTAGCCCTTTAAATCCTCCATCCACCTCCTCCACTCCCCCCTCACCCTCACAGCTCTAGGAACAGCTAAAGCCAGGAAAACCCTTTTTCTCTTGCGAGTTACGCAGGCTTCCCTTCTCCTCAGTCCCAGCCATGCATCTACACTTTTTCAACTGAAGCCAGAAGTTTTGCCCATTGTCCAAACTGGCTGCGATCATGGCAGTACTGAGCCCAAGATAAAGAGCAATGTCTAATGATTCACACTCAGAGATTTGCTACCCGTACAGCTACTCCCTGAATTGCAGGAAACAAGCCTCGTTGCTGACACGACCCTTGTGTGCAGCTTTCACAGCAACAAGCATCTTGGGGTGGGTGCCCTCACTGCCTCTGAAATACAGGTCTGAAGTATCTCAAGTCAGACAGTCCAAAGTGACCCACCTTGAAAGATAGTGCCTTTGTCTGAAAACATAAGTCTTAACTTCTATAAAGCGTAAGTGGCATAAGATTTTTCAAAATGGAGTTGCTACCTAGCTTCATTTCTAATATACTAAACCTAAGTATATCAATTCTCAGTGAGTGAAATGAGTGACAGGATTTACAAAGAATGCTAGCTCTGAAATACTGCACTGTCTCATGGTTCGAAGAAGCAATTAAACTTGATATAGTTGGGAGAACAAATAATCCCAAAGCGGAAAGCACACTTTCAGTATTCAATGTAAACAACAACAAAAAAAAGCCGTAAGAATGATGTGGTAACATACAGATCTAAATCATACATGCTGTTTCTGCTTCTGCATGATTTTGCTGCATTGCTTAACAGGAAACATTTGAAGTGAAAAGCTTTCACCAGCTGCCACTGAACCTGCACCTCGTCCTTTCTCATAAATTAGCAGAACTGTAAAGCTGCAACTATTACAAGCTTCTTAGACACTTAAAATAGGCCATTTATTACTTTCCTCCTTTGGCCAGCAAGTTATTTCTACAAATACTGCAGATTGATTCCACTAGGGAAGAGAGAGGTTGGTACTTCTTTGGTATGACCTTCTCTATTCTAAATAGAAAATTGTCATCACAGCACTGGTTCCAGCTACTGTGCCAGAATATCCCATTTCTAGCCAAAACATCACATCTGTACTTTTGAATTAACCTGCTTGGCTTAACTCAAGGTCACCTCATTTTCTCCTTCAGCATCATTTAGCCACTTTCCCTCGCAATCCCCAGAACCTCATGGTACTTCCAGTTCCAGCCACGTTGCATTTCCCTTCACACCTCCTCGTTTGCCCTTTCAATCTTTTCACGTTTCTAGTCAATTCTTTCCTAACTCTTCTTCTGGTTTCCTGGTTCCTAAAGGTTTTGGCTGAGGTTTTCCTTCTGCTTATGCCTTTCATGCTGCAGATGGTTGTGCAAGCTCTTCTCTATGACTGCAGAACTACTCCTGAAACAGGCCCGTGCACAAAGACTGCACCTCACATCTGCACACAGACATCATTGCCTGAGAGTGAAACACCCAAATGTGCACTGCCTGGTATGTACCCTGAGGGCAGGCTCCCACCCCAGCCTCCACCATGAGCTGAGTGTCCAGAGAGAGCCATGAGGCTCCTTGTGTGCAAGCCCAGCGATCCCTTTTCCTTTATCCTCCCTGACAAATCTCTAGAGTCAATGAGGACACCACAGACCAAGATCTTATCTGTTCTGCTGCTACAGGCAATCTCTTGGTCCAGAATACAGGAAATAAACCCAGCAAGTGGGGGTTTTTTAACATTTTCCTATCATGAAGAAAATCGGCTGGTGATGTATCCTACGCTTTTCAGTTTGGTGTCATCTTCTAGAACAGAATGTTTTGCCAGAAACTTATTTTCAGCTAGAAGCACCTATTGACTTCTAACATTTGCTGGTACAGGATGGCAGGCCTGATATAAAATTTCCATGGTGGCTAATTGACTATTTCAAAGTAAAGGAAAGATTTGCTAAAGATATCCCCAAAGTAATTTTGGATTAATTTATTTTCTTTTACTTCAAATAAAAGCATGCTGTTTAGTAATGTGTCACAGAGTTCACAGTAAATGTCAGTGAATCCTAGAATGAAGCCTGCTGTATTTGCATATGCAATTAATACTGCATATGGTAGCATTCAGTTTGTTGGTTATCTCTTTAAACAGTGTTCAGTAATCTGCACTTCAAGAAGTAACACACCATGCAAAGCTTTTAAAGTGCTTTACAAATATATTTCATTAATCTTCAGCAACGTCTTCAGGTGCACAATATTATCCTTACTCTACCAATGGATAAAACTTTGCACAGAGAATTAATGTACAATTTTTCAAAGGCATTTAGTGTTTAACCCTTAAGAAGGCTTAAAAACCTGGTCATAACATCGAGGTCCCAAAAGGAAACTGAAAAGGTCCAAACACTAGCAACAGAAACAACTAAGACATGGGAATATTTCCACATGAGGAGAGATCAAATAGAGTAGAGCTAGTTAAAAGAGAATGAACAGATGGGAAAGGAGGCATAAACAACCAGAGCACAACTTGCCAGTGCCTCTTCATCATGGTTTAACAGAAAGCTGCAAGTGGAGATGCACTGAAATTCAAAGGCAGGTCATTTAAAAAGGAAACAATACTGCATACAGCTAATGCAAACCCATGACCATAAGACCTCAGTAGGGCAAGAAAGGGCTGGGGCCTGGGCCAGACCTGGGGACACAGTGCCAGGCGCAGGGGGAGGCAGGAGCCCCCATCCCCAAAGTTTGGCAGCAGTGTCTCCCTCTGCAAGGCTGTGGCTCTGGCTCAGCCTCTCCACGGGCTGTGGGAGAAGTCAGCATCAGCAGCAGCTCTCGATGAGCTCCCCTCATCACCCTGATCGTGGCTGTTCCCTTCAAAAACACTTGTGCTCCAAATAAATGCAGCATGCCTTCCTCTTCCATCACCCTGCATAAGGATACAAACAAAGCGAAGATATACCATTATGTTTGCTAAAACACATTGCTGGAATCAAACCTGCTTTAGGTTATTAACAAACAATACACTGTTCAGGGTTTGGAAAGTACCTCCCAGATGACAATATTAATTCACAGCTGTTGGGGAGGATTTTATACTTTTTAACCCAACCACTTCTCTTCCACTGAGGCTTCCTGCTCCTGCCTCTGCAGCTGTCACTGTAAGAGTCATTAGGTCACCAAGGAGAAAAGCATTGAGATGACTGACTGCATCTGTGTCTATCAGAAGACTAGTAAGAACAAAACAGGCTTGCAGCCAGGGCTGACTGGCCTGCAGTTTGCACGCAACTTTTCAAAATTCTCTGAAGAAGGTAGTCTGGCCTGCTGTCATAAGAGTTGTAAGGAGGGGAATTATTTGATTGCTGAAAGTATTTGGTTTCTGAAATCAACAGGAAGAATACCTCAAAGATGAACATCTGAAATCCATACTGTAGGAGAAGGTGCTAGCTGGGGAAAAAAGAAACCTTGGCTCCTATCATAGTAGAGAGTTTAATAATCCAGACCGCCAAATCAGGAAGATAAGGGGAATGCAGCTATTTTGTGTGTGAGCATGTGAAAAAATGACCTTCAGCAACAAAGACAGCAGCCTCTAGGAAGTGGTAATATACAGACATGCCTGGAAAAAGCATCATATTGCCAACAAGGTTGGCAAATTCAGTCTTTTTTTTCACATAGGATGTGGAAAAAACCAACTAGAAAAGGGTCATCCAGACTGGATTCTAACCAAAAATATGGAAACTGATAAAATCAATGACACAGGACTAGATTTTTTAATAGGGAAGGAAGAGGTTAGAGGATACTGAGATAAGCCAGAGGTTTTGAAATTGGTTGGACCTGATATAATTCATCCTCGGCTGATGAAATCTCAGGGCTGTTAGCAGCTATTGGCAACCCAGTGTTGAAGAATAGGGATGAGGTGCAGAAGACTGAAACAAGATAAATACACTTCCTGTCTTTACAAAAGGCAGAGGATGAGGAGATAGGGAATTAGATATCTATCAGCTTAGCTGCAGTTCCTAGAAACAAAGAAAACCAAACAATTGGTAAGCAGAGAGAAAATCACAAGAAAATGAGTGGCTGCCCGATTGGATCTTTTCAGAGTAATTGGTGCCAAACCAATCTCTTTTCCTTCAATAGGAATACAATAGATTTTGTGTCACATCTTGATTTCTCTGAAGCTTTTCACGGTATTTCATCTCACTTTCTTGTATATAAGCTAAGAAAACACAGTCTGAATGAAAATACTAGGGGGTGGATGCAGAACTACCTGAAAAACTACTCAGAGTAGTATCAAATGTTCATTCTCAAAACAGAAGATATAAAAAACCTGAACCTCGTGGGGGGCTGTCTTAGGTCTGATATCAGTCATTATGAACGGCAGATGAATTAGTGTATTTACTAGATTTGCAAATAATACCAAGCTGGGAAAGGGGGAAAGAGGTTGAAGATCAAATGTAGGTTTAAAAAAAATCTTAAAAGTTGAAATCTGAAAACAAAACAAAACCAAGTTTCTATTCAATAAGAAGAAATGCAGAAATCTACACCTATGCTGGAATAATCATCTGCACAAATGTAGGGCAGGAAAGAATTTTACTGGTATTAGAGCTCCTTAGAAAAATTCAGGAGCTATAACGGATCAAAACCTGTATGTTACAAAAAACAGGCAAATGCTCTTCTAGAAGTACAAGCACAGAGGTAGCTTGGAAGACAAATGAAATAGCCTTTCCACTCTTCTCCACACTATCAAGGCCTCAGCTGGAGTACAAGATCCAATTTTGGGTCATGCACACCCAGAAAGATATAAGCCAATTAAAGAAAGTCCAGAGCAGTGAGAATGATCAACAGTCTAATAAGAGGTAAACAAATTGAGGTTGCTCAGGAAAGGAGAGACCAAAAAGAGATAAGTACAGAAAAGACCACTGCAGAGGAAGAGGTTAATCTATTCTACATGTCCTCAGTGGATGAGAGAAGTCACAAGCTTCAAGTTTAGCAAGGAAGAATCAATTCGGTACAAGGAAAAAGCTTTCCACTGGAGAAGGTAACAAAGCACTGAGATAAATTGCCGAGAGACTGTGGAGCCTCCGTGTTGGGAGGGTTTTATGAACAAGTCAGAAAACAGCTGCCAGAAGCAGCCTTGGGGCAGATGTATGGATCAAATTGGGTCCACAGGAGTCTATGTTATCACAGTCCCTCTGCTGCCTTATGCCCACACTGCAGTCTGCCAGCTCACTTTTATACAAACCATAGGAAAATAATCGAAAGGAAACAGATATTCTATATTTGGTATGGAAACTACTTAAAAGGGTATCTTTCCCTTTCCTACAGAAGCCCTTCCACACCTTAATACCTTGCATGTCTATAATGCCCTAAGTGCTAAAGCTCTATACATACCTGTAGGTATTAAGGGATATTAGGAGATGTGATAGATAAAATTCCCAGCAAGAATGTGCAAGGTCACACGGAAAGTCAGTGACAGAGCAAATAATGCTGTTTCCTCTGGCTCAGGCACCCTTGCTTTCGCCAGCTGCTCACTCTCCCCTCAACTATTTTAATATGGATGTACAATGTTCATTAACCTTTCTCATCAGACCAGAAAACTAAAATCCAACTCCACTTTCCTGAGCTGCTCAGGAAGTTATTGCTATCTTGTTCTCATGCATAAATTAAACCCAATTTAATTTTCCGGACAGTAAACTGTTAATTATCAGAGTTCAGGCAATAAAGCTAGATGTTACAGAACCAGAAGCTCTGTAACAGCTAGTTGCCTTGGTTTGGGACGTCTCCATCCTGACTACACTCTGCTAGAATCAGCACTCAGTTTACATCGCAGGAAATAAAAAAAAAAGAGTACCTATTTGCACCTCTCTGGGCCCACTTCCCCACACAACATCTTAACACCAACCCATGCTCAGCAATGAATTGAATTCTCTCTGTGTTCCTACTGGTGCACCATGGGACACACTACACACTCCTGGGTCACATCTGGAGGTAACTTCCTCCTGCAGCATGGGCTGCAGCCTGCTTCCGCAGAGTGTCATTTATTAACAACCACCCTGCTACTGCACAGACCTAGAATTCAATGCAGTTGTAGATTTTCCCTGCTTTCCTGGGTTTTGGTACTTTACTAAGTTTGCTACAGAGAGTCCTGGAAGTATTCTGGAGAGTAAATGCTCTATGGGGTACCTGGTGGCCTGTGACTGGAAAGGGCTGGACTTGACATCAGCATTGTCCCTGCTCAGGTCCCTTCAGCTGTACTCCTAGCTAAATCTGGAGTCAGCCAGCAGAGCCCCTGGGTGCTGCCTCTGTGCTCATCTATTCTTCCCTCCCCCCTTTTCTATTTCCATCGCCTGTGTCCTCGTTTATGGTGGAGTGCGGCTGTCATATTGCTTCACTTCACTGAGAAATTTCTTTATAGTTTGCATGCGTGTGTATTTGCGTAATGGCATGCTGTGGAGTTCAAAGCTATTTTCTCACTTTCAAAGTAGTCCTTGTGTGTAAGTTGTCCCAAGTCTGATGTGCACCAGGCTTGTATTTTTGTTCTTGATTGAGTACTGCTGCACTATATTCTTTTTAAAACTCTAGCTATTCTGGGAGAGGTGTATAATTTAATATGTTCAATAGATTTCTTGTCAGGCATTCATGTACACCTTCCTTCATCTTGCACTCAAATGTCTGATTTTCCACAGTAATTGGATATGCTGCATTTGTGTTTACTTTTATGACCTATGGTAAATGCTGCTTTTTTAGCCACGGACTGTTAAAGGGTTTGCCAAACCCTACAGTAACTAACTATGTAGGTTTTCTGAAACTTACAATGTTAGTTTTCAGGCAATTCAGAATCCTTTTTATATAGGGTATTAATGTATGAATTAATATAGCCTGAACAATACATTAAGCAAAAGCTCTTCTGAACAACAGTAGCTATGGGCATGCAGTGTAACATTATTAATGTGCTGTATGGCTAGATGCATGGCAATTCAGCATATTTGCAGTGGGTCAGGCCCAAGTATCCAAGCAGAGACCAGGAAGAACAACTTTGCTCACAGGAATTGCTCTAAAGCCCACTCACAGGCAGAACTGGCCTCCCCACTGAAAGCAAAATGAGAAATCTGAAGATACAGTGCAGGGGAGACCTTCGAAACCTTCTGCAGGGACAGAGCCAATGTCCCAAGGAACTTAGAGCCATGAAGCTGTTCTAGGACTGCAGAAAACAAAAGCTGTGAAGATGGGCACTGTATGACATCTGAAGCCTAGTCACACCACCTCTGCCTGTAAAACTGAAATCAAGAATCAAACAATCTCCTTTGCAAGCATTATGAGACCTGCTAAGGACAAGTGGAAGACTGTTACTATTGGGATGGGGGGGCTGCCATCCCATAACTAAGCAAGCAGGCTCTTTGCTTCTGCCAGCTTTATTAGTACATCACCTAGTTCTTTACTTTGGAACCAGTGTCCTATTGAATAGATGTGGGACAGTCAGAGCTGCAGGGATGAAAGCAGGTAAGGAGAGAGGCCACAAGTAATGATGGCTTAAGACAGGGCTTCAGGAGATCATGCACAGGGCACGCTTTTAAATTTGTCTCTGATGCTTGGACTGGTGGTCCTCAAGTTTCTCCTACAAGTCCCATTACATTTGTTTTCTTTCTTCCTCTCAACAATACGTGCATGTTGTATCTGGGGTTGTCATTTGTGCTCAGTACTCACGGTAGCTGCTTTCAACCTTTTCCTTTTGTATTTAAAAAGCCCAGCTGGGAGTTCTAAGCAGCTGAGCTCAAAAAGATGCTTTTAAAATCAAGAAGCAAAAGTGCAAACAGCTGCAGGGAGCACTACTGAAACCTTCAAAAGGTGGAAAGGAGCACAAATGCTCCAGTACAGCCTGCTGATTCACTGCTTGTTCATGCAGGATGCAAACCTGCCAGCAGTGGCTGCACTCTGTATGGCAATCCAGATTGGCTTGCTCTGAGCAGGACTGACCACATTTCTCCTCAATGCCTTTGCAGGGACAAGCTGGTGGTAGGAACTTGGTCCTTACAGCGTTCGCCACTATGCATTCAAACTCTCTGGTCTGCAGCGAGTCTCAGCACAGGATCCTCAAGTTTTATAAACATGAAGAGAAAAATCAAGGAAAGCAAGTGTCCAGCAGTAGGTATGGGACAGCGGATGGTGAGCAGATGGCCAGTAACAGCCAGTGCTCCTCCTGACAAGGAGAAACAAGCCACCATGCACTCCTGCTAGGAAATAAACTTAGGTCAACAGGAAGCAAGTGACATGTTCATGTTGTTGGGAAAGAAAAACAGAGAAAGCAGGTACTGGAGCTATTCTTACTTACGAAGAGGAAAAAACATTATAGGGCATGGCAAAGGAAGCAGATAAGTGACAGCATGAGCAACAGATTCAGGTCTCCCAAGTTCCAGTACTGTGTAATGATTTGTTTTTATCATCCTACTAAGTTTTCAAGTTATATTAGACTGGTAGAGCAGCTCGCTTGCTGTCCTAGACCTGATGCCCCTTCAGTTGCAATGTATCCCCCCACCAAAAGAAAGCCCCAAGTGTCCACCAGCTGCTCCTTATGCAGACATCAGCCTGCCTTGTGTATGAGCATTGGTCCCACACAAGGAGGCCCTTAAGGACTGGCTATGGACAAAGTGGGAGAGCAGAAGGAGCCCTCTGGTCCATAACTTCTCTTTGGCCCGCTAAACTCTGACCTGTCCATCCCCAAGGATGTAATTTAACATCCTGAGATGCCATAGAAGTGCTTTTTCTTCAGGCTATTTCAGTCCTGTGGGCTCCCTTTATCCTTTTTTCCAGTGTGGGAAGATACCTCCTGAAGTGGGATTCCTGAGGTCCTTCTCTTATGTTCATTTCTGGGCTGCCTCTTCACCCTGTGCTTTTTCGTTCATACAAGGCAACGATTCTCCACCCTCAAAAGATAACTCCAATTCTTATACAGTGTGTAACACTGGCATCTGATAGAACTACAGGATATCACCACTAAGGTAGAAGAAAATGACTTACCTGCATTTTTCATGAAATACGTTAATCCAATGTATATTATCCAAGGCACTACAAATTAGTGACTGTATGTGAGACAATGTGAACTCAAAGCACTGAAAAATGTGCTTTAGAAAGCACAATGTTTTGAACTATACGATAAATGAAAACTAAGATGCATCGTGGTTTTATGGAGCACTTCTTTTTCCCCTCCTAAAATATGCATATTGTACAGTAAAATTTTCACAAGAATGAACTGGGGAAAAAAAACTTTCTGAAGATGTCAGAATTAGGTCATCTCAACACTGTTGGGGTGTTTATTGAACTCCTATTTTTCCACTTCATCAAATGACACAGTAGAAGAAATTCTTTAAGAATAGTAACAATTCAGAGGTCAGGACAAAAGGCAAAAAAAGGGGACAATTTCGACAACTGGTAAAATCCTTTGAATCAGGAGAACTGAACTATGAAGCAATTTTAAGCACAGAAGCATCCAGTTAGGACAAAAGTGGGTCAGGTGTTTAATGCAAAAGCACAGACTAAAGCAAAAAGTTTTTTTCCACTTCACAGTAGAGCAAACTTGGATTAAATAACAAGCCCAAAGCTAGAGCGTTTTGAGATATAAAAATAAAATTGACATTCTGTCAATATGAACTTGGTATTAGTTAGTAAGTAGAATCCTGTGAGTGCCCCAGAGAGATGATGTCCACCCCAGTGGACTCTGTGGGAATCGTGCGTGGGGCCAAAGAAGCTCCCCTAACCTTTCAGAAAGATTTGAGATGATGAAGCTGTAAATAGGGACAGGCTTTCATATCAGCTCACCGTGTCTTGCATCCAGTTTCCACTTGCCTTGTCCTACGGTAAGATTTTTCCATGATACTTTTGTTCCCTTGTAAATGGAGGTACAATGCTGGCATGGAGCCATGCACCATTACCGACATGTTAACAGCAGCTCCACCAACACAACAGCTCGCAGTGACACTCAGAGCTCACCCTTTGTGGTGCTGATACAATTTCCCCTGTGGACACACATACACTAGCAATTCCCGCCTGAGAAAAGAAATCTCATAATCTTCTGGAGACCAATTAGGATGATAAAACCTATGCTGTTCCAGTTGTGAGCTTCTTTAAGTTTTCCCAGCTCCTCTTGAGCTTTAAAATGTTCCTTTAGAGCCTCCCAGGGCACTGTCTCCAAGGATGCCCACTCTTATGCTCAGTGGCATCATGTATCACCACAGATTTGTAAATACAAATATTTTAATCTAGTTAGGAAAAGAGTCTGCACCACCAGCGAGCCTCAGGGCCTGCAGCACTGAGCCTGGCTGTACTCACTATATAGTAGGTGCAGCTCAACAGCACAAATCCACTCTTTACCCCCTAGCTCAAGGACCTTCTTCGTCTCTGGGGCAGAAGTAGTTTATACAACTGGAGCATGAAGTTTTGTGCTATTTGTGAGGCTTTTTTTTACTACTGTTTTTTTTAACTCCTTTGTTGGTGTTTAGGCAAAGAAGCTGCCTGGTATGCAGTTGAAGGGATGGTGTACCAATTGCTCATAGTCACAAGACACTAACGGAGTAGCCAAAGAGTTTGTATGTGCTTCTGACTTCTCAGACACAATGAAGCAGTGCTTCAGCATGGCTGAGGGAACCTTTTACAGATTTTGTCATGTTGAAACTCATATAAATCTTGTCATAGTCTACAATTTTAGTGAATATAGGAAATAGTGTAATTATTAACGTGAATGTATCAACGTCTCAGAAGTCTTCTCTCAATCAAAAAAGAAAACACCAAAGAAATTAAGTGAAAAAGATTCATGAAATACTTCTTTTCTTTACAAGAGTACTGATCTAAATCATGATACAAGTGAATTTGTGGTTGCACAAGCATATTTAAAGCCCCATAAAAGAGGGCATTTCACTAGCTCACAGCAAAATGACTGCTCATCCCCACCTAGTGAAAAAGGTGAAAAAATTGTTCCGCTTTCATTAAAAAACATAGGCTCCGCTGGGTATCACAGCTATTCACACACAACGGCCACTGCAGTCCACCCGCAACTAAACCTACTTAAAGCTAAGCTGAAATAAATTATTCAAACTGTTTCATTATTCTCATGAAATAAGAATATAGAGTGGTTTGATCATACCTGTATTAAGTGGGATTTTTAACAGTTATAGAAACTCTTTAAAATATTATTTTAAGGGCCAATAAGTTAATCTTAATGTTGTGCCAAAGCTGCCTCTGCCTTTGAGCAAATAGCTATGCTTATAAAACCCAACTGAACAACTGGACTTTATATGCAGCTTCCTTTCATATGTACACAGATCATTTTCCTGACAAAAATGTTGATCAAACAACACTTGAAACGAGGGCAGCAATCCTTGAAGTGAAGAAAAAGCTGTGTGCACACCACATCTGGAAGCTGTGCAAATATGCTCACAAAAATCAGGGCCATAATACCGCATTTCCTGTTTCAGGAGAAAACCTGTGTGAAGAACAGTGTGAGAATTCTGCATTATTCTTACAATTTTGGGTGACTTTATTTCCCTGCTGTTGCAGAACGTGCTGGATGGGCTAACTCCTGCCCCAGCTCCTCTATCTAAGAGATGAGAGGAAACATGATGACCAAGAGCACCACCAACACACGTGCTGTTCTGTACCTCCTCACTGGACTGAAACCCTCAGTATGGAATAAGGAGGTGTGAAAAATGAAGGAAAGGGCTTTGGAATTCTGTTTAAAAAGGAGCCTGGATGAATGGGACAAAAAGGACCCCACTCCTTCAGGCTCCATCTCACAGCCCAATGCTGACAACTGCTTGGGCTAAGGTGGGCAGGCTACCAGTCTGTGCAAGGAGAAGCCTGGATGTTTAACTAGAGGCAGTCATACCAGCCCAGAGCATTCACGAACCTGGGTCTTTAATTGACATGCTCTGCCGGTGGATACTTTATTTCCAAGAGACTCAGCTATTTACAAATTCCCTCTGTGGAGGAGACTGTACTAAGGAACTAAACAAAACCCTTCCAACTAAAGGATCCAAAGGAAGAACCAACAGTGCTGATGCCTGGTGCTCTTGGACCCCGCTCAGAACACCTCAATCCAGCTGCACCCTGTGCCTGCTGTCAGTCTCAGCCACACACTGCAATTTATCATGGCACGTGTAAGGCGCACGATCACAGTACAAGACTCACCATGCAAGCAGATTTCCAAGACAAAGTACAGTGTTTCAGCGTTGCCTTTTGGAAGGAAAGAATGAAAGAACACTCAGTACTGGTTAAAATGCCTGCTTGCCATTTGTGCCACCAAGATCCATTTGGACTTGTCTCGTTACTACATTTGGCCTTCAGCTACAACTTACCCTTTGGTCTCCTCTGATACGTGAAGCGGGTTAGCCCCACTTACATCTTTTCTCCCTCCACATACATCTTGTCTCCCTCCACACTCTGAGCTGCCTGACAAGATGATGTCAGGCACATCTAGATTATGTGTAAGAAACAGACCTTATCTCTCCCAAAAATTCAATCCCACTCCTATCAGAATTATCAAATCCTCTCACACTCCTTGCTGATGTCCTCTAAGATGGTTGGTAAACTGAAATAGCAGCTGATATAAACACAGACTGTCTGCCAGAATAAAAATAACCTTTTTGCTTGGTATAGAGGAAGACCAGGAATGACAGCAGCGTGCCAATGAAGGAAATTAATTCCACTCAGCCACTGTGATACAAGACAACACTGAAACATGCATTCTGCATGCATTCTGCATGCAAACAGAATTTTTCTAATGTTTTTAGAAGTTCTCTTATTTAGTAGTAGGAGTCAGGGAAAGCCCATCCTTCTCTATCTGCAGTGCACACTCCTCCCCACCTGAGAGAAGAGGTACATTCTTCTGCTCTAACCTGCTTTGCTGCCTTCACCTTGACAGCTTAATAAGAATTACACACTAGGACAGAATCTTATTTTGTTACTTTCTACATCTGAAGGAATTGTGTATGCCTGAGGAGTACACTGAATATGAGAAAGGTGCAGCTGTATATTTACCTGGAAAGCACCAAGTACTTTCAGTGGAGAGACTTTTCAAGTGTAGGTGATAAGCAGAGATGTAAAATATCCAGCTGATATTACAAACCAAGAGCGATGTAAGATTAGTGGAACAAAGTTAGGATCCTGTTTCTGCATTACACCCACCAAGTCTCCTGTGATGATCTCTCACCCAGCTTCTAAGGAGTGAATTAGATGATCACTATGATGAGTCTGGTCAGTGGTGGCAGAGCGAAGAGGTAAGTTTATTATGTGCACAGCAGTACATAATAGCACACACTGTTAGCAGATTCTTAGGGTTTAAAGTCTGCTGACGTAGTACCTTTCCATTTAAAAGTTCCAAGTATTTTATGGCCAAGGTTAAGGTTGGGAGAAACTGAATCTGGTTATTACTTTCAACTCCATTTTACATATGACTAAATTGAGTATGGAGAGAAAAAGACACTCCATCTGTCCGAGCATCATCTTGGTTAAGTGAGAAGAAAACCTCTGACACACTCCTGTCATGGTTAGGATGTAGAAAACCATGGCAGACAGTAGCAAATAAGCTTATTTCTGTTCAGGAAGTCCTTGTCCTTTGGTTATTCTGTGCTCACAAACAGTGGCACACTCCTGTGAGTTTACATGAGTGCACAAGTGCACAAGTGATTTGCAGGCCAAAGATCCTCTGTAGGTATAAAGACTTTCTAAAGACTTCATCAGCCACTCAGAAAGCCAAGAACGTGCAACAGGTAAAAATCCTAAAGCTGGAACAGAAAACTGAGTACTTGCTACAAACAGCTCATACTGAGTCCACAACTGAACTGTACACCCCCAAAGTATGTTCATTAATGACACCAAATAACACCACTCAAACAGCCCATTTTTAGATTAACTGCGATAACTTGGTGCAGACCAAAGCAGAGGTGCTGACCAACAGCTGGAGGCTCTCTTGAAGGCACGTTGTGTGGCGTGCTGTGGGCAAAGAAGTCAGTGTGCACCAAGTGTGTACCGACTACCGACAGGTATGAGAAGAGAGACAGCAAACAACCGTGCTGTAACTGCTAGGGTAACACAAAATATTACAGCTCTGATAACTATTTCCTTTCAGCCAGCAAGCAAGCAACAGCTGGCCAGCTCTGTTGCCTTTTGCAACTACAGTATGTATCTCTCAGCTCACAAAGGCAAATACATGCACAGAGTAGTCTTGTTTGTTATTCTGGAAGGTGCTGTTTTGGCTCATTCTACCCACAGCCAGGCCTGTACGCTCAAGGACAGCTCTCTGAGCTCATTCAGGGCCACTGGCATGACAACATGACAAATTTTTTTTTAAAGAGGAAGAGCAGTCACAGATGGGCCAGGTAGGAGATCAGCAAAGGGAGAAACCTGAGTGTGGGCTCCAGAAAACACAAAATCAGGCTTTGCAAGCTATTCTGTGACCATGTATTTCTAGCAGTGCTCTTGCCTTTTGTTGCATAAAAGTGCTAGCACAGTCCAAGATGTCCTGCTCATGTTCACGCACTCCATCCAGTTAGCCACACACAAAGCCATGCGTACTGCAGCACCGTCATTCATACCACTGCCTCAAGAGCACTGCAGATGGCTTTTATGCAAAACCCCGTGTCCAAAGCCAAGCAGCCAGGTCGGAGCAAAGCAATATATGGGAAGCGAGCCAGGGCCTAGTCTTAAAAAAGGTACCTTCTTAAAAAAAAAAAAGAGGAGGAAAATGAAAAGGAGCTAAGAGATTTGAGGAACAGATGGCTAAAAGTTCAAGATTACATGCTTTCGGCTCCCAGAAAGGTGAGAATTAATATACAGGTGGTCAAACCAAACTAAGACTACACAGTCCACATGGAGATTTGAACTTCCATTGTCAAGAGAATCATCTCATCATTCTGCCTTTCTCCAGAGACCCTTAGCATCCCTTCCCTTTCCCAACACATCGCAGCTGTATACTGTGCATTGCAGACACTGTATAGTCGCTCCTATGCAATGTTCACAAGAATACTATTTCCATAACATCAGTTGTCACTACATGGGAAACACCTAGACTTAACACAGTATTACGCTCTGCAGGGAACAGTTTCCGTGATAATCAGAACCCAGTGTTTGAGTTGTCTGCGCTCATGATGTGAGTCCTGCTGACCCATGGGGTTCTTCCCTTGCTCAGAGGTGGCTGCTGCTGCACATGATCACACAGTCTCAAGGCTGAGCACGAGCCCAGCCCCGTATGAAGCAGTTACGTGAAATCAGCATGCGGGGATTGCTGTCAGCAAAGACGACTCCCTGCAAAAGGCTAAGACTTTATGTATTAAATAATTATTACAAATAATAATTACTGCAGAGTTGGTAGGGAGGACAGAATATGCTAGAAATGCAAGGCACAAGACAAATTCTGGGAGAATAAAGGATGATATTTTAGACCTGTCAGTTCATGCACTGTGCTGATTCTTTGTGCAAATTACTCACAGTTGGTCCGGACTGGCTTACAATGAGTTTCTTTTGTCTTTAACAAAAGTGGTTTATGAGCCTGAACATTTATTCAGTAGCTGAGAGATAATATAAATCAGTCACACCATCAGACCACTGTACTTTCCAGTGGCAGAAGAGATGGGCATTATGCTAAATCAAAAAGAAAGTGCAAGTTTGCTTTTAACAGCCTGGAATGAAATTTCAGTTTGATACTCCCTGCTAAGTCATAGCCACTACAGGAGTCTTTGAAGAGGAACTGTGGCTCCTCATCACTAAGAGACAGCCAATCTCATATCTCAGGGAAGCTGGAAGCTGCCTCCTGGTCTGTCCAGGGAAACTTCACTCCTTCCCGTTACCCCATAACAAATTCCGGCACCTTGTAAACCACAGACTGAAGCTGAACGACAGCAGTTTTCCCCAGGAACATCTAGTGTTGAGCAGCTGCGACCAAAACTGTTCTCTGCTATATTTTAATACAAATGGAGCAGACGGGGAATGGCATAGGAGGATTTGGTTTTTGTGAACTTTTGTATATTGTTTCAAACCCAGTTTTGGATACAAACGAAGGCTCAGGAAAACTCTGAAGTCCTCCCCTTTGCTCAGTTAATGACAGGTGGTTCGAGCTAATACTTTTGCAAAGCAGTTTACAAGTTTGAGTGTTCCACATGATGTTTAGACAGACGCACCTTCTCAGTAGCGCAAAGTCTTCTCAGCTGGCTCTCTTGTCCAGATGCCCACAAATGTTAGAGTAAAAGCAAAAGGCCAGCCAGAGCTGAGAACTGAAACTCCAAGGTTGGCATCCCCTTTTAGTGACAGTGACCTTCCAAAGATCATATTCATTACTGGCTGGAAGGGTGCAGAGTTTCAAGAAGTTTAGCCTGTTTCTGCCCATGGTAATTCTGGTCTTCTTCCTCCATTTAAAAATGTATAGATTTTAGATTTCGTATTTGGAAAAGTCACTTTGAAAGTCTCCATATAGATAGTACTGATGAGTTTAAATAATAATGACAGTGTTTTCAACATGCAGACAGTATGTTAGCACTGTATTTCTGTAAGCTGTTCAGTATAAACAAGGTCCACAACTGATCCAGGACGTTGGAACTGCAGCTATGAGTTACCTAGGCCAAAGGCACCTTCCAGCTATTTCAGCTGTTGTTTGCTAGCACTCCATATGCTGTGCTTGGGATTTAGTACCCACCTTTCTGCTGCTGTATGTATCCCATACCTATTTTCTCTTTGCATAATGAAGTGTGGCCACAGAAATTTGTTTTCTTGCTAGGATAGCCCACACTTGAGGAAGCTACACTATACTGGCAGTGTAGATTCCTACATAGCATCATACTCTGTACGTCCTACAGGGTCAAGCAGGGCTATTAACATTAAAAGAAGTTAATAGCAGTTAAAACTTTTTCTCACTAGATTATTAAGTATAATTTCTTTGTATAACAACCAGCACACAAGCGTTAAGAACTAATCTATTATAACAAACAGTCAATAGTCCCTGCTGGAAAATGAGTGACAACTTCATTCAAGCCATCTTACCATTAAAACAAAGCAAGCAGCAGATTTCACAAGGACAAGAGCTTCGTTAAAGTATGTATATGCTGTATGTTCTTACACAAGGGTGGACATTGCAGAAGCAACTGCAATGAAGCCATAACTGTGTACATGTTCAAACTGCAGAGTCTGAATACGTCAACTTCACCTGCAGTTCTAACATCTTGATGTAAAATTTACTTCATCCCTTTTTCAGCAGAATTCACAAAGTAACCCCAATCTCCTGCCCCATATTTTAATTTAAACTTCATCAGAAAACAACTAGACATCATTACAATTCACTCTGAATTTTTCAAATATCCCAAACTTTCTCTCTCCTTAGGGGTTAGTGGTACCAAATGTGCAATTCCCCCTCATGACATGAGTACAGCTCACAAGTTTGTGAAGAGACTGGGCACCAGGAAGATGCAGCTACCCAAACCCAAGAAGTGCTCTCTCCTAAAGCTTCCTTCTTCAATACTCTTTTTTTTTTTCTCTTTTTTTTTTTTTAAACTAAGTTACTAAATAGCATCTGCCCTTTGAATGCATTCAGGCAGACAACAAAAGGATTCTAAAAAAATCAGGTGCTCAGATGGACCAATTCATAACAGGCTTGCTAGAGCTGGAGACAGGACTGGAGACAGGAAATCAACTGTATATCGGATACCATATAACACTTTTCTGTGACAGCAGCACAGACTTCTGAAGGCTCACAAAAACAAGAATAAAAGCATTTTTCTGTTGTCACTCTGTCTTGCTTGCACAATTTGATCATTTCAATAGACCTTGCAAAGCTAGAGCTGGTACATAAAGCAATTGCTAAACAATCTGTATTACTGCCCTAGCTTCAAAATGCTGTGCAACAATTATCACCAGGCACCTCTTAATTAATCCAAACATATAAGAGGTTAGGAAAAATACTCAAAGCAGCAGGAAGTAGGAGAAACAGGTACATGCATGAGAACTAAAATAAAGTAAACAACACATGAACCAAAAGTTTTATAACTTTTTCCTCCAGTAAAGTACTTGCTGTTAGTCTCCAAGGTTCTTTGAACCTTGTACTAAATGTTGTCAAGTAATTAATATGAGGCCAGCAACCTTGCCTTTTCCAGGTTTTCATGAGCTCTGAAGCAGAAAGGAATAATTGTTCGGTATCCGTGGGTAGCTGAAGGTTATTTTAATACCTGCGCAATTCTAGCTTACCATGAAAAATAACCCTCAAGTTTCTATAAAAAGCAGCTGTTCAATGTATATCATATTCAGGAACATTTAGGAACACCGTAAATCTACTCTTCCTATTAAACAGTGATGCTATCTGCACAGACATGTTTTGATTTATCAAGCTCACTGTCTAAAATTCATCCCTTCTGCCTCTATTTAATATTTCCATGTTTCTACATGAATTACATTGTTTATAAAAACAGAGAGGTAACAAGAATCTTTATAGCAGTCAGCTCCCTCAAACTGTCTTCAAGAAAGCATATTTACATTTCAGTTGGTAGTGTTTTCCTAAAACATACATGAGACTAGAGAGCAAGACCAGGCAGATTTGTTACGATAAATATTCTGAAAGAGCAATAAACTGATTACGACAGAAACATTCATCCAAATAAGCTCAGTAAGGTATTTGGATTTTCTGTTAATAATAGCCAATAGCTAAAAATAAGCCATGGTGTTTCCAGCAATTAGAACAAACTGAGAAGTTACAATGATAAACTTACTAAAATGTAAACCCTTCTTTCATTCAGAGCTTCGGGGTGCAAGCTGCAGTTTACTAAAGCATACAAATCTGTATTGAAGTTCTTGAAACAATCTTAAACATAGACAAAGAATGGTTTAAGATTATGTCACATTTATTTTCAGAGCTGCAATGAGAGCTACAATACTATATTGACATATAAAATACATTTCATTTGCCTGAAGAAAGCATTTAAAGTTATTTCAGCTACTATTCAGCTCCTCTGATACTCAAACACTGCACATGCACGTACAGATTAAAGTATAATGCTCTGCAGCAAATGGCTTTCAGAATAAAATATTCTCTATTTCTTAACATCCTACCTTCATAATTGCCTTCTAGGAGACCCAGATGCTCAAGTGCCTTCACAAATCCAACAATTATCACCAGTACAACAATCATTTCAAGTCCCTCCAAGTTCATCTTGAAAAATTATTCATGTAAAAGCATCTTTTCTTAGGGAGCGTCCTGACTTCAGAGTTAGACTTTAATTAAAAAGCCCTCCTAGTCCAAGACATGCCACACAACCAGATAAATACAATGCCAAAGAAGCCCAGCATATTCCCACCATAAAACATTTCCATTGACAGCACGATGAACACAGGAATGTAAGGAAGTCAAATCTTACCATGTCTGCATCACTTGCCTGCATGGATACAGATGTTTCAGTCTCTAAGGCAACAGAATATACAGTAACCACTTTGTTTAGCATTCCCTCTCTGTCACAGCCAAAATTCACCAAATCTGTCTGATATCTAGTAAAATCTGATGCTCCTTTTTCACACTGAATTACAGTTTTAGAGAGATCTGATGGTTTAACACCACAGAGGAAAAAGTCCAAACACATTCTTTGCTTGATACTAAAGTGAACTTCAGAAAACTCAAAGCAAAATAATTTCATTTAGAAAATGACCTATTGCTGTATTTCCCTGTCAAGTGAAACACAATTACGGAAGGTTAGCAACATGTTCGAGTATCTTGTTTTTCCATGCTGCATACACATTTTACATCAAATACAGGAATCTGGTAAAATATTAAATATGGTAAGAAGAGACTTCTTAGAGGAAAATCAGTTTTAAAGTTTGAGGGATATGTGAGAAACAAAAGCCTTTCCCTCTTGCCGCACAGCCCTGGGGGCTCTGTGCAGATGGTAGAGCAACTGCCCTTGGTGTAGGTCAGCTGCTCTTCCCATGGCTGTTTCCAGACAAGGAAAGGCAAGAAATGGAATCAAGGACACAATATGCCCATGGCCAGAATTGCGTGCAACTTACTGCTTTGCCTCAGGAAGCACTTTTCCAAGCACTCAGAAAATCTAAAATTGTTTCCAAGTCCTTGGACCTGACAGCTGGGAACAGATTCTCTGAAGGACCTTATTCTCACCTGAGCACCTTAATAGCAGACATCAGCAAGCACTTGTCTCTCCTTTGTACTTACCTTCACTCAGCTCTCCGTATTTGCAGCCAATTTCAGACATGCACAGAATCACAAAAAAAACCCCACCAACCCCAACCCCAAACCTCTCAAAACCAAACCCCTTTTGAAAGTCTGGCTACTTGTTCTGGTAACTTCTGATTATTTGTCTTGCAATGGCTGCCACTTCTGTACACAAGGTCACCTACCACAGTCGTTCTTTTCACTTATTTTGGGATAATCTCACTTTGCAAGTAAGGGGGAGAGAGAGATAGAGATAAAAGTCTAAACTTACATTAATATTGTAATCAATATTACAGTAATGATACTAATCTGAAAGACTGAAATCTGACTCATTGTTTTCAGTTACTGTTTTTTAACCATTTGTGTACTTCTATCTTTAACTGATGTTTTATGTTGATGTCTCCCAGGATATTCTTGTCAAGTTGCATTAAGTACTTAAATGATGTTATGAGAACCTGAATACCAAGGCCTTCTGTATGCATGCCAGCTTACCCTCCTGGAACTACAAAATGGACCCCGTATTGCTGTATGTAGCAGAATCATCCTCACAGACTCTTCTGAAAGCTGGTAAATGGTTTTCTTTTTGACTCAACAATGCTTTGCTGTGTTGCAGGGTGTTGCTAAAGGCCTGAATGAAGCTGTTACCCATATGATTTTTCCAATGTATTAATATTTTAGAGGTATTCCTTCATTATCAATATAATTAACATCATCAGCATCTACAGCTTTTCTCAGGTATCCCCATTCAAAAATAAATCTTATACATTTCTCTTAACTATAGAACTTTATTTGAGGATCTCACAACTCCTTACCAAATTCCTCATTGAGCATGAACACTCCCGAGGGGAGGTTAGGAATTTACTGAAGTATCAAATCCAAAAAGTGTCATGGAAATGACACTATCTTTGGGACAGTCCAGACATAAAGTATTATAATTTACAAGAATAAATAATGGTTTAGCACAGAAAGCAAAAGAAAGAAACACTACCTGATGGAAATGGACTGGGTAAAAAGAAGAAAGTAACTTAAGCTTAATTTTGGTCAAGTTTAAAACCTCTGCTCCTGCTAAAAGTGACACGAGCTTGGTGGTGCCACTAAGCATTCAAAATTAATTTTATTTCTGTTTGGAAAGGGGATTTCTCACAGTCCAGTACACTTGTACCATTGTTCTGGTTTGCTGCTGCTCTTGGCTGAGCCACCAACACAACCAATTAACAAATATGTAAATTCTTTTTCTTCTCAAAAAATCCATTATGTAGAAAATAAAAATGTTCCACAGAAATGGATCTTTTTGATAAAAGCTGCATTTCCAGAGCAGCCTAGCTCCTTTCATGTTGAAGCATCCTCCCTCCCTGTTTGGATTCAAGAGGCAAACTCCAAGTTCTGCTTTAGCCCGTGCAGAGAGCTGCCCTCGTTCAGTGCCGGAGCTCCAACCAGGGTGGGCCTCTCCCACCCCCAAAAAGTAGAGAAGGGACTTCCACAGACCCTACCTTCCTCTTGTGATGCTTTTGTTAATGAATTATTGGTTGCTCTGCATCCTACTTCATAGAAGCTGTTTGAAAGGTTTCCTCTTTTTTCAGACAAAAAAGCAATTTTTAAACCTCAGAGTACTTCCCAGCTGTTTTCTGGCCAGCCCAAGCCACCAGTAATGGTGTCTTTGGGGAAAGAGAAGGAGGGGGCGGAGAGAGAGAGGGAGAAGGAACCTACTCAAATATACTCCAATCAAAACTTATTTAGCTTGGGCAAGCAGACAGAACAAAGCTGCAAGCTGTGCATTTCATACTAGTTACTTCCTCATAGCAATATATCATATTTGTAACAAACTCTCAATATAATTTTCAATTGTTCTTTTTTGAGCTTAGCAATTCACTGTGAAGGAAAATACTCCTGTCAACTGAGAAACACGGGAGAGTGTTCTGGGAGGAAAATATCCAGTTACTGCTGATTGAATATCTGATTATCCATTCACCTATCCACGTGCAGTGAAACGGTGGGCACTGCTACCTTAATTCCTCCTCTCTGTTCAATGAGGAAGGCTGAGTGCCTGGCCAGCAGTGTGCTGCAGTGCCAGGGGGCAAGTTATCCAGTGGACTTCCAGGCCATCACAGCGCACAGGAGGGACACAGAACAACAGGAATTTAAACTGTGTTTATCACCACAGTATGCAGGCAGAGTCCAGAATTCCTGGGAGTTAATTACATGTGGATGCTAGCCCTAAGTAACTGCTTAATCAGCATCTCTTTGCAGTCAGTTTTCACAGCATGAGATAAAAATGAAGGATAGAACAAAAAGGACCGAGACAGAGGAGAAAGACATGGGTAAAAAAAAAAAAAAAGCAAAACTATAGACAGCTTTTCTCTAGGCAGACTCTCTGGGAGATGTTCACATACAGTGCTCTGATGTTGGATAAAGTTTGAACTGGTGCAGAACTGGGCATCCAGATGGGTCTGGCAGGTACTATGTTGGGTGCAAGGCTGGGGACCACATGGATAAATGGCTCGTGCCAGTGTCCTCACCACGCTTGTGAGAAACACCACCCTTCCATTCCCAGCAAACAAGGAGAGATCTCTAAGCTAACTCACATGTGCATAGAATCATAGAACCATTTAGGTTGGAAAAGACCTTTAACATCATCGAGTCCAACCATTAACCTACCACTGCCAAGTCCACCACCAAACCATGTCCCTAAACACCACATCTACACACCTAGTAAATACCTCCAGGGATTGTGATCAACCACTTCCCTGGGCAGCCTGTTCCAATGCTTGACTACCCTTTCTGTGAAGAAATTTTTCCTAATATCCAATATAAAGCTCCCCTGGTGCAACCTGAGGCCATTTCCTCTCATCCTATTGCTTGTTACTTGGGAGAAGAGACCAACACCCACCTCACTACAGCCTCCTTTCAGGTAGTTGTAGAGAGCGATAAGGTCTCCCCTCAGCCTCCTTTTCTGCAGGCTAAACAAACCCAGCTCCCTCAGCCGCTCCTCATAAGGCCTGTGCTCCAGACCCTTCACCAGCTTTGTTGCCCTTCTCTGGACATGCTCCAGCACCTCAATGTCCTTCTTGTAGTGAGGGGCCCAAAACTGGACACAGTATTCCAGGTGCGGCCTCACCAGCGCCGAGTACAGGGGGACAATCACCTCCCTGCTCTTGCTGGCCACACTATTCCTGATACAAGCCAGGATGCTGTTGGCCTTCTTGGCCACCTGGGCACACTGCTGGCTCATGTTCAACCGGCTGTCAACCAGCACCCCCAGGTCCTTTTCGGCCAGGCAGCTTTCCAGCCACTCTTCCCCAAACCTGTAGTGTTGCATGGGGTTGTTGTGACTGAAGTGCAGAACCCAGCACTTGGCCTTGTTGAACCTCATAGGGTTGGCCTCAGCCTATTGATCCAGCCTGTCCAGATCCCTCTGTAGAGCCTTCCTACCCTCAAGGAGATCAACACTCCCACCCAACTTGGTGTCATCTGCAAACTTACTAAGGGTGCACTCAATCCTGTCATCCAGATCACTGATCAGGATATTAAACAGAACTGGCCCCAACACTGAGCCCTGGGGAATACCACTTGTGATCAGCTGCATCAAACAGCATGAATTGGGAAAGCAATCAGGAGAGCACCAAGACAGTATCTATTTGTTAGTTAAATTTTCCTGTACAGTTACCCTTAAGGGCACATCTGAGATTTGACCCCACTGTGTCAGTTCACAGTCCAGATACACTGCTCCTCTCATTTCCATCTGTCATTCCTCCCCTACACAAACCTCCTCTTTTCTTATCTTTTTCTTTGGAAACTGGGCCACATCCAAAGAGGAGAAGATGACCCATTCAGCATCACAGCAGCACTCTGATTAGGGTACCAACTGCCAGCAAAGCCCCTGAGAGTTCCCTGCTCTGATCAAGCCCAACTGTCCTGATGGCCTCAGAATTACATCCACCAACAACTGAAAACAAGGCAGATCACTGCAGAAAGTCCCCACAGCACTCATGGGGATCCACACAGGGACAGCAGCAGCACAAGCAGAACTGCAGACTTTGCCTCTGCTCCCTGGCCTCTTCACCCTGGCCCTTCACTTCATGCAAGGAATAAAGGAGACAGTACCAGCTGCAATGTGAGACTGTTTTGCAAAGTGAGCATATTACACAGTTACATGGCTAATTCAGGACAGGGATTCCTAAGCTAGTCCATATGCTTCTGCTCCTCAGTTCTTATGTTGCTTCTCTCCTCTAGACAGTAACCAGTCTCTCAGTTGAATCTTGTTGCAGCAGACGCTGGCTGATCCATCAGTTTATTAATAGTATGATTACAGTATAAATATTTCATTCCATGTGTGCGTAGGAGGCTTCCTTATACCTCGATATCTTTGCATGCGCGTCTTTTTTAAATGCAGCTGTTAAACTTATGGCAAATGTGTCAGTTCCAGCTCTTTCAGTATTTCCTTTAATGCTCTCAGTATTTTCTCAAATGCTAATAAAGTTAAATTCAGTGAATAAAATCCACATCCAATGATATAATTTCTTTTATAATATGGTCATACAAAAAGATGCAGTGAGAATTTAATGCAAATGGGAATTAAGTCCTTGAAAAAGAGAACTGTCATTTTCCTACTTCATGCACTGTATAATGAAATGGTACAGTAAGTATTGGTTAGGTGGCCCAGGCAGTATTTTCGTATTTCAGTGTTTCACAAATAAACTTTGCCACACTCTTTTTTTTTTAAAGCATCCTAGTCATAGCCCTAATATAGATAGTGTCATATTTTTTTCAGAGTACTAACCATATTCTTAATATAGACCCCATTAACAGTGTTCAATGTTTTAATTCAGGAACAAACAGCAGTATGAATGCTGAATTACACTTTTAGCACAAGCAACTGCCACATTTCTGTTTGCTACTTCAATCTAGAAAAGGCAGTGCAAAACACTTGTAAAGTGTGTTACAGTTTTCCCAGCCCCCAGGGTCTGCCAGCAGCTCACACTGTAATTCTTTATTTTTACAGTTGATTTCATGAGCAATGTAGGGCTTTCTCAGTTTAAATAAATGATAAAATATTAAATTAAGACATCTCAGGTAGAGATTTAATTTTCAGGAGAATGCTGAGGAGAAAATCCAACTTGAGTCACTTAAAATATAGCACTTTAATTATGGTTCAGTGATACCAGTGATCTCTACAACGATTATGAGGCACATGTTTAATTCCAAAGTAACAGGTAACATTGACTAAACTTCTAGTTACAGCATGGTCCATTTTTTAAAGAGGCTGTTTAAAGCTGACTTAGAAACAAAAGTCCATGGTTCCATATGCATGCTTGCTGGATGTCTGCACCTGCAGCAAGAGAGTGCAAAATCAACTGTGAGCAGAACAGCAGCAAACCAGCACCAAGAGCTGCTGTGGAATAAAAAGCTGAGAGGCAACAGCAGCAACATCACCTAATGCTCAGTAATGCACTTCATGAACCATTTCCAAGGGTGCAGGTATATCATGGACCTGGGTTACAGGTGGAGAATGGGATGCACAGTGTGATGAAGTGACTTGGCTAAGGTCATTGAGCCTGTCCTGGCAGAGCCAGTGGCAGAACAAATGAGGCTCCCAAATCTTTCTTCAGTATCCTCCCAACCATACAAAGCCATTCTGCTTTCATGGATTTAGCAAGGACAGATAACACCAGGCATGGAAAGCAGCTGAACTTCTCGCATTAAAACAAATTAATGTCTAAAGATGACATGAATGCCTCCTTGTGTAAAAACCTGTCATTTCAGATGAAGCATGAAATTGGGGTTAAAACAGCCAGCCACCACAGCCTTGCATAGCTGTCAGGGATATGTGCTGTTTGCAAAAGCACTGTTTACAGATTCTCATTTCCTTCCTGAAGCTTTAGTCAAATTGGCTACATCATACTGATAGGGCTTTAGAGAAGCCTCAGCTCCCTCAACTGAATGACAATGGAGAGCGTTCCAGATACCCAACATAGTGAATACCATGACTGTCTTTTCTCTGCTATAAAAAGGAGATAGAGGATGCTAATGGTATGAGAAAAATACCCATATGGTACAGAGCAGAGCAGGGCAAAAATAAAGCAAGTTTTCAGAATTTTGGTGAAATTTTAGTTTGAAGAATTTTTCCTCTAAGAAAACCATCAAAACCATCAAACCATGTTGAGTATTCACTGCACAAAACTGTGTCCTAACCACAGACAAGGCTCACGTGTTACTGTTGTCGTTACGTAAATGTGTGCAAAAATCTGTGAGAAGGATCCCCTTCACTGAAAGAACTGGACTAGGAAAACACGCAACTCCTTTGGTTTTCTTGGATACGCCAATTTTCTCTGGTTTTTAAAAAGTCTAAAAGTGGCTATCATAATCATCTTTATTTTACAACAGGAATTTCCTAGGGAAGAAGGTCAGTGAACCAGGAGTCTGCCTAAACACAAAGAGGCACCACTGGACTGAACCAACCCTACCTCAACAAGCAGTGTATGGTATGTTTTGCCTTTTTTACATTGTAGTCCCAGTTTATGATTATCATACAGGGAGCCATTTCAAGAGGCTTTGTTGAAGAAAAGAACCCCTATCTCAGCACAACATACAGACTTGCAAAAAAAGTCAAGATGTGTTTTTCATCTTAGTTACGTGAAGCTCTTATTGGCCTGGTCTTATTTTAGAAAATGAACGGCCAGGGGTTAAATCCCGTACTTGGCTTGCAGCTGGATTGTGCAGCAGGCTGTGTGACCACTGAAGCAATACACCTGCTGACGGCTGCGGGGACATTGGCACATTCTCATCCCCAGTATGACTTATAGCCAGGCCATGATGCCTGACCTGCAACTTCTGCCATTAATTTTTAAAACTCCATGGTAGCATTAGTAGGCCAGTTGCCTTCACTTTCTGAATTCTAATTATAATGAGAAAAAAACCCCTCCAAACAAAGTCATGTTCAAAAGGAAAAATGAGAACTATATTTGAAGACAAAGTATCTTGCAAATTCTCCCATCTTAAGTATCAATTTCCAGCAACAAATGTCCTATAATCTAAAGGAGCTGCTATCTATTGCATAAAGCAGTGAGTTAATTCTGGTTATTGGCCATGGCTACCTATTTTTTTTGGCTACGGCTGTAGCGCTGGGTATCAGCTCAGCAAAGCTACTCTTCTGCCATTCTCATGTCTGCAGCCATTGGGGAGGTGGCAGCAAACAGCACCCTGCAGGCACAGACCACAACGACAACTCCTGCCTCCCAGCCCTTACGTGAGAGGTAACGGCAGCTTAGAAATGCGTGTGGTGGTAGGGTGGGAAGGAGCTCCTTGCCACCACCACCGTCCCTGCTGGGCACATCCTGAGGGCATGAGGGGCAGGATGTTCACTTGGCTCTCCACTTACTTTCCAAGGTCTCCTCCATTCCTGGGAGGGACATCTACACCAGGTACAGGCTTGTATTCAAACTTACCTCATCCAAAGCGTTGATGAGAATCAAGGTAACGTCTACAATTTCACCATTAAGAATAGCAGAACTAGGGCCTGAAGTAAAGGTTCTGACTTGGGCTAAAAATGAAGTATAAATGCAATATTGTGGCACAGGCACACTTTCAAAGACACAGATATCCCAATACGTTAATATGGTTTTGCATGGAAGTCTCTGCTTCCTTTAGATTCATATCTAATTCTCTTTACAGTGTTTGGAAAACTTTGGCACTGGAGAAACCCATTGAAAAAGCTCCTTTACATCATACTTTATTGACTCATTTAGTATCTACACTTGTTGATATCAAAGGATGGAATCAAGTTACCCACCAACATTACTAATGAGCTGTGAAAGCAGTCTGCTATCACCCAGCCAGCTATTTAACTTAATATTTAAAAGATATATTCAAACTATGTATTCAACCCCAGTATTCAACTGATAGCTTGAAAACAGATGTAACTTCAGCATTCTCCTTAGAGAAAACACTGCAAGAAACTAGCCCATGAAAAAAGCATTTCACAGCAATGTATAATGGCATAACACTCCCTTTCTAGTGGATAAAAGTGAACAGGTTTGCAGGTGGAAATAGTTCTTTCTTCACCCACGACTGGTAGATATTGTTATTGTTATTTAAATTGCACAAGTTGACACTTCAAAAAACTAGAGTGAATCTTAATGCAAAAGAAACAACACAGAAGATTCAAAATTGTCCATGAGTAGATCTAGTTGTATGATTCCTCAAAGCTGATAATTAGTTGTTCAAAGCACTCTGCATTTGATTAAAGTTTGTCCAGTTTATGGCAGAAGTCCAGAGACTGCTGGAAACTGGGGGGTTGTTATCACAGGAGATCCTGCCCTGGCCCAGGGATCTGGGAAACAGTCTGCCCAGTGAGACTGGTACTCTGGACATACCGGTGCTGGGGAAAATAATGAGAAGACAACCCACTGAGTATCTGAGAATCTCTTGGTTCAGCACGTGTTACAAAATATATTGCTTTTGGCATAATTTTAAACTGGTACCAAAATCAGGACTACAAAAATGCCCTGAGAACCACCACCTTTTTTTTGCTTCCACATCCCTGATTCAATTTTATCAGAGAATCCAAAATACCACTTCCTTTTTGAAGGAACCAAATCTTATACTTAATCACAGCTCTCTAAAATAGCAACTTTAGCCAATATAATTTCAGATAACATATATTAACAGCTTTGGAAAGGTTATTTATTAATGGAAGAAAACAATATATTTGTTTTGAAGCAGCGTTCTGAAAGACATATCTCACATTTGAAGGCAACCTATTATGTTAGCAGATATGCTCCTTGTATCATAGCCCTGAACAGAACATTTAAGAAATGAAGATGCAACGTGCTGCTTGACAAGCAGACTGCGCAGAAAGTTACCTAGCTTGTCTTATGTGTGGAAGCACTCATTTCTCTTATAGCATTTTCTGTTAGACTTGCTTAGTAAGAAAACCATTTCAAAGTTACTCAGTGGTGAATTTTTACTTTCTCCCTTTCTCTTTTCAGAAATTAGAGCTGTAAATTGAGCTATGCAGAAGATATTAAAGTATGCCCTCTGCAGCTTAGCAGGTCACAGAAATTCACATCTCGGGCTCACACGCCACACAGTAATTGCACCATCATGGCCCTGGGCAGTTTCCAACTGCTCAAAGCAAGACTCAAGCTGAACGGCTGATCCTGTACATCAGCAGGAATGACAAGGTTGCATCCACAAGGCTGCTACAGATGACTTACAGAGATAGATTAAAAAAATAAATATTTATGACTTGACTCAGGAAAAGGTGTTAACTGTCTATTTATATTTAAAGGGCATAAATATCCAGGAGGGAGAGGAATTGTTGCAGGGGTTTACAGAGCATGACTGAAGATAATGGCATGAAGCAGTGCCAAAGGAAAGTGCAGATCTGCCCCTGATTTTGATTTTCATATACGGGCAAGACTCCCACTTAGACCCACAGAATTTCACTGCTAAAGTACTCTGTATCTGAGTTAATGAAGACTTCCTGAAATAGTCACTGAAATCTGCACCCACTGACAAAGGGCATCAACAATGCATTTCACTGAGATCATTTGCTCTCTGAGAGCATTTTCAAAGGGCTGACTCATCTCTTCTTGTCTTGTCCCAGTCTGTGCCAGGTGTACTTTGAAATATGGAAGCATGCAATGGAGACACTCTCTCTCCTGCAGATGCCTGAACAGAAACGCAGGGAACTGAAAGACCTCGTTCCGTGCAATATATGTTAACACACATCCCTACAGTGTGGGGGAAAATCTGAATGTGTTGTTTGATCTTTTTCAGTATGCATTAGTGGATAGCACAGGGGTCTGATAACAGTGATGCCTGGTCTCTATGAACATCAAATAAAAAGTATGCAAACATGGTCAGCAATCATATTTTACAGAGGAACAGTAGATGGGTGGACACCTGCAAGAAGACAGCAGAAAAGCAAAGGGATGTTGACCCCCAGGACCACTGAGGTACTCAGTTTTCAGGCTCACTACATCCCACAAGGGGGAACTGTGTAATGTTATCCAGTTTCCTAAAATTCGTCCTTAACAAAGAAACGGTCATTCTAAAACCCAAACAACAGCATTTATTTGATTCAAAATAGATAACAGAATCAGAAAGGTTTATAAGAACAAAGGTGACAGGAAAGGGAAAAGAAGCAAATTTAATTTTCTCATCTCCAAACCCAAGTTCAACAGGCTTTAGAGATCTGGCAAACTCCCAACCCTTGTGTAACCAAACAATGATCAACTCAACACCAGAGAAGGAATTGCTGGGATTTGCTAGGATCGCTCCAGCTTTGCTTTTATGACACACAGTTTCTCTTGGTGATGCATTTACCTTCAAACTCCCCCAGTCCCTCATGGATTGATTAACTAATTCAAAAGAAAATTCTACTTTCTCCTCCCAAAGCATTAGTTGGCCTCAACTCCTTAGAGGTGCTAATAATTTTCTGACAGGCCAAGTGCCATTCTCTGGTCTTGACTGAATTATTAACAGGCTGTAAACTCAGAGTGAAAATATGCTTTTGAATTTGGTGAGGCAAAGTTTAGTACTTCCCCACACTGTGCTTATATTTAAGAGACACACCAACAAATAAACTTTCCTGAAGCATGTAGATAAATGCATGAGGCTCAACTCAGACCACATACAACAAAACCAATCACTTCGGGGCAACCATCTCTGAGAGATACAGAGAAAGACATCCAGAAGATCTAGAAAAACTATACAGAATTAGGAAATCATGTTTTGTCATGATGGATGCATCATAGTGGCAATTTATTCACCTTCTAAACTGGTTATGGCTCTAACAAACAAGGAGAGAAGAAATATCACAGACCTATATAGAGAAAAATTATGAAGATCCGCACACTGGTAACAGAGGGAGATGGTTACAGCAAGAAACAAATTACTGATGAGATACTTGAATGCCCAAAAGACAATACACTCCGGTCATGGAACAGAACAGATGCATCCTCTCTTAAGGTCCTTCTGCTTAAGAAGAGAAAAAAATTAAATGGATTGAATTGTGGGGTTAAAGTCAGCTGGGAGCAAGTTGAAAGCAGGAAAAAAAAGCCACACTTCCCAGCCACAAGACACAACACTTTGCTTGGTGTAGAGTATTTGTCTTTTCACTGTCAAACATTTTCCCAATAGCAAAATATTGCATTTATTGAGAGCAAAGCACTGGTGATCCAGACACTCACAACAGCTTGAGTGGCATGAGTGAATGTGTAGCTATGCTCAGTGTTTTCTATTTTTACAGGAAATAACATTATGACTGAATTCAAAAGCAGATGGGCAGTAATCTGATAGTTTTCAAACATCACAGATACATATCTGTTGGTTGTATGTATGTTGCCACTGCTTTGGCATATACGAGACAGAAGCACAGAAAACACTTTCTTACATACGCTATTTTCCACCATTTTTAGTAGTGATAATTTCAGACAACAAAGATGAAAAGACATGCTGAAAGAGATCTGAAATACAGGAATCCATTTGAAGACAAAGCTGAGCTAGCAGGATTAGCAAATCTAACAAAATCAGAGGCTATCTGATTTTGTATTACTGAGGGGAGTTTACGTTCTCCATCAGAAAGGAAGGCACTATCACAAGATAGTGATACTCTTCTCCCAGGTAGTTAGCGATAGGACAAGAGGAAATGGGCTCAAGCTGCACCAGGGGAGATTTAGATTGGATATTAGGAAAAATTTCTTCACAGAAAGGGTAGTCAAGCATTGGAACAGGCTGCCCAGAGACGTGGTGGAGTCACCATCCCTGGAAGTGTTCAAAAAATGGGTAGACGTGGCACTTTGGGACATGGTTTAGTGGGCATGGTGGTGTTGGGTTGATGATTGGACTGATGATCTCAGAGGTTCTTTCCAATCTTAATGATTCCCAGTTTTTACTTTCATTATAAATGAGCCAGCCACCAAACCAGGAAACATGAAATTGCTACTCTACCCTTAATTGGTTTAGCGGTGGACTTCGTAATGTTAGGTTAATGGTTGGACTTGATGATCTTAAAGGTCTCTTCCAACCTAAACGATTCTATGATTCTATTCTAAGATATGTAGCATTCTTATTATGTCTTAACATCACGAGAAAAAGTTGCACCAGGAACACAAGCTGCCAGTTTCATTCTCCTCAGAAGACTAGAAGTGATGCTGTGAACTAAATATGTTATCCCAATATAGGAAGCCTTTTTGTTCTCAGAAACTTTGGTGTAAACCTAGTCCCCTTGTGAATAGGACTAAAGTTCTGTAAAATCTAAACTATGCTCAAGACGGCCACAGATATTTGCAATTTTACATTGCCACAAACACCAGAAAAAGCGATTCAGAACAAAACAGGGTTTGGCAAGAACTGAGCTGTGCTTATGTTCATGATGTGGCCCTTGATATATATCCGTGCACTAATAAGACATTATTTTAAAAGCCTGTGTACTCTGCAATATGTAAATGACTACTGAGCATTCAACTTCCACCTCAGGGAAGAAAATGTTTGAAGAACACATGAAGAAGAAATAGGGTTCCAGTAAAAAGCTTCTATTTTTACGTAAATTACTTAACAGAAATCTTAAGACATGCTCTGTCTTTCAGACACTTCTTATTACCAGAAACATGTTGTGGGCTTCAGAAATAGGTGGGTTATCCAGACACCCTGATGATGTACCACTTTCCATCATCAGTACAAGCATCATCAGTACAGAGATACATGAAACTCAGGGAGAATTATTTTGTCAGGATTTTTTTCTGACACAAGGGAGACATTATGGGAAAAAGAACACTGAGAAATAATGTAAAACAGTGCAAAACAAAAACAAATTCTCCAGAAAAGAAACAAACAAAAGCCCTGTTTTTCTCCTCCACAGTCTGTTTCACAATAAATTTAAGCCATTTAACTCCAAAGCACTAAGTATCTCTACTTCAGGTGGGAAGTCATTTGGTTCCAGATAGCAGTTTTGTTTCAGGGGAGATAAGCCACTTTCTCAGCTACCAAATTGCAGCAGAAAGCCAAGAGCAGCCTGAGGTTTCCTCTGGGTTTTTACTAAAGGTGGTTACTTTATATTTCAACTCAAGGTTACAGGCTAAAACATTTCCACTGCTGCATGACTGCTCACTCAATGCCCATGAGAGCGGTATCAGTATGATTTTTCACCTAGAAAGGCCTCAGGGAGTTGACCGACATTTCAAGGACCAGAATGGCTGAGCCTGCTTAGAGGAGTTTTAAAGCACTCTGTTCTTCAGCATCTTGCATCATATTGGTGCTTTCAAGACCATGCCTGCCAAATATACAAATCTACAGTAGGAAAAGCATGACATTCTGACTCTATGGCTAAAGCTGAGCTGAGAGTTCTATCAATTAAACACAGAAGTCCTATTTCATTTCATTTCATTTCATTCATCATCAGAGAAATATTATACATTAAAAAAAGCACAATCAGTTCCCTAGACCATGGATACTTGGAGAACTGTAGCAAAAGAAAAAGTGCAGTAAAAAGAACTACAGTTAAACTACCATTGCTGCTTTATCTGGGCTAGTGAGTACTATTTGGGTTCCAGAACTGCAAGGTTTAAAGAAGAATAAGTGTACTTTTAATCTTACAACCTTTATTTTCTTCCCTTCCCACCCATATTAGCAATTTCTTTTGCAAAAGTGCCTAGCAAGCTCAATTAATCGTTGAAAATACCTTTTAGGTCGCATCACACTCACTGAAATGCCTTGCATTGTGCTTTGCCTAATCGAGTAGGCAAGACTGAACTTGAAGGTGCTCCCTCTGCACCCTGCAAGGCTCCTCTACTAATCCCAGGACCCCAAATAAATGCATTTAAGAATATGTTTTAAAGTGTATTTTTAAATGTGTTACAGCTCTGCACTCCATTCGCCCAAGAACAGCACAAAGACCCCGAACAAGCAGAATTCTCTTTATAAATAAACATAGGTCAGCCTTTATAAATACTGTTTTGATATTAAAGATAAGAAATAAACTTACTAATTTTTCATACTAAAATTGCAAATATCTCACAAGTAGGAATCCTCTCCACCCCTTCTGAATTTCCTTGTTGCTTTTCCACTGGTGGTATCCCAATAACCTGCCTGATCAACAGTCTAATCACAAGCCTCTCCTTCCTACATTTATCCAAGAGCAATAGGTTCTGACTTGTTCCCCTTCTCTACTAAAACAATGACAAGGAGGATTTAAATATCAACATAAAGGTATAAATCACAAACTAAAGGCTGTCACAATAGATTCCAGAGTGCAGTACCACAATCAATCTTCAGGGCACAGCTCACCAGGTGAGCTGGAGTAGATGCTTCCCATAAAAATTCTCTTTCCTATGAAGAACTCCCACATACACATACTTCCCAACCCTCCTTGTTTCGCAGCCTACCGAGGTCTAAATCAACAGTGAAGCTTTCTGTAGACACCACACAAACAAGTTATTACTGAAGATAACTGCCAATCCTAGTCTTATGGGTTTTAGGATTCGTTTTGTTTTAAGGCAGAATATTTTTCTTTTTATATTATCATTAGCCTGAGGGCAACAAAGGAATACTACTCGTTATGTGATGCTTACAGAAGAGGTATATTTTTCAAACATTAAATTCTAAAGCCTGATGAAACCTGCCATAGTGCTGAGTTCTGAGATACGCTGGGGTAAACAATGGCAATATATGGACAGCATTTTCAAAAGCATTCATTTTAACTTATCTCCTAAAATCCTCAGCATTGTTTCCACAGCCAACATAAGGACCATATGACCTGAATATTAATTTTGACTTCAGGGGATCTGCAGAAGGTTATTTTTTGTACATTGCCTTAAACTGGAGCTTCTTTCCAAAATTCTGCTTCTAACTTAGACTATATCAGATGTTTATTTTTAAGGCTTTATTTCTGAGTTGTCAGTATTCATATTCACATCTAATAACTTTTTATCTGCTTACATCTAAAAACCCTTGAAAGAGGCATTTATACGTTTCAAACAGAAATCCTGAAATACAAGCCTGCTTTTTATTGCAATGAGACATGGTGGACGATATTTTCACATCCAACCCCTCTTCCATTAATAGTTCCAGAGTTCCTTAAAATAAGAGAAATACTACACAGCCTTGTTACACTACAGCATATTTATTCCATTGATAATGTGCAATGTGCCTAGTTCAAAGTGATGCTTATTGCTCTTGGAAGCAATGACTAAATTGTTTAAGGAGTGTGGAGACTCCTCCTTGTGCAGAACTCCCCAAGCAAAGGTTGATGAGGGCATCTAAGGAATACGGAGAGGGAATACAGCTGGGTACCTAAGGTATGAGCTCAGTACATCGTGTATGAAAAGGCACAGAAGTATCACGTCATGACAGAGTCGATGGTACACACATGCATTAGAAGCCATCAACTGCTGCAGAGGAAAAGAATCTGTTCACCCAGGTTTTGGAAACCAAACTGATTTCAAAAGCCAAAAATGCTAGGTTGGAATCAAAAGGCTTCAAAAGTGTCAAACTTAAAGTGTAACACTTCTGTGGTGAATTACTTATTCTATACCAAGTGCAGGATGCAAGCTAAGGTATAAAACTGGTGGGTGTTCAAAAGCGGATGTGAATGCCTATTGACGATGTTATGTCTAGTATGTCCAAAGAGACATCTGAGCATGACCAAAACCATTGTAATCTTTCAGAAGACAAAAATACAGCAGCTACTACAATACTATAGGTCATTCAGAGAGAGGAATATAGCATATGTGAGTCTAGTAACACATTGTGCTACCATCTCAAAACTCAGCTTCACTCCAGAAGCGAGGCACTCACTAGCATGGGAAAATACTCCCTTGTCATCCTCAAATTGGTAGTGGTGATATAGTTGTAAAGAACATATGCCCCCTCTTCTCAGTTGATAAAAACAATCCGAACATCAGTCAACAGAAGTGGAAAGGAAAGGAAAAAAGCCAAGCATGAGAAGTTTCTTAGCATTCATGTAAAATTTTGCTGGCTGATCTGAACAGTAATTGAAATGAGATAACCAAATGCATAAAATCTAGAGCGGTGTAGAACTAATCAATGAATTTGAGGACAGTGAGTAGCTTTTACAGTGTCCAGCTGAAATATGAAAAGATCTGTATTTGTAAAGTGAACAATTTTAAGCTTCACAAATGACTGCAAGAGAACGTGCCTTGTGTACCATTTTCTGTATATTGATCATCAATATCTGTCCTGCAATTAGCATTACAATAGCACTGATCTGAACAGACACCACAACATGGAAGTACAGAAATGTTGCAAAAAGATTTTTGTTACTGGTACTGGTACATGAATAGGTATCAGAGAGTAGGACAACAGAATCCTTCATGGTACGGAGTTCTAAAGAAGCCACAGTTTGATTTACACAGACAACACTTTCAAAGAAAGCCAACACCAGAATCTGACAGGAGGTAAATTTAATCTTCCCTGGAGATAATGGGAGAAGAAAAGAGAGGAAGAAAAAGTCAAAGGAAATAATTTTCAACTCTGATACAATAAACATGACACCATCTCAATGGAGTCTGCTCATTCCAATGCAAGGCAGCTTGCAAGGTTAAGAGGTTTCTTACTGCTAGCAGGAGTTGTCACAGAGCAAGGGTTAGGTAGGAAGCAAAGCATGCCAGTCCAATAGCAGTATCTTACTGACTTATAGCAAGATCCTATTGCCAGGTGATTAATAAAAGATAATCAGTTCTGAACGATCCACAAAGTAAGCTTTTCAGTGTGTGACCTGTTAACTTGGTCCTATTCAAGAGTAGGCACTGAAATTTTTATATCTGGGAATCTATCATAACTAGAGAACCCATTTAAATGACCAATGAAGAAATATGATAAAAAGCTGTATTATGCTTTAGAATAAAGCAAGTAAGATGAATATTTCATATTATCTCCACCCAATCTTGGTTTAAGGATGAACCAGAGAAACAGTAGCCTGCATAATAATTCTCAATAACACATATTTGTTCTGTGGCATTCACATCTGACATAAACAGAAAGATCACATTGTGTCTGCATAGCCGTATCAATCTGCAATTATGTTATCCATTCCATTTTCATTTTAATTTAAAGTATTAGAGCTCAAAAATAAAGACAACACTCTGACCTTGTTAACAGGCTGGGACAGCTTGAAGAAGGCTTACTTTGTTCGCTTACATTCCCAAACTGCACAATTCAAACAGACCAATCCAGACTTACCTGCAAGAAAACAGAACACAAATTTTGGGTTACATCTTCAAACTTAACAAAAATCTGTCACTGAGAAGTGAAAATAAATAATGGATCCCTGAAAAATTTCACAGTGCTTAGAGTTAAATAACTTTTTGCAGTATAATGAATTATTTACTTGACTGTACTTTTTTCCTAGCCCTTAAATAATTAAGATAGTCTTTTTCATCCTGATAATTTAATTACAGAAGGTTGCATTGCCAAAGGGCAAAACATAATATCTGTTGACTTTCTTCTTATTACAAAGTACTGTTTTGTCTGTTCATATAGGCTTGCCCCCCACCCCCAGCTTTCCCTTCCCCCGCTGCTTCACAACGCAGCAGAGTATTTCAGCATTGCTTAAAACACCATGACTGAGTGCAAGGATTAGCAGATTAGGAAAGACGGGTTTTGTACACTTTTAATTGAGCTTTTAAATAGAAGAAAGGTAAGAAGCCACCAGCGACATGGTGAACTTCTGTTCCTACAATGGCAGCAAGTGCTTGGACCCCAAATTATTGAGTGGAGTCAGCTGAGCTTTTGTAGCAATGTCCTTACACCAGTCTCCTAGCAGTTTTCTTTACAGAAGATTTGCATGAAAAATGTTTGAGAAACATTTTTTTCCATTTGCCAAAGCACAGTAAATTCATTAATGGTGGTTTAATAGGCATCATGAGAAGGACCTCTCCCATGATGGGTGGCAGGCTGCCATTTCCAGCTCAAAGCGCTCTGTGCGGTATATCCCATATTCAAAGATTTCTAACACCACTGGCTGCCCAGTGCATTGATATAACCTAGACACAAACCACAGTATGCTCCTCTATGAACGCCAAGGATGATGATAACACAAACGGCTATCCTGCGTGCAAGGTCTCCACACCCCTTCACACCACGGGTGACGGTGCTGCAATAAGCATTCTGTAGCACAAGCAGCACAGCAGCCGCTGCGCAGCTCCCTCCCAGCAGCACTGGGGTTGCATCCACCGCTGCACGTCTCTGAAGAGAGACTCTGTAGCTTTTCTCTAGCTCTGTAGCTAGAGAGTCTCTGTAGCTTTTCACAGTAAAACCTGACTAAGGAGATGTCTTGCTATCCCCAGTGTCGGTGTATTTTGACAGCTCTGTTGGAAACATCAGCCTATTTTTCAGAGAGTGGAAGATACAGATTTTTCTACTATATTTCTACCAGTACAAAGGATCTGACTATCCAGCTGGCCCAGAATGTGTTTGTCTCCCCATGACAGAGGGCCACGCCTGGTCTCCTTCCTCTTTCTCCTTCTCCTCCCCATGGACGCAAGCCCTGCAGGCAGGCAGGAGAGAGTCCACAGTTTTTCAGCTCAGAACTGGTGGGGGAACACAGGTGCCAGATGTGGAGGTCTGTCTCAGTAGACAGGTAGTGGGATCTGCCAAGAACCACAGCCCAGGGGACAGCAATCCCGTCACTGAAATGAGAATGCACAGGTCCAAGAAGTGTTCCTCAGCTGAAAACTCAACATTTACATAAAAAGGTCCTGAAACAAAATGACTTCCAGGCTCGGCACTCTGCCCCTGAGATTTTACTACAGCCCCATACACCCAGTACTTAGTATGTCAGAAAGCACCAGTGACGTTGCTTGCCAGCTATGTGTTACAGGGCACACTCCAAGGATGTTTTCACTCCTTGTTCCTCTGCTTTGGCTGATTGTGGCAAATAATTATTGCCATCATCTGCCATAAGGAGGGTGATAAAAAGGAAGATCTACTTCTGCTATAGCTGCTTCCCTCAGGAATGAAAACATGGCTTTCTGGGAACCCTACTAGCAGGAGTCTGGAAAAGAGGCATAGTGAACCCCGGGGACCTAAAGGGCAGCATCCCCCACTGCACAGGGATATGTTGGACTCCTCTATCATGTAGCTTTATTGCAAATAGCAAAACCCCCACTTAGCTGTGAAAGGAGGAGCAAGAAAACCTCAAGGATTCTTAAAGTTAAGTGGAATGTCTGTGTTGCACTATAGCCATTAATGTATTTCAGAAGAGTTAGTCTAAAGCTATGTCAAGGAGTGGGTGGTTTAAAGTTAAGGATCTCAGCTACTACTTTTTGATGCTAGAATCATTAACACGCCAAACATGTGGACCTCCTCATTTTGCATAAACCTGGGCTGCTGAAATTATTGAGCTAAAACACTCACTTTCTATTTTTACTTTAATAATTTTGCATAGAGAGCCTTCTGATATCATGCCTAGGCGGCTATGGAAAGGCTACCATGACACCACAATGAAATCATCTTTTATAAAAGATTTTGGGACAAAGAGTACTAGAGTGTGTGGAAAGTAGAGTCAATGAGACCAATGTTGATATTTGGCTATACACTATCCTTCTACTACAAAGACAGCAACTTAATGCATCTGTTTGTGGAAATGCTGGCATAAACTGATAAGCAATTTAGTAATAAAGACAAGTCTGGAGAAGCCCGTGATACTTGACATTACTTTGTCAATCCTCCATTGAAAATATTGTTTCACATTATTCTCTTGTGCACTTCCCAGGGTATTTTTCCTTCATTAAATTCTGCAGAAATTATAAGATACAATATGCTGCTGACGGCATGCCAACAAGTACGTGGACTGGCTGCTGATGCTATATAAGAGGCAGTCTGTTGGTGATTTTGCTTATAATATAAAAAATAAATATTATCTGCCATTTTCTGAAAAGGACAATGTAAACATTATAACCTCAAGAAGAATTTAATGGCCTAACAAGCTTGTTCCCAGGTTCCTGCTGTGTATCTTCTCACCATTGCTTTCACAGCATGTGTGTGGGGCCATATTCTGGTTGGCAGTTGCTACGCAATTCATAGTTCTGTTATATCTCTGTCTTACATTAACACAGAAAGCAATATCTGTGCAAGAATCCACAAAGCAAAGGGTTTCTTGGAAAGTGGGGCAAGAACATAAGCATATGCAAATCACTCCAACAAAGGAGCTCAGAGAGGATGCTGTGGCTGAAAGGGCTCTTTCAGAAACAGGGAGAAGCAAACAAAAGGATGGTTTTATACCTCTCTGCTAGAAACTCAAGAAATAAAAAAGCGAAAAAAAAAAGATTAAATAATATCAGGCTAAGCCTTCTATCTCCATTTGGTGATATCTCATTGTTTCCCCCATTATAAGAGCTATAATCTTTATCTAAACACAAGAGTTATACATATATATACACACAATAGACTGAAAAATAACTAACTTCATTGACTGCTATACAGAACCTCACACTAGGAGGCTCTGCCAATGCTGCCTAGACAAATATTGAGTAACAACTACAGCACAGTAGGAGGATAGGAGATGGGATACTTTTTTGACCAGATGGACATTCAGTTCTGAACATTATGGAAAAGGACGTCTGCATCAGCTGATATGAAAAATGAAATATATCTAGAGACAATTCAGAAAGCACTGGAAATGCTTCCCTAACGTGATACAAAACTTTATTGCTATGTAGGGTATGTAGCCTTAGTTAAAGAGATACAGCAGGACTTCAGATTAAAACACATGAATTTCTACATTATCAGCCAATAAAAATATATTTGTATGCTATCAGAAGCATCTGAAATAATCAGCCGCTCAGAAGCTGCCAAATCCAGGTTATTCAAATGCAAATGCTACACACTACAATGCAGTAACTCCATGCCCTCCAGGTCTCAGCATCTGCAGTAGCATAATAGCAGCTGGAAGGGAAATTACTCCTTTACTAACCAGCACTGAGCTCCCCCAGGTGTGAGGAAGCATTGTCTGTTCGTTGGGCTAGCAGAGACTTGCCACATGCTTCTCATGTGACTTTGGGTAAGTCTAGCTTGCTAAAAACTACCACCACCTCAGTGCTCCATCCACGATAAAGACAGCACTGCCCTGTCACAAGAGGCATTCTGAGGTAGTCAGCTCAGTGATGAATGAAAGGTAAACACAAAGAAATTTATCTTATTCTTTTGCCCTCTCCAGCAACTGAGTTTAATTTATCTACTTCAAAATTTTACCACTAGACTGCTGATGCAGGCACCGTCACCGGGCTACTGGAGAAGGCCAGCTGGAGTCGCAGGGACTGACGTGGTCTCTCCGACAGGTTACCTGCTGGCAGAGCTGTGCTGAGGGACGCGGGCAGCACCGCTGAACGTACCAACCCACCAGGACTGTATTTAAACACTGCTGGAGGACCCAACCCGAGTAAGTCACTGGGAAGGAAAATCCAATATAAATCTAAAAAGGATCTTATCCCCACCTGGTGGCATTGATATAATTGTCAAGAAACAAAAGCAAAGAGCCAGCAGTCAGCCTTAGCTTGGAAAATACCATTTTCTCGAAATTGCACTTCAATCCTAATGTAATAAATATGCTGTTTGATACTTGTCAAACACTGATGATTAATGGCAGGTACAGTTAAAACATCCTCGGATTCCTGGCGTCCAAACTTAATGAAGGACTTAGCAATCTTTTAAACAGAAAAGCGCCGTTGCTGCTTTTCCTGTTTAATCTGCACCTTTCCCCTGCTGCTGAAGTTTACAGCCGCTTTCCTCGTACCTTGTGGACTTGATTTAATGCTGGGCGATCGTAGGATACTGCTGCCCTCTGCTGTCACTATTTCACACAGACAGAAACCCTGCGCCCCGTACCCTGGCAGCCCAGGAATGCAAGTTACGACTACTGCAGGAGGAAATCATAGAAAAATGGTGATAACTACACAAATTTAGGTTTACCTCTACGGGGAATTCTTCTCCTTTCCTGGTGAATAAATGGCTCCAATTTGTGCTTTACTGACTTTGCACGTCAACACTCAAAATTTCAAAGGGGCTATTTGGGCAGTCCTACAATAATAACCTTATGTCACTGTACAAATAAACTTTGATGTTTGTATGTGCAATCCTTGAAAAATCCTGTCTTCCTTCCTACAGAAATTTGCATTTGTGGCCCAATCCTCAAAACACACACAACAGCAAATATGCCTCAGTGGACGATGGCAAACAGAGAAAAAGTTGCAATGGGTTTCTAGCGCACGCACTGGTCTGCGCCTGCTGGAGCAGGAGCAGAGGCAGCCTGCTCGCCCAGCCCAGCACAGGGTGCCATTAGCTGTCAGCACCCCGCGGGGCCTCGCTGGGAGGGTGCTCTGCTCCTGCGCCAGGCCAGGCAGCAGCGGGCTCGGCACAGCCAGCAGCAGGCAGCAGGCAGAGAGAGGAATGTGGAAGCCAGAGCCAAGGAAGCAGCAGGTAGGAGCAGCCAGGGCCTCTCTCTTTTGTTGTTGTTTTATTTTATTTATTTCCCCAATCCCCAGCCAATGCAACCCCAGATAATGGCAGGAAACAGCTAAAAGTCAGAGAGCTCAGCCCCAGTGTAGCTCTGGGTGCCACCAAGTTGGAGCAGCGAAGACTGGCTGGCCTGCAGCCCAGGGAGATGTCTGCCGCAGCCAAGAGCATCCTTTAAGGCTTATTTCATATCACAACCTTGCCAGGCTCAAAGTCAAAGCATTTAAAACTTTTATTCAAATGAAGTCAGTGCATGTTAAAACATGCAAATATAACTATATAAGCATTCCATCTTATTTGCATTATTGAATTTCTGCCCTTAAAAGTAACTACTGGCAATGGGGTGCTGAGAGGTGATAAGAACATCACAGTGCTGTCCCAGCCACAGGATACCTCCTGAACCATGCTTGTCCCTGGCGGTAGCAGGATTTAAGTCAGAGCCTTTTCTAGTGAATACAGAAGGGTAATGGTCACAGAGAAGAAAGGACCAGGGTAAAAGGTAAGAGGGGTATAACGGAGAGTGCAATGAAATCTAAGAAATGTTGGTTTGATGCGGATGTGTACTAGATCAGGCTGCAAGGAGATGCAAGGATAGTTTTTGAAAATGAGGATGTAGGAAGAAGATAAAGATATGAGCTTTAGACTGAAGAGAGAGAAATACACCAAGAGGCCATTTGTGCCAGCAGCTGGCAGCATCCACAAGGTCCCTTTATGGCTTTTGCTCTTTGTCCTCTTTTGTCTAGCACAGCACTGAAATGACTACTAAAAATATATGTTGGTCCCTTACTAAGTAGTATTCTAAACAGCACTTTTGTCTCCTTCTGGGAGAGCAGAAGATAATGTAAGGGAAGGACACGACAAGGTGCTTAAACAGAACAGTTACCTGCAGACCAATTGTTACCTGCAGAAGAAATAGACCTTTTAACCTGAAGTCAAGGGATGGTGGTGCATTGCCTTCTGGCTAAAACCAGCTACAGCAGATGTCCTGATCTTACATAGCATAAAGCATATACATAGAGTCAGTAGGGACTCTCTGACAACTGCCAAAAATGTAGGCCCTACACTCATTGCCTCTTGGAAAATTGCACCCTTAACACTCAAGCCTTCTTTCTGGTTTTATACCCCATTTAGGAAAATAACTCAAAACCAAAGCACTTATTCAGGGTATTCCTTGAGCAGTGGAGGTCTGTCTTTAAGTGACCAGCACCCATGCAATGGGCTCATTCTGACAGTAGCACTTGGATATACGCACACTGCATTTCGCAGTTTTTAGAAGGCAAGCAAGAAAAGCAAAAACTCCTTGTTATTAGAAAGTCTGCTTTATAGACTGCTAAGACATCTTCTTCCAGGTGTAAAGAAAGTATTTGGAGAGGGGCTCAGTTTTTTTTCACAGCATGATCCACTTTGTAGGTGCTTTCTTAACAGCTTCTCTCTATGACTAAATTGACAATCCCATGAAAGAAATCATAACCCTGAAGCTAAAGCAGCTTTCCATTCTCAGGGTTGTTTTATGAAAAAACTATAGTAATATAGACACCTTTCGTAGTAAATTACCAAACATTGCTGGCGGCATAGGCAGGCGTCAGACCTACAGACCACAGAAACAATAAATAGTTAATCTGCAGCAAACACATTAAATACTTGGCCAGTGTTTTGTATTTCCATTTTCAATTTCTTCGCATTTCCCAACAAAACTTGTTATCCTGTGATCATTTCCTTTCACTCTTATACCTCCTAAGGACATAAAACTGTTACCTTAGATATAGATACACATGGTAATGTGATATTTTAGTACCTAGCACATGTATATGCAAACTGTGCTTGGCCATTGTCACAGGGATTTAAAGTCTTGTGCCAGCTGCTCCGGCATATGAAAAAGGAAGCAGATCCCAGACAGACAGTCCATCTCAGGGAGCCTTGTGTCACACTGGAGACACAGGGATCTACAGTTGATCTCTCACAAGTCCCCCATGAAGTCCTCTTTGATGGCAGTTACTGCACAGTCAAGTTAAATGATCCAGAGCCCCCAGATACCCTCTTCTCATCTGTTGTAAGCTCAGAATAAGGCAGCAAGGATCACCCCCAGCAAATCCCAGCTTTTAGGGGGTGCTCTGCAAGCACAGCAAAGCACTTTCTTCCTTGCCCGACTCCTTTGGAATTAACTACTCACAACTTAGAGGAAATGAGGGAAATTATGCCTGACCTCTAACACAGGCAATGAACTAAACATCTTTAGCTTTAATGGCACTCTGCGGAGCAGGAATGGAGAAAAAAACATCCTGGAGTCCAGGAACTACCCAGTTTAAAGGGCATAGATGGTGGGACAAACACACAGTTCATCTTAACATTACTGATAGCCCACTGCACCAAAGACAAATTGTCATAGTGCAAATACTGCAGGATGGGTTATATTCCACATGGTTAACCCTATTTAGAAAAACATTCAGGCATATGGGTATTCCCATCTCTATTTAGAGTGCTCAAGGACATACTTAGCTTTCTAACCATTGAGATATAAGCACGTGCCCAATTACTGATTTGAAAAAGGTCTGGAGATGATACAATGATGGATAGCACAGAAAACCCTAAGTGAAAGCCAAGAACTTCTGCAAAGTGAGTGCCTAAATTGAATGAGCTAGACCCCTTGAAACTGCTAAGTCAGAACATTTTGCAGACTACCCATCCGTAAATTAACACATTTCAAACAAAGCCATACAGCTCCTAGCTTTATGGTATTAAAGGCTGTCCTTAATATTGCTTTTATTCAGTAACCCAACACACAAACCAAGTCTTTTCATTAGCAGCCAGTTATTTACAACCAGTAGAGATGTAAGTGGCTGGAGACTGCAGTCCCTGGAAACATTATCTTTTCACCCTTTCCTGACTCCAGGGAAACGTCTTCTCCTTGGACTGAGCCAGTGGAGAGGGACGAAGGAGGAGGGACTATACCAAAGGAAATTCCTACAAGCCTAGTGAAATCCATATAACTGAACTGTGCCTGCAACACCATTTTTGTATCAACATCAAACATTACAGTATGAAACACTTCATGCATCTGGGGAGCTCCAGGGCTTCAGTCCCTCAGGTCTTTGGCTGTACTAAAGAATAGACAGGGCAAGGCCAAAGCTATAACACTAGCTTTTCTTTTACACTAGTCCTTCTCTCACAATATATATGGCAAGAATTGCTTTTACAGAAGACACAAACAATGTGACCTTCTGTTACAGATGTGAAAAAAGAGTTAAAGGTACACTTTGTCTAATCATTCTCAGACATTATTTTTGCTAATATGCAGCTGAGAAGACTCCAGTCACAGACACAAGAAACAAAAACTAGTTACCTGATGATTTTCATGTTGTTTTTCTAAAAAATATTTTTTATAAGGAACATTAAAAAAAACAGCAAAATAAACCCCCACAACTTTTTCCCTTACCCAGATACCAAGTGCAGCCCAATTTACAGTGATGTTTGCGCTTCCGAGAGACTGGGAAATCCTCCTTTGAGTACATTGCTCCCTTGGTTTTGCATGATGGTTAAAAAAGGCTTAATAAGCAGCCTGAGATTTCTTACTGCCATTTTTTCATTTCCTGCGTTATCACAGGCAGTTGGCATAGCAGTTGATAATCTTAACAGACTGAGAGAAACATTTTCTAGAGAGACTTACAGGCACTAACATATCTCCAGTGAATTCATTTCCACTTTGAGTATTCTACAATCTCAAGGGCCATCCCCATTTCACACCCTTGCGCAGCTCAGATGATGTAAAGTGTTCTGTCATAACAGCATCAAAGTAAGAAAAAGTATTAAATCTCCTCTCAGGTACATAGATGTTTAAAGTTCAGGAGTTTGCAGTAAATGTGAAGTTTCTGGGTTTTAATTTCCTTTTTTTTAAAAAGTTACTGTGAAGTAGCTAAATCATTCCCTGATTTTAAGTGGTTTGTACAGCCTCATTTCAGTACGATTACTTTACAACACACTACAGATACAATTCAAGGGACCAAAGACTGAGGCCATCCCAGTGCTCTTCACGCACAACCAGTATAAAGCACCCGGTGTCCCTCTCTCCCACGAATCCTGCAGCGTCCTCACCCACGCTGCCGTGCTGGTGACAGATGGACACTGCCCCGCAAAATCACTGCTTTGCCTCAGGTCAAGTATAATTATGCCAGTGGGTGGAAACAGCACAGACTTCTTGACCTAAAAGGCAATTGCAGTCCCGTGGATGGCTAGATGCAATTACTAAAAACAACTGGATGTGAAGAAATGTGGAAAACAACTTTCTGCTTCACAAAATGAAGTAATAGCTCTCAAGGACTAACCCTAGCAATTGCTGCAGGAAGGAAATGAGAAAAAAAAAACTAGTGCCAGGCAAATACAGACAACAGAAGCAGCTGGCTAACTGAATTAGCAAAACAGCTGGTCCTGAGCACTTTCATTTAAACTCCCATGTACAAATGAGAAGCCAAAAGATTCTCTTCCTCTCTGCTGTATTGGGAAATACAGCTCACAAGAATGAAGCATGGTTTTCAAACTGATAAAGCACACAATAAAAAAGGAGTCATTTGGATATCCTACCAGCATATTACAGCAGTCCACCCACAAAACTGACTCTGGAGTGAAAGCACTTGCTATTCCCATTAGCCCAAAAACATGAAATTCCAGCTGTTCTCTGCCCTGCAGGGCTGGGGGACAGCATTCTTTTACATTTTCAAAAAAACCCTTAAAATTACCAACACTTCAAAAGTCACAGGGGAAAAAAAAAAGACAAATAAAAATACATCTATGTTTACTAGGTTGGGTCAATCTGGTCTGGTTTTGACTAGTATCAAATTCAATAGCTAATTCCAACTTAAAAATAAAAACAAATAAAAAATGTTCCAGTGTTCTGGCTTTCATTTTGAAATGATGCTGTAGGACAAATTTGGCTGCATTTAACTTTTTATTTTAACTATTTGCCCCAAAGTAGGGACTCCCCTACCCTAGCCCTTCAATGACATTTTGGTCAAAACAAAATCTTACTCATTGATAGTTTGCTTTCGCTAGTAGACTTTGAATCTATCATTAGATATCTTCTGTCGTAATAACAGCTCCACAAAGCTGATATTTTACCAGCCATGTACCTCTCAGTATTTGTCAAGCAATCAGTGCATGCAAGCTGACAGGCCACTTACAGTGTTTCGTTATGCCTTGCCATACTTCAGGGAAAAGCCACACACCAGGTGTTTCAGAGATTGAGCTCCAATCTTACATCCTACAGCCCCGATTCTTCTGGCATCTGCACTGTATAATAGTGTGAGTTTATTCTTCATAACGCAGGTATTGCAACTATTGCTGCTGCTTTTTGGATGGTTTTTTTTGATCCTCAGTATAGCTTACTGAATAGACAGGTCACAAATTACTCTCATCATGAAAGCCTGCTGATTTCACATGAAGTTGAAAATGATCCACCAAGCCAGAGGATGGATGTTTTCCATGATGAAACAAAATCCCAGTGTAGTAAAATGAGACCCCTTTCCCTACTGGCCAACTTTCTAGTGCAATTCATGTGAAACAGAACCCACTTTAACCAACTTTTTCTCCTGAGAGCCCCTGGGAACAGTCTAGGGTCTAGAGGAATTGGATGCCCAACCTGCTGCATGACCAAAGAGGGCTGCCCACCCAGTGTATGCAGCCCACTAGCCCTCTCCTTGCCCATCTTTGAAAGACCCTCAATAAAGAGGAAAAAATGGACAAACCGACCACTAGAATAGGTCTCATGGCTCCTAACAGAGCTGATGGGACACTGCCACTCTAGTTCTTTGGGTCAGCATCGGAGTGTCTGCAGTGGAAGAATAGCACTGTGAGACTTGATCATCTCTCGCACATTTTGAAGAACATGCATTGAACAACCGGTTGTTACTTTTCAGTGGGAGGTATTTCTACCTTTCTGCCTCCAAAGCAAGCTGCTTTACGCTATGCCGAGCCTTTCGCGTAAGTCCAACCAAATCTTAAATGCAAATACCTGAAATAGGATTTATATAAAACAGATGCATAGGGATTTGCAAGTTGAATATCTCTGAGACAAGAAGAGGTAAATATAGAGATTTGGATACAGCATTTAAACTTAAAATCCTATTTCAGGTGCTAAGCATAGAATGATATCCCTCCATAGGGGTAAGACAGTCTATGCAACACTGGTGATTTGATATCACTCATTAAGAAGAACTGTCACTTCATATTAAGAATGAGGTAGTCAAAACAACTGTTATTTTGAGTGCAGTCGTCCTAAATTATTCTGCAGGGTCTGTAGGAGTAGAGCTAGGCCTACACTGATTCCAGATCAATATTTGCATGGCAAGAAAAGAACCTGTGAGAACAGAGGAAAAAAATGAGACGACCCATTTTTGTAGGGTTAGAGATACGCTTGGCTAAAGCAAATTAAGGAGAATCATTCCCAGTGGCAGTCTAAGATGAAGCTAAATGCTGGTGATCCCCACTTTGGGCAGACAAGTACACAGAAACGCGTGTAGAAATCCTCTCAAATCCAAGGCTGCCAGCTACATGTTTCTGCCCCAGACCACCCTCACTGCAGAAGTGTCCCCTGACTTTCCAAAGGCCAGGGAGTGTCCCTACCCCAGCACCAGAAGGCATCTCTTCCTCTCAGGCTCTCACACTATGAGCTCCTGAAGCAGCCTGTGTGGTCAAGTGGGCACCTATCTTGCTGCCTTCTGGATATTTGGAAGCAATGTGCCACTGTCCCAGGCTCTGCATGAGCGGTCAAATGTGTCAGTTATAAGCATCACAACAAAGCTCTCCTGTTAGTTCAAAATCACCCTTCACTCAAGTCAGTTATCTTAAAAATACAAAATATGTATTTAGACCACACACAATAGGCACAGTTAGAAAAAAAGTTGCAGAGACACAGGTGCTAAAAAGGAAAGAAATGTAACACTTGAGCTACTTCACACAGCCTCATAGTCAGAAACCTGTCTGTCTGTCTTGTTCATCAGCCCTGGAACTGGAGGCACTTACCTCACCCCTGGGGTCTGGGCTTGTCCTGGCCAGCAGCCTGCACGCCTTCCCCAGCAGGCTAGTTTCCATGCTCCGTCCATTTTCAGGGTTCGCCTGAGTTGTCACCCAAATGTCCCAAGGGTTCCCAAGCCTCCTTGGAAGAGGTTTCAACACTCCTGCCTCCACATGGACTGTCCTCCCTTCTTCAGAAATAAGAATATCCCTTTGGCAGACAGTCATCAAGTGCTGGAGTCCCCACCTCCTAGTACATTTCTATTACATCAAGGGACAGAATTTCTTTCTCATTTCGTGAGGCAACGGGTAAGACTCTGCAGAAAACCTTTTCATGCACTGAATTTATACTTTGCATCAATATGTAAATTGAAACCATATTTGGCATTTAATATACATAGCTCATCGCTAGCTCTTGACTGAGATCAGACAATGGCAATCAACAGCTCTGGGAGGGAACGGATTTGAGATGACCCCCGTCATATCCTTCACCACCATTTACAAGCGAATGCAAAACGCACAGTCTAATCAGCTAACATTTTCCCAGTTCAAGCTATTCTGATGGTCTGTTTTAGGAAGTATTCTCTGACCTGCTTTAATCAGGCAGAGGTGATGCTCATTTGGGACTACATTTCAAGCAGACATTGGTCTGCTGGGATGGATAAAACCTTCCTGTTAAGGTTGATGCAGAAGGGAAACACCTATGCAGCCACATGGGATGAATTCTACATGTTTTCCAAAGCATTCCATATAGTTATGGGTGAGTCCGTGATTCCTGTTTGTGAGCTGCCTCGTGGAGAGCCAGGCTTGAATGAGAAGTGCTGCCAAATTAATTCTGTAATGCTGTGGATGGTACTACAAGCTAAACACATTATTGAGCTAAATTAATTTCTGTTGTGCCTGACCTGCAGCTGAGGAATAATGCTTACTGGGCTGGGAATAGCTTGTTTGTTGGATCTATAAAATACTGTTACTTAAACAGTCCAGAGAGCTCCTCTGACACAAGTTCTCTTTCCCCTGAAGGGTTTTCTTTCTAACTGGAGTTATTGATCTCTTTGGCTTTAGAAAGGAAATAATGACTGCATTAGCAACCATCAAAATGGTCCTCAGTCCCTAGAGTCTGTTCCCTGACATGTCATTGATTTGAATTTTTTGAGCTGGGAATGTTGATAAAATCTTTTCTGATAAAAAGCACAGTAATGTGCAATGTATTTTACATTTGACTATTTGATCAGAAGCGTCAAAGAGTGTGTGTGTCAAATGTGTCAAACAATTACTGCTAAATTCTGCTACAAAGCCGTGCTACTTTATTGAATATGGAGGAAAACTCAATCAGTGCAAAATAGACATCTCCAGCTCCAACATGCTGAGTTCACTTTCTTAAACCTGCTGCAATAGAGAGGATGATAGCAGTTCATGGGCTGATGTTAGATTCCCATTAGAGTCCGCTCCTTTATGGAGACATCTGACTTAAACAGGCAGCTCTACCAAAAGATCATATGGTACCTGGTAACATTTGGAATTTCCCACACACTGCACTGCTACATTAGATTTCTGTATTTGCCATTTAAATACAAAATAATCACTTCTGAAATCGTATCCTGGTGCTTCTACACTCACATGTTAATCTAAGCCTGGCTTCACTGCCCAGCGATGCAATCACAACAGCCTGTTCAAAGTAAACACACTATTTACTCTTATTCAACCCAGATGTGGAATGGGAGCTACGTTTAACTGGTGACACAAACAGGCACTACCAAACCTTGTACTCTGTTTCCAAGCCCTAGAACGCAGTAGCTCCTTCTGAGTATTACCCTCAGTATAGTGCCAGAGCCAAGAGAAACATGGATCTGTTTGATAAATGTACCTATAAGTCACATAGCAAATCCATCCTGCTTGGATTTGATTCTGAACAAAACAAGAGAGTTATGCCAATCTGCCTGCAGCATTAAACCAGCTCTTAGGGTTCTCTGATGAGTGTCTCAAATCTAAACCAAGAAGATATTCAGTGGTTTGATGTCTTTGTAGGAAATAACACATTTTTTTTAACATGCCTTTGCAAAATGGTGATGTTATCTGTCCAAAGTGAATTTAACAGGCAGCTAAGGCATAAGGGAAAATCAAATTGTCTTTATTACTGGCAATCAAAGCTACATTGAGAACAGATTCCCAGACAGCTAATCAGGTGAAAGCAGGGGTTCTCATTTGAAGGAGATTACCAGGATAGTACCAGGAGTGCAGAATGTGGCCATACTCTCTGCTAGGAGGGGATGAATCTCACAGGTGTCCAGTTATAAAACTGCACACATACACACACACCCTTTGGGAAATTATTCTCTTAATGGTGTGACTTGCTAGAATGCCTGTATACCTCTGAAAATGGAAACTGCTGGTGCTCGTGGCACAGGTTCGCTATGGGAGCTACCTGCTGGATTTCAGGTAGTGCCTAGGAACCTGAAACAGTCCCGTCACGGTTTATCAGTATGCCAGTACTGAAAGGACAAAGGAGGGAAACACTTCTCACATGTGGAAAGCAGTGAGCTTTCCAGCAGAGTCTCCTGCCTGTTTTTGAGTGCATATATTTTCACTGATGTTACTGAAGAGTTTTGCTCTAACTTACCAGTACACAACTCTGAATCCATGACATTTGCATTGAAAACATCCCACTTGAAAAACATGTGATTGGGGCACTAATGAAGTGCTCTCTTGAGCTACAACCTCATTTATGGAGAACACGAATCCATTAAAAATGGCTCAGCTTTCACAAGAACCTGCATGACCTCCATAGTAATTTCAAATTTACAGAGCAATTTAAGAAATGTTATTTGCAGGACATGACTGCCTCGGCAAGACGCAGCAACATCAATACTAAACTACAGCAAGGGCTCAGAAGGTTTGTAATCAACCCCGGTTCAGCACATCTGGCTGAAGCTCTCTCTTCTAGTATTGATGACCAGTATTGGCTGAGTCAGTGTAGTTCAAAGACTAGCAATAACTATGATTTTTAAAGATCTGTCCTAGCAAGATTATTTACCAATTTACTGGTGTTCTCAGAATCAGCAAATTGACCGCAATTTTCCAATCTCCATATTGCATGTGGGAAGTAACGTGAACTTTTTGAGTATAGACTGGTCAAACTGAATTCCTGGCGAAATAGTACTGAGATGGTTACAGTGTAAGCCTCCAGATCTTCAAATGTCAGTATGTTAATATTCTTCATGATTTATTTTAAACCAGAAGCTCTTCCTACGTTTTTCCTATGTTAGCAGCAGGTGCCCTGTATTGAAAATACCATTGCGATGCCTCTACTGTGATGCTGCACAGACGTCTTGAAGTGACATAAAACCAAAATGGAAATACCCATAAAAGCGATTTCACTTTCTTTTACAAAAAGAAAGAATTTTATGGGATGTTTTGTAGACAGCAATAATTTCAAGAAAAGAAAAAAAATCTTGGTTTAATCTAAATTTCACAAAACCTGTTTCCACTAGCCAGCTGCTTTGACCAAATCTGCGATAGTCTTTTTTTTTTATTGCTATTGTCAGTTCATTTTAGCATCTCAGTAAACAAATGTAAATTCAGGTCAGCAATTAAAAAAATGAAGTGTTGTCATAATATGCCACTTCTATTAATAGACAGCAAAGTGCTGTTAAAATCCAGGCTAAACTTTAGCTTTCCTCCAAGATCAAAAAATGTCCAGTAGCTTCAGACATGCATAACACTAGATAGTACTTTTCATACCTATCTTTTTCAATGCATGCATTATTTTAAGTCTACTTATTCGTGAACAGTTCATTTCCATAAGTGCTTAATTTATAACCCTCATCAGGAGGCTTAACAAGCCAAAGGCAAGACCCCATTAAACCCCCATTTCACGTTCCTCAAGTTTACACAGTAAATCTCAGTAGCCACAATTTATTTTAATCTCTTAGTTGATAAAAATTCAAGAGTAATTTCCACTTGTGCTGCACTATGGAGTTGTAAACATTTATGGAGATGTTAAGAACTGGCCATCAAGAACATTAACGTGCAGATTTTTACCTCTTATGCCATTTCCCCACTGTGGAAGCATCTCTGATGCTTCCCCAGCAGAGCACAGGCAGGAGGAGCAGAGATGGTGAATGGTTTGTTTGGAGCAGCATGAAAAACAAAGTCAGAACACGTTTTTGGCAAAGTAGCAAATTTGCTTTCTTTCACTGAAAAGGGCATGAGGCTCCTGGGGAGGGAGGAACGTGCCTGTCCCAACCGGAGCAGCCCTTTCCCAGCCATTGTCTTCTGCTGCAGGCAGGGATGGTGGGAAGGAGGGATGGTGACGGTCGTGCCCCCGGGCTGCCCCCACTGCCACCTTGGCACTGTGGGGCCTCCCGAGTTCCTGTGGTCCCTGTCAGCCCACACTCCCCATCCACATGACCTGAGGGGCTGCAGCTGAGGCAAAAAGCCATTAAAAGCCATTTTGGAGGGAAATGCTCTGCAGTGGCCATGTATGGTTGCATGGGAGAGCAGCAAGGCCCTGCATCAATCCATCCCCCTGCCTGACCGCTACACCCCGCCCCGACAACAGCCCCCAGGGAGGCAATTATCCTCTAAATTCACATATTTAAGTTACTGCATCTGAAGTGTAAAAGATGTGCCGTGGGGGTGCTGTGCTGCAGAGCGATGGCAGGGGAGGGACGTAGGGGCGCACCCCCCGAGGTGGCCATCCCCCACCCCAGGGGCTGCTGGTACCCCCAAGCTCTTGGACACACACAGCCAAAACAGCCCAGGTTGTGGAAGCCTGGCAGGACCCTATGTCACACCACTACCAGCTTCATCGAGAAGCTTAGAAACTACTTCACCCTCTCACGCTGCAGCCTAGCGTGGGGGTGATGGCGCAGACACCCAAGTCCACAAACACAAAGCCTCAGTGGCCAACTCTGCTGCAGCGTTTTTGGGCCTACACAACAAAATAAGGATTTGTTTGTCCATCCTGCACCATATCACTTGCTATAGCTCTCCATGACCATCTTGCTTTTCTCTCTGGTTTTCTTCTAACAGGAAGGAGAAACTGTCTCACTGCCTGAGAGCATCAAGCAGCCTGCTTTGGGAGAAGTTGGTTAGAACAGCTACCAGGGATTTTGGGCTATGCTTTAGTGGTTTCTCAGATTTCAGCTAGTCTGAGGCTGAGGGTCTCCCCACAAGACACGTGTAGATTAACCTGCAGCAAACAGGCCCTTCTGCACCGACCAGACATACCCGCATTATACAGCTATGGCAGTGGTATCTGCTAGTTCGTTCTCATGAAGACAGCCAGCATGTTTCTAGCCAAAATGAGCTCCTCCCTGTGTGATGTTTCAGAGCAGAGGAGGGCAGCTCACAGAAGGGTTTCATTTCTGAAGACTTTTTAAACTGCCCATCTGAATCCAGTGAGCAAGAGGGAAGGATATTCATTTTCCTTCAGGTCTTTTTTTCTGCCCAACTCAAAGTGATCAAAGGTGAAAATCTCTGCATCTAATGCAGGAGGAACGGAGAAATTAAGCCAGCCGTCCTATATTAGTGCTGTTGGCCTCAGGTTTCTTGGGCTCAGTCACCTCTTTCCAAAATGAAGTAACGTTGGCTCCTCAGAAGAGTTCCAAAGATTCCCTTTTAGCTTTGTATAGGGTGTGAAGACCTGAATCTTTGATAATCTCTATGCAAGAGAAATGGTTTTTGTCTTCCGCTAGCTTAATCCTCTCTTATTCTGAGCCCTTATTAGACAGAATATAACATACAAAGGACTTTTAAAGCTGTGGGCAACTCTTCAAAATTACTTCATCAGTTTAACTTCTGGAAAGTCTATACAATACATCAGCAGGCACTGGGAGCTAGAAGATATCTGGTGATCCCTGCGGATAAAAGTCACCCAGAAGCATAAGAGTTTAAAACTTGTTTTTAAACAAGATTTTTAAAAATCTTGCCACTTGGTTAAACACTGCACAACTTGCAGTGAAGGCCTTTATGAAGATTTAGCAGGATATAAACATTTATTCCAAGCATAGAGGAATGGTCACTGTCAAAAATACCGCCTTTACATGCATTAAATGACCTTTCTGCTCTTGTGGTACCTGACAAATTGCAAAGCAACCGCAAGGATGACTCATGGTTTATAATATTATATACAACATTCTCTAGATTATTTAAATGTCAGAATGAATCTGCACGTAGTCACAGCAGTTGGATGAGGAGATCGTACAGCTAGAAAGCAACCCCATAACCAAACAGATGTGTTCTCAAACTGTTTTTAAAAATTAAAGAACCTGACAGTAAGTTGCTTCCGCTCTGCAGGCTCTTTAGACCTTCCTATGCAATTAAACACATAGTTATATCCCGCTACGAAAAAATACAGCTTAGTATAAAAAATTCTATTGAAAGGCTACTGCTCCTGACTAAACTCTACAGGGCTTTTAAAAGTTAAAGCCTAACCTCAGCTCCTCTCAGCTCACCAGCTTCAATGAGAAGTTTGCAGCAACATTAATCAGCATGAAACAACGAGGCTCTGAGAGGCAGTGTGTGACTTCTTTATTTCATCTTAATTATAATTTAAAATTTTAATGTCAGGAATTTGACAAGTGTTTCAGCAAGAAGAATTATTGCCTCAACAGCAGTTAAGGTCAGGCAGAGAAATGTGCTCAATCCCAAAGAAAAGCAATGAATTTGTCCTGTAACAGCAATGCAATTCAAATTGTTCTGCTGACTGCTGTTGACAGCAAATGGGCTGCTTCAGAAGCCCGATGCTCCTTCCAAAACCAGGAGCCAGAAGCAGACCCTACCACAGGGCCAATTTTAGCAAATGCCAGGCTTTTGGGAAAGGAGCATCTGACCCCACCAAAAGCAAATATGCTCCTATAACACACGCAGATATATATAATTAGGTTGTGTTACATGGACATGCTCCAGCAGCAGGTCACAGCATTGGTCTTGCTGGTGAGGAAGAGGCAGGGAAGGTGCTCCCAGACCTGGTGTCATGACCCAGACTGGGCTACCCAGAGAGGATCGTGGAGGTTCTGTGATTCCCTTGGGCTAAATTAAGGTGAAACGACACCAAGCGATCGATTAAACACTTCATTGATGGCAAACACCAGCCTGAACTTGGAAAGCATAATGGTAGGCAACCCAAACCAGGAAAGCGCAAGGATAGGCAACGTGGGTTCTAATTCGAATACTTCTAAGAGGAAAGGAAAAGGAAGAAAGGGCGGGGGGGCGGAGAGAGAGAGATCACCACCCTTGGATCCCACGATGTCAATGGCAAACGCGGCAGTCTTCCGGCGCTGGGCGCGCTGCTCCCGAAGCGCAGGGCCTCCAGCTCCACCGGCAGCGGCTGGGGGAGGCCGGTCCCCAGCAGCAGCAGCACGGGGTCCCCCGGCAGCGGGGGTGCGCACGTCGCTCCTCCAAGTTGTGTCTTCGATAGGCCAGTCCCCGCCTCTAGTCTCACCCCCCTTGAGGCTTGTTCCAGAATGTTCTCCACCTTCTGCGCAGGCAGCGCCGTGTGTGTGGGTGGTCGCGAGAGGGGTGGCCGTGAGCCCCTTCCTCAAATGAACTCTGCATGACTTTCGGCCATCAGAAGGTGGAACTGCACATCCTCTGACAGCCTCCCAGCTCCGTGCCTATGGGCTTCTCACCTGTGGCTTAGTGGTGCTATGCAGACCCCAATTTATCGCTATGCAGACCTTAACTTGTCTCTATGCAGACCTTAGCTTGCCTCACCACAATGTTTGAGACTGACTCTTTCAGTCTCTCACACCTGGCACTGGGATTTTCTCTCTGATTCCTGGTCTCGCTCAGCTGGAGAGCAAGCCCAAATAGAGGTCTTATCCCTAAAGCGTTAGACTGGAAATGTCTCACCCCCAGTGGGAGAGCATGCCGGCATGTGGCCCAGCGTGGGCAGTGAGGACAACACAGGCTCATGGTTTGGGTTATTCCCAGGACTTGGGCTCTCAACCCAGTGACTGCGTGAGACCATTACATGTGTGTGAAACTGTGTTCCCTAAAACATGGGATGCTCTGACAGCATGGCCTAAGGCCAGTACTGCTCCTTGGACACTTGAGCAGACTGAGAGCCAGTGTCACACTGTCTCCTTTTCTCACTTGCAGCACACCACACTCCCTAAGCAACGTATAACGTCTTACAAAACCTCTTATTTTGACCGTAAAGATTCCAGGCCAGAGTTATAGCAAGCTCACATCCACTCACTTGACAGCCTTCACAATAATAAATATATTCCTCAAATACAAGGGTCAGATTATATTCAACATCTTAGGCTGTTGGAAGGAAGGACCAGGCAGTACTGATCCAAGAGATTTAAAAGAATTTGTAGAAATTAAAATGAAAACTAGACTGAGTCACTCTCCAGGTAAATGGTTTACTTGAGAACATCATCACAGCTTTCTAAAGGGGAAATCATGCCTTACAAGTTGACATTATTAGAGACATGGACAGAAGCTTTCAACAGAGGAGAAGCCCCCCCCAAACAATCTGAAAACTACTAAAAGAAAGAAAACAGTCATATGCGTCTCTTTGCACAGCAGAAGAGATTTCAATTCCTTTGGCAGCAGATCTGGTTTCCATGTAATACCACCATTTTGAATTAATTTTTGAAATGAACTTTTATAGGCAGGGTGATTAATAGTATAGGCTGGAGCAGAGCAGCATTATTTCCTGGTAGCGCTAAATGAGCAGCTGCCACAGTAGACAGGCATTACTGTGTGTACTTAACTAGGGCTAATAAATGGGATTTTTAAGAACAAACCCTCTCATAGTGCGTTCTTTCAAGAATGAATATGAGCAGGAAAACAATCTGTTAACTCAATTAGTTGTAACTGTGTGCAGAATTGCACTGCATTTATATCACTAAGAAGAACAGCCTTTGCTTTGATGGAAACAGGATTTATATCACAACAGCTGGTATGACGCCAGGCAGGGAGAACTAAAGCTAGTAGATACAGCAGGATACCTGTCTGGCAGAAACTAGGAGCAGAACTTCAAATTGTTTCTGTAAGACCAGCAGAACCACAAATAAGCTCATTCTCCATCTCAGCAATAACCTAAAACCTGGTTTTGGCAGTGCCACCAACATCACCATGAGGCTGCATTAGTAAGGTTTCAAACCATTTGACATATATCATGTACTTCCTTAATTCTTGCTTATACTTATGTTAAGGAGCTAATCTACACAATTGGCATTGAAGTCTGTGAAGAAATTGCAGATTCAGAGTGAAAAATCACTATCCCTCTTTGAAAACTGCCACAACACAGGCTGCCATTTCATAAGGCAAACCAAAGTCCATGGCTGAAAAGATCTGGCACGCAAGGGAGAGGACAAGCCCAGATTATTCTAACACAGCCAGTTCTCCCCAAGCTGGTGTCAGTTCTGCCTTCAGCACCACCAACTGATGAGCAACAGCAGGAATGTAGACCTCTCCGTCAGGTTAGACTTTCAGTGCAAGGGACGTGCAACTGCTTCAGGCTGTAAGGGGATATGTGAATTATTGACATGAGGTTGAAAAGACAGAATTAGATGAGTGAATGTTATAATGAGTAAGTTGAATGTCTCATTGAATCAACAAATAGTTGAGGTTGGAAGGGACCTCTGGAGCCAAAGTATTTAACGGAGGATTAACTGGCATAGGTGTATTTGTTTTCCATGCAGCACAATCCTCCCTAACAGTTTAACTTCAACGTGTAGTGAACCAATGGGTTTGTTTTCCACAGACAAATATTTCTCCTGTGCATTTCACACTCAAAATGGAAACTCAGCCCAGACTACAAAGCCTATGCGCTCACACTCCAATTCAGCCAGCCCAAATGCAGCTGCAGCTGCCCTGACCACGTCTTTAACAGCCTGAAGCCAGCTGGCAACAAATCCTGAGCTTGGGGACTGACGAGAGCCTGATTACACCACTACCCTGCCGCCGGTGCTGCGGGGCCTCACCCTAATGGCACTGCTTTGCAGGAACGTGCTGCGCATACAGCTCTACTTCAGAAGTAGCCCCAGACCTCCTATGGATAAACCGTAGAGAAACATCTGTGAGAAGTTTGTAAAGGAGCAGATCACGTCTCTGAACGTGACTGCACAGTTCTGGGCCTACGGAGATCTATTTTTAAAGGCTTTTCTCAATACCTTGCTTCTGAAAAACGTTATCTTGCGACTACAAAAGATTTTGCCATTCTGTACTTCAAACAATTACTCTTCGAGGTGAAGGTCTTCCACTACCCCTTAATTGAGACACTTGAAACTTAAATAGCCAGCTTTGCACAGCTGGATATAGGAAATTTGACTAACAATAAAAGCGATGGTGAACAGGGTCCGGTGTTTAAAACCACGGCAGAGAAAATGTTGTGCATTGGTACAAAAGCAGGTCCAACACTAGATTAAACCACGACAGGAGCTCAACACATTATATTGAGCCCTCACTATTTGAGAATGACTTTTGAAATAGGACAACACAATGGAATAACCATCTGCTGTTTTGTGCCTTCTTATTGTTTTAAGTCCAATGAATAAATGCAGCCTCTACTGTACAACTTGGGGGGAATTTTAAAAATTTTAGCAAATTGTCCTGAAGATTTCATTGAACCGACACAGAAAACAGTTCAGATGTTCTGCTGACACCACTGGAAAACATTTCTTAAGCAGAAAACACTTAAGCTGTTCTATTTTCTACACAATACTGATTGATGCTGTTTTGACAGGGCCAAACTGGCTTGCTTCTGCCCACTTCCCCAGGTGAGTGCAAAGGCCCTGCCCACCTGGAAGGGGAGAGCTTTGCCCCAAGTCTGTGCAAGCAGGTACCTCAGGGCATGTGGTGAATCCCACACAGCCAGCATTGCTGTGACATCCATGCATTCAGATTTGAAGAGGTTTGGGAAGAGTACGTACGGATTACTTGTTAACCTAGGATCTAAATCTAGTGTAAAACAATTGTCAATTGCAACAGAATTGGTTTAAATGAACCCTCAGCATTAATTCTAGCAGGATAAACTATACACAACTATATATAAACTATACACAAACAATCTTACTTCTCAAGGTGCCCACTGAATCTATTAGATTACACCATTTACTTGCCCCTGGCCCTCTGGATTTCAACCTTGCCCACCCTGAATTGTACCAAACACCATTCTAGCTCCATAATAGCTCTAAACACAAGGCAGCAGTAAAAAGAAAATCTTAGCTACATAAGACTGTGATAAAGATGTAGCTGAAAATCTTTCTTGAAATGCTTTCAACGGAAGTGCTTTGTACAAACTTACTGAAATCATACTATGCTTTAATGTATTTTCAAATCATTTAAGTTGAATTTCATTCATATTGATTGCAACAAGCATAGCAAATATCTTAAGGATTTTAATAATTATTTTCCTAGTTAAGTCCATTCTCTGTGTGCCCAGTAGCATGTAATAAGCAGTGTTTTAATGATCTAATCCCCAAAGAGATGTATTTCATCTTTTTTTTACTAAGGCTGTACTTCAAAGTAAGCCATATTCCCTTGTTACCTAAAAATCTGGCTGTAATTCTTGGGAGCAGGGAGTGATTCATATTCAAACAGCCTTCTCTCATTCTTTATCTAAGAGCAGTACAGCAGCTCAGCCGCTGGGGCCCAGGATCCACGCCAGGATGTGAGATAACAGTGTGGAGGAGTCTATTGGGTTTCTGTGGCAAGGTTTTGGTAGAGGGGGGGCTACAGGGGTGGCCTCTGTGAGAAGCTGCTAGAAGCTTCCCCTATGTCTCATAGAGCCAATGCCAGCCGGCTCCAAGACGGACCTACTGCTGGCCAAGGTCAAGCCCATCAGCGATGGTGGTAGTGCCTCTGGGATAACGTAGTTAAGAAGGGGGAAAAAAAACCCCAAACCTGCGCAACTGCAGCCAGAGAGAGGAGTGAGAATATGTGAGAGGAACAACTCTGCAGACAGCAAGGTCAGTGCAGAAGGAGGGGAGGAGGTGCTCCAGGCACCGGAGCAGAGATTCCCCTGCAGCCCCTGGTGAAGCCCATGGTGAGGCAGCTGTGCCCCTGCAGCCCATGGGGGTGAACGGTGGAGCAGATACCCACCTGCAGCCCGGGGAGGACCCCACGCTGGAGCAGGGGGATGTGCCCAAAGGAGGCTGTGACCCCATGGGAAGCCTGTGCTGGAGCAGGCTCCTGGCAGGACCTATAGACCTGCAGAGAGAGGAGCCCACGCTGGAGCAGGTTTGCTGGCAGGACTTGTGACCCCGTGGGGGACCCATGCTGGAGCAGTCTGCTGCTGAAGGACTGCACCCCGTGAAAAGGACCCACGCTGGAGCAGTTTGTGAAGAACTGCATCCTGTGGGAAGGACCCATGTTGGAGCAGTTCATAGAGGACTGTCTCCCGTGGGAGGACCCCATGCTGGAGCAGGGGAAGAGTATGAGGAGTCCTCCCCTGAGGAGGAAGGAGCGGCAGAGACAGCGTGTGATGGACTGACTGCAACCCCCATTCCCTGTCCCTGTGTGCTGCTCGGCGGGAGGAGGTAGAGAAAATCGGGAGTGAAATTGAGCCCGGGAAGAAGGGAGGGGTGGGGGGGATGTGTTTTAAGATTTTGGTTTTATTTCTCATTACCCTGTTCTGATTTGTTTGGCAATAAATTAAACTGATTTCCCAAAGCTGAGTCTGTTTTGCCCGTGATGGTAATTGCTGAGTGATGTCTCTGTCCTTATCTCGTCCCGCAAGCTTTTGGTTATATTTTCTCTCCCCTGTCCAACTGAGGAGATGAGTGATAGAGTGGCTTGGTGGGCACCTGGCATCCAGCCACGGTCAACCCACCACATGGAGCCACAGCCATGGTTTGGACACCGGCCACCTCTCAGGTTTGGGAGACGTAAGGTGTGTGGCAGGGAAGGAGGATGGAGCACGTGGCTCGGGGGACCTCTCCATGGGAGGCATAAAGCAAGTTGCAGAGAGTGTGGTGCTTGGCATCACATGAAAAATTTAAAAAGCATCTCCAAAAACTATGAGGTTTACCTACTCCCAATGCAGTACAACCCACAGTATATCAGAGTAATCCTTGTGTTTTACGCCCTTTGATCCTGTTATGGCTCTCCTGTTATTTTTAAAGTCATTATCCATGAGATAAAATGTCATTTGTTTAAATATGAAATTACTAGCTCCCTTATAGCAGAAAGTTATGGAAACGAGGCTTGCAGGGCTGATTGAATTTGAGCTATTAAAATGATTACAGATTTATTGATGATGGACTATAATGTGCTTGCATTAAAGAAACAGAAATTCCAATGAGACTTACTTGTTAAGGACATGAGTTAATGACCTTTGTATTTAATTATATTTTTTAATAATCTTCTTTTATTTGGCTGTTGGCCTTAGCTCCAGCGGTGAGATGCCTGCGGATGAATTAGTAGGTTTCTATGTGACAAATAACTTACATTGTCTGTATTCTGAGTTTGAGATAGAAGACTTTAAAATATACAGGAAATTAATCACTGAACTTCCCTCCCCATATTCTCTGTAGTGTAAAAGTAGTGAAAAATATTCAAGGAAATTACTGACAGGTGGATATGTAACTTGATGGGAAACTTCTGTGCAGAATCACCTACAGGCATTAGTGAGCAAAGAGTGTGAGAATAAAGCCAAATCATCTGGCCCCTTCCGCAGTCAGCTGCATGCTGAGACCCCACACATTCAGAACTGTGTTTTTGCCCCAATCACCATTAGCCTAACATTACAGATGTGCAGAACCTACATACAGCCAAGGCAAAAGCTTCGGAAAGAGATACAAGAACATGTTAAACTGGAAACACTTTGTCTTTCCCTGGAGATTACCCTTTCATGGGATAGAAAATCTGTGCTGCAGAGACCCTGGGAGCTGTATGGATGTAAATTTTAACACAATAGGTAGATGTAAAGTCAACCCAAACTGGGCATGGACTAGAAGAACCACAATTTGTTTACTTTCAAGACTAGAATTTGAGTTATGAGACAAGGAAGGACTCAGACCAGTGCCTGCCTAAGTGACACAGTTCACATGAAAAAAGAGATGCATGTAATTAGCATGTATAAATATCTTTTGCACATGGAAGGAAGGTGTAGAAAATAGGAAGGTATAGAAATATTTTGGCATACATACTATTTTGTGAAGCTGTTCTGGTAATTTAGCCTTTCACTTTTCTGTACTTCGCATACATGAATGTTGATGAAACACAGTTCCTTCCCAGGAAAGGTTAAATAATAGATTTAAATAACTTAAGAAAAAACTAGAAATCCTGTCATTTCATTTAAAATTACATGAAAATTGAGACTGGATTAATTTATGTGTGGAAAAGCCTTGCCCCTTTTATAAAATTGCCTTCCCTGGAGAAGGAGCAGACTGGTCACCTCGCAGCACCGGGAGCTTATATTGCCAACAGCAGCAGGGAAAGCTCAGGGCCCGCGGGCACTTTTATGTCCAAATTATCAGCCAACAGTCTCAGCTCTGGGAATCTTGAATGTTAACTCCCACAGTGAGATAAATCCTGTCCTCATACTGAAACCAGGACAGTGAGGGCAGCTGCCTTCCCTCGGTGTCTGCCTGCATTTTGCCAGATGAGGTCAGCAGCACCCAGCTACATTGAAGTTTCCAACCAGCATCCACGTATAGTGGCACAATTACATCTACACAAACGCAAAGCTCTTTTTTGCCAGTTCATCTTATATGTTTTAGGCCATATTTACATTATCTAGATTTGTCAATACCAGGTCTGCAGGAAGCACGGTTTTTGCAGTCTAGCCTGTGGCATGGACCACAGAGAGGGCAATAATTCTTACGCACTTAAGCACCCTTAAAAAATGCTTAATTTTATTCAGAATCTCTTTTCATGATTTTGATCCTGCTGGAGTGTTGGTTTACTCCCTTATACAAGCACAGAGCTGTCTGTAATAGGAAGCGCAGGGATGTCGGAGAGGCAAAGCAGGTTAGAGCTGCTGTAATTATTTCTGATGTGTGTTTATGTTTCAACAGCTGAGTGCATTTAAAGAGCAGTTTGTGTTGAGCCTTACAAATCTGATTATTTTAGACCATCAGGCATAATCTTCAAAGCCCTTCCCATTTACCACCTACTGTTCCTCCTGTTAGCAAATCTTGTAATTTTTGTCACTTGACCTGGAAAGCACTCACTCAGTATGGTTATTTCCAGAATTTTAAGATAGCAGTTCTCTTTTGTAAGTATTTTCCCTTAAACAAAACCTTTAAGGCCACTGCAAGTAAATTTAAGCACCACTGTTGCATCCCCACACATTGCACCTGGAGAAACTGGCCTACCTTTTAGCTTAGAGAAGAGGAGGCTGAGGGGAGACCTTATCGCTCTCCACAACTACCTGAAAGGAGGTTGTAGTGAGGTGGGTGTTGGGCTCTTCTCCCATGTAGTTAGCGATAGGACGAGAGGAAATGGCCTCAAGCTGCGCCAGGGGAGGTTTAGGTTGGAAATTAGGAAAAATTTCTTTACGGAAAGGGTAGTCAAGCATTGGAACAGGCTGCCCAGAGAGGTGGTGGAGTCACCATCCCTGGAAGTGTTCAAAAAACGGGTAGATGTGGCACTTCGGGACATGGTTTAGTCTAGTCTACCCTTGATTGGTTTAGTGTGGACTTGGTAGTGTAGGTTAATGGTTGGACTGGATGATCTTAAAGGTCTTTTCCAACCTAAACGATTCTATGATTCTACCTTGACCTGCTGATCTTGTCCCTCCAGAGTCTTTCTTCTCTTTTCATTGCCCTTTGTACCAGAAGTCCTGGGTTTTCCCCGGAGGTATGACAGCTGCCTGCAAGGCCACCAGTGACACAGGCAAAACAGTGTGACTCAGCTCCAGGACAGCCCTGCCTACTAAATTGTTTAATTCCTTAGCTCTGTCCCTTTTTGTGCAAGCAGGCACACGTGTACCTGCTGAGCATCCTGAAATAGCCACTGAAGTAACTGAAGCATTTCCTTCTGTGCCAGTGTAACTCTATGGTTCAGCTGTGCAAATAATTTGTGTTTGGATTGCTACCAGGGAAGAAAAAACCCCAAGACTTCAGCTTGATCTCAGCTTTGGTAGAGCTAAAATCCACTCTGGAGGGAGAAGTCACTTTCGAGCACTTAAAAGTGGCTGGAAGCATCACCCAACTGCTGGAAGAGTGGGACAAGCTGAAAATGCTCTTGCAGCCCTGCGGTCAGAGGCAGGTCTGCCCTTCCATCTCTGACGCCCTGAGCAAGTGCCCAGACCAGAGGAGTTTGCAGATTCTCTGCAGACCAACTATTTCAGTAGCTGGCAGGTACAGCTGAGATGCTCACACTGGTGATTTACATGAAAAAGTATTAATACGGCTTTTAAATTATATAGATTATGCTATAAAATGCAGATTATAGATCCCATGCTGTTGCTGAAATTAAACGCTGCCTCATCCTAAAGTGACACGATTGCTTCAAGAATTGTCTGTTGAGTTCAATTTCAGGTGTCTTCACTGCTCCTTACGTTCAGTTATATATATGTATACAAACATATATATATATTTCAAATACCCTAAATTACTTACAAGAGACAGTGAACATTTTATTTTTCTGCCTATACAGTCCACGAGAAGTTGATGAAAAGAACAGGGACTGAGAATTATGTGCCACGAAAGAACACATCATCTCAGATTAAGACCACTCCAACTTAGTCCTGATGTCTGTCTTCTCCAAAGTCAGATTTAATTTCCCACTGGCAAGCCAAACCCATCCAAACCAAATGTCTATACGCAGACTCCTGAGCCCTACAGCAGCTTTTGAAGGATTGGCTGGAGCTGTCAGAGTCCCTGCACATGCCAGCACAGCCGTCACCTCGGGCTGCGCGGGAACTGTTTGCTGCCCTTGCAGCTCAGCCCACTTCTGCACATGCTTAAAAATGCTTTTAGAGGTGTCAGCTTTTACATGGGGCTGCACACATGAAAGGCACAAGAGTGACTGGAAGGACTAAGTAACATCTACCACGAGAATTTAGGCTCCTAACATCTTTGAATGCTTTTCAAAATGCTGACTAAAACCTTGCCTGTAGAGCATCATCTCAGAGCTGAGGTTTCCATCTCAGAGAAACTAACCCCTCCCAAGCAAAAAACCTTCCCATCCTTCCTGCCTGCCTGGCATTGCCAAATGCATCCGACTCTGGTGTCACAGAAACTTGAGAGGAACAAAGTGAATCACTCCACTTCCTCGTACTGTTCATCACATTAATTTCTATCCTTCACTGACCCACGCATCATGCCCCATGCTGCCGACTCTTTTATTGCACTCTGAAACACAAATTTTTAGTAATTAGGACAAAGCTCCTCACTGTTCCCTGAAGCTGCACTCTTGCTTATGCCCCTGCCAATAATAACTATTTTTGCAGTACATTTTTTTTTCCACTGCATGAAGCCATAGATTTAACCTTGTTAGAAGCAACTAGCTGCTTTTGAAGGATACTGTTTTCTGCTGTTCAGACCAAATGACACGGGACATATCAACAATATTATCACTGAGCACAGGACGCCAAACTGCTGCTTCCACTGGGAGACACAATCTTGAGAGTTTTCTTTTGAACCATCAGCTGAAGAATTAAATGCCAAAACACAGACAGGGCTATTGAAACATCAGTGGAAAACTAGAATATGTGGTTCACAGGTTGTGGATTACCACTGGAACCATAAAATAGGAAAGGGTTTGACAGTTATGATTTGGTCCTTATGTGCTGACAATATGGCTGGTGCTGTAAGAGAGAGAGAGGAACGCTCTCTGCCTCCCCACATGAACAAAATAAAAGAGTGCAAAAAGAAAAAAACATCAGAGAAGACACCCACACAGCAGGAGATCTCAGAGCTAGATGTAAATCCCTTTGCTTGTACACTGCAAAGGTAACGACATGATGTATGCAGATTAGTACTTGTGAGTCTCAGAATAAATGGGTTTTCAGAAGGGATTTGACTAATGAGTAAACAAAACTCTTCTAGCAAAAGGAGTTTATGCCTAAAAAGCAATACCTTAATATTTTTCAAAGCACAGAATTCCTTTTATTTAGTTCTTTGCAAAGCCTTTGGCATTTTTGGTGTCTGCGGTTAATAGCAAAGGCTGATGTGAACCTGCTCATAGCTGGCTGGAAGGTGCGGCAGGCGCCCTCCACGCTGGCTCGACACAGGCAGATGAAGATGAGGGAGTGCAGCACTGGGTCCGTAATGCTGCCATGGTGCAAACCTGGCAGAGGAAGGAGGATTAAACGCTCCAGCAGCCCATGGGCACCCTCTGGGGCTGCTGGGGCTGCAGGCAGGGGCCTGGGGTTATGCCTGCCCTGGGGACAGAAGGGTCAGAGCTTGCCTTGTGACTGTGCTGCACAGCATCTTCACAAGCAAGAGTTAATAAAGCCACGTTTAACTACCTGATTTATGAGAGCACATCATCTGTACAGCTTAAGGGGGTTGCAAACAAGGAATGTGTTTGCACCATATGGCGGGGGAAGTGGTTGTAGTCTTCCCCTCCAAACCTGCGGCTGGAGCGTCACGGTCTTGTAGTTCAGTTTGGTTCCTTGCAATTCTCATTTTAAAATTGACTTTTTTAAATCCCCAGTCTTCCCTGCATACAGCGAGAATAATAGCATGAGAGTCTTTTCCGCTAATCTTTTATCATGATAAATAATTATGTTTAATTGTCTCCTCTTAGAACAGAGACAGAACAAGTTCTGCCCATTTATAGGTGGGCCAGGGTTGGTTGGTTGTGGGGTTTTTTTTGTTTGTTAGTCTGTTTTTTTGGAAAGGGCATAGTTGAAGAGGATTTCAAGGCAGGTGAGTCTGACTTAGTGTAACATAAAGGCAGGTGCAGCCCCACATGCAGGCACTTCCCCAGTATGAACAGCAGAGCAGACGCTGGCTTGGAGCACTTCCCTCACCCTCACACCAACAGAAATCTACACAGAAACCCCAGTGTTTCCCACTTCGCATTCTGCATGTGTCTAGATACCTAGTGGTTATGTTCACTGCACCAAAGCAATAGCAAATACTAAATCACATGAGGTCAGAGGCAGTCGCCATGGCTGGGGCATCCAGCTGAGGTGTTACAAATCCGTGAATCAGAGCTACCCCGGTGCCAGGCGTGCCAAGGATGCAAGCAAAGCTGGACTCCCGCTAGCAGGAGTTGGACTAGGCCGTGCCAACAAAACCTTCGGAGTCTGCAAGACTTGGGAAAAAGCTGAGCTAAGATCTGCCAGGAAAATGCGGGCAGTTTTCACCTGGGGCAAGGGAGCTTTGCAGCCTGCCCTGACTCAGTAAGTTTTATCAGTGGGGTGCAGTGCATGAGAGGTGCTCCACCAGAGATGGTTTTTCCCCTGTGACTCACCTGCAGCCCCTGCAGCGATGTCTTTCGTGCCCGCAACAGCAGCAGGCAGGTTACTAGGGCGTTACAGCAGCTGCCTTTCCCCATAACTCATAGTTGTTAAAAGTTCAGCTTACTGTAAATCCCCTGTCTCACAAAGCCTGGACATGGACCCTACTCTCTCAGGAGCCTGAGGAGGGTACCTACTTAGGAAAACAAAATGTGCAGAGAAGAATGTTTCAGCTCATTCCATCTGCCTTTTGGGATGGGCAAACCAACCTCCGCAGCATGCATAAACCTCGCAATCAAGTTCACAGGTTCAATCCCTGCTTACTGCAGGGGGGTTGGGCTCGATGATCTCTCAAGGTCCCTTCCAACCCAAAGCATTCTATGATTCAAGCACTAAAACTCAGTGACATTCAACTTCCCTTACTCCCATTGCATATTGCTTTTCCTCCTCCTGCCACCTGGAGATGGAAGAGCAAAGGGCCGAGCAGATAGGGCAGGAGCATCAGTTGCTGGAAAGGAATGAGCAGTGGAGCTTAAATGAGCTAAAGGAGGCCGATGGCAATTAGTCAGCAGCACACAGCAGGGCCACAGTGTCTTAACTGCAAACCCCCAGCACACATGGCTATTTTAGGTAGAAGCTTTTAAAAGCTCTTCTGTGAAGTCAACGAACTGTGGTTCGAGATGGCTCCCTCATGAGGCAGCATCTGGGTTCTTCAGACAAAAGATCAGCAGATTTTCGGTTTCACCACATGAAGTTACATCCCCTTCTATGTTTAACTCTTGAGCAGATCAATACCATTTGCAGTCACAGCTGTGGAAAGAGTCATGCCACATGAAGCACAAAAGACCAGGAAGGATCCAAGAGACATATTTCTCTAAATAAAAATCCTTTGGCAGAAGACTATTAAATTCAGACACTGTCTGAAATGTCAATTTTATACCTCAAACTGTAAGATATACTATATCTTTCTAACATAAGCCAATGTTGTGCTACTGAAATCTGGTCAGTTAACGGCTCTGAAACATGTCATGTCTCTATTCCAGCCGTCCAATGCACCAGCCTCCTGCTCTGTCTCCGACTGGTGGCTGTGAAGGCCATAACCAAGAGGAGATGCTGTCACTACTACCTCTGCCAAGGAGGATGCCAAGTGTGAGGGGAACATGTATTTTCTAACAGACATTGGATATACAATGACAACTTACTTTTCATAAATCATTAACGAATAAGAAGGGGGAAGGACCTTCCAGCAGCACAGGCAGGGAGCGTGTAGTGTCAACCACTCAAGTAGGTGACTGTAGGTACCGATTTTTCTCAAGACAAAGTAAACACCATATGGGACTGTATACAGAGCATCAGCTTGCAGCTAGAAGTCGGGCTGGTAGGAAATCTTTGGCCACAATAAATGCCAGTTTATCAAGCCCCGAACCTGCTGCTGCTGAGCAGCCCTGATACCTGGGACACGGCAAGAGGTCTGCAATGTGAAATCTTGTGAAAATCTGGATTTGTCTCAACTAAAATAAGCCAACTCCCCCACCCCAAAATCTAAGAGTTTACACTGAAGAGTTTTAAACTAGAAATACCTGCTTATCAATTAAGGCTACCTGTAGCTATCAGCAACCAAAGTATGATAGAACCAGTATGAAACCTGCTGTGAAAATGCATGGAAAATACTTTTTTGTATGGAAGGTATGAAAACCTGGGCATCTAAATTATTTACAGAAATCTGCTTCTGTTTCACTAAGCTGTGACACCCGGAGGAGAACAGGAGACAGTACCGTGAGAGCAAGGCTGTTCTGTGTCTGCAGCACATGGACCACACGCTGAAGGATCTCTCCAAATCGACTCTGAGTGCACAGTAATTACGGGAAGGCAGCATGCGCCCGCATTAATTGTGGCAGCCAGCCGGGCCAGAGTGATTCACTGCTGTTCACAGAGCCACCGTGGCTGGCAGACCAGGAAAGCCTTGAGCCTTACACAAAATTAAGCTCTTGATATAGGTTGCTGCTTTCAAAACCATTTCAAAACAAAGTCTCCATAAGTGTAAATGTCATTTATTTCCCCCCTAATGTGGGCAAACCTTTTTCAAGACATGGGTGCTAATACCATCTTGCAAGCATGGCTTGGAATCCAAATATGGCTCTTACTTGTTTCAGAGAGGGTGGAATAGATGGAACTCTATTAAAAATATTTATTGCATGTAGTAACACAGAGGTCTCCTGTAATCTAGCAGTTGTATGATACATCTTTGGTCTTGTAGAAGGAAAAAAGCAAAGGTGCTTTAAAAAAAGCCTACATTTCTGGGCAAGCAGCTGCTGAATTAAATCAAACTAGGATGGAAAATGTGAAAGAAATGAGACAAAAATTATAATACACCATTCTTGATCTACAGATTTAAGTTTTAAATTGTCTTTTGATTGATGATTTTATTTCACTTTTTGTGTCTTTTTATCAGAACCAAGCGATTCAAAGCCAGAGCGATGAGTTCTGCAGGCAAATCCTGATGTGATTCACTACTGGAAGCGGCTCAGCTGCAGGGGCAGTGCCCTGGGAGCCCAGCACCCACAGCAGGATGCGTGTGGCTTGGCCTGGCTGCCCCACACATTGCTCAGCCTCGCCCTTGCTTGAGGGGCATTGCAGGAGGGAGCATTTGCGGTGCAGTGCCCCGCTTCCCGTCTCAGGCTGTGCCACAGGTTCAGCCATTTCAGAAGCAGAGCTGCACCCCAGTTTTAGTCAGAAGAGTTTATTTCCATGGCTTTCTGCCAGCATAAGCCTCAGCCTGCCATAGAGCTGCTTGCAGATCTCCCAGGGCCTCGCCGGTGAATGCATCCGTACTGGCAGTACCTTAAAGGAGACTTATCCTGTGAACCAGTTGCTGAAGTTTCACTTGCAATTAAGATTTGTGCAGAAGGAGTTGCGGCCCTTGTGATTTCTATTCATGGCATGTCTTAGAAGCAGCCAAATTAAAATCCTTATCATTAAGGAGCTGATAGCTCCCATAATCGCAAGCATCATTCTGTATTAGCTGGAGGGAGCAGCATGACTCACTGGCTAACAGAAGTAGATCTGTTCATAAAATAGGAAAACTTCTAACCAAAGAGAATTTCCTGAGCCATGAATTACTTTAGAGGAGTAGTAATTTCAAACAAATTACTTACATAATTTGTGCTGTCAATACAAAAACTTTCTTCTAAGTTAAGAGTCTTTTTGCCGTGTACTGCTCTGAATTACCTTCCTGGCTGACCTACAGTGCATCAATTCATGATTCAAAAGAAAAATTTTCCCTGAGGGATGAGTCACAGCTCTCTACTGTCCTTCAGGTTAAACCACATTTCCCTTTACTTTCCTCAGAGTACATGTTTTAAGAGTTGATGAGTTCAACAATTGATATGTTGATCCATTTACCCAGAATAATCTTAAAACAAATATTAAAATATTCTCATTCAAGGCACCTGTCCCCTATGTGGCTATGTTTCTCTGTGACAGAATGATTTGTCACTTGAGGGAGAAAACCCATGAGGATACAGTGCTAGTGCAGGTTTAAACAGGATTTTTCAGGTCTTTTGAGGTCAGAAAAATAAAATGGAAAGGTAGAAAGAATTGCAGCATGCACTAAGGGGTTGGCTTGTCTCATAAAGTTCATTTCATGAGGACTGCAGTGCTAAAATGGGGTGGTTTTGCTCTAGGAAGAGGCTGTAACATGCAGCCAGCCAAGCAACCAATTTAGTATAAGTGGTGACAGGTCACAGCCCCACAGGAGAGCAGCTAAGCCACTGTCAAGCCTGCTGCAGCTTCAGAAAGGGCTCCATTTAGTTACAGGCTTGGTCCAATTCGGAGAATTTAGCTCAAGACTAAAATTAGTAAGTGGTCTGACTGGACGAGGTGACTCTTCTAACCTCAGGACTGCTTACACTAGGTTTAATGCCAACCTCAGATCTCTCATTCGGAAGATTTATTCTAACACTGGGTGTTTTTAATATAGCTGCGAGCTGAAACATCCAGTGTCCGCCACCAGAATTTCAATACCTTCTCTTGCTTCCTGTAGGGCTCCATATTAAAGAAAGTACATTTTTAATGCTCTGAAGTCTTTCTACTTCTTTCTCCTTAGCAGTACGTTGAGTGTGCAGGAGTGCACGGGGAGGGAAGCAGCCCAAACATGAGTGAGACAAGAAATCCCCCGGGACTGCGATGGGGCAGGAGCGGGACTGGGTCCCCTGTGCGGTATGGGGAGGGTGCCTGGGTGGCCCCATGGCCCCTCACCCCACCTGCAGCAGCACCCAGTGTTGGAAATCATGGAGAAAGATGAGTGGCTGGAGCAGTTCTGGTGATGGAGTGTGATCTTGGAAAACACCTAAGAAGGGAGAAGAGAAATGCAAACCCTGCCGACACGGCCAGGAGCCCCCTGTGCCTGGGAGCAGTGGGATGGTGGCCAATGGTATGTGCAACAAGAAAGAGACAGTGCATCTCTGGTTGCAGCCCTCTTGCAATCAGCCATCTATCAGTGTTAGATTAAATCGTTGAAGTCATTTGAAAGACAGGCATCAGGTTCTTCCGTTACGACGCGTTGCCTTTCAATGGGAATTTAATATGAAATGTAGCAAAGACCCTGTTGGATTGCTGTAGAGCACTGTTTTACTTGAGAAAGTGAAAACTATGAATGGATTAACAAAACTGTTCTTAACAGTGAGATGAATCCTAGATTTGTTACAAGTGTGAAGAAGCCAGAAGTAAAAGCAGTCTGCATGAAACATAAAAAATTGTACAAAGAGGAAAAAACAGCTCTCAGAGTACAGACCAAGTGATAGCACTGAAGAACAAGCAAGCAAAATTAAAGCCCTGGGTTGCTGCACTCAAAACCTGAAAGACAGAGGGCACGTTTTTCTGAATAATTTGCCCCATCAAACTACTACTAACTGGAGCCATGGGAAAGCCGGGCATTCCAGCTGTGTCCAGCTGTGTGTTGCCAGCACTCTGCTCCCTGCGTGTTCATTTCAATTATTATTTCTTTCCTTTATATGAGTTTTTTCACCTTTTCCAGGAGGGACGTGAGGGCCCGCCTGCCTTGGTCAAGAGCAGGAGCAGTAGCTTGGGTCTCTCATTCCTACAGCTGGTGCCATGCTGTCAGCAATGCTGTTTCCTTGACAAGTTTTCCTTGAAGAGGGAACAGCCTCATTAAAGACAGTTCTCACACAGGATTTAAAAGGGGCAGGTGGCTTGTGTGGCTTAGGCTCAGTGAGCCAGATGCTCAACATCAACCTTGAATGTCAGGCTTACCCTAATATAATCAGAATTACTGGAGGACAAATGTTCCTGAAGAACCACAGCTTGCAGAGTGCTTCCATGGAAAACTGAGAGAAATCTGAAGAAACAGAATAATTGAAAGATTTGGTGATAAGGTACAAATTGATGCCTTTAGCTGGGCATCCCTGCTGATAGAGCCTGACGCCAGCAGCTACCATGGCAAATTCCCTCACGTGACACCTTTATGGAACAGAAATGCCCATTAGAAGAGAGTAGGGACTTGGTAAAGAATACCAACATAGCAGGAAAAAGCCGTAGTTTGATATTTTAGGAATGGAAAAACATATGCTATTTTACAGTATTATTTGCTCGAGCTCCATAATTTCCATATAATGTGCAGTTTACTTGCCACAACTTAAGGAAACTCCATCGACATGAAATAATCTTGATTAATACTTGCAATAGTAGTAATAAAAGGCATAAGAAGAGACTAAAATTAATCTTTTTTAGATTACTTTCATGCTGTTTTATTGTGGGTAGAAGTACTTGGTTAAGGCTACACTTTTAAAAACCAAGAACTGAATGCAACAAACCATCTAGAGCTGTATGGTCTCAGGGACTGCATGTCAAGACTTGTAGCTTTATATTGTATATTCTGCTTCCAAAGGCTACATCCGAGCTAAAAATTCCCTCCTGGTGTCATTTCATATCCACTTGCTTTTTAAAAATGTCCCTGCTCAAGGGACGTACTAAAGATTTGCAAACTCCCCAAAGAGGGGGTGGCCTGAGGAAAGAAGCAGAAAGCTTGTATGAAAACCCCAAATTGCCACAGGAGAGTGACAGCACAACAGCAAAACAAAGCAGCCACCCTTTGGGAAGGAACATCCAAAACAGAGACAAAAAAGCTTCGGGAATGCAACCAGAATTGGTTCCTGTTACGGCACGCTTGCTGATTGCAGTTATTACTATTACTGCTGGAATGCCAAGCTCTGTGCAGGAGGAGCCAAGTGTAAGGATGGATATAGATTTTGCATACACGCACAATTACAGCTGTCAAAATCAAAAGAGGCATTGCTGCACGGCTCACAGAAACTCAACGAGCAGCAAAGATTTTCAAAACATAAAACTTGAGTAAGACACGTATTTTGTACTCATAGATGCATATTAAGGACTAGGTGTCACTCTGAATCGCCGACCTGTAATGGCGTGTCACCCAGCAGTCACTCAGGGACCACGATGGGCTCGACCCATTTCCTCTGGCCCCATTCCCTAAGCAGGAGTGGAGGAGAAAGCCCCTGCAGGATGGCCAGGCTCGTGGCCCAGCCCTGAAGCGCAGCAGTCCCTTCTGCATGGGACTTATTTTGTCCAAAGTCCTTACTTGACACCTTGGGGCTGTTGGCAGCATTTCCCTGGCACTGCTGGTTATTGCACATTTTCAAAGAGTTTCAAGTGCTCTGGGTGTGAAGCCACCTTGCAGCACCCAAACCAGGACTGGTGACCCCAAGGCAGCTTGGAGCAGCAGTGCAGGGCTGCGGTATCCCCGAGCATCTCTGCTGCGTATGGTGTTGGATGAGTGTCCAGCAAGAAGGATTTTCTTGGTTTTCTGTCTTTCTATTTGAGCTTCATAAACTCAGGGGTTTAAATTTAGCCCTCCCACAGCTTGCAGTGGAGCTGCATGATTTATCACAATGTGGTGGTCAGGATAATTTTTTCCCCATCTGCTTTGGTGGAGATGTCGTTCCCTGCACTGTTAATGTGGAGTGGCGACCAGCTGCCTGTGCTATCACACAGTGCTAGCACTGAAATACTTTGCCAAGTTTTCAAACAGAATTCAAAACAACACACAAGAGCCCTTGGGCTCTCTGCGCTCTCCCTGAAGCCGTGGCGGCTGTGCCTGTTGTTGGGAGATACCCGCTGGACCATGTCGGTGCTGGCCACCTTTTCCAGGCTCGCAGGGAGCATGGGGTCTGCAGGCTGAGCTCTGGCTCTCCAGGGCCCTGGAATGAGAGAAATCCCAGGGAACATCAATATCTCTGCCAATTCCAGTGCTAGACACTAGCTCCTTACTCCCGTATCTCCTACTTCATCTGGGCAAGGAGTCACAGCTATGCAGGAGCAGGAGTCTAGCTCAATGCACATGAACAGCTAGCTACAAAAGTACCAGGACTTTTATATATACCCAAAATGATTTATTCCAATTCTGCTGACCATTGTACCACCAAATATTAATTCTGAATTTGCTGTACTATTAATGAATGACCAAATACAGCAGTGTTTCATCTCAGAAGCAAAAAAATATGGCTTTGTAGAATTATTTGCATTAGAATGCTTCAAATTATCTCAAGTGTACAGAGAGACCATCAGAAAGCAGCAATGCTGATACTCTGGTCTAGCTTTGCAAACATCACAGTTGTTTAAGTTTAAGATTCTTCAATACCGAATATTCAATGCCCTGCCTTACTACCTCACTGAAAACGCAGTGGTCCAGCTCTTGCAGCACAGCCCTTAGAGGCCTCCACTGCTCTGTATAGTATGGCTTCATGTTCTTCCTGGCTGCCCTGTGCATGCCAGTGTGCTGCTGAAAGAGTTTCTTCAGAGCCTGTTCTCCCCGAGCCTGGGTCATCCACATTCCCCTTAAGCACTTGCAGCTGCACACTCCTGAGACCTCCACAGCCAGAGGCTCCTCTCCTCATAAGTATTTGGGGCTCCTGCAAAGTCCACCCTCAGGCTGGCTACCGACTCCCATCACAGCAACCCCTTTTTCCCTAGCAAGCATCACCATAGGAGGAAGTCTTACAGCTCCTGCTAAGACATATTAGGACAAGGAGACTTTCATGCATCTTTTTATAGGGTTCTCTCTCATGGCTTATCCAAGCACATTCTTATCTATGTTGATTTGGTCTCTTCCAGTCTAATTACAACTCAATGTAAAACAGTCTCATTAAGATCTTAGCTTAGGTTGGGTATTTATATTCTCAGTATCCCCAGCAAGATGTATAAGAAAACTGGTATGAAGTATACCTGCATATTAAAGGACTCATTCTTTCCCCACAGCAGCAGATCGGTAATCACCAGAAGCTCCACATATGAAGGCTTGAATTTCTTGTGCCCTGCACCTAGGGGAATTACGTGCCCAGTTCCTTAATGTTAAGGCTATACAAGCACCTCATTCCCTTTGAAAAATCCTGCCTTCATTTTGGCACAGATAGAAGATTTAGCTGCTAGCAAATACAAAACTGATTGTCTGAACACCAAGGAGCAAGAAAAGTTGAGGTTTTCAGTAAGAGCAAGAGAGTATAACACTACAAATACTTGACTACTAAGAGCTATTAGGGACACAGCAGAGGGAGCTGGTGAAAACCCACTGCTTGAAGTGTTTTATAGGGGAAGAAAAGCCCAGGGGAATATCATGATGGAAAATAAGAGGTCAAACTGAAGTATGAAACCAGTTTCCAGGACAGAAGTTCAAGATTTCAGGCTTTGAAAAATCCTTTGTAATTACTGTGACACTGATGAAATAATATAATAATTGGTTGTTAAACCAATACAGGAGTGTTCTTACTCACAGGAATGTTAGTCACCGGTTGAGTAGACTGAAGAGTATTTGGAAGAATACTCATGAATTTCAGTCTTGCACAAGTGAATCTCCCCCCACAACTTCACACTGAGAACTGCTTTATTGTTACCTCTCCACTGATGCAGCCTGAGATTTCAGAGACCCACGCACCGAGCACAGACATCATCAGGTAATCAGATGACCCATTGTTGCAGCAAACAGTCAAAAGGAAACGTTCATGGACTAGGAATCTCTCTCCTGCGAATGCTTAGTAACAATCAAATGATTTCACTGAAATCAGAACTGATTCACAAAATAACACAGAAACCGAAAAGAAGGGGCTAAATCTGAAATAAATAATTGAAGCAGCTCCCTTTCACCACAACCATTTGGCATTTAATAGAGTTCTGTATCATCGCAAATACTTGGCTCGCTTGTTTAATTCATATCCACATCTGGCAGTTGTGTACACAAGGGGAGAAGCTATTGTTTGGGGTTTTTTTTTTCCAATTTTTTTTAGGGAAACAGAGACTGTAATGAAAAATATTCAAAGAAGCACAAAGGAAACAATAACAAAAAAAAAGTGCTATGAGACATTCTACCTTTTGAATGCATTTTTGATTCCATAAAATAAAAATTCTGTTTATTCACTGAAAAGAAAAAAAAAAAAAAAGATAGAGATGTTTGTGTATCCAAACAAATGTTGAGAAGTTCCCTGGAAAACACAGTCTGCAGTGACTAAATGGGACTAGATTTTTGTCCAGAACAAAAGCCCAGTGTTTCATTAGATTTCAGTTGCCACAGTGTATATACAGCAAAACGTAGTGTTTCACTGGCTGGACTCACTTTCCCTCCCCTTCCACACACACCAGGTCAGGAATGGAGGTGGACAACTCTAACCAAAACAGAAGGGCAGCGATTTGGGTTCACTCAGAGCAGGGAGACAAAAGGCTTTTACTTATGCCATAGGAAAAGGCGCTTAAGTCTTGAAAAAATTTGCATACCTCAGACAATGTATTGATACATTAATAAAGCTCAGCACAGGCATGTCTGGCAGTGCTGAGCTTGGCAGTGCCCTCCTCGTGGAGCAGAGAAAAAGGATGGATCCTTTTGGATTATCAGGTTAAGCATCACCTGGAGAAAACAGGCTCCTGCCGCAGCCTTTAATAATGATCTTTTGAGCCACCATCAATCTTTACTGCTTGTTAATTGAATTTGCTGCTTAGCTGATGGTGTGCAGGGTGAGCCTGTGGGCAACACAATTCTTTTTTGGATACTCTTTAAAGACACACAAACTTGACTGTAAAAACATGGCATTACAGCAGGCAGGCAGATAACCCCTGTGACTGCGCTCTTTGTGCGACTGATGTTAGGAGACCGAATGGGAGATGAAGGAAAGGAGCAAAGGAATGCATGAAAGGAAAGAAAGGTGATTCTGCCTGCAAACTAGCACCAAAAGAGTATTTGATACTGTCTGTTAGCTGTGGTGGCATTCCCCCTAGTGACAAAAGAACCACACACCCCCACCCTGAATCTTTCATTAAACCTCAAAAAGCAAAGGACGCGTCTGCTCTAATGCAGACGTTAAAAAGGGTAAAATGTAATGGCACTTGTCAGAAATGAGAAGTTTCAGGCAGACCGGCTGGTACGCAGCACTTCAGCTTTTCCCTAGAGAATGGGTCCTCCCAACAGGCTGACGTCAATGGGAAGTGGCTGGAAGACCCAATTCCAGGATTTGGGGGGCCACACAAACTACCAAGGATATAATACCGTATGTCCCAATAGTTACAAGGCAAAGGCTGTGATGCTGAAAGCATTGTTAGGGTAGTGAAGGAGGACCAAGCTCTGTGGATGCTGATAAGAAATATTTACATTTGAAGCCTTTTCCCAAATGCAGCACAGAGATACTTGGGAGCTGCACCACCTACACACACAACGCAAGTGTAGGTGGTGAAACTGTTTTTTAACTCATCAGAAAAAAATGCTTTTGTGAATGAAATAAGAATTTCCATGGAATGGCTCCATTTTCTATAACTCCTCATAGCTAGAAGCAAAACACAAGATCAGTGGTTTTCAGATCAGTAGATGGGCTTTCCTCTTTGCTTTTCTTTGCTTGCTATACCAGACAGAGATTTTCTAGAAGGAAAAAAAATATTCAGAAACATTTCCCAACTATTTCTTGTTTTAACCTTGAGCAAGGAAAAGAGCCAGCTATTTCCAATCCTCTATAGCAGAATGTAGGAGGTAAAACCTTCTAAAACAACACTACATACCATGAAAGGCACGTGGGGCTCTCAGTTTGCAGGCATTTCACAGCAGAGCAAAGGAAGAGAGAACGCGGCCAGTGGTACACCTCCATAAGCCATCCGGGCTCTCTGGCAGATGGAATTCCCAAAGCTTTGCATTCACTGCCCCTTGCTGCTGCTGCCTCCCTCCCCGACTCCTGCTGTCCCCTCCTATCCGAAGCAGCAGCCTCTCAGGGAGGTATCGTCTGCAACCGTGTATTCTGCCTGGCTTTCGGAATAATCAAACTTCTCACTGTGACTGTAGCTACAGAATATAAACACAAAGCCCAGCAACTGCTCTTCTACAAGCAATTCCATACAGAGGGAATTAGGGAACAAATCCCATTGCACTTAGCCCTGTAGTTTCCTCAACACTATCTAATGTGTCTCAAGGCCAGTATCTTCAATAAAAAGAAAAGAAAACACCCTACAAGAATAAAATGTAAGGGAAAACCCTATAAAATAGTCTCATAGAGTAACTCACATTTGTACAAATCATCAAAGGGCATCCTTTTGAGTAGGTATCAGCACCATGCTCTAACCAACTGAGCTAACATTTGCACAACAGCAAAGTTCTCCTCCGTTTTGTAATCAAAGTTGGGTTTTTTTGTTGGTTTTTTTTTTTTATGGTGCAACAGGAGGAATAGCAAAGATTAAACCTGACTGCATGCAGCTGAATATGAACAATCCTAACACATCCCATCCTTCCTACACATGGTCAATATTGCTGCAGATGTTAGTCCTTCCCTAGCCTGAGATTTCATTAAGTATGTTTCTATTTAAGCAGTCTTTTTTTTTTTTAATGAACATGGTGTGCCGAAATAAACTTATTGCTGCATAAAGATGGTGTAGCTCAAAGTGAAATTAGAAGAGTGTCCTAAAGGACGTGTTCAAGGCCTGTAAATGTTAATACTGTATTTTCCACAGAACTCTGTTTGATAAACTTCTCTATGAATATTCCAGGCATGATTTCTATTACAGCCACATTTCCCCACTCAATCGCTGGATTTCATTTCACTATGAATAAGTAACTATCCAGGGATTTTTGGCAGCTTAGTGTTGTTCTAACCCACTGGTCCTGTAATTAGCTCCAAATGTTGTTTTCGTGAAGCTGTATTCTTCTTGATGTATCCTAAAGTCCCCAGCTATCTTCTATACTTAGACTATTATATTAATGCTAGGGAACATTAATGTATAAATAGCATTAAAATTGCAAAATGCTGCTGCCTGGATGTTTTCCAGGTACATCTTTGAAAAGGGAAGGTTTTTTAAATGTTCTACACCTAAGGATGCACCAAATCTCTATCTTCTGGAATATGTTTGTAGCTTGGTATTCAAAAATGCCAGGGTTTGCTCCACAAGTCTTTCAGGCAGGGTGGCTCAAGGTGGTGGAGCTCATGACACAAACAACAACCAAATCTTGCACAAATGGCCTCTTCCTGAGAGACCGTTGGTCGGCATAGCATTACACTTGTATTTTCACCCTTTTTAGTTCACATCCTGTTTTACCACCTAAATATCCTGCTGATGTAAGGATACCAGCAGAAAACAGAAAACGTATTTTAAGACTGATGCTGGGACGGATGTATCTGAGGGTAGAATTTCATCCTCAGTATGGAAAATGAAGCCCCACATGCCGAGCCAGATGCCGGGGGAAGCTATTCACAGAGCAAGACTTGACTGCCATCCAAGTTCATCAAGGGGGTTCTATAGTCTAGTGATCAGGACTGAACATTTATGTGTTCTTTTTATATATTTATGTGTTCACATACGTGTACATACTTATACACGTTTGTATGTATTCTCTGGACCACATCAGCCTGCAAAACTGTTTTGCCCAGAAGGGAGAGCTAATGATTAAGGAGTTCTTACTTTGGCTTTTGTCTTTATTGCCACTTTATTAGGTGACACAAGGCAAGTATGGCACTTGCTGGCTCTATGTTCAGATGGGAAAAACAACAAAGACAGCAATTCCACTGTGGGGTGGAGAGGTGGGTGGAGAAGGATCTCTCCATCACTCACAAGGGGGGCGAGAGAAAGGTTGTTATGGGCAAAGTGCCTTAATCCAGTCCTGACTATGACCTCCCTCTGTGAAATCATATAAAATGGTTATTTAAGGACTTAATTAAGACAAGTTTCATGAGTGCAGCCCTGAACTTTCCTACTACCCAACACTGGAAAGGCCCCACAGACCAGGAGAGATGGGAAAACAGCATCCTCCTAGATTCTGGCAGCAGGTTACCAGCAGCAACAACACAGCTTCCGAAGAGCTTTCTTCATGATTTAGTCCATTGTGCCAGGAATGAGGAAAAGCACTGTATCGGTTATATACTGGTTTACAGCTTCATTTGGGTTTTCCTTTCAAAAAGACCAGTGGTAAACCTGCATGAATGGATTCATTTTATAGCAAGAACAACTCCAGCATCCCTCGGGGTGACTGCTGGACAAGTGCACTGAGTCAGCAAAAAGCCTGGCGCAGTCCCTGCTGCTGTAATGTGCAACGTGCTGACACTCAACAGAGGTTGGCTGACTGCTCTCCTTGCGTTTTGGCTGTTGCCTGAAGTCACTGGAAAGTTGTTAGACCACTTTAATTTGTAAACCTATTGATGAGCATTTAATGCTAATGAAATGTTACTGCTGAGTAATTCTGGCAGATGAAACTCAGTTAGTTCATTGTGCATCTAATTTATTTAGTGCTAAATGTGTGCCCTTATTTTCTTTACACACTGAAAAGTCAGATTTGGATAAAAACTTTGCATCTCAAATAAGACAATTCTTTAGAAAGTTAGGCAAATTTCTATGTAAATGCTTGTCTTTGCATTCCACATAAAACTCTGCTTGGGGGCATATATCCTGCCAAGATGGAAATGGAAGGTGTAAGCTGCTCCCGGTGCCTACAAACTCATAAAACCCGCGATGAAGGAGATAGTTCTCATCTCTACCAAACCATTTTAGTAAATGCAATGGCAGTGAACAACTGAAAGAGATCTTATACAACCCCACAGCTTCTGGATGTGCCAATGGATCAGGAGCCTGATTCTGTCATCTCCAGGTACCGAATTCAGAGCATCTGCGGTATCCTGCACCGTGACTGCCACACCGTCCTAACTGGCCGTCAATTTATTACATGACACACAACATATTAATTGTGGTAGCCATCAGAAAGAACAGACAGCCTCAGTGTCAATAGGGAGGTATATAATGTCCTGTGCACCAGCCTGGGTGTGCAGCACAGGGCACGTGTGCCTGTGCATGGGCAGGAGCTGCAGGAGCTGCCCTGCTCACACACGCCACTCCTGTGCATGCTCTGCTGCAGTGGGTGGCTTTTGACACACAACGGGATAGGTGAAGACAACCTGATATAATATCTTTCAGCTGCCTTTCTCAAAGAAATATGATTGAAATAGGACAACATTAATATTTCCCCCTGCCCAAGAAAAACAAATCAATTTTTGCTAGCACACTGTACCATAATCCTGTGTTTACCAATACTTCTTCTGTCTTCTACCGGCAAATGTAATCCTGAGCTAAAGGATTTTAAGGACTTAATTAAGACAAGTTTCATGAGTGCAGCCCTGAACTTTCCTACTACCCACCAGAAACTATATTAGTTTCTAAATGACTGACTAAATCTAGGAAAATAGATGGGGAAAAACCTGCCCTATCGCAGATCCTTGCAGAACTACATGAGAAATGTTTTCAGATTTGTTGTATCTCTACCTGAGCATGCTGACCCCTGTTAGGAGGTCGGCAGCAAGGAGGCAGCGAGCTGCAGCTGGCAGCTTAGCTCCTCCGGTCCCTCATTACTATTCATGCACTTCTAATGCTATTAGGACATGGCTCTGTGGTGAAGTTTGGGCACACATCCCTTACAAACTTCACCTGGTTTAAGCAGAAAGCTGTACTCAGGGGAGAAGGGAGGCAATCCAAGGGAGGTATAGCTGTAATTTAATTGTTGGGTGTTTATTTGCCAGCAAATCCCTAAACGGTGATATATTATGACACAACGCGCCAGCCATTAGCTCAACTAATCCGTCTGTTTTACAGGGTGAGATAAAGCACTGAGACTTCCATCAGAGGGAAAGCTGGTTCAGAGGGGTCAGCACCTCTAACCATGAAGCTCAGTACAGAACAAGCCAGCGAGACCAACTCCTACCCCCGACCCCTCCTACCTGCCAGCCGCAGCCTGGCAAACGGCTCGGTACATGAAACACTGGAGCTTGCATCAGCATCAGCATTACAGCTTGTCAGAAGATACATCGTGGAAAAGACAACGTTGAGGATTTTTTGAGTACTGTGGGAATGGGATTTTGCTACAGCCCCCCCCAATTTTCTTTCTCTTTATTAAAAAAGGAAACATCTCACGTAATCAGAATAGCCAGAAGACTTACAAGAAGAGATGGACATTGAGGCAAAACATCTCTTCACCATAAAGGGTGAGACATAGAAATAACACATAGCAAAGTGGACTGTTTCTTTCTTGTTTCTCATGTTGGCCAAGGTTGTGCCTTGGGGAGCCTGGACACCTTGCAGCAGGCAAACACGCGCTCCCCCAACCACTGCTAAGGATGGAGCAACCACTCAAGCATGTGGCTGATTTCCAGAGGTGTTCTCTGCAATGTTAGTGAAACTTCAAGCTCAAGCAGCAGCTAAAATGAAATCAAGACAATAAACAATCGCTCTGCAAAAAAAGATACCAATGCTGGGTGTGAGTGAGCAGAAAGGAGTGGGGCGGTGGGACACAGAGAGCCTGTGCTAGGAGTGCTCTACAGGCTGGAGGGGAATATGTAACTTTTTTCCTATTTCTCATGTTGAACAGATGTGCATAAAACTGAGACAACAAACAAAAATCAAATTTGTTCCTCTCTGAGATTCCTTTCACATTCTTCTAAATGCAAATACCTGAGTTACCACCTTTTCTATTTGGTGTGTCTGTGAAATGAAAACAAGACTTTCTGCAGGTTTTCATTGTCATTCTTTTTTGCTTTTCCCTTTGCTGTGAATGTTTCTGAACGGAAGGTAACAAATTACAGTGCTGCAGAGAAAGCAGTTAACAGCCATTCATTCTGTGCAGGCAAATACAGAGCTTTAGCATAGAGAATGAAAGAAAATAAGGAGAGAGAAGGAATTGCACTTGCATTCCTCTCACGTTTAACCCCCCAGTAAACTTCAACCAACATTTCCAATACTTCGCTCTTACGGTGGACTGATAAATTATTAGATTTATCTGATGCCTAGCAACTATCAATTAACACTTTGAGACTAGATTAATTGATATGCCTTAACTTCTCTGTTGTTTTCTTCTAGACAACACGCTCCAGAGGTCTGAAACCCCTCCCACTTAGAATGAATAATATTCCTCGTCTCTGCTCTTGTGACACCACATACAGGGATAGATGTTTTGGCAACACATTTGTATTCATTCAGATTGTCACAACTGCATTCTGCGTCAGAGACAGCCTGAAGTACATGACTGACTGTCCCGTCCTTTAAAACATGATCAACTTTGTGAAATCAATCAATGGAAGCTACTATGGCAGAGAAAACAAGAGACGGTTTTCTCAAAGCAGGTTGTGTACTGTCATGTTATTATTTAATGTTTTGCTACCGGTAAAGCAATTCTGAAGAGTCTCCGTGATGAGCGCTCCCTGGCAATAGCTCGTCTATTTGCCAAACTAACTTCAAAGTAATGTCCATAGGATTAACTATGGAGTCAGTTAAGTATAAAACCAGTAGATATAAGAAGACATATGTCATGCAAATATAAATCACACAGACACTCCACTACATCATGCATTATATCTTTGTAATAAACTTTTTTATGAAGCGTATGTGGGGCTGGGAGCAGTCTATTAGCGCTGCTGCCTGACAGTGCCCACTACAACATCCTCTGCTCACTGTTTTAAGTTAAAACATTATAGAATTTGAAAAATATGTCAGCCTAATGTTTTTTATTTTGGAGATTCAGCCATAGCAACTCAGCTGGTTTCGTAGGTCAAGCTACAAAAAAATCACCTGCTTTTTCTTTTATTAAAATAATTGGACAATCTCTTCAGCCGCTCAGCCTGGGCTTTTTCTTTCCCTTGGCTCCTGATGTGTTTCTCCCCACTAGACCTGCATTTCTAGGATTTACAGACAGGACTGCAGGTTAATTTTGTACAGAAAACTTTCATTCTGGCATCACTGTGTTCCGAGTGCTTAATTTGGCAACATTCATGTTCTGCTGATGGGAAGTACCTGTCTGTATACGATGGAAGATCAACGTGAAGCCAGTGTCCCTGCTAGAAGAACCGTCATGTAAGAGGAAACATAAATCACACTTTTATTTAGCTATTACAGCTAAAGCACAGCTCACAATAATAAAGGAAGAGCACTTTCCCAATAAAACCAAGGATAAGGGAGGGCTGAAAGATTGCTGAGTCAGCTATTTGGAGCACAGACTGCCCCTTACTTCAGATAAATTGCATCCAGTCCATCAAGACCAAGCGTTACACACTGCAGACCAACTCAGTGGAAATGCCACAGGAATCTCTTTATAGATACTGTTAGCCTCAAAAAAGAACTGTTTTGGAAAACTGGTGCGAATGCTTATCTTCAATATTCACATTTTTTACATTTGCAAACCCACCTGCTGTGCTCCCCATTACGCAGGCACTGTGCCCTTTCGTTCACAGAAGGAACATTGATAGGAAGGGGAATATATAAATATGCATCACTTCATCCCTACCAAGATAAACAAACAGCTATATGGTGCCAGGGAAAAGGTGAAAATTTCATCTCCCTTATCCCTTTTGCATTTTCATGACAGATGCTGCTGGATTTCCTCAGTGGAGTTCCCGTGAGCTCAAGCACGAGACCCACGAGATGCAGCACGAGGACAGACACTTGCGCTGGGGGACTGCAGCCTGCCCTGCCTGCAGCCCCATCCATTCAGCCGAACAAGCCTGGCCTGGATTTAGCTTTCAAAGTGGTCTTGGGTGAGGTACTGGAGTCAAAATCCACCTCTGCAAAGGTACCTTTGAAAAAGGAACCTCACTTTTGGACACTCCAGCTGGGAAATGCTCTTCTGAACCTCTGTGCTTACAGCCACGGGACAGACACGTGCCATGCGTGGCTGCTTCCCTCCCCACTGCCCGGGGCGAGGAGGAGGTACCGGCTGAACACGCAAAACCTCGTGCTAGGAGCCATGATGAAGCAAAGTATACGTAAACAAAGCAACTAGGTAAGCTATGTAAATAGCCATTTTAAAGGTCTGTGTTTACTAACGGTCACAACCTAGTTACTCCTTATATTTGGCATAACAAACCACACTAAATTTTCAAAATATCCTTCTTTTCCACAACACCACCCAAATGCAATCCAACTGGCAGCACACAAGTGCCTGGCAAGCAGGGATCCTGTCTGAGGGAGAACGGGGATTGCTGGGGTGTGAATATCTCCTTCCCCTCTAGGACACATGCGGTGGAGCTGCTCTTCGTGCCCAGGAGCCAAAGTTTGCCCCGTGGCCCTGCTAAGGCCAGTGACAGCCCAGCCCTGGTCAGGGGCTGCACCAGAGCCCTCCCGCCGTCCTGGCCCAGAGAAATTATTCTGTGCTTCTCCAATGTTGTCAAAACAGTGAGCAAATAAACAACTAATAAGAAGGAGCAGAAGAAGCATTGCTGAACAGCAGATTGCAGAACTGTGAATGAAATTCACGGCTGTGTTACTCACAGTCATCTTACTCTGTCTTCAATATTTTAATTCAATGGCATAAACACGATTTTATTCATTGCAAAAAGCCATTTGGGGGGATGCTGAATTATTTATTGTTTGAAGCAGCCAAACAAACTGCTTGTCAAAAGAGATTTTAAATCTTAAAACAGAATCTCAAGTAACAAAGTACAGTTTAAAAGGCACAGGGTGTACCCTCCACATTTTGAACTCCTCTCCAGAAAACTGGGCAAAGGAGCTGCCTTTGAAAGTTTAATTCCCAGGTGCTGGTCTTTCTCAGAGCAGGCATGTGGCTGCACACTCTGCAGTGCTCCCAGCTTCTCCCATCTCATCCCATCCTGAGCAACGAGGGCTCTCCAGCATGCCCGACAAGCTCCCGCAAGGCACACCTGAAGCCTGTGCTGAAACTGGGGGCAAGTTTTTCTGCTTGACCCATCCACAGTCCCGGACTTTACAGAAGCAATCTTAAACACTGATTGACTGGATCTACAGGATCTGGCTTTGCAGAGGAGCTGCCTGAGTCTTTTTTAGTGTGTTAGATCCAAACACCAGTTCGCTGGGCTTGGAACCCCAGCACCTAAATAATAAGATTTAGAAAAAAATCTTTTAATATTTGTTTCCCTCCAGGACTGAATTTCCCATCTAAACGTGGGTAAAGAACACTGCGGTCAGCCCTCCCACTGGGGGCTTCACACGCACTCGGGGAAGCTGCTGCCCTTCCCCAGGCTGCTTGCAGGGCACAGTCAGCCGAGGCCGATGTGCCGGCTACGGGTGTTCCTCCACAAAGGAGCGGAACACCAGGCTGTGGCTACAGATGGGGCGGAGATGGACCGTGAGGCTGGGCCAGAGCACAGCTCACTGGGACACGGTGCTGCTGGCAGGCAGCAGCTGTCTCCAGAAAATACCCAGCCCTAGTGCAGCCCCAGCTAAGCCCTCACTCACATGTACCACACCGCTGGTATGCAAATGACTCACTGAAAATTGCTTTAGTCGTTTCAAATCTTGTTATAGAAGCTAACATAAGCCACATCTAATTCTTATTGCTCACTGTGGCCTTGAACCAAATGACAGTAACAGAGACTAATGTAAAAGGGAAGAAAAAAAAAAGGAGAACTGCCATGGAATTTTGCATAAACTATGCCAGAACATACTGCCCAACTTCTTGATTTCACCACATTCAATTAACACACTATTGCTTACAATACAAGTCGGAGACAGCCCTCAAAGGACCAATAAGTACTTGCAGGTGGTAGGTGTTTATCTGGTTCCTACAGCGAGGAAATGCCAGAGCAGAACTGTTGGCCGCATATACTGCTTTAGACAACTACTGAGTGTCTTAAGGCATGCTCCACGCAATGTTGTTAACCTGAGCAATGGTCCCCAGCTGCATCATACCGAGATGAGATATGGAGCAACTGGATGGGGGAATACTGGACAGCAACCTGGGTCAGCCATGGGGACTGTCTCTTTTTTTTGGGACTGTCCAGAATCTGTATGTGACTTTGCAGTACCATTCTGTTTAATGCTCATATCTGTACTATTTGTGGTTTATTATTCTTACACTTTATGTCTCTAGATGCTGAGCTTTATGGTTTTAAAGATTTGAGAAAAGGGACAACACCCACTGGCAGAGCATCTGCCCAGGGAGCGGGGCGGATGGTAGGAGCCCTTCCCACAGGACTCACCCTGGGGGCAAGGGTGGAAATCTGCCCCTGGAGCATGAAACCAACAAAAAGCCCACCAGCAGCTGCACTTGAGGATGTTTGACAGAAAAACTGAAGATCAGGAAATCTGAAGCTCTGCCACATCTACTCACTGCAGCTTCTGGCACTCCCCTGAGCCCACAACATCCCCACTGCGAGGGACCGTTTCTTGCATCCACTGCTGCATGTCAGCACTGTACGGGAGGCCCAAGATGCTCTTTGAGCAGCACTTAAATTCTACGTCCTTGTTTAAACATTCATAGGATACTATTCTTTTTAAAGCACATTTCAAGCCAATGTCTATGAGTCCATCCAAAACAGCAGAAAACCCAGATATCAGGTATCAGTCAGGCTCACAAAACTGTCCCCAGAAAAATCCCAGGATCAGCACCAAATCTGTTACCAGCTTTTTACCCTGAGAGCAACTATTCTGCAAGCTTTCACATCTGTAATTTTAAATTTTATTTACAGTTAAGATTGCCAGAGCCAGAAAAGAAACAGGAAGGTTTTAGCATGAAACTGATTCCTGCTGTTTTAAAGACTGGTCAGGTAGCAGAGACTTGATTAAACAACAGCTCTTATGTATATTTCCATTTTCCTCTTGTTACCTAGCTAATGTTTAAACACTGTTAGTAGAAAAAATGAAAGAAAAAGTTATTTCCCAGAATTTAATTATCAAATAATTTCATTTTCTGCTATGAAATGACCATGTTGACTTTTCCTTTGTACCACAAGAGAATAAGGATAGGGGAAAAAGAGTTTCAAAGGTTTTTTAAGAACACAAAATATTATGTTGAAACTGCATGGAGATACAAAATTACAAAGCTCTTCATCAAGAGGTTTTCACACCTAAGAAAACATTAAGCAAGAGGTAAAAGATCTGTAGGTATAGAGGTATGTAAAATTGAAAATAAATTAGTGAAAACTATTTTCCTTCATCTCCTGCATGCAGAAAGAAGTCATGATCTTGCAGAATCTGTATTTAGCTGGATGTAATGTTTCCTCTACTCTATAGATACAGCTTTCGCACTAGGGGCTGTTTGGACCACCTGGCATGAAAATAACAGCTGTGATTTAGCATCACTTTTTGACACGAAGGAAATGGTTTGCCAGTGTGGTCTCAACATCTCAGCTGTGTGCCTGTATCACCATTCATCATGAAATATGGCGGAAAGAGCACGTGTTACACCTTGGGGTCATTTTGATCACAAATGCATTTTCTTCCAATTTGTTTCGGAGTACTTTCTATTATACAGCAAGTCTTGGAATGCCATTGGGTTCAATTATTGTCCAAAAAAGAACTGGAGCTGGAGGTGGCAAGAGTGTGTATTGGGGACTGTGTAATAATGTGGAAAACATTTGTTTTGAACTCTCTAGACCAAAGGGCATTTTTTTCTAAGTATGAATATCAGAAATCATGAGCTCTTCTGCAATGGTGGAGAATGGTAAAATGAAGGGCAGTCTCAAGTTGTGGGACATGTTCTAGGAACGTTTTAGAAACTTTGAGGTGAAAAATAAGTACGTCCTGCACTTGGATGAAAAATTGTTCATTGCCAGCCCAATTTGGAGTGAGGTGTTGGAGGAAGCTCTCCTGCATCTCCAGGAGGAGGCTGGGCCAGCTGGGCTGTCTGGTCATGCAAGCTCTTCTTGCAAGCTGGCCATGTCAAGAGGAGGAAATAGAATGCAGAGAGCCAGCAGCAAGGGCATGCTCCTGGAGAAGCGTGTTACACAGAGGAGGTCTGAATTGGCTCTCCCATGCCCTGCCAAGTGCTCTAATCGCTTGGTTAATGGGCTTTAGCAGGGGAGAGGTTACTGCCACCACATGCTAACAAAGCACCTGCCTCTCTGCTACACTGGACTTATAATAAGGGCTTGAAAATTAAACATTGTTTACATGACAAATGAACAATTCCAGCATTTTCAGTAAACTAACTGACATAAACCATTCCCCTGCTCTGCCTCCCCGACTTTCAAGCACTTCTCCTGCTTGTTCTCTGCACACATTGCCTTTGCCGTGTCTAGAGCTCCTGTGAAGTGTAATTCCTTAAATTCACTGCAGTTAACCCACCTGGCACCAACCAAGAATTTAGTCCCTAGTCTATGATTTTGCCCTATAGCACATAGAGTCAGTAAAAACTTCAGTCCCTGGGAGGTACCATAATCGCCCCCCAATTATTTCCTGATTTTGGTCTCTTGTTACTCACTCATCTCACTGGCTGCATAGCTGATGAATTTCAAAGCAAAACCCAGCCCATTTTGCATGGAGAGAGGATGCTGGAATATCGTGTCACAATGACACTGGACAAAAAAAAGCCATTAGCATTAAATTATCTGCTCCCAGATAATTTCCCAGATGAATCACCATAAAAGGCTTTGAAATGGTCTCTTGCTCTTTTTCTATGCATATCATTTCATTGTACTCAAGACTTGAGGAGCTGTAATTCATCAGGCTTTTATCTACATCAGGGCATTGTTTTCAGCAGAGTCCCTGATTATGGGAAAAGTGGCAAGGCCAAGTTTGCCAGGCTGAGGATTAACCTGTAGGCAGCAGAGCACAGGTCATGCATCCCCTGCGAGAGGAGGGGGCTCTAATAGAGAGTAGAGTGTAGCTGGGTGCTAGTGATACCCCCCGTCATCTCATCTGGGCAGCGCTCATGGCTTTTTCCCTTGTGGATCATTATTCATCAGGAAAGGGCATGGCATGTGTCGTGGTTTAGCCCCAGACAGCAACTAAGCACCACGCAGCTGCTCGCTCACTCCCCCTACCCCGGTGGGATGGGGGAGAGAATCGGAGGAGTAGGAGTGAGAAATCTCCTGGGTTGAGATAAGAACAGTTTAATAATTGAAATAAAGTAAAATAGTAATGATAATAGGAACAATATAATAATAACAACAACAACAATATACAAAGCGAGTGATGCACAATGCAATTGCTCACCACCCGCCGACCGATACCCAGATAGCTCCCGAGCAGCGATCACTGCTCCCTGGACAACCGCCCCCAGTTTCTATACTGAGCATGATGTCATATGGTATGGAATAGCCCTTTGGTCAGTTTGGGTCAACTATTCTGGCTGTGCCCTCTCCCAGCTTCTTGTGCACCTGGCAGAGCACGGGAAGCTGAAAAGTCCTTGACTAGCATAAGCAGTACCTAGCAACAACTAAAAACATCAGCGTGTTATCAACATTCTTCTCCTACTAAATCCAAACCACAGCACTATGCCTGCTACTAGGAAGAAAATTAACTCTATCCCAGCTGAAACCAGGGCAGCATGGCATGACCAGTCCCAGGCACTGGGCAATTGCATAGCTGTTTGCAAAGCTTAGAGAGGCCACCTCTGTCTCTCTTTTGAATAAAACCTAAGCCATCACGGTAACTGTGGTGATTGGTATAATGGGATTTTGTCTGAGTCACTTTGGCCTGCTGTGGTCTTCTCCCCTGCCCCCAAAGCCTGCGTCAGCCCCCTCCCCACCCTGCTTCAGCACTGACGTCCTGCACAGCCCCCAGCCCTCCCCATGCAGCTCCTGCTGAAGGGTCGGTGACTGCCAGGGAGAAGGGTGCCAACTGGGCTGATCTCCCAGCCAGGCTGAACCCAGGCCACGTCCTCCTGCACAGCAATGTCCAAGACACAGAAGGAAGCCAGCCCAAGCTGGTGCTCCCCATAGCGTGTCTGCTGTCATAGTGGGGTGAGGTTTATTGCACTAATAACGTCTGGGTGCTGCCCGTCAGCCCGAGGCCCGCGGTAGCAGCAGGCTGGGTGAAAGGGGATGGTACCCACGTATTGTTACTTTGCAAGCAGCAGCAGCAGGGCTGGAGGTACTGGAGTCCAACAACACCTTGTGGTGCTTCCTCCCCATGTCCCCAAGGCCACACTGAGCTGCCACTGCCTACGGAGACAGCTGTCCCCTCCCTGCCCACCCACCACTCTCGGGGACGACTCCCAAAACCACAGCCCTGCACCAAAACAGCCCTACGTCCTTTTGTGACTGGCAGAAAGGAATTAAGAAAACAAGGCCTTACCATCCACAGACAGGCGTGAAAATAATTAAAGAGAATAACTGCCATGACAGCAGGCTCCGCGTCACGCAAGAGGAACGGGCCTAATTATAATCTCCAAGGCAATGCTGAGCACTGCTTGCTAAATGCACCGTGTGAAATTCCAGCTGCCTCCTCAACAAACAGAGATAAACACACAAAATCATTTGCTCCAGGTGCATGTGTGTGGTTGTTTTCTTTTTCAGGGTAACAAGATTGCTACAAAGTTTACATTTTTCTGTTTACTGAAAAATCTGGCCAAATCAATAGTTTGTGACAAAAGAAAAGTAACAAAACCTGTAACAAAACCAAGTGATAAATAGGTATTTGTTGAAGAAAAAAAGATTTGTGCAATTCATTAACTCTAACGTTCTTGCATCTAATCTGATTTTGGGTGGGGAGAAGTGACACAGAGACAACTATTAAAAGAGGGCTTATCAGATATTTTTTTCAGTGTCCAAACCGTGCTGTTTGACTTCCATGCAGACATTACAGCCAGCCAGACCCACAGAGCCAGGGTAGCCCAGCTTCAGCCTCAGTCAGCAGAACACCAGGAACCCAGCAGCAGGAATTCAGGTTTCTGACGACAGCTCACAGCCCCTACACCTGCCAGCCACCAAACGCCGGGTGGTTTGCTGCACAGAGCTGAGTTTTGCCACTTCATCCCCGTGCATTGCCAGTGCCATCTGGCAGCAGCTCCTGCACTCCAGTTTCTGTGCAGTTATAAATGGATCAGGCCTGTCAGGCTGCCAAGTGAACCATCATTATCATTCAAGATATCATTTAGCACATACGCCACATGGCAGTCAATTGCTTGCGTTATAATCACCTCGTAAAACTGTGACTCCATAGATATAATATCCCTGCGAGACAGTCTTTACCTGTTATGTTAAACTTACAGATATTTAAAATGTCAGATAATCTTTCATCTGAATTGCACTGCTGTCTAATACAGTCAATCAGCCAGCTACGGCAAGCAGGTTTTGGTTCTCAGGAAAGAGGCAGGAAGATGCAGCTTTCCTGCATTTACTCACAAACGTCCCATTTGTCTTCAAATGTGAGAAACTAATTTTGTTGTGTGTAACCCTGAGTCCTTTGGACATCACACCGCTACATGCGAAAGATCATCTTTCGAAGACAAGGCAGCTTGTCACGGTGCAAAGTCTTCTCTTTTATGTTACCTTCACTTCTAGTATTGTGTGATAACCTTAATTTTAAAGCAAAATTATGCTAAAAAGATTTAATAATTGTCTGTACCTTTTTTTAAAAAGTGTTTTTCACTGTTAGTATTTAGACTATCAGAACTAGTGCAGTTAGTAAGCTCAGGAGCCTGGTTTATTATCTACAACAGCTTCCAGAGAGGACAAAGCAACTCCTGTTTCCCTTTTCTCAAAGGCAAGACAAGGGAGTACTGGAGGAGATGAGAACGGTGGCTCATTCCTCATACCAGCATTCACACAAACACTCCTACTGTCCTTTGGGACACTGTGGTCCCAGCAAGGTCACCCCATGCCCGTGCAACAGCTGTGCCCACGCCTCCCTCTGGTAAGCAGGGTCACTGTTTTCAGCTCAGCCGGTCTTGCCAAGCGCACACAGAAGCTGCAAACCTTCCCTTCCCCTTTCCCTTGCCCTTCCCGTTCCCTTCCCTTCTTCCACCCAGCTCCACTCATTCCTCAGGTTAGTAGCCAGGACTATACTAACAGCCCTAAATCTAAGCCTGGTGGAAGTCAGTGCTGCAGTGCATAACTAGCCCTTGGCTCTCGCTGTCACAAGATGCCAGTGCCACTCCCTTTGCCGTGTTCAAGTAGAGGAGATACTCCAAGCAGCAAGATAAGCAGGCTCAGAAGCAATATTGATATTTATAGGAGTTTAACTCTAATCCTTGAATGTGCACCTTTGATAGCCAGGTAGCGTGCAGCACATTGCAAACCCTGACACTGTGCTCTGAAAGCAGCAGCACTGTCCCCTACCACAGCCAAGGCCGCCTATTCCCTGGACAATGTTAGGAGACAGCAACCGAGACGGGCATACGACTGCTGAGACCAGGAGGTTGGGTGCTCAGAGCACAGCAAGGTGCTGAGTGTGCCTGCAGCATGCCCAGGGCCTCTCCGGGAGCCGGGGAAAGCTCCCAGGTGCAGCAAAGCTTCTGCTGTCACACCCTGCTTCCCCGACATTTGGCATTTATATTTCCCAGAAATGATAGCAGGAGTCATCTCCGCCTCTTCTGTGTAACTCAGTTCACTGATAATTGCTTTTATTGCTACCATGCTGTTGTTTACATGTCTTTGTTGTTAAGACTGCTTTGTGGGGAGCTGGTTCAACACAATATTCGACACCTGGGTTTATATTATTCTGTGTGAGCATCAAAAGGCCAACCCAAGAGACGCATTGTACACTCTTGTCCATCTTCTTTTCCCAGTTCTCAGAAATGCTTCATCAAGTTAACGTCTCACTGAGGCATCTCCAGATCAGTTCGTAGGGATTTCTGTGTTTCTTTCATCATGCAAAACATGTCACATTGGCCGCAATGTTGTTATGGCAATACAGCATCATAGATTTGGACAAGAAAAAGAATTCACATGACGAGTCTCAGTTTGAGACAATACAGGATGCAATTTCAGAGGACTTCAGGAAATCATGTGCAATTGCGCACTAAAGCAGAAGCTACTTAGAATAAGCGCTGGAGTCGGGCGGGGTGATCTTCTACCACCAAAATTCCTAAATCTAAAACACTTAAATCTAAAAAAACCCAGGGGCATTTAAAGAACTACATCAATTACTGTGTGCACATTCAGGACTTGGGCTCATGAATGAAGCTGCTCTTTGCAGGAGCAATGGCAATTTACAAAGCAGCCTGTTGTTATAATGTCTCCAGCTCCTTTTACCAGTAGCAGAGGCTCAGTGAAGCCCAGCCTGAGCATCTGCCCAACGTCAGGCCATGCCCAAGGTCCCACCATACAGCTCTCAGGCTGAATGAGGCAGGTCAGTGGCATTATTTCCAACGGAAATAGTGTAGGGTTTGTTGCCCTTAAAAAAATCAGAATTAAGGATTTGATATGCTATGGTCACAGCAGACCAGTGTAAGACAAGATAACTTCCCTTCTGGAGGACAACTACTATGCACCTGCAGCAAGGTCAAAGTCACCTGACTTCAGCTGGGGGAACCAATCTCAAGCAATGCATTTCTAGCTCCCTCTTTCTCTACTTCCCCCCCCACACCTTTCAGCCAGCAAGATGATGAATAGCATAGACATTCACTCACTGTACCATCTCAGAGTATCAGCATCTATTGGTTATGAGAAATAACAATTTTTCTATATGCCAAAACAAAAAAATGCAGCGGAGTGACAGTTCTCCTCCTCTTTCTTCCCAGCATGAGTCAAGCACTATTAAAGACCTGCACACTTCAAGTACTAAATTCGACTTTGTATTTCCCATTGGCAAGTACCTGGGTGCTTGCTAGCTCCAAAGCCAGTCAAGAGAAGTCACCAAACGCAAGGATCTAGCTCTGAATTTTTTTGAGTGCTCTCAAAATGAGCTGGTGTACAAGTGTGACCCAGCCTTTACAGCCTTTCTGCTCTTGGACACAAATTAGCACTTCTGAGCTCAACACCTGCTTCCTACAGGCAATGCTGAACACCCCCATCTTCCAGCCACCCCCACTGGCTGCATGGTGGTCTTGCCCAGACACAGCCCCGCAACCCGGCGATGTAACAAGGCACCAAACCTCTTAGCATTTTGTTTGCATCTTTTTAGCTCAGATCTGTTCTGCTCTGCGCACAGGTCTACAGAAAGCTTGCTGCTCCATCCTTCCCTCTGTTTTGAGCAGACGGCTCCTGTGAAGCGCAGCGGGGCCAACTACAAAAATCATCATTACAAGGGTCAATCGCACACCCAGAGTCTGAGTATGTCCTCATTTGCACTGCAGCACATCGCTGCAGTGCTTCACCTTCCCAAGCCCTAACGAGGCAACACGTGCCCAAGCCGCTGACTAACCTTTAACTTCTTAGAAAGGGGTCCCGCCTCTGAACATGCTACTTAGAGCTGCACCGCTACATAAAGGATGTGATATGCTCTGTTATACTCTCTTCTTATGTAAATCCTCCATTAACACAAGAAGAGACCAACAGAAGGAAGCAACTCCATTATGGCTAGAGGATGGCTCCTACGCCACGTACCCCGCAGGTCTTGGAGAGCTGATTGCACAGAGTGACCTCAGCCCTTCCTCCACACTATGAGACAGAGGTGCTGTGGCTCTGAACGTGGGAAAGCACTCTGCCAAAATGAATGCTCATAATTATAAGTTTTTCAAGCAAAATAAAGAGAACCAAACCCTGACAGCTGGATTTTTAAAGAGAGATTTCTTTAAAAAAAGAAATGGTGTTTTCTCTTCCTCAGAATATTCAGGCACAGCTGCAGAATACTTTTAACTTTGGTTACACGTTTGCTTTAAATTAATACCAATCTATTAACAGTGATAGTGTTGCTTTAGTTACTGTGTTCTCAAACAGTAAAATACATCCTACAGCTGCATCTCAACACACAGGCCTTGAACACTGTACGCAATCGAAGAATTAAATTGCAGAGATTTCCAAAACTTCTCTAAGCGCTCTGGGAATGCTGAGTTTTCAGTGCCACAAAAATTCCTCTTAAGTTATGGAGACATTTCCCAAGACAATTTTGGTCATGAGAATGGGGCTATATTGTTTAGTAAGTTCATCAAAGTGGGTGAATTCTCCAAATGCAGAAGTACTACAGGTGACTGCTTCTACTGCCAACAAAACTAGGGCCTAAGGAAAAAGGAGAAATACTGTTATCAAAAGAGGAAGTATATTTAAAACTGATCAGTTCAGTGCTCAGATCTCCACTGTAAGAGAGACGTTTCAATCACAGAAGCACAACTGGTGAGGGACTGGGTTTATTCCTGTGACTGCGGCAGGATTGGCACCCACATATTAACTCCAAATGCTCAGTGCTCAGCAGTGGAAAAAAAGTGATGCTTGGTCATATGGATCTGGTGGGAAGGCATTAATATTGGTTATGACCAGCCTTACAGCAGCCACTATTAGGTACTTGAGTAGATGCTCTATAACAGACTTTATTCATCTTGAGGCTCAGTTCACACTTTGTCTTGCATGTGTTAATAGAAGAAAATAAAAATTATTTTTTATCTCTCTTTCCTGAGAGGTACACGAAAGTAGAATCAACATAACAGAATAGTAGGACTTCTTCTGGAAAAGGGTTAGAATTAAATACATTTTGCCCAATGTCGATGGGAAATTCCAGGCATTGACCATCCAGCTCAGCTATGGGAGCACCAACTTCAGTGCCTCCACTGAGCACACCACCTCAGTGAAGCAGAAGCTAACAGATATATTCTTGCTTATCCAAATATTTAAGTATTGACATTGTTAAAATCCCTGGTAGAGTCTTCATTTAATTGGTAATGTTTTTCCCAAGGGACATGTAGACTGGAGCCATCTATCCAGTGCCTTCCTGGTAGCAGCGTTTTCTTTGTTCCCCTGCATCATTAAGCAAGAGAGGACAGCAGTGATGAACTGCTTTTAATACTTGTCTATATTGGCTACGGAGAAGTCATTGTCAGCTAAAATAATTGGCAACTGCCACTATTCTTGTTGGTGAGCTCTTTCTCCAGAACGTTTTAATCTTACTGCAGTCCTTGGCATACACTGCAGAGCTCTTGTCCTGGCTTTTCACTTGGGATATTTCTAATTATTATTATGCTTATTTATGGTGTCCCTGAAGGAAGACATGTACAGACTTTAATAGCAATGTACTGAGAAAGTTATTGTAAAGCTCTATAAGGAAGATTGGATCTTTGTGATAACCCTGATTTTTGGCACAGAGTGGACATAAAATTAACTTCACCGGACTTCACTGCCAGAGCGCCCAGAGCACAGAGCTGAGGCAGCAACCTGGGGCCACCCATGCCCCAGCTGCAAGAGCAGCCTGAAGGCTACCGAGGTTCGTGCAGGGGACAACCCGGCCCCACCACTGGTAGGAAGACCAGGACGCAAAAATGTCTCATCTCACCAACAACAACTCAGCCAGACAGACAAACCCCATCAGGTCTCTTAATCACCCTTTACGCTTTGTGCTAATGAGGAGCCTGTTAAAGCCTCCCCAAGAAATGATTTATACCTTTTGTGTGCTCTCTCATCCTTGACAGGGAGCTCAGTTTTACACAGTGCCGGACTGCCACCTTAGACCAGCAAAATGTTAAGCACAAGGGTAGATCAAGTCTGTGAGCCATTTCCAAACACTATGAATGGGAACACACATCCATAAAAACCTGAGTTTATCCAGGAATAAATGTAAAGAGGGGAGAGTCTGACCCTGCCAGATTATTTCTTGCAGATGATTCCACTGACCCTAAAACACTTGCCACTTGTCTTTGGTTTGTAATTAACCAGTAAAACATTAAAGTTCACTTTAGTTCTTTAATGTTTAGGGTAAGCCTCCAAACATGAGAGAGAGAGGATTATCCTCAATTGCTTTGCAGATGAAGCAGAGGGTGCCATGCCCAAATCTCCATCTGTTTGATTGAGCTCTGAGGACATCCTCCATCGAAGGGACCCCAGCACAAGCCCTTCTCACCAGCTAACTGCCATTCCCCTCACTGGCAAGGTTGGGATCCTTAAATTCAAGTGCTGGAACCCAGTGGGGGCCCCAGCTAATTGGCTTGTCTTGGCAGAGGCAGGAGTGGGCAGGAGCCAGCGCTCTGATGGGCATGAGCCGTGGCTTAGAAAAGTCCCCGAGGGCTCTCAGCCCCCATACACCGTGCTGCCTGCCCCACTTTGGAGATCACAAAAGCAAGTCAAGATGCTCCTTCCCTAAAATGAAATTCGACATAAATAGCTATCTGGGTCTTTGTCAGCATCTCCTCGCTTCCTCCTGCCCAGGGGCAAAGCCATAAATAAGTTTCTTGCTCTCAGAAAATGTGACAGTTATTCAATAACTGAATTATAGGCTCATTCTTGTACAGGAATAATGGCAGGCGGGAAAGGGAAGAAGGGAAGGGACAGTAACATTTTACTTCACAGGAAGTGAAATACCTGAAAGAAATATTAAATCCATGATAGGAAACACTGGTGAACGCTTTGTACTTCAGCAACTTTCTCTCATTTTGGTATTACTGCTTTCAATTTTTAAAGATGTTTGTGATGTACACAATATAGACTAGCAAACACATTAAAAATGCATTTCCCTGTCATGTTCTATCTTTATAATGTGCTAGGAGTTGTGGAAGTCAGGAAGGCTGGGATCCGGTGGGAGTGTAGGTGCCTACCAGGGCCGTGTCCTGTGCCACCTGCCCCCTGCCCGGCAGCCACCAAACTCCAACGCAAAAACTTTCACTTCAAATACAAAACTTGAAGGTGGGGAGCTGGGAGCTCACCCCATTTTTTCTTGTAAAGGAAAGGATGTGAGAGCAGAGAGCCCTGCGCTCACCATGGGACAAGGTGCCCAGAAATGCCTGTTGGCTGGAGGGACGGTGCTAGAAGTTGAGGCTTTGTCCTTGAAAGACAAACCTGGAAGGGAGACACACAAGGGAGAGGAGCTGTGACTGCCATCGTGGCACACAAATACATGGGTTTCTCTTTTCGGATCCAACTTTTGCCTGCACGTATCCAGGCAACAGGAGTCCTGGATTCAGTAACGGCTGGTCAGCCCAGGGCGCAGGGATGCATGTAGGAGCAGGGAGAGATGGACCCATACGCTGACGCACACAAGTCTGCCCTACGTCACACCTTTGGTTTGTGTATACGCTCACCACACAACACACTGATTCACTTGGTGTCTGCAGGGTTTGGTATGTTTAGGTTCATTCATCATGAAAAATCTGTTCTGTGTTTACATCTCCCTCGGACAAACACCATCTTACACCGCAATAATTGCCTGCTGAGCCTGCCAGCATCAGCCTCCCGGCATGCTCAGCAAAGCCTCGGCTTCTCCAGGTGCCTGAACCAGGTTTCCTGATCCTGCCAACGACCCCTGGGCAACCACAGCCCGTCTGCAGCACGAGGGGCTGGCAAGCACAGACACCTGCACCCACCTCCCACCGGCTCCCAGCCATGCAGGGATCTGCATTAGGAGTTAAGGATTCAATGACAGGAGCTAAAAGCACATGATATTGGAAACATTCCTTTTGTAGAAACAATAAGTGGTGTTGATCCCTCCAAACCAAGGGCTTGTCCTGGGAGCCCTTTATTGAAGGCAGTCCCACCCTGACACGCAGCCAGCCCTCCCAGCTGCAGGTAGAAATGCCGGGCAGGCAGCGTGCACCTGTGGAGGGAAACAACACGGCGTTTGAACTCCTGAGGAAGCTATTATCCCGTATGCTCCCATTTCACTTCTGATTAACAATAGAGTTCATGACTTCTACAGCATCTTTGTAATAAGTCAAGCTGTTTGGAAAGAAATGGGCCATGCTAAAGCTCTTATTACCCATAGAAAGAAATGATCCAGCATCAATGAAATGGATAGCAAATTTCCTTATGCACAGAAAATGATCATTGCTTTAGATCAGGGAATAGCAACATATCTAAAACTACATGATATTATTAGTTGTGAAGTGATCATTATGGGGAGGCCTAGTAAAGCACTGCAGACAGTAATGAGGAGGTACACAGCTCTTGAGGAGGTACACAGCTCTTGAGCTAAACAGACTCATTTAGACAAAACAGCCTGACAGAAAGTAGGGAAAGAAAGGTGTAGGTAAGTTATGAGGAGCACTGCCCTACTAGTGCATGCTAATTAGCAATTTGGCACAGCAATGAATCAAATGGTATCAAACAACACTTTTTTTCTTCCATCAAAGACTGTCCTTTTTCAAAATCAGAGGCTTTTGTTAGTACTAATTTGTTAGCACATTTTTCTCTTTTTATCCAGTTGTCCCCCTCCCCATTCATTTTGTGGTTTTCATTTAGGTCCTCCCTTTTTGGACTTTTTTATATCCTTTGTAATTGCTTTTGAAACAACAGAGCCTAAGGCATGATTTGCAGCTCTCCATGTAAGCACACAGACTCACGTAGGAATGTGTACTGACACATGAAACACAAAAAAAAAAGGAAGAAGAAAAGAAGAAAAAAGGGAGGAAAAATCAGAACAATAACTTTCCAAAAGGAAGGCAGGAAAAAAGCATCGCTCTTTACCTCCTATTCTGTCAGAGGTTTTAGCCCAGTCTATTCACGTGTAGTGCACAGAGGGACAGGGGACCTGTGCCCTGAGTAAGCCAGATAAATATTGCGTTCAGCCACCATTCACGGTCTATATCGTGACATATCCAACACACGCACCTGCACAAGGGACCACCGCAGGTGTGCGGGCTGCATCACAGCCCCAGCCCTGGTGATGTTTTGAGCTTTCTGGTTTGTTCTCCTTAGCCTTTTTTTAATGTATCTTTTAAAATATAACAACAATAACTTCTGCAGAGCTAGGCACGCCGATTTTATGGCAACATGCAAATGAAAGCACAAATAATCTGCATCCCACTGCTGTCCCTTGCTCTGCAGCATCTGGCAGCACAAGGAGCCTGCCCGGGGCAGCGGAGGAGCCCTGGAGCCCTCGCTGCTCTGGAGGCAGTGGCACCTGCGCCACCGCCAAACCTCCCGGGGTAAAGGAATCCCCACATCCCTCCAGAGCCCCGTCATGTGCTGAAGCAAAGACAGCGCATTTTACAGGTCCTTACGTCTAATTTTCTAAAGGCATAAGGCATACAGGAACTAAGTGCCAAGCCCCAAAGTTTGTCAGGGAGACTCAAGCTCCTAAATCCTTACAGCGCTTCTGAGAAGAGACTTGATTGCAGGTTTGTGAAGGGATTTAACTACCTAAAGCCGCAGCCGGGTAACCCCATACCCCCTGACAAAGGCAGGGCTCTCTCCTTCCCTTCCGGGTATATTTTTCTATGATTTTACCAAGTGCATTTTCAGACTTGACTAAATCTCCCAATTTTCATAGTGAAATGCAAGAAGTGGGATCCTTTTAACTTGGAAAACTCACCAGTTGTTCTGTGCTTTTCAGATGAGAAAGCAACTAAAAAAATAGTAGCACCTGAGTCGCATGGAAGCATTTCGAAGTGTCAGGAGCCTTTTCGAGCATTAGTGGGTACATTTTCCCTGAGCTGCACCTTGTCCATATCTGCTGCCAGCTCAGCTGACTCTGCAAAAGACTGACTTCTGTAGAGCTGGGAGTGGTAGAGGATAACCCCTGCTTCAGCACTCCCTGCTGCCCTGGACGTGGGACCCAGCTCCTCTGAGACAGCATCCCTTGAGAGCAGCTCTCACCCCCCCTGGGATGCCGAAAGCCATCCCCACGGAGCTCCCATGTGCCACATCTGCTCCCATTCACAGCAACTTGTGGTGCTGTGTCTGAGTCTGTGTTTGTTTATTTCTGTGAATAAAGCTGAAGAGCTTTCAGTGGAAACAGAGAGAATTACTGATGGTAACAGTAAAATTATTTTATCTACACAAGCCACAGACAGTATAGATAGTCTATCAGGTGCACTTAGCCTGCCACAGAGATTAAAACATTTTCATTAGAAATAGCATCTAGAGCATTACAAAGTTGGAAACAACATCTTGATCTGCCACGATAAGAAATATATTTTCTTCTTCATATTTTGCCTTCTTAGACTCTACTAATTTACTGGAAACAGAGTTTCATAGGTAGTCATGAAGTCACTAATTATGCTACCTGGTCTCCCAGGGCAGGGAGAGGAAAGCACTGCTCCTCCCAGAGCAGGGTGTAGCTGCAGACCTACTGTGCTTTTCCTTCGGAGATGCAGTGAGCACGCTCTGTACCACAGTCACAGTTCCAAGATAAATTCCAGTAATAAAAAAGACACCACATCGGAAGAGAACTGCCTCCTTGGTTGCAAGGAAGATTAACTAGACGGGAGCAGCAGAGGTGTAAATCAATGTGATCAGTTTGACAGAGAGATTACAGACAGCAAATCCTGAGTTGTAGTGCAGAGGCAAATGGCGTACAGTGGCCAGGATAAAATAAGCAAAACATCCTGGGAATTGAAAGTCAGTATTTTTTTTTTAACAAGCTGAAATTAATTAACTTCACTTTCCTGAGGGACTGCAGATTGCTTTCGTGCACCTTTCCCCCCCTCCAGAAAAGACATCCCTTCCCAAGCCTGCTTTCTCTTGAAATGTTGCTGCTCATCTGGTGCAACAGATTTTGTGCTCTAGTGAGTACATCCTCCAAAGGTATTGCTCTGAGCAAAAGAAAATATTAGTAACCTGACTCATTGAAAAAGTTTAAATATCTGATTAGTCTAGCTTTGAGCTGAATCCTGCTGATTTTCCACCCGCCTGAGAGTACAACCTCGCAGCCATGCTTGCTCAGTGCACAGGAGTGCTGCCGCAGACAGCATCAAAACCTCCAGGGCCCCGCTGCTCCTGCCCTCCCACCAGTCCCAGCCCTGCCATGGGCCCTTCTCTAGAACAGGTGACAGACGCTGGCCAGAAAGCAACCTATAGCTGAGGAATATATTGGCCTTCCAGCAGCTAAATGTGGGGAGTCCTGATCTATGGTTCAGTGGGCCGATGCACAGCAATAAGGGAGTTCCAGCTAATACCAATGCAATATTAAATGCCTTGGGTCATTTTGGCAAAAACATTAATATTTAGGTCAAAATGACTGTAAAATATGTCATTTTTATTTTTCAAATATGTCATTTTTATTTTGCATAATAAAAACGAACTTCTGGGAAATTATTTTATTTTCTGGGAACTGCATCTTCTCTTAAGAAAACTGCTTGAATGGGAAATCCTCAGCCAGCTCTCCCGAAGTGCTGTTATTCAATAACACCTTGGTGAGCCTCTTTGCACAGCTGCAAGGGGACCATCTTTACAATGAAATGTAAATGATGTCTTCCATTTCCTAAATTCATTTGTTATATTTTAAATTCACTTCCAGCAACCTCCTTCCCGACACAGACCGCTGTGTTTCTATTAGAAGCAGTTTGCTGCCTTTTCCATCAGCTGGGAAATAATCAAGCAGAATGACGACTATTCCAAAGCCAAATGGAGGAAAAGCAACGACAAGCACAAAGTAGACAAGCACAGAGCGTGTAACCTTCCATGGCAAATACCAATTTACTTATCAAGCTGCACAGCTGTTCATCTGTGAGGAAGTTTTATTTCAGGCCTGGGAAGAAGCTGAGGAGCTTGGCCTGGAGCCCTTCTCAGTGAGCTGAAGAGCCTGCAACAGGTCCAGAAGGGCTCGGGCATCTCTCAGCAGCAGCACTATTGAATACTCCTGTTGCTTTCGATGTTGAAATGCTGCTTCAGAGCTCTTAACTAAAAACTTTAAGGTAAGTGTGGGGTGTAAAAGGAGCAATTATCTTAACTATATTTGTAAGAGAAAGGAAATTTTGTAATGAGAAGCACTGGAGTAGAAATCAAACAAAGAGCAGGCAGTTTTAGCAGAATGTACCTACACCTAAAGGGACATAAGCAATAAGAATGGATGCATCTGGAAGATTTTTGGGGTTTCAGCAAGTTTAAGACATCCAGGACAAATGCCATGATGAAAACACAACCTGGGATTGGAGACATCCCTTCACAGCTAGCTAATCCCGTAACGGCAGTAAGGCACCCAAGGGAGCCAACACAGCCTGCCCCAGTGCCACGCCATGCCAGCCCCACAGCGGGAATCGCTGTCTCCCACTGCCCCTGCTCAGGAAAGCACTCAGACACATGTTTTTGACCTGCAACATCAGTAAGATTGAAACATATTTAAATGCATTGCTGAAATGGGGCTTCACAGTACCTATGTGGCAACCACAGCCTCGAATTCCCTTTATTAATATATTTAATAGGCAAGAAAACAAACAAAATGGTTTCTGCTCCCTCCTGAAGAAGAGTTTACAAGATGGAGCTGAAGGGAAGGAAAATGATAATCCCATACTGCAGCAACACATGAATCTTTCTACCCACTCCATGCAATCCAGGAGGCACTTGTAAGCCTTCCTTAGGACTAGAAGGGGATTTTATGTTTCAGCTGCTGGGCTTATGCTTAACTGGATCAGTACCGGATTCAGGCATAAGGCTGTTGTAACCCAGGGCTGACAGCTTATGCTGTGGTGCACAACCACAACCTCATGCTACACATGGCCTAGCCATGCCCTAACACAGACACCTGCAGCGAGCAATGCTCCCCCTTGGTTCTCCTCCAAAATAAGCCAATTGAGTTGGTTGCTGAAAATATGTGTTTCTGAAGGAGATTTCAGGGATGAGCTTAATCAGGATATCTAATATTTAAGAACTTTGCTGGTGTCCGTGAGTCATCCAGGCTCTTTCTACTCAAAGGAAAGGAAAAGCAAGTGATTCATCCCCTACTTAAATAGGTGCCCAAGGGAGGTGGGATGGACACGTGCGTGGAGCTGCCTCTCTCCTCCAGGGAGCATCAAGAGCGCCTGCCTCAATAGCCCAGTCACAGCTCAGAACTTCTATATTGCTAATTTATGCAAGATTAACTATGCAGAATGAATTAATACAGCTAATCCTAGCCTTTGCAAATTATTATTGAACAGCATGGGGAACCAGGAATAAAATGAACTAACAAAGATCAAGGCAATTAAAAATCCACCTATGTTTTAGAGAGGAACTGGAAAAAGTTTAGCACAGACCTCCCTCTGCACCTGCAAGTGATAGGCAGAGCCAGAAGGCAGAGAGTCAAAAGTCTTGGTTTTGACAGCATCGACTTTTGAAGCGCCGGGTATTTTGACTGCTTTTGAGCTGCATTCAGTGGAAGAGATTAAACCTCAAGCTTCAGTAGAGAAATATGAAAAAGAAGCTATTTGATGAGGAGGGTCAGGCTCAGAACCAAGGTTAATTTAAGTCGTGGCCCCGAGGTGCAAATTCTGTGCATGTCTCTCAACTCCATTAATACTGCAAAATGCTTTCTTGCTCCTTGTTTTACTGCCGTGAACTGGAATACAGCTGGATTAACTCCTGGATCAACATTACTAGGTCTGCTCCTGAATCATACCTTTAACGTACTTCTTGACGGCTGACCTGGGCCCTTAGCCAGGATCTAGGCGACATTGGGGCAAATCCTGGGGCAAATCAAACAGAACCAGATTCATGCCCATCTTCCACGGTGCAGCTGCTTGCTCTGCCCACAGGCCTGCTCTGCATTTTATAAATCTAAGTGTTTTACAGAATTTCTCAATCTCATTCCAACACAAAATTAATTCAAATGCTAAAACCTCACTGCTCTCTTTTCATACACTTATTCCTGTATCCTTAAATATTGCGCCCTGACCCTCTTCCTCACAGCAGCCAAACTAAAACCACACACAGCTGTTGCTTACGCTACTAATTACTGTTGTTAATGGTAAAAGTAACAAGATGATTAAAAAGTATACCCTACTCAGTGTTACTTTGAATTGCCTTTAGGATAGTGATTTGCATTTCTGTTCAGCATAGATGGGACCAGAGTGAAGAGTTATATTTTAATAGTGCTTATGCAAACTATAATATGGGAAAAGAAAGGTGCGCAAGACTGACTTGCACTGTCACTGAGAACGGACTGAATGTTGATCACATTGAACAACAGCTGTGGCAGTGTTATAAATGACTGCACAGGTGGAATAAACAATAAATAAATAAAACATAAAGAGAAATTCAAGCTCTTACTTTTCAGACTTGAGGTCAAACATTCAGATCGCTCCTTGCCTTCCTTTCCTTCCTTTCCTCCTCACCGCCATGCTAACGGCTTGTATCTTAGGGCAATTTTATTCAGTAGCTCTTGGTTTAATATTGAGTTAATACTGTCCTATACAAGGAAAGGTTTGCAAATGAAAGCAGAGATCCCCTTCACCTTCTGTGATCATTCTTAGGATCCAGCCATGACTTAGGATCCAACATAAAGCAGCAAATTCTATTTGGACACAACACTGAAAAAGCTTAACAGAATGAAAAAGAAACACACACACACACACACCCCCCACAACCCCCAAACTAATAAACCAGAGGATTTCTTTCCTTGGTAAACAGAGAAAAGTTAATAACTGGCATATCTTGAAAAGAACCCAACTGTTTCATACTTTGCCATGACATCTTTGCCATGCTAACTCAGTAGAGGAGGTAATAAGAAGACAGAATAATAGTATAAGTAAGGCAAGGTATATATTTTGAAATCTCAAATGGTTGTGGTTTCAAATAGGTCATTCTTATTTCCTAACAATCTTGATTTGTTTGGAATTTATCTGCAAGACTACATAAGCAGGGAGTGTAGTGCAGAGTGCTTGTGCTGTAAAAATGAATGGGGCATCTCCTTGGTCCCTGGAGCACCAACACCTCTAACTTGCCAGCATGTGCCAATGACTTGGCACAGATTTCCTTACAGAAACATGTTTAAGCAAGAGCAGATGATATTTGCCCCTGGAAAACACAAATAAATTGGGGCTTTTTTAGAGGTTTTTTTGAAGCAGGGCGAGGAGAATTCTTAGTCATGTGCTAGTGGGCATTTATGGACGGACAGACTGAAACTCTAAGGAACTGTCTATTCTATTTTTTCAGGATGCCTTTCAGCAAGCAGGAAGAAACAACCTTTAGAAATGTACTTTTAAGATTAATTAATTCACAGTGAACTCTGCTTAGCATGGTGCCCCAGTAAGAAGCGATCCCTGATCAACTGACTGTAACCCTTAACATACAACAAAAATGGCCCAGCAGCACCGTTACTCCAGCACAGGAACAGAGGCGCAGTCTCTCCCTAAGTGTGCAAGTGGACAAGCTGATACTGTCAAAGTAGTTGACTCAAAATTAACTTCAATCAAAGTAGTTTTTGGAAGGTTGTGCGTTAATTTCCTTGGTTTGTCTGCTTTATCTCACATTTTATATCAGGCTGCTTCTCAATGCGATCTAGCTGCTCTCCTATGGAAAGGGAACCCAAGATCCTCCTGAGATAAAAAAATTGTTAGAAACAGGAGTTGACACCTATGTTCAATTTTTTCTTTCTAAATTTGATTCCAGACCTCTAACACTGAAATTAACAATCATATTATTACTTTATTTATTACCTCAGAAAGAAACAGTTTTCATCAAGTACAGCCTATTCTTTTTAGATATTACAAAGCAATTTAATTCATTTATAAAGGATTTCAAACTGTCAGTACCAGATCTGACATTATAATCTCAGATTGAAAAAGACAGATGACATCACTTGTCCCCCACCAAATGTGCATACATTATTGATTATTCCAAAGCCTCATGAATAGGGTAATTTGTAATCATTAAAAATTAAAGAGAATGCTGCTGAATGGAAAACAAAAAGGGCAAATTTTGCTCTTGGCTCTATTGCTATTCCCCTGCAGTGGAGCTGGAAATATTTTATCGTATAATAAGAGAATGAGAAATAAGGAACATTGACCCTCTGCATGGCAGACAACTGCTCAGAGCTGCTCAGATGGTACTGCCCGAAGACAAACCACAGGGCCAAAGGATGTGTCAAGCCCTGCTGGAAGACCTATTGCAATGCAGCCTCCTGTGCTCAAGCACAAAGACTTAGAGCAGCTCTGCAAGCCAGTCTGTGTTGGTTGGTGGCCTGCAGAGACGTCCCTCCTTTACCCTTTCCCTTCTGCCCTGCATTTGCTTCAGGAACAACCTTCAAAACGTAAAACAGAGCCACCAATGTACAGGGCATGTATGGACTGTGGCCACTACGGGCGTTTATCCTGTGGTCACAGGATAAGCTGCTGTGGTCCTTTATTATTTCCAAGTAGATTTTTGCTCAATAGCAATTTAATGTTTTGAAAATAAATGCCATTTTCACAAGTATTCCTGGCAATATTTCATAAGATCATCGTGGTTCTCCAACGCAGTCAGTCAAACCGTGCCTGTGCACACAGCAGCTGCTGTACCAGTCATTACCAACTCCATAAGATATGTAGGTCCTGGGAATAATTAATTTTAAATTCTCTCTTTGTAGAACAAAACTGTGGCAAGGACCTGAAATCACAGTCACATTATCTAGCTATTTGTGAGGCCATCCCAATAATGAAACACACATCCCTCTGGAAATGGTACCAGCTCCAGAAAAGGCTTTTAACTGACATTTAAATGTCAAGCTACTATGTTAAATGTTATGGGCATTTCATTGCTCAGCCCAGGAGAAGCAAGGACACATCAAAAGCTCCTTAATAATCAACCACATTAAAAGTTGATGGGCTTTGGTGCCTGGAAAGACAACTATAGATGATGTGTTTAACTGGGCTGATGGATATCTACCTGATTCAACTGCATGAATGCAAACGCAAACGCATCTTCAGAAGGCAACAGGGAGTCTATCAAAACAATTATTTCAAGGATAATAAATTTATTCTTTCTGAAAAAGTTCTATTCCCAGAGTTATATTGATTCTTTTTGCTTCACTTACTCTGAGCCTGCCCTTATCCTACTGTTATCCTACTGGAGTCTTAAGGGCTAGAGCCAAGTGAAAACTCGCTCGGTTCATCTTAAGAGAGAGTAGTAAGTCATTGTCCACAGCCGTGTGTTTGCTGAGAAGACAGTCAGCAATGCTACTCCATTTACAATCTACATTTATCTGAAATGATCCATTAGCCTTGTATGTGTAATTCAAAAAGGGTACTAGTGATAATCTCTCTGAAATAAAGTAATACACTGCAGTCCAATAAATTCTTTAAAAGCTGGAAGAGGAATCGGTCACGCTTGGCAAACCCAACAACATGTTTTTCAAAGCTGCAAAAATAGGCTAAATAAAGTTGAATAGGTAACAGACATAAAGTGCCAAAGCCACCAAGGGAGTAATGAAAGATTCAGATCAATATCTGAAATTCTCAAACCCATCCCCAGAGAGCCTGCCAGGGCTATTAGAGAGTGGATCACAATAACAGTCATACACATGTTATTTGCTAATATTTGTTAGCATTTGTTAATACTGCACAGTCATTTCTGGGAATGTATGTAATGTGTCAAATTGCTAATTTTAATTTTCATTAGTTGGAGTTGCGTAACCATAACTGCTGGCCAAAAATAAGAATTTCTTGAGCTCACCTAGAACTCAAGCTCACTCCCTTGGCTACAGCAGGCTTTCAAAATACAGCCACTGGTGTGAGAGATGGGGAATCAGCTCTGGAAAGGGTAGGCTGTGTGGCATTGATCTCTGCAGTCTCTGCCCTTGGAGAGAGGCTACCAGTATCAGGGGAAATCATAGAGGGACAACCATCAGCAAGTTTGCACTCCTGTAATTACCCTCTGATACCTTCTGCCGAGGTGGTTAGCACCTAAGAAAAATCTTGCTTCTTCGCCCATGCCTCTTTGGCTTGACAGCTGAAGTGATAGAGGATATGAAAACAAGCTAATGTCTGCAGCCAGCCCAGACACCTGTTTTTGTAGGGCAGTGGCTGTGACACCAAACGCCTTTCCTACTTTCCCCTCATTCTGACACTTGCAGTCTCAAACAGGTCTGCAGTATTTCATTAAAAGCATATTAACAAATACCAAAGATTGAGATGTTATCTGAGAAAGCAAGCTGGGTTTTTCCTGCCCGCCCCTAGGAGTACAAAAAAGAATGAAAATATAGAATATAATTAAGACATCTAATCTTCCTAATCTTCACTGCTATGCAAATGTAACTCCTTTCAAATTAACAAGAGTCATATATGCATGTATTATTGGGTGAGGGCCTATGTGAAGATTACATAGTGATTAAAGAAGTAAGCTAGACTTGTTTGAAAAAGGGCTGAACTGATATTAAGAATTATAAAAAGATATGACAAATGACTTGGTACCCAGCAGTTGACAGTTCTCCCAGCAACATGTGATGCTCATCTCAGAGATGGCAGAGGGGCTGAATTTAAAAACTGCCTCCAGTATTGTCACTGATAAATGATTGTATCATGATGAGCACTGAACTATGCATCACTGGGGATGTGAACTCAGTGCATTCTCTGCTCCTTTCAAGAACCGAATGACTAATTTCTATATATTGTATAGGATTGAAAAGTTATGGAATAGTCTTTATAATAGAGATCATTTGGCTCCTGGAATTCATTAAAATATCCTTGCATTATAACACAGCTGAATAGCAGCACAAGCCAAGAAATTTAGCAAATTTACCATGCAGTTTCTGTCAAAAGCAGGACTTGGCAGTTGTCACATTGACAGAGTTAATGAAATTTGTGGCTGGGGCAGAGACAATCACATGGCTACCATCAGCCATCATCTCTTTTGACAAGTGAGGCAAGATTATTATTTTATACCTGTGCCCAAGCGGATAATTAAGCTGTAATTTTAATGATTTCAACTGATATTATTGGGCAGAAATGCCCAGAAGATTTATGTAATCCATGCATACACATCACTAGTTTTCTATGTTCTGGCTTTCTTATGAAAACACCCTATATGGAAAGCTATATGTGGTCATTTAGGTCTCTGTTATGAACTCACCAACAAAGTCACCGCAGTAACACCTGTACCACTCTTGCAGACTTGCCTTAAGGCCTAGCTTGTGCCCTGGCTGTTTTTAATCTGAGCAGCAGCAGAAATTGGTCCTGCCTCCTTCCACCCCTGGTTGTCGGGCCCAAGGATGCTAACAGGATGCTTCAAACCCTTTCCCAGCTTTGGACCAGGGTCGCTCCCATGAGATGCTGGCAGGCGCACACTTGTTCCCGCCATGCAGAAATAGGAAGGAAGAGAGGAGGAAGTACAGGCATCTGCTGGGGGTGCTTTTGCTGGTTTATGTATTAAAGGTTTAGAGAAAAAATGGGCTCTGCAGAACAATATTGCACTCAGCCCTAATAGGTACAGCAGTTGGAGTAAGAGGAGCCGGACCTTTGTGTCAACCAAGCTGTTGGGGATTCATTTTTGCACAGATTAGGGCCAATGTGGCATGTAAGCCCTTGGTAGTGTGACTGCTACCTTCTTGCTCTTAGCTGGCTTTCTATTAAAATTACCACATTACATTTCAAACCTGTGCTCAGTGTAGGACAGAAATAGCTAACACGGTGGGAGCTAAAGATTTCCTTGCCTGCAGGATGCCTTTCTATGTTTTGTGCAATAATTCATGCTCCTCTCTCTAAAATCTCGGCGGAGAAAAGTATTTAAAAGGAGATGACACAGACCCCTTCTTGCTGATGCTGCCTGTAAGACCCATGATCTGTGCATGGCCCCTCTGAACTGAGTGTGGAGTTGTTTGGGGCAGGAGCGTACAGCATCCCTCCTCTGACCACCTTCCTGACCAGATAATCCAGGTAGGAAGTGGGTATTTGCCAGACCTGATAAATAAATTCAGTAAAACTCAGAGACACTCTTGTTAATAATAGTTTATTTTTCCCTTGGTCAGCCTAATTTTCATCATCCTAATTTTCTTAATACTTATTAGCACGCTCATTTCTTTTAACAGGAAGAGGTTTGCTCTTAAATGGCACTTTGAGACTCAGATTTTCCTAAATTGCCTTCTAGCATGGCTATGTTGATGCCTTATGTATGGACCACCTTGCTCTATTTTATTCCACAACAATAAAATGACACTACAGAGATGCTTTATTGTTGGCTACTCTATTTATGATGATTCTCTTGCTATAGACAGCTCTGGCACTGAATCACTACCGGCTATTGGAAATTTCTCATCTTTTAGAATGAATGCCTTTGAATGGCATTGGAAAGTCCTGTTCAAAACACAAAAGAAAAGCCTGGCCCTTTTAAGAAAGGACAACCAACATTTTTCCTTTCTTTATCTATTCAGGACTACTTCCTGAATTAGTTCTTCAGGACTAATTAATTCAGGACTAACATAGCTTGATAAAGTAAACAGGATCTAAAAAATTACAAAATTAAAAGAAACATTGTTTGCTTAACATTCATGTACATATTTAAAAAAAATAAAGCTACAAACCAGTCCCAATATTGACTGCACACCCTTTAGTTTCTAAAAAAATATGTATCTTTTCATTACAGAAATGCAGTGGCAGGCACTAATATTTCAGGCATGTAACTTGCTTACATATAATTGGATTTGATAATGACCTTCTGTATCCAGGCAATAAGGTTGTGATGTAGAGGTATAACATCAAGCTGGTAATAAAACTTTTTTACTCTCATGAAGCCAAAATTTCAGTTAGATAAACTGATAATTAATTATACCTACTGCAGTTTATCTATTATGATTTTAGTATTTTAACAGAACATTTTAATCAATTGTTAAAAAGCAACTCTAGCACTACAGGCACTCAAGCTTTAGATGCAGGGAGCACTTAGTTTCTGCTGAAGCCAACGATGCCCGATTCCTGTGAGCAGCATTTAGAGCTATTAACAATTTGACCATAAGTATCTTAAACTTTATATTCTCCTCAAATATCACTTATTGTTTTTCTCCTAACCTTAGAAAATATGGCGATTGAAACAAATTGTAAATATCCTGTCCAATGCATAGAGTAAAGCTACCTGATGCAAGCATTGAGAAGTAATCATATTACACTTGTAATCAGAGCAGAAACATTTAAGGTATCTTGGTAAGTCCTGTGTCAGTTTTGTAGCTACAGTATCTTGTCCCTGGTTGGATTTTGCTTATTTCTGTCTCCAAGAATAGGAAGAAGAAAATATTGATTGCAGAATGTGCTGTCTCTGTTAATCCAGTTATGTATCTTGTTCCATATTCTGCACAATCAGTAATTTTCTAGTAACATGAGACTGGAGCACAGTATGCAGAAGGGAACAGAAAAGCTCTTCACTGTGTGGGCACCAGGTCACTGGCTGAGACATCTTTAAATGCACTGGGAAAGATCAGGCTGCCAACAGTGGACATGACCGCACTCTGCCTAAGCTCCATTAGATGTGTGGATGATATTATTGAAAAAGAGGAAGAATTTATTTTTACACTATTTTTTGTTAGCACAGCGTAGGTTTCCTCCATCACCAGTCCGACCAGCTCCCAGGTACTGCTGGTCAGCTGCAGTGTTTTCCTACAGCATGACAGGTGGGATGGGGAAAATTGGTCTGTCAAGGCTCTATTCATTGGCTGCATGTCCTCACCTTGGAAAGATCCACCTTTTCAGTCTTTAGACATTGCAAATGACCAGAAAGAAAAAGGAAAACAGGCCTGATTTCCTCTAGAAACAAGCCTTCCAGGAGATACCCCTTTCTGCGTGCCTCCATCATCCCTCCGTAACAACTTCTGTATGTTCCAGCTCAGTCCAACCAACTTGATCTGCTGGTGGGGAGGAGAAGAGCCTCAAGGACAGTAAAACTCCTACAGGTGCCATGAAAACAGGCAATATGTGAGCAGCAGCCAGAGGAGAAACTTCCTACAAGTACCTCAACAGAAAGAAGAGCTCCAGCATCAGAAACCGTTAGAGACTTTGTGTGAGAAACACGTGGTACAAATGTCGTGGCCAAAAGCAAAGCCTGTTCATACCAGCCCCTGTAGCACACAGCCTGAGCAGCTCTTCAACCTGCCGCAGGTTGGTGTGTCCGTCAGACAAAAAGCATCTCGCCTCACCTGAGTGCCAGTTCCTGCCTTGCAACCAGCTCCTCCTGTGCTGGCCCTAGCCCTTGTGCAGGTGCATCCTGCCTTTCTTCAGCAACATGCAGACACACAACCAAGCTGAGTTTTAACATAGAAGGTCGTTATCCAGAAGAGGCGGGAAAAATTCCTGCTGCTGCTTCAGCTCCACACTAAGAATTACGGGGAGTACTGGAGGTAAATAACGCTCATCCGTACTTAGGGTTTGGTTTTCAGTCAATCCCATTTAAAATTTTAAAGCACCCTGAGCTGCATTGCAGAGTTAATGAATTTGGCAGATAACAATACTGGCATGAAAAGCTAAACTCAAAGCACACATCTCTGTTGCAGCTTGATCAATTGTAATTGCGTCCCCCAGGAGCCAGAGCCTTTTGCACACGCAAACCTCCCACTGCTTGTAGTGCAGAAATGCTGCCTGCGATGAAGCTGCAGGTTCCAGCTTCTGGCTCAGGAGAGTAAGGTACAATGAGACAGAGGAGCTGGGTGGGCTGCTAGCACCAACAGAGGAGCTGAAACGACATGTGTTTGGGGAGCAGACAACCCAAGTGGTAAAAGCCACTCTCCTGTGCTGTTCACTGGAGAGCAGAGCTTTCTCATGAGCTGGAGGCATCCTAGCTTCTCCGGGTACAACGCAAACATGGGACTTGGCTGCCACAAGAGGCTACTGCATCCTCAGATTGTCTCAGACTCCCTAATGATCTCTAAAAACTAATAAGGTTAATGACCAAGACCAATAAGAAGCTAATAATTAATCTGTGTCATCAACAAGGCAAGTCAGGAGTTCGGCATTAGAAGATGAAGCAGCCTGTCTAGTGAGTGCGATGGACACTGATAAACTGACTTTCTGCACACCCCTGCACTACCATGTCTGCACATGACCTCATTTGAAGCTCACAAGAAAGTTACTATTTTCTGACGTTAATATCTTCAAAGCTTTCAGAAATAATTGAAATCAATCTCTTGAGTTCACTGCTCCAGAAGGTTAAGGAGATCATCCATATACTCCTTAATTGGTAGAAGTTGTCATAGCTCCATGGAACTGTACTCATCTTAATGAAGCTCTGACAGTTGTCAGCAGTTGACTACTTTTCCCTTTGATTTCAAAATCAAAAACTAGAGAAGGAATGAAACACTCTGGAAATTTTGCTGGAAGAACAAGTGGGTACAGGTTACAAAAATTCAAGTTTTCATTTCCAGTCGATCTCAGGGCATCTGAAAAGCTGGCGTGCCTGGCAGCAATCTGCATCGGGCAGCACCTACTCTGTGTGTAAAGATTTGGTTTTCTTTTAACGTCAGTTTAAAAACCATGTGAGCTTCCTGCAGGTGGACTTGGTAACAGGCCTTAATTCACACCATGGAAACTTCAAACAGTAACAGAGAGGCTTGCTTACCATTACTGCCTATTGAAAGGTGCTGTATTACATCTTGTCATGCAAAAGCCCTTTCTGCCTGGAATCCGCTACAATTTCTTGCCCATTTAACAGCGTACTCAAAGCACCTCTTCTCATTCAGCACCTAATCTCTCTGTATGCATGGCCACTAAGAGAACTGCTTATATTAACCACAAACACTGGGCATGATGTTCCCTTCTGCTGCCTGGGACCAGTGCAAGTTAAATATCCTACAGGTGGATTTAGAGGACCAGGAATGAGAACTGGAGCTTCATAGCACCTCCCTCCCTGCTCCTGGGTTGGGAAAGTGCATCCAAGCTGGGCTTACCTTTGCGCTCCGGGATGGAAGTGCTCTGCAAGACGTGGCCTCTCCCTGCTAATCCTGCAGCACAGATCCCTGGCAGAGCTGACTCATGTTTTTGTGAGGAACTTGAGGTGGGCAGGCAACAGGGAAACTTTGAGTCATTAACATAACATCATTAACAAACTATACAACCAAGTCAAGAAAACAAGTGTTATCATTTTGAGTTCTTACAAAAATTTGGTCCTATACTTTTAACTGCAGGTGCAAGGGAACTCAGATTAATGCAAAGAAGATGTGACCATATGTGGCTATTATCAGAATAGCCAAATTCAAATTCTCTCCTGTAACAGAGATCACAGACAATCAAGCAAGTTTTGTGCTATACATTGATAAATCCTGGGTTACCACACTGAGCTGCAACCAATGGGTCTGAGAACTGAAACCAAACCCTCCATAGGGAGTTCTCAGATTTAAACACATTCTCTGCAAATCATCAGTTCCTCTCATTACCCTGTTAATCATTGAAAAGAATTCAGAAAGAAGAGATGGGTGTAGAAGAAGGGTGCAGTATCAGGCTGTTGTACTCCAAAGCACAAAGAGAGAAATATTCCTGACACAGTGCATGTCTCTGCTCTTTCAGCATTTGTGTAATTATAGCAGAGTCTTTTGAACATTCAATGCATCTCACAGAAAATGAGACATCCACATATTGTAGCTTAATGAAAAGAACTGAAGGAAATGTACCAAATTATTGGTTAACAGGCAGCTGCTTCATAAATGCTTTCTCCCATCTGTTTTCTCCTCCTTATATCAGCTCATTCAGCCTAATGCCTATAAAATGCTGAGTCCAATGTTTCAGGGCTTCTCTAAGCTCTCCTGTCAGTGCTCACGGGCGGCTTCAGCAACCGTGTCCTGGATTTGGCAGTTCCTACTGCTGCACGTGCACCAGGCATGGCCAAGAAACATGTGCTGTCAGGCAAACACACCCCATCATACAGGGGCATGCTGAGAGCAGGGACAGCTAACACTACAGTCAATACCAAATAATAACAATTTTAAAAAATAATATTTTTGAGTTAATTCAGACCCTAACGCTAACAAACCTGTCAATACAAGGTTGAGTTCTCCCACCTTTCTCTTAAGCTCCCTCATTTCCATGGAGTCACTGAGTGATTAGATAGAGCTGTGTTAAGTAAATGCTGCATTCATGACTGCCTCGCACAAGTCGCTCCTGGGAGAGTCATTAGACTAAATACTTTGTTTTGCAGACCAGTAACATACAGAAGATTCCCAGCAGCACAGCCAGAGCAGGTCCTTCTGCTCTCCTGTGAGACCTTAGGTGTTAGCCACCAGCAGAGGTTTGCTGCTGGATTTAGAGGATTAATGATCTGCTCCAATAAGACCTATTCATTTGCAGCTTTTTGAGCAACAGGAGCAGCAGCGAATGGATGCAGCATATGCCGTGTCCCAGCCCATCCAAAAGATCTGCCATGGAAGCCCTTGTGCAGGAGCAGCTTGGTGGCGAGGGGTCTGGGCTGAGACTGTCTTGGAAACGAGCCTGCTCTGCTCTCCAGATTGTTGCTTGTCTCCTCTCAGACCATCCACCTGCTGCCACACATGGTATTAAGATCAATAACCATTGATAAGGGTGAAGTTTGCTCAGCCACAGGGATGTCAAAGGGATCAGTGGATGATGGCTACTTTGGGTAAAACCTCTTCTGATCTCAAGAAGATTCTTGAAAATCACGCCCAGACAGGCAGCACATTGCCTAAGGAGGGGAAGACGCTTTTCTTTTCCAGCCGTGCGCTACCTCTCACATGCAGGGCTACATCCTGTCCCGCTGATCCGGCTTAATCTAACATAAGAGCAGACAATGGAAATCAAATCCCCCCAGTTCCCCGAGGAGCAAGCGAGAGCAGGTGTTTGCAGAAGTGTGAGCAGTGAGAGCCATCAGCCAACTCCCGTGCTCCCTGCTGTGGAGCTCAGCCCAGTAATCTAGATAATATCGACACTAATTCCTTACTAATTTACCAAGCTAGCAAACCTGCAGAAGCAAACAGGTGTGTGTTCTTGTTTGATTTTTTTTTCCCCTAGCAAAAAGAGTGATTATATTTCTCTTTATTCCAACTAGAGCTGCTATCATAAAATATTCAGCTCAAGCCATCCAGTTCCACATTATAATTACCTGCCAAAAATTGCTAACAGATCTGCTTCTGCCATCAACATGAAGTCGGCTAATCCTCTGGGAACCTCTTTTTAATTAAACACCTAATACAGTATGATAAACATTGAAAATATGCACCGCTCCTCTATTAAGAATGTGGCTTGATTTCTGAAGTGCACCTAATCAATTCAAGTGTAATATTTACCGTGGCAGCAAATCTTTAGGGCTTAATATTTCAGGTAAAGGTTGTTTTAGCGATTCTATTAAGAGAAGGAATGAGTGAGCGCAAATAAAACACAAAATCCCAATTCAGCTTGATTTTTTTACTCCAGCCTTGGGTTTCCCTTCCCAGCTGAGCACAGTGACCAAGCATGCGAGTTCGGTGTGCTCAGCTCCAGACCTTTCCTTTGCCCTCCTGGTCTGGATTGGTAGTTTTAAGTGGTAACATTCACCTAATCTGTAAATTCATCTTCCACCCCTCTAACAACATGGCAGGGGCTGTGAATATCTTATGTAAAGCAAATTAACATTCATTAAACGCTGACTCTGTAGCATCCCCATCTCTTCTTTCCTTCGGTCCATCTCTCTTCTCCATCTTGGTCTCACAAAGAGCCAATGCTGTTACTGCAGCCTCAGTGTCACCAAAAGGTCCTTGTGGACCCTCTGTCATGATCGCATTGTTATTATCTATTTACTTGATAGGCTTGGAGTGCATCTCTCTACCTGGTACATCAGAAGGGCTTCATAAATGTTTTGACTGCAGGGATTTTACTAATGACGCTGCTGCAAACTGTTGTTTGCAGTACGTAGGGGTGCACACAGGTTCAAGGGTATAGTGCCGAGAGCATTACCTTCAGTGTCCGGCTGAGCGGGGATGTAAGGTGCCAGACCCTTTGGGAGCACAGTCCTAGGGACCTCCTCTCCACAGGCATTACTGGCAATATTGAATCCAAAAGTCCCAGAAAGAAATCAGAGGTAAAGGATTTTAGGGATCAAACACCACAACCACTGATGACAAGGGATAGCTACCACAATTAAGACAGATCATCTATAAGAACTGTTATATGAAAATCTTGTTTTCTGGTGAAGAACACAGCCCAGCGCAAAGTCATGAACTAGTTAAAAGCCATACAAGCCTATCTGGTTATTACTACAGTAAGAATTTGAACAAATAGCAATGTTACAGAAACCCTCTGTGTTTTGAAGGCAATTCACCCAGTATAATAAAACCTACTTTTGAATGAAGAGGACGTACAGCCTAGGCATACTGATCTGTGCTCCTTGAAAGGAGGCGCATTCATGGCTGTGAATGTGTTACTGTTAGTCTAAAGGCTCCGAGAAAGACAGAGTGAGATTAACACTTGTCCTCTGATTGGGAAACCCAGCTCCCAGCCCAGAGATGGAATTTTCCACATGCAAGCCAATTTCACAAACCATATTTTCCTGACTTTTTGTAATCAAGCTTTTCATGCACCTGGAGACAGGGAAACAAATGAGGCTGAGAAATCCCTTTACTCTTAGCTACCCCAGAGCAAACTCCACAGCGAGTGCTTTATGAACTGTGGCAAAGGCAGGTGCTCCTTTTGCCAGAATAGCAAATTTCCAGGGCTTAAGCCATAACCGCGCTGTCCTATCTGGAATAGGATGTTTAGTTATAATGTTGCATATACTCATGTAATAAGCAGGATCGGGTTTTGCTCATTTGCAAGAGTGAGTTGCAGAAACAAATCAAACTGTCAGGGAAATGAGGACATCTCCCCTCTGCTGATACCTAAAGCCCCTTCTTTCTGATTCAGTTCACAGGTGCACTCATACATCTGTCACTGAAATCAATGAGACTTGAACTTATAAATCCCAGTGTAAATTTATGGATTGAAATGATTCTGAAAAAGTATTAAAATACCATGAGGCCAAAGGCTGTCTGAAATCACATTTACATGTTTTTCTGTAACCACATCAAGTAGCAAATATAGCCAGTGTCCCTAAGCCAGGACAAATAAAAGTACTCAATAAAAAATAAAAGAAAAAGAAAATGTCACGGGAAAATATATTATAATGTCATTTACATGCATTTCTTCTAATCCAGATTTCAACTTTTGCTCTATTTCTCCTAAGTGAGACCAAGACAAGCTGGCTTGCAATCAAAAAGGCATTATTGAATGCATTCAATAAAGACCGTCTCAGCTCCTCAGATACAGCCTGTTCACAGATGCTAGAAGCTAAACACCAGAAAGCTTTGCAGAGGAGATCGTGCTTATAAATGATGCATGACTTAAATTCATACCATGCTTAACAACACTCAAGCAAAAAACAACTAAGAGTCTCTCTGGAGTGCCACTCCCACAGGTTCAGCAGTGCAAGAGTTTGAGGCAGATTTGCAGAAGCCACAGCTACTGACTTCATTTGATACTAACTCCTGGGCGTTACTATTTGGAGGGCAGGGACTCTGCGAGACATCCTCTGACTGCCAGCCCAACCCTCACATCACTGCAGGGGCTGCCATTACTGTCACTGGCGCTGGGGAGGGTCAGTGGCATGGGCAGCAGTGATCTCGGCAGCGTGCAGCTTTTCTTACCGCGCAAACACCTGGTACAAGGGAGCAAGGCGGGCACACTAGACCACCTTGTTCCTCCCATGGTGCAAGGAGGTGGCACTATCATTCCACCTAAAACCAATGTGAAGAAGGAATTAGCTGCTGTTTCTTGCTCCTTAGTTGCAGATACCTTCAAGAAACACCATAAATGTTAAGCTCTGTTTTCCTGATGGGGTTTTCAAAGGGCCCTTAGTACAGTGTCAGATCTGTCTTGGCCTCTCCAAGGAGGTGAACCTGTGAGAGAGCAGCTTGCTGCACCTGCTTGTTTCACAGGACATTTGTTCACACATGGCTCACCCAAACCTTGCAGTCGTATATCAGCAATCGTAACAGTGGGCTGCCGATGGGGTTACACTCAGTACTGCATCCCACTGAACACCCCTCTCTCCTCTCAGTGCACACACCTGGCTCAGGCCCTTCAACAAGCAGCTCTCATCCCCAAGTCTTCACTATTGGCTACAGGTTTCCTTGGTTCAACTATTTACACATGGACTGTCATGTCTACAAGACTTAGGAGCTACTTCCCACCTTTGTTCAATCCTCAGTGTCACCACGTCAAAATGGAAAAGGAAAAAGAGTTATACCTTTCTCCTTGGTATTTGTTTCTAGGAAGAAATACATTTTTTCAGTCCTTTTTCCACAGCACCTTCATCCTGAATAGCAGCAGCAGAGCTGAGCTAAAAACATGTAGTATTTAGTAACAGAGCTGTCTACCAGTCCTCTACAAATCCAGAAAAGCCTTTGTAATTCTTTTTATATTTATGGAAATGATCACACAGGGAAAATGTACATGCGGATAAATCATTCATCAATTAACAAAAAAAACCCCAGAATAATTTAGGTCATGAATATAAACTTCCCTGCTCTCAACACACCGAAATCTCTATTAGGTTCCTTTTAAGTTTCAGCAAAACAAAGGGATTGATACCTATTTTCCCAACCCTATCAGTTGCACTAAGTTATCAGTCCAGTAAGAACTATGCAAAACTTGCAGAAATCATCCTGTTTCTGCATTTGCCATGAGAGACAGCAGCTGTTTCGTGTGCCGTGGCAATCCCCAGGCGCCACAGTGACTCCCGATGATTGCTTGTCTGACGCTACGGGCAGTCATGCTGAACCACAGCAGTTTGTAACAACCAGGTACTGACTGCAGGCAATGATAAAATCCCTACAAAACCCAATAATAACTCAAAGGAGGGTTTCTTACTAATATCTGTACTTTTGGTGCTTTTTCAAGCTTTAATGGGAGCAGATTTTCTACAGGAAAACACAAGGAAAGCCAACATATGGTTTTACCTGAGCCCTTCTATGCAGTTTGTGTGCATCAAATAAGGAGAATGGCAAGTGCCTGCGTGGGATCAGGCCACAGAAATAGAGTATAAGTTATATACAAATGGATGCTCTTGGTTTTGGTCCAGGATTGTGTGCTGCCTTTCCCTGGTAAAATAATGCTGACTTTTCCACATTCAAACAATGATCAATTATTTAAATCCTTTGTCTAAAGCAAAGCATGAGGGAAAAAAAAAAAAATAAGGGTAGGGGGAGAAGGAACACCTTCACTATAAACTTCTTCCTTCAGTCAATGTCTCTACAAAACCCAGAGCAGCCCTGAAGGACTCTGTGCCACCGCACTCACCTCTTCCTGTCTCCAAGTAAGCTGTGTGCTATAGAGCTATGCTGTTGTCAGTAAATTATCGCAGGTAAGAACAAGTTTTAAAATGAAATTTTCATCAAATTAATGGGTACTCTACAGCTGGGATGAGGGGATACACTGGTTTGTATCTGATCAATGGCAATCAAGAAAAAATAGCTGAGATTTCCTAGCAAAGCAACGTTTGATATCACTCTTGGGTCCTATAAATGATGACCTAATTCAGCCTACCCTTCCACCTGCAAATCAGGGGTATACCTACACCATGACACAACATGCAGACTGTGGGACAAATGCGAATGTGACAAAATGAGCTCTGGATCCCAAAGCCAATCAGTCACACAAGCATGAAAACTGCTGCCACGGCTGTTAACCACGCAGAAAATTAACGCTCCTCTGCTCAGGAACAGCGCCCTGCTAACCCCTGCCTTCCCTGTCTACTTAAAACCACTTTGGATACCTTCACACTGGCTCTGTGAAGCAGTCTAGTTTACTACAGTTTTAGGAGAGATGGTTTAACTAGAGACAGCGGCTGCGAGCGGGTATCCTCCCACCCATACAGACCAGTTTTCCCAGACACCGAGGCCTGAGGGATTGCAGCCAGCCCGCTCCTGGTGTTCCAGTGCAGCATGGCACGAATGTCACCCGACAGCTGACCCAATACAAAAAAAGAATTCCTTACGTTTCCTATTTGGATGTGCCTTCTCATTAAGCTGAGTTGTCTTTCATCAACTTATCTTTTGAGGATGCAACTCTCTTGCTACTCTGGCTTCCATATCACCAAAAATTTGCATTGAATCAACTTCAGAAAACAAAAAGCTGTGCCTTGCTTCTCCCTGCCAAACCACGCATGGAAAAACAAACCCAAAGCCCTACCAACAACAACATAAAGTCCCCTATCTGAAATTTTATGGAAAGCCCTTTTGGCTGGCCTCCCTTAGCTGAACACTGTTGGGATACATGTTTACAAACCAGGCTTTGGTCTCTAAACCCAAAGAGCAGTTGTGACTTCTCCCTGCCTCCGACCTCCACACAATTTGCTAAGGAGGTAACACCTAACCAGTGCAACTCCATCAGTTCTTCCCAAGGCAATCGTTGCACAGACATGAATGTCAGTGTCCTGTTTGTAACCCAAGCCTGGTTTTCCTGTTTCTTGGAGAAAGTTAAAAATGGGGCACTACAGATTTTAAGCACCACTCTTCAATCAAGTGAAATATTAAAGCCAGAACTAATTCAGTGGTAGGCAGTAAGCATTGGGGGACCCTGCCTTATCTAATTTGCTGTCATCTGCAGTAATCTCCGCTATTAGTATTACCATGAAGAACATGTCAAAAGCTTAAATTCATCACTTCAGCATGGTCATTCAGGGAATGTGTGCCAGCAGGAGTGATTACTCCTCTTGTCTCCTCAGCCTTCGGTCTGAATATTGAAACCCCAACTGCAGTGCAGCAACCAGCATAAAAATAACCACCCAAATGGCTGGGCAAGGTGTACTGCCATCAGAGATTGGTGAAAAATATTCAACAGAGCTCGAGGAGTACATGGGGGTCTAAGTCCTTCCAGGAACAGCTACCCGTCATCAAATGTTGGATATGGAACTTCTGTGGTTCCCAATCACAGTATGGACCCAAAGGACAGAGACAGACCAACCATCGCTCCTCATCTGATGTATAATTTGCCTTTTTGGTTTCTATTGACAAAATCAGTTAGAAGATGAACGGACCAAGGGGTTGTTAGACTCACACAACATAGTGAATTGCTGCTTCCCTGGGGACATGTGCTCCACTACAGCCACTTGGTGTCACAAAGGTCACACAACTGGCGAACAATAAGGAACAGTAGAAGGTCCAGGTCAGAGATGATATGGTGGCACAGAAACAGCTAGTTTAGAGGAGGTCTCACTGGCTACAACCTCATGAGACCAAATCCAGGTCTTATGCCAGCTTGACTGGCAGTCTCCCTACACACACATGCAATAAAACTGACTCGCTGGTTCAGGAGGAGAAAACTGGGAGGTGGATGGAGGGCATCACAGGTACAGCCACACCACAAGTGAAGGCATATGCTGTGTTAGGGGAGCCATCCCTGCCCTGCCTTTAGTCTGGCAGCATAGATGAGGATAACAGCAACGGTAAGGACCCAGGTGCCGCCGCGTGCTGCAAGAGCCTTCCAGGGGCTCCCCTGACACCCTCCCTCCCCCCCATTTCTTGGCTATTGCTGGAGTCATGCTAATGAGACTGTGCCTGCAGACACCACAATAACTTCTATTTACTCTGCAGACATACTGACAGTTTCAAATCAGACACTTAGGCCTCACCCCACACCTTCCTACGTATTACACTGTTCTGTATGTTCTGACATCTCCTCCCAGTTAGACCTTCCTTCCTACAAAGTATACTTTTCATTTGATCTAATTTGATCTTTCTATTCCTTATTGAATTCCGTGACCTAATAAGATAGCAGTATCTTATAAAGTGGATAACAGTACATGGCAACTAAATAGTGTTGCTATTATGTCAAGGAGAACTGAAACATGGATAAAATACTTAAAGATGATGAGAAGAATACACCTAAAGCTATCTCTGCAGCAGAGTCGCTTATTGTACGTCAAAAATCTTGGACAGTATACCCCGTGCTTGGCGGGGGCAGAGGGAGGACATTTTCCTGGATCAGTTGTAATCAGAAGCATCCCCTGCCAACTTGGGCAGTAGTGCTGACAGATGGTACATGATGCTCTTCAGTACTAACATAGCTGGCGTAGGGGCTGGAACAAGGGATAGGAAATCCAGTTCAGCATTATTCAGCTGCTTTTGGATACAATCCAAGAGAAATAACCCATTGCTTATCTCATGGAGAAACCACACCACTGTGCACGACCTCTATCTTTATCACAGTGATTACACAAGGCAAGAAAACCCCCAGCAGAATCCCAGCTACAATTAATTGACATCACAAGGCCCTCACAAACTGTACTTGATGCTCACTGTCCCCTTAATACCTTTTGGTGGTGTTATTAGCTATGGTCGCTGATTTGTTGTACTACTATTTATTAGACTGAGCAACAAGTATTTTATCCCTTCAGCCAGAGCTGGACACCACTCAAGTGTAGTTTTAAGAGATCAGAGTTATGTTGTAGAGTGGCAAAACGCTGATCTGCTGAAAGAAGAGTTGTTGGGAGGGAGGGAGAGGCCGTGCAGTGCCCAGGCAGCTGTTAACCCCACTGATGGCCATGACACAGCTCAGCTTTCCAATGTCAACCCCAAATCTTGTGTTTTATTGGCAGGCTTGGACCCTGCTAGAACCAATATGGAGCCCAATCACTAGTTCAGGAAGATCTTAAAGTTTCATGCAAAGCGCATGCTGAACTGTGTTACGGGGCACACAACAAGGCAACCACCGAGCTCTCAAATCTGGCTGAACATCACTGCCTACATGTCACAAAGGATTTAGACCAGATAAAAGGAAGAAATTTTTTACAATTTTACAATGAGGGTGGTCAAGCACAGGTTGCCCAGAGAGGTAGTGGAGGCCCCATCCCTGGAAACATCCAAGGTCAGGTTGGATGGGGCTCTGAGCAACCTGATCTGGTTAAAGCTGTCCCTGCTCACTGCAGGGGGGTTGGGCTAGATGACCTCTAAAGGTCCCTTCCAACCCAAAGCATTCTATGATTCTATCAGAGGTTAAGAGAAATTAAAAAAAAAAAGTTTAACAACTATCTGCTGTGCTTCAACATGTTTTTGAATACAACCTTTTGGATTTTTTTTTTTTTAAATCTTTGTTTACCAATTTGGATTAATGACAGATTTTGAAATGCAGGAAATTTTCTGCAGAAATGTCAATACTGAAGCTCATGCAACTCCTGGTATTGGAGCTGACTATGGGTAACAGTGTAAAAAAGTTACAGGACAGGCTATGCAGATTTAAAAGTTAATATTACTATTTGTGAATAAAACTGACATCTTAAGCCCCAGGAAGTCCTTTATTACTGCAGGCATGCCCAGTCATGCTTCCATCGTTCTTCAAATCCCTAGACCCTGTGCAGCCGCCTCTCGCACCAGACCAGCTGACCACAGTGCCCTGTGCCCATCGGCTGCAGCACAGGGAGATGCGCTCACCACCGCCTCAGGCACAGTGGGATGGGCAAGGTTTGACTTCGACCTACGCTCACCTGCCTTCCAGCAGGACCCAGTTATCAGACATGCTGCCTCTTCGCTCACGTGTCCTGGACCAGCTCTAAAAGCAAAGCCACTGACATAGCAGAATTACAGGTAGGTGCCTGACCAGCTGGTGTGGGCCTACAGCAGCTCTCAGCCCTCTTGTGGCAACTTTGGCATTCCTGAGCTGACACATCTCACCTCGCCCTTTTTGGAAATAGGACTGCGAGGAGGGGAAGCCTCAACTGCACCATCTCCCCATGGGGATCCCACCATGCGCAACAGCAACAACAACAACGTAGGAAAAATCAAAGCAAACCAGAATGCAACTGTATGGTCTGCGGACTGTGAAAGAGAGCCCAGTTTGTGCAAAATGCTTCGAAGTTCTGCACTATTTTTTCATGTTTTGATATTTGGTTAGGGGTTTTTTTTAACAGTCGGGCTTCAAGCAAATCAGTCAATAATGAGAAGTCAGCACAGAAGACACTCAGCTCTTTTCTGATGGAGTCTAATGCTGTCCAAGTCGTGCATTTATTATGCACATTAAATAATTTAATTTTTTTCACTCACTTTTTCATTGTCTGGCTTTTCAGTCTAATGAATGTATTAATCTGTTTACCACCAGCAGCAAATAAAAGTTTGTGGGATGATTTTTTTTTCCTTTTTTATTACTCCATTCCACTACCCCACACTGCAAAACTTTAACCACATCTCTCCCTGACACTGATTAGGTTCTGGAGCGTTTTAATCAATAATCATTATAAGTCTGAATGTATCCAGAGGGATGAGATGGTGAAAGGGGATTAGTATGGTTAATATGTGTTACATTCCGTTGAAGAAAAAGAATCCAAAGATTAATAAAACCACAAGGTTTTAAACCTGGCAGCTGCCTATGAGGCCTGCTCTGCTCTCCCTGTGAGGAGAGCACGGCGCTACAGAGGGGAGACTGGCATGGAACAAACAACCTGGGAAAAGATAACTGAGATTAACTGGGATCTGTATTCAGAAGAATCTGAGAGACCGTAACACTGCACAGTAAGTGGTTTACGTGCATCCTAGTAGGCATCCCCCAGTACAGCCTTTTTCCCTTCTACATAATTGCCTTTTTTTTTTTTATTCAATCCTTTCTGTGACATACAATGCACTTATCTTGCTGTTGGTATTAGTGGCTCAGGGCTGCCATTCTGTATTACATTCTGTAGGGCTCTCATCGATACAGGATTTAGGTACACAGTGAGATGCTGGCAAGTAGGCTGCAGACTTGAGCAAGCCAGCTACGTGCCCAGGGAAGGGCAGCATTTGACCCTCTCACTATTGTTTCATATTCTCTTCTGCAGAAAATATCAAACAGCAATTCACTGGAGGAAGGACAATCATTTTTCAGATACCACATGAAAGAAATACCAGCTTGGTCTGTACTAGATTATGTGGGACAATATGTAATACATTCCTACCAAGTTATGACATTGATTCATTCCTTGTATTGAATTTGTTCACAGTAAAGAATGTATTACTTGTTCCCCGAAGGCCCCAGTCTTTTCTCTCACCTTTATTGATCAATGGTTTATAACTTCGAAACTATTTGCAAAAAGTGATTAATGTAACTTACTTTCTAGTCTTAAAAACAACGTAAGCAATTAGGGTTCATACAGCAAGCCCCTGCCTAGCCAGGAGTAAAACTGCTGGAACCGGGTAGCATTATCTGATACATTAGCCTATATTTCAGCACAGAAACAGTAAAAGGTTGCATCAACACTCAACTGAAGCACATTCATCTCTCCGAAATCACTCTGTAAAATATGGAGGATGGGCTAAGAAGAATTAATGGCTACTGCAAAATCTCTTCATAATCTTTAGAAGAACTGCCTGGAAATAACTGGGAAAGTATGATTCTTAATCAAAAGCAATGGCACAATTCTTGGCTTCTGCAAGGCAACCAAAGAATTAATAAAAGCTTGCAGTTGTTGGGGTGGGAGGACACAGGAAGGTGAGCTGAACAAAACTTTAGGAGAGATGCACCATGTAGCTGCAAAGGTAAAGATGAGATTGAAGGATGCACCTTGAAGTAGATGAATACCACTCTTGAACCTTTCAGTATTTTTTTAAAACAAAGTAGTTAATTGGGTTGCAGTCAGTAGTAGAGATCTATGTAACCCATTCCTTCACCTAAAGTCTATGCCATAAAGAAATGGCAACAAACCCTCCAACAAACTCGTACAGATAGCTGCTTGGCAAAGCTGGCAGCTACTGGAAGAGCCTGAATGAAGGCAGGGGGCAGGCGGGCAGACACAATGCCTGACCTGAAAGAAATGTGGCCATGCCGGGAGCTCTTTAAGAAGCCTGAAAGTGGAAAAGAAGTTGCACTCAGTGATGCTAAAATGGTTATCTGTAAAGCTACTTCATTTATGGTCATTTGCAAAAGGGCAACAACCTATGGACATTTAATTCACATATGAAGCAGGCACAGTGACATTGCTATAAACTCTGCTGTAGGTTAGGAAATAACAGCTTGCATCTAGGTAACATTTTCAAATGTGATTAACTTCAAGGAATATATGCTGCAATTGAAGAGTGATAATTTTTTATGCAGTCCCAAACAGAGATTTTTTTTATTTGTAACAAATTGAAAAGGGAGAAAAAATTATTTTGCTGCCCAGGATGCCAAAATGACTTTAGAAAAATGCAATACATTTGTAGAGCAATAGCCATTAGTTGGACAGTCATTTCTACTCCTAATTACAGATAATCAGGATGAAAGTGGTCTCTGAACAACAGTGTTCACAATTGTAAGAGGGAAAAGTGAGAGCAGCACAATGAAAGCAGTGCAACAGAGAGCGCAACGGTGTGAGAGAGCACGCTTCTTTGTTTTAGGAAGCTTTTATCTAATCTGGGTCCTAACACCAATGTCACCTTTCAAACTCCATGTCACTCCACCTGAAGAGATCATAGAAAGCATTCGATACAGATGTCAAACATTAAAATTGTCCTACAGCAAGGATCCAGCCTGGGTGGTCTCAGTTCGTCCAGGGGACCCACAGTCCAGGGCACTCAGGGAGCTGATTTTGGTCTGGATTAGGGTGGGCTTTTGTCAAGGCTTCAGGCATGGGATGTTCCTCTTGGTGTTGTAGATGCTTTTTAATGCAAATGCTTTGTAGTTGTAGATGCTTTTTAATGCAAATGCTTTGTAATAATATTCTAGTCTTTTAGGGGCCAATTGCCAAAGTTTGCACTGTGTGTAGGGAGTGGATATCAAGTTGGTGGCCCAAAGCCCTGAACCTGTGCTGCATGGAGCTTGTAACACTACCGAGATAATCCCCAGGGGAAAAAGCAGCAGACTAGATGAAATTATCTGGAAAACCCTGGTGAAGTTTGGGAAGCCCAGCAGCAGATTGTGAATGTTTTGAAGGTTTTTGACATCTTATCTCCCCCTCTCCAAACACACTGCGCTGTCAGAGCAGGGCTGCAGTGCCGCATGCTTTCATGCAGACAGCAAGAACAGAAAATTAACATTTTAAGTGAGAAGAAAAAACAGAAAAATGATCTTTTTGCGGACAGTACTTAATCAGAAAAAGGCAGCGTGAGCGACCAGGAGTGCGGTGAACAGGGTGTGGTGCATCAGAAGGGCGCGGCGCAGCAGTTTGTGCGGGCGGGGCGCAGTCCCCCTCCTGCCTCTAAAGGGAAACTCAACTAGTGGTCATCGCCCTCCCAGGAGAAGGCCTAGCTATGGTTTCCACTCGCCCAAAAACCACTGCCAGAAGGAATGTGGCAACCCAGACGGAGCTCCTGCACAAACAGCCGTCCAGGTCTCTGGCTGCAGGGAGTGCCTGAGCCTGTCACTCGTACCGGAGGGCAGCACAGACAGCAGCTGCCTTCAGTGTGACCAGGTGAACGATGTGCTCAGCCTGGTGGCAGAGCTGTGGAAGCTGTGGAAGCTGTGGAAGCTGTGGAAGTGGAAGTGGAAAGGCTAAGGAGTATCAGGGAGTGTGAGAGGGAGATAGATTGGCGGAGCCACACCCTACCATCCCTGGGGCCAAGGCAGCAGACGGAGGCTCCACAAGGAGCAGAGGATCCCCTACCCTCTTGCCAGCCACCAGAAGGAGGGGACCTAAGAGGCGGGGGGGGGAATGGAAACAGGTCCCTGCTCAGGGCGGCAGGCAAATGCCCTCCTGGCCTCCCTCACCTTCCCAGTTACCCTTACACAACAGATATGGGGCTCTGGAACTTGAGGGGCAGGCACATGAGGAGGTAGGTGAAGGTCCATCCAGGGGGTTGCCTAGGGCGAGTCAGTCAGCCCCACGCATTATGACTGCTTCTGTTAGGAAAAAAAGGAGAGTAACTGTTGTAGGTGATTCCCTCCTGTTGGGAACAGTGGGCCCAATACACTGTCCAGACCCATCCCACAGGGAAGTCTGCTGCCTCCCTGGGGCCCGGGTTAGAGATGTTACTAAGAAACTCCCTGGACTGGTACAGCCCTCTGATTATTACCCGCTGTTGGTTATGCAGGTTGGCAGCGACGAGGTTGCGGAGGGAAGTCCAAAAGTGATCAAAAGGTACTTCAGGCACTGGGAAAATTGGTTGAAGGATCAGGAGTACTGGTAGTGTTTTCCTCTATCCCGTCAGTGGCAGGGAAGAATGCTGAAAGGAACAGGAAAGCTCAGCTGATTAACATGTGGCTCAGAGGCTGGTGCCATTGGTGGAATTTTGGTTTTTTCGATCATGGGGAGGTTTACATGGCACCGGGCCTGCCGGCGACAGATGGAGTTCAGCTGTCTCCAAGGGGGAAAAGGATTCTTGCTCATGAGTTGGGGCGGCTCATTGAGAGGTCTTTAAACTAGGTTCGAAGGGGAAGGGGATATAACCAGGCTCACTAGAGAGGAGCCCTAGGGTGGCATGGCAACAGTGAGGGTGAAATTCATAGCCCAGCTCAAGTGCATCTACACCAATGCATGCAGCATGGGCAACAAACAGGAGGAGCTGGAAGCCATTGTGCAGCAGGATAGCTATGACTTAGTTGCCATCACAGAACCATGGTGGCATGACTCTCATGACTGGAGTGCTGCACTGGGTGGCTATAAGCTCTTCAGAAGGGATAGGCAAGAAAGGAGAGGCAGTGGGGTGGCTCCCTCTGTTAGGGAGTGTTTCGATTGTACAGAACTCAACAATTGTGATAATAAGGTCGAGTGCTTATGTGTAAGGATGAGGGGGAAGGCCAAGAAGGCAGATGTCCTGCTGGGAGTCTGCTATAGACCACCCAACCAGGAAGAAGAGGTAGATGAAGCATTCTGCAAGCGGCTGACAGAAGTCTCACAATTGCTAGCCCTTGTTCTCATGGGGAACTTCAACTCACCAGAAGTCTGCTAGAAATACAACACAGCAGAGAGGAAAAAGTCCAGGAGGCTCCTGGAGTGTGTGGAAGATAATTTCCTGACACAGCTGGTAAGTGAGCCTACCAGGGGAGGTGCCTTGCTTGACCTGCTGTTTACAAACAGAGAAGGACTCATGGGAGATGTCATGGTCAGAGGCCATCTTGGGCTTAGTGACCATGATACAATAAGAGTTCTTGATTCTTGGCAACGTAAGGAGTGGGGGCAGCAAAACCACCACCATGGACTTCTGGAGGGCAGACGTTGGCCTGTTCAGCACACTGGTTCGGAGAGTCCCTTGGGAGGCAGTCCTGAAGGGCAAAGTGGTCCAGGAAGGCTGGGCGTTCTTCAAGAAGGAAGTCTTAAGGGCGCAGGAGCGGGCTGTCCCCATGTGCCGTAAGACAAACCAGCGGGGAAGACGACTGACCTGGCTGAACAGAGAGCTTTTGCTGGGACTCAGGGGAAAAAGGAGAGTTTACCAGTTTTGGAGGAAGGGGCAGGCAACGCAGGAAGAGTACAGGGATCTCATTAGGTCATGCAGAGAGAAAATTAGAAAGGCAAAAGCCCAGCTAGACCTCCGTCTGGCCACTGTTGTAAGAGATAATAAAAAATGTCTCTACAAATACGGTAACAACAGAAAGAGAGCCAGGGAGAATTTCCATCCTTTACTGGATGCGGGGGGAACACTGTCACCAAGGATGAGGTTTTCCTCATCCATAAGGCTGAGGTACTTAATACCTGCTTTGCCTCAGTCTTTAATAGTCAGACCAGTTATCCCCAGGGTATTCAGCCCCCTGAGCTGGAAAACAGGGATGGAGAGCAGAATGAAGCCCCCATAATCCAGGAGAAAGCAGTTAATGACCTGCTACGCCACCTGGACGCTCACAAGTCCATGGGGCCAGATGGGATCCACCTGAGAGTACTGAGGGAGCTGGCAGAGGAGCTCACCAAGCCGCTCCCCATCATCTATCAGCAGTCCTGGTTAACAGGGGAGGTCCCTGATGACTGGAGGCTTGCCAATGTGATGTCCATCTACAAGAAGGGCCGGAAGGAGGATCCAGTGAACTACAGGCCTGTCAGCCTGACCTCAGTACCGGGGAAGATTATGGAGCAGTTCATTTTGAGTACAGTCAACAGGCAAGTGCAGATCAACCAGGGGATCAGGCCCAGCCAGCATGGGTTCATGAAAGGCAGGTCCTGCTTGACCAACCTGATCTTCTTCTATGACCTGGTGACCAACCTAGTGGATGAAGGAAAAGCTGTGGATGTCATCTACCTGGACTTTAGCAAAGCCTTTGATGCTGTCTCCCACAGCATTCCCCTAGGGAAGCTGGCGGCTCATGGCTTAGGCAGATCTACTCTTCGCTGGGTAAAAAACTGGTTGGATGGCCAAGCCCAGAGAGTTGTGGTGAATGGAGTTAAGTCCAGTTGATGACCAGTCACAAGTGGTGTTGTCCAGGGCTTAGTTTTGGGATCAGTCATGTTTAACATCTTTCTCAACGATCTGAATGAGGGGATTGAGTGCGCCCTCAGTAAGTTTGAAGATGACACCAAGTTGGGCAGGAATGTCTATCTCCTTGAGGGGAGGAAGGCCCTGCAGAGGGATCTGGACACGCTGGATCGATGGGCTGAGGCCAACTGTATGAGGTTTAACAATGCCAAGTGCCAGGTCCTGCACTTCAGTCACAACAACCCCATGCAACACTACAGGCTTGGGGAAGAGTGGCTGGAAAGCTGCTTAGCGGAGAAGGACCTGGGGTGTTGGCTGACAGCCAGCTGAACATGAGCCAGCAGTGTGCCCAGGTGGCCAAGAAGGCCAACAGCATCCTGGCTTGTATCAGGAATAGTGTGGCCAGCAGGAGCAGGGAGGTGATAGTCCCCCTGTACTCAGCACTGGTGAGGCCGCACCTTGAATACTGTGTCCAGTTTTGGGGCCCTCACTACAAGAAGGACATTGAGGTGCTGGAGCATGTCCAGAGAAGGGCAACAAAGATGGTGAAGGATCTGGAGAACAAGTCTTATGAGGATCAGGTGATGGAACTGGGATTGTTTAGTCTGGAGAAGAGGAGGCTGAGGGGAGATCTTATCGCTCTCTACAACTACCTGAAAGGAGGTTGTAGTTAGGTGGGTGTTGGTTTTTTCTCCCAAGTAGTTAGCGATAGGATGAGAGGAAATGGCCTCAAGTTGCATCAGGGGAGCTTTACATCGGATATTAGGAATAACTTCTTTACTGAAAAGAGTGGTCAAGCATTAGAACAGGCTGCCCAGAGACGTGGTGGAGTCACCATCCATGGAAGTGTTCAAAAAACAGGTAGATGTGGCACTTTGGGACATGGTTTAGTAGGCATGGTGGTGTTGGGTTGATGGTTGGACTGATGATCTTAGAGGTCCTTTCCAACCTTAATGATTCCTAGTTTTTCTTTCATTAAAAAATAATCCAGCCACCAAGCCAGGAAACACGAAATTAATTATTAGTCTATGCTTAATTGGTTTAGTGGTAGACTTGGTATTGTTAGGTTAATGGTTGGACTGGATGATCTTAAAGGTCTTTTCCAACCTAAATGATTCTATGATTCTATGTTTTGATACAGTTTGCAGTTACACTGGAACGGCTTCACCTAGACACTGTATTAACTCCACTTCCAAGGAAATCTGTTGATTCAACAGAAGAAAAGCAGCAGTGCACTGCCCAACACAGGGAGTGCCCTTGTAGCACAGAGCTTGCTTCTCGTTCTCACTGATGACAGCAATCAATGTTGTGTAATTAGGAGTTCTTCTATATCTGTAAGTGCAATTTGACGATGTGTCACACCGACCTGGGGGCTGCACTCCCCCAGGTTTCCCCTGGGCTCTCAGCTATGGAGACACAAGGCATTCCCAGAGCAGGAGAAGAGGACAGGCTCTCCTGAAAACATTCAACCAGGCACCCTGGGAGCCCAAATGGGCATCCTCCTGCAAAGCGTACCCAGCTGGGCCAGCAAGACATACTGCTATCCCATGGGTCTCCTGGAGAAGATGACCCAGCTACTGCTGTTGCATGCCAGAAGCATGAGAACTGGGCTTGGGTTTTGCCCAACCAAAGCCCTCAAGACACATGGGAAAGGGTGAGCAGCCACCCCACAACAAGCTCCCACTGGTTCCAGGACCTCTTTGCCCTTTTCTCCTCCCAGGTGAGACAGTGCTCGGATCATCTCAGTGCTGCTTCTTCACCTCTGAAGATACACACCTACAGGAACACTGTTCTTGCATTTTTTCTTCATTACACTTACGAATTATCACTCAGTGAGTAAGAACACTCACATCTCCCAAGCTCTGTATGCACCATGAGAAGGAGGTCTGTTGCCCTAAGGCTTCTCCTCTGATAAACCTACCGTATCATATAGTTTAAAAACAATAACAACAAAAAAATCAATCCAGTGCTTGTAGGAAAAAATGCTGTGACCTACTCTCACAGATAGTATGAAAGCAGAACGTAACCATCATTGATCTAGAAGAGTACAATGCAAGGCACTGCTCAAAAGGGCAAGATTTTTGTTGATTTTTTTTGCAATGAAAGTTAAGTGCAAACATACAATATAGCAAATTGTCTCCCTGCAACAGCTTTATATTTCCTGTGCTGTATATATACCAGAAAAATTCTAATTCTAAATGTATTTCCTTTACAGATATGTCCAAATCCCCATAGGGAAAATTAGTCATTAGCATAGTTCACTTCATGTTACTAGAATTACACCAACATGAATAAACACCACTGTGTCTCTAGCAAAACAAAATAATTGGAGGAAAATCCTCATCTAAATAGAAACATTTGGCACTTCTGCATTCAGTAAAAAAACTGGCTACCTGAAATTTCACTTCATGCACTGGTATGTAGGTCTTACTGTAATATGTACTGTCTTCAAGTAATCTAAGATTATTTACCAAAATGAGTTGTAAGGTTAGAAAAATGTTTTCCAAAACAGCAGTTTCCTGAGGTCCAGAGCTTTTCCCCTTACCAGGCTGTAACTACATCGATTTTGCTAGTTTATGAGCTACTAAATTACTAGGAAAAGTGATGAACCTGAGCCTGAGAGAAGCACCAGCATCATGCTGCGCATGCAGAAATCCTACAAACTCAGATTTGGAGTCCAGAAAAGAAGTGACTGCAGTCAAGGCAGCAGATAAAGATGGCTGGAGTGCGCTTTACAGGCGGAGGTGAAGATCATCATCACCAGATAACGAGGTTACAGACACTGAAGACAAAGGAGAAAGCTGAGTTGAAAGCAAAAGTGGGGAGCAGGAGGACATGCTGGAGAGTTACTGCTCGTGCACAGGAGCACTTGTTTCTCTGTCCGGCATTGTGTTGCCTATGAAGCCAGCTCAGAGCACAGATCTGTGGCATGACTATTTTCTAACAGCGCTATAGTGCAAGTCACAACACAAGTCAACAGGAGTGACTTATCATAATGGGTGCAGTGGAAGTCAAGGCAACTTATTTAAAAAAAAAAAAAAAATCAGTTTAATACTAAGGCAGAAACTGGGATCTGAAAACTGTCTTTACTTACACATGCGTATAAGGGCCCCCTTCTCACAGTGCATGCCATGTTTTTCAACATGCTCCTTCTAAGACTGAGGCATATACAAGGATCAGAGGGAAGCCAACTGCAATAATAAACGGGGCTATTTTGGTCATCATTTTTAAAGACATTTAACACTACAGTTTGTTCAGCTGACCACAGTACTCATTGCTAGGATGTACAGGTCATGGGACTTCCATGGGATTTTCTTGCCTCTAACTCATAGGGATGCACTAAATCACAATGGTAAAACAGACTTCTCCCTAAATCAGGACTTGCAGGGTCTTTGGGACAACTGAATCCTTCTGACTAAAACCAGATGCTTCTTAAAATTCAGACCAAGGAAAACATACTTTTTTTCATGTTTTGAGAACTGAGATCAGTTTGAGCATTTACAGAGAAACTGCAAGAAAAATCCATTCTCTGAGCCTAACGTTCCACATATACAAAGTCTTTCTGGTTAGAAATGCATGCTTGTGATGCACCTCCATACTCCATGTCTAACTGTGAAATCATTTCCCACTTTGGTAAAGCAGTTGCTAAGTAAGGAATCACATGCAAGAGAACCAATGGTCTAAGCAAGTGCAGAATGACATAATACTGAGTAATAAGCATAGCACTGAGCAGAAACTATGTCAAACCATTAGTGAAATGTTCAATACAAATGAAAAAAACCCCTATGTTTTACTAAAATTGCACGCTTAACTGAGCTTTTTTTTTTATTATTTTTAAAGATACCCAGGCCAAGTTGTGCTGTTTGTTTTCCAAAGCCTCTCAAAGCTTACACACCTTCATATTGGTTTGCAGCCCACTTTGCTTTGAAAATGAAGTCTGTGATTTGAGTTACAACCTGAACACCCAACCCAGCTGAATAATGCCAAATTTTGAACAAGTCAGCAAGCAATCACCACTTAAACAAATTATTGAGACTCAGCTGCCTCCAGAAAGAGCTAATTTCCCTACACACATGTAAGTGAGCTGCTGGCCACTCTGGCACACAGCCCTGGCGTTCAATTAGTAGCTGATGCAGCTACTAAATGAGGTCCTAAGCAAGGCATCCTACCTCACATTTCCAATGACAAAGAGAAATCGTTTTGATTTGAATCACTAGTTCCTTGGGAGCTCTAAAGTAGATAATTTCTGTACTGGCCACAAAAGAAGGATCCTGAAACCTAATGTTAGACACTGCTTTAAAAGAGGGAAGTAAAAGCAGTGGTTGCAACAAGCAGAGCAGCTACCTTAGGGACACAGAGACACATTTCTATACTTACTAACCACTGGTAGCACAGAGTGGGGCCACAAACATCCTCTATCACATGAACTTTTTGTTTGGGATTAATTTTTCCTGTTTTGCCCATCAAAAATTTAGGCATCAAGTCTAAAGAATAGTCAGTGAAGAGCAATGAGCAATTTATCCCATTTTCTCTTTGACGGACAAATTGTCCTTTGGAGAGATGGATCACTCCCCATTGACTGTAACTGGGCCCTAGAGTAAAAGCTGATCTAAACATCTACCTTTCAGCCAGCTGGAGGTACGGGAAATGAATCATACCGTGGGTACTCATACATACTACAGAGATAAAAAAAGAAAAAGAACCAAATGGCTGCCACTTAGAGGTAATAATCATTTGGGGGCTGCTGCAGCTGCATACTTTATGTTCAAGTGATAGACACTTGTCTGAAATTAGTACCTAACATTCAAATACAAGCCTGAATGGACAGTACCTCCCAGATGCTACAGGCAGTATGAGTTTGGACTAGAAGTGTAATTCTTATCTAAAGCCATATTCAAATAGGGTCAGGAGATCAAAAAAACCCTAAGGTCTACGTTTAAAGGACACTTACTAGAAAAGACAGGAATGGGATGGGTGCAGTCAACTGCAACAGCACTTTGTATTTTGCATTTTCTAAGGGAGATTGATTCCCAGGTTTGCTAGCATATCAGTGACAAAACAGGCAGCCTTGGGAAGTGCAGGAGGGGGTAAGCCCTGCACTGGGGGAAGTGGGGCTGGGCAGAGTACCCCAACTGCCACCCACTGCACTGATGGCAACTGGGGCATAAGGAGGGCACCTGGAAAGAGTGTACGTATCACCATTCTGTGTAATGACCAGTTGATAAAATGAGGTATGGAAGGGGTGTAAACAAAATTACTACAAAAATAAGAAACTAAAAACTACAGTAACACTGAATCAAATTGACCACTAATTGGGTAGTGGAAATTAGACTCATCTGACATTCAAAATAATGAAAAAAAGTCTATTTTATCCATTGGAATTCTCAGAATTAATGCATTAAAATAGAACCCTAAATACCTCCCCAAAAGGCCAGTAACTCCTGCTTTGCCACACTGGCTCTGTTCCTCTTTGCCAAGTTCCCCAGTTTTGGCCACTGAAGCATGACCAATAGCAGAGAGTAGCTTTGCCTTCTCTATCCTCCAGTCTCTTTCTCCTATACAAGCTCCATCTCATGGGCTTTTCATGCTTAGGATGGCTGATAAGAAACAGAGTATTTTAATTTTCACTGGGGAACAAACCACAGTGCAGAGCAAAGGCTTTTGCAGCTGACCTAGTCCACAGTCTTTACTTGCTACTGATGGTCTTTTGCCATGGGAACTTTGAGAGAAGCCATACAATCTCCAGTTTATCTCCTCTCCTGCTGCTCTTCCAGATCATCAAAAGCAGAAAGATAAGCACCATTCTTGGTCATCTAAGAAGTCAACTACGGAACCAAACCTTTCTTTATAATGAGAATGGCAGCTGAGCAAGACAGACAGGAGGCAGCTGATGACTGGTATCAAGCACAGAAGAAAAGCTATCTTATTGCTATCAGTCTATATAGCTCAGATGATCTATTACTTAGTGGTTCAAACAGCATCTAAGTACCAAGCAATTCAGCAAGAAAGGCATCCTGGCCCCCAAATCATTTGACTTTAAAGAAATGCAGACACAAAGCACAATTAAATGAGAGGAAATCTTGATTTTATATCTAAATTTGTTTCTGATAAGGTATTTTCAGCTCTGTCTAGATTGTGATGTGGCTTTTGGGTTCTGCACTGATATGAGTAGTAACGAAGGCACAGGAGGAATAACGAAAGAATTCACGGCAAGTCGACTCTGCAGACTACAGCTTCTTTAGTAATTACACAACATATGAAACTACAGGTATTTAAAAGCAGCAGCATCTCTTGGAGACCTATGCAACAGCTCACCCCCAAACCCAAGTCATTAAAATGACAAGTCAAATAGGATTAAACAAGATTCACAGGTCTGTTCTGCACTGATTACAAGCTCACTCCATCACTCCCAGGACATTTTACTGATTGACAGCATACAAAATAAGGGATGTTCAGGACTGACCCAATTCTCCTTGTTGACATACCTGTTATGACATTGCTTCATTACCACCCAACCTTTTTTTTTCCCCACTTGGAGACAGTAATGAGAGAAAGATGCATTTCAGAAAAGAAAGATTTTAGTATAAGAAGCAAATTATGGCAGGGTTTCCCCTGTAGCTCACTTCCAAAACATAACCCTCAATTATTTATAGGAGACAACTTTGCAAGCCAAGACCAGATTACGTCACCTTTGCCAGCAATGACAAACAAGTGCTGGAGCAGACACGACACATCTTATCTGAACACGACAGAAGAAAGAAAGTGGGCTGTGCAACTCTGTGCCCAAGCCCTGGCAATCACAAATTGAGGCAAGGACGAGAAGCAGCTAATCCTACCGGTTTATAGCTTTCCCACAATGAAAACTCCACACCAGTTACTGCTAATAGGGTGAGTTCTGGCATTCCAGGCAACCATCTGTAACATTTATTAACCAGTCTGGACCAGGATAAGTATCTGCAAACTTTTTGGTGCTGGTTTTTTTGTTCAGAACCTCTCCATAAAGCAAACACATTCTTTTTAAAATTGCCATTGACCTTTGGATACTTTAGTATGTAACACAAAAATTGTAAATTCTTTTGATTAGCAGAATAGGATGCCTGAAATGTCTTTTTCTCTATTCAGTTTTGTAGCCAGTGGTTTTTATGGATTAAAAATATGCTTCTAGAAAATACCTTAAAATATTTCCTTAAGCTTTCTTCAGACTACTGGGAGCATCACTTACATGGTCACATTCAACTGCAATTCACCTGAAGTCCTTATCTGCTTGTGTTTCTCCATATTTATGACAAAAAAAAAAAAAAATTCTGCTGTCTCCTGGTGCATGCTGGCCCTCTGAGCTCTGCCCCACATGGTGACAAGAACACTGAGGCACTCACAACAGTGTGGCTTCTCACTCGTGACCACTTGCCCTAAACACAGAAGTGTAACTTTTGCACACTGACTTTACTCCTGATGCGAATGCTTTGATTTAGTTTTTCTAAGTGTCCCTGAGCACAAGGCTGTCCCTCGCCTTGTGCTAAGGCACATCCACACAGGCATATAAAGCTTAGTCTGCTCTTCAGCTGAGATTTTTCAAAGCTTCAGCCCGTAGGTGGAATGATGTGTCATCTACCAGGCTTGTGAGCTGTCTGTTTACGTGGGACAGTGTTTGAATATGAAAACTTCTGAACTTGACCTCACAGGGCATAGGTGATGTGGGGACAAGATGTAATGAGCAGGGCCAGTGGCCTGCCCTGGCCGTGTTTCTTCCCCATGCACCTGCTGGTACCAGGATGCTTGAACGGCCCAGCAGGAACATATTAGATAGAAGACATTTAAAAGATTAAGTCTATTTAAAAAAAAAAATACTGTACTACTGCAGAAGTGTTACCATGTATGGGGTGGCTAAAGTGTTCTTGATAACACTGTAGGCTCTGAAATTAAATACAGTTGCTAAGAAAGTGCTTGGGGATCTGTGATGGAAAGGCTATCTTTCTGTAGATAAAGAAATTTGGAAGGTTCTATATACATACCCTCAAGCTACGGAGTGCATAGCTTTTTATTATCATTTCAAACTTAACCCAAAGATATCATAAAATCCTGCAGCTTTATGTTAACATACAATGTACAAACATCAAAGTCATAAGTGATCCTACTTAACAGTTTTTTGTTTTTTTAAAGTGAAGTCTTTGAAAAAGGTTTTCTGGTGTCAACAGCCTTATTTATAGTTATAAGAGCAAAAGAACATATGCTGACTTTTGATGGATGCATTCTGAAAAGATGAAGCCACAGGGAGGCACAAGGGTAACATAGCTGCAGGGAAAGACCTGGCTTGTTGTTTTTATTAGGCACTAGCTCTGGAGAATGAGAGAGTTTGAGAGCTTTGTATAAAAGGCTTATGGCCACCAGAATTGAAAAATTCCATTAAAGCCTACTGTTTTCACCAGGGAAAAAGTGGCAGGAAAGATGTTCAACAAAGAGGCTGGTGAATAGTTTGCATTAGTGCTCCTTTCTGGGCAGAAACTCTGTTCTCTTGAGGAGGTGAAGATTGAAGGAGTGTCTGAATAGCTTCAGGGAACTATTGGGAAGTATTTTTCCAAATATTAAGCTTTGATGCCACCGTAGGCATTATCCCAGAGCTGAGATTATACCAGTCTCTAGGATTTTATTCTGCGTATGCTTGTAGGCTGACTTCTTTCCTAAGCCCATAGGTCAGTCGTCATCTTTGTGCTGCTACTGAACTGACCTGGTACACAGGTATCCTTCAGCATCAGTTATTTTTTCCTAACCAGGAGTTATATGTCAGTAATGGAATTGCAAGCAATAGAAAGATGCCTGTAGTAGTCACTGCTGAACACCTTATTTGGGTAAAAGACTTCACAGCAATTTCATATACATTATCCTTTTTTATTCCGAAATAGTCCTCATACCTCTCCTCACTGTTAGGAATTGACCTTATCCTTTCTGAACCATCCTACTCTATTTTACAGAGAAGAAAACAAACGGAGTGTACTATGAGCCAAATTTTAAAGTGTATTTAGGTACCTAAAAAGGTAGATAGGCACCTGCTTGGATTTCAAGATGTGCCAGAGCTGGTTAGGTGTTCAAATGAGATAAAAGGCAACTGAAACTGCTCAAATACTTTTTGTGGGGGGAAGCAACCACTCCTGTCCAGTGCCTGACTATCTATATATAAAAACATTTTGGATCTAAGTCCCTTTGATCATGCAGACCTCAAAGGACTTGTCCATGCTCACAGGGGGTGTCTGTAGCTCCCTGGGGATCAAAGTCCCCACCCCAGCTGTCCGAGCCCGTCCCTTCCCAGCTGTGGGCTCACACTTCACAGCCGCAGACCCACAGCTCTGCTGCAGCACATCAGCCCATCAGCCTGAGCCAAGTGAGCCTGCCTGAAATCGGGGCGATGCATCAGGGAACAGAGGTAGCTGGGGGTAGACAAAAGGACATTTTCCTCAGGGGACCTTTAAACTAAGATCAGAGTTTCCACAGGCAGCAAGTCTGCTCTAAAGTATGTCTCGGCTTTTATTTTTCTTCAGAAAAATATGAAGAGGAAAAAGACAGCCAGTCCGAGTAGCCTTTTATCATTGCCATGGCAACGACTGTACACAGTAGGACTTTGGGAGTAACGCCAGAGGAAATCCTTGCACAGAAAGATTAATTAGTCAGCTCCAACATGGGATGTTACCTGCCTCTTTCAAACCCCAGCCCCAAAGACAAACAGGGGCTGTCACTGGAGACCCCTTACAAAGTTGCTGTCTCACAACATCCAGCTGCACTGGGCTGGAGCTGCCATCACTCACAGCTGTTTTATAATAATTTGCTATAAATTGAGCAACTGACCACAGACCAACTGCAGTATTTTATTTTACTTTTTTAAGATACCATATTTGGGAGCATCACTTTTTCTAGTGATCAGGTTCTGCCAAAGTATCCAAAATAATTTAATGCGTTTCTGCTAGTGAAAGCTTTGATTTGCAGCCCAGCTCTTCTCCATGAAGAGCTGAGGGAAGCTGGGAAGTTGGAAGAGAGATAATAATTTACCACAGGGGACTGGGAACTTTGGTGCAGACAATGTTTGCTAAGAACAGTGGCCGTGAGCTGCCAAGCTTCCCGCAGACAAGGTGCCACCCACACCCGCTCTTGCTGCTGGTGGGGATGCAGGCACTGGCTGAGCACCGCGCTGTGCGTGCACACCTGTCCTCTGCATGCTGGGAAGCCGAGTGCATCCTTCTCAATGGACTGGGATAGTTTTTCCCCTTCATTAGTCTACACAGCAAGAAAAGAAGTCAGTCTGTCATGTACCCAGAGGTGGTGAAGAAAACCCCAGACTGAATCTCAAATCCTAATGCAAAATGATCAGGCTATTGGGAGTTAATCATCTCCTAAAAGAAAGCATTGGAAGAGAACTCTGCAATAGTGCTTCTGTATTTTTCATCCAACCATGAGCCAAACAGTCACTTTATTTCAAGAGGTAAGAAATCCTACACTGAAACAAAAGGGAAGCACAGGGTGTTTTTCCACTTTAGTTTACATGTGTCCACTGCAGCTGTGCTTTTCCTCCTCCTCCTCCTCCTCCTGGGGCTGCTTGGCTGACATGCTGGGGGACGACCCAGCATCACCAGAGCAAATGCAGCCACTCACAACCAACCAGGGAAAACTCCTCCCCGAAACCTGTGCTCCCTTTAGCACCCTAAACTATATCTGTTGAGGCAAAATGCTCTGATTAACAAAAAAAATGAAGGTGAAAATCATATTGAAGACCAACAGGGTAAATCAGACTGGATGAAAAAAGCTGAGGCTGTCAGCATCAAGGTGCTGCAGGGAATTACTCGAGCACTGCAACATTGAGGTGGCCTAACAAGATACAGAAATGGTTGACTGGTAAGTGAAACCAGTTGGGTAGAGAATAACTGACTATAAGAAAGGAGAAACATGAATGAAGAGCCAAACAACCTCCAATAAAGACATACTGAGTGCTGACTGCTCGTGACAGATATATCACAATAATCTGCACAATTGACATAACTCTTTTTTGATCTCACAATGGCTTTTCTGAAATATTTCCACTTGACTTTTTTATCACTCCATTTTTATCACAAATACCTACAGAACAGAAATACATAGTATTGAAATTTCCTATCAGTTCATATCATCATGAGATCCAAACTTTCATTCTTATTTGGCCCCAAGCCCCAACTTCACAACTAAGCCTGAAAATCAATCCAGATTGTAACTGGGCTACCTTCTGTCCATGTCTGGTTGCAGGTTACAGCCCTGACTCCACTCTTAGTTCAAGAATCCTTCAATCACAGCTAATAGAGAAAAACCCAGGGGAAAAAAGGTTCTGTGTTTTCTTCACTGTTTAAATGTTTCAGTTGGCTATAGACAATTTGAAAAGAAAGGAAAAGTAAGATTTAAAAGGTAGCCATTCCTGTGACTCTAGAAATAGATACTCATCATTTGAGTATCTAATCCTCTAACAGGGGGACGTACACCTCATATACCATGCACTAAATCTCTTGCATCCTTTTGATGAATGTGTTACGCATACAAGACAGAAAGTGACGTTTCAGTTGATCAAAACTCAAAATCAGCCTGGGAGGACTCCCAGACAGCCTCAGAGTTAACTAAGATGGAGACTTCCACATGCTTTCCTTCACTGATGCTACAATCAGCAAGCATCTCCAAACACGCTATTTTAGCATGCGGCAGCAACCAAGCTCCGTATTTTGCCTAACTGTGACAGACAGAGTGAGTTTCTGAGACAGCCACTCTTTGGCTTCAGTTACATTTTTCCTCATGAAGTGTCTCCCTGTAGTGCTAGCAAAGAAAACCCACAGTCAATTAGCAGCTCTGCAAGCCATCAGTCTCATGAAAAATTGCCAATATACTATTATTATTATTTATATGCATTTTCCCAAAACCGCTACTTGTGGTAGATTTTTAATTCTAAGTATTCTTGTTGGCATGTGCAAGAAGATATATTTTTAAACAGATACTCTGGAGCATCTCGGGCATTCAAGTACTTCTGCCTGCAGGTCTGTAACACCCTGGGAAAGGGGGGGAAGCGCTACACAGGCAACGGTGACAACTCAGGCACAAAGCACTCAGAGCATCTTTTCCCAGGGGAGATCATTCAGAAATACATTATGTCTCCTCTCTAAACATTTTCTGGATATATGACTGAGTAGGAATACATAATCACTGCATAAGGATTTCGTATATAATATATGCCTGGTTCTCTGAATTCAAAGGGAATCATCTCAGGACAACATGGAGTTTGGAGGCCAAAGGCACCCATCAGGCTCAGGCCAGTCCCATCTGGCTGGGCTGCAGAGAAACAGGCAGCACGGCAGCAAGAATGAGGAGAGGCTGATGAGAACTGAGGTTTGGGAGTCAAGAGAAAAAGGACTCAAAACTTCGCCTGTCTGTATTTTTCTTCTTGGCAGAATGCTTTTTTCCCTGCTGTCTTAGATACAATACACCTGCCATTGCGAGACGGCACCTTGAACAGTTGGTAGCAAAACGCAGTTGTCCTTAACAGAGACATCGCCAGCCCCAGCCGAACCGTGAGGCAGCTCAGCGAGGCAAGAACGCGGGTGCCCCCCTGCATCCCCTACCTCCAAATGCACTACGTACCCTGTGCTTTGTACTAGAGAATATCTAAAGAAACATGTAACGCAATGAACCCAAAAGTTGAAGCAACACAACAGGTTACAGGAAATCTACTGGCTTGTACTATGTACGTTAGCAGCAAAGTATGTATGTCTCAGTTCAAGGATGGCAGATGAGAACATGACAGATGTGCATCCCCAAAGTGTACAGACACCAGCCAGCAAGTGAGAAGTGAAGCCACCAACTACTTAAAATACACAGCTGTGTGGGGAAAGGGACACACACCAACTACAGCCATCAGTAAAATCAGGCAGCAGCAAATGGCAACACAACCCTTTGCTCCGAGTGCCGCTGGCAGGCGGCCCCCTGCCCACGCTGTCACTCCCCATCTCCCACGCTGCGCCTCACCCTTGCCGTGCTCTCCTCTGCTCGCTTCCCATGCGCTTCTGCGCCCATCAGGAGACAGGACAGGGTCTAACCAATTTAATCCATTAAAGACCGCTATTGTTTCTGGCTACATCATTATTCTTAACTGCAATCTTTTCTAGATATATATCACTCTCTTTTCCTAGGACTGTAAGCTCAGTCAATGTTAAAGATCAAATATCTGCCTAGTACACGTTAGAGCTCTGACAGGTCTATTTATAACCTCACGAACAAATTATCCACTCCAAGCGGTCTTTGCCAATGCTAATCGAGCTATTTGTTAGCCTTGGGTATTTAAATATAATTAGGATTCTTCCTAAAGCTGCAGCTAGTGGGAACCTCATTGTATCATCTCTATGTGGAGAGTAATATTATTTAAGATGAAGCATGAGAAATCTTGAATACAGTAAAAAAAGAAAAAAGAAAAAGCAGATTGAAAGTCTCCCACGTCAAGACATAATTTTTATGCCAGTTCTTTGAATGATTCTGTGATTTGGCGTTAGTTTTAAACCGCAATTCTGGATCCCACACGTTCCTGTAACATTACATAGAAAAAGGGGTCAGAGAGGTAGAAAAGACTTTACAACTGAGTAAACTGAAACATGACTGGAAAGATTTCCTTGAGACAGCCGCAAGTCGGGGCAGAGACGGAAGCGGTGACACAGCCCCTCCTGCACCAGCTTCTCGGAGCTGCAGGCACCCTGCACCGGGGTCCTGCTGGGACCGGCTGAGCTGGAGCTCTTGCCACCGCGGTTTGGGCAGGCTCCTGCTGCCCCAGCTCCTGTGGGGGCTGCCTGGGGCGCCAGTGAGATGCCACCGCGTCCCCATGGCCTGCTGGGTCTCCCCGACATGCTGATGCACTTGCAGGTGGCTGCGGTGGGAAATGCACGTCTGTGTAACAGTACCTGCAAGGGATGCACTGCCAGCAAAATGAAAAAAACCCAAGGATTTCCCATGCCTTTCATCTAGAATTTAAGATGTTAAGAAGGAGACACATAACAAAGTATGGTAAGGTGGCTCAGATCTCTGCTGGGATTCTGCAAACTTTCGGAGGTTTTTTTAACAGTTTGGACCAAAATGCAGCTTCAACTCAGTACACTTGTTGTGGAGATAAAACTTGGGATGTGGGATTCAAGTGAAGACATTTGAAGACACGTTCCCGAGCACACCCTGGACCTCAGACAGAAAACTACAAATCAAGTAAAAGAAAAGAGAAAAGCAAGATGTGAGCTGTGTAAGGTGGCACATCTCAAAAACTGTTGTTATTGCCTAAGATACCACACAAACTCAGACCTAACCAGTAATGCAACAAGTTAGATGTTCACAGAAATATAGCTCATTCATAGCCCTGCGCAGCTGCCAAGCAGTACAGCACTTGGAGGAGCACTGCTGAGGACAATGTTTGGTTTTGACCCCTTTGCAGCCTCTAAAATGTTCCAGAGAGCAAGACACATGAGTCCAGCATTAGAAACAGCCCTAAAAATGTTTGGGGTGGTTTTTGGTTTTGTTTTGGGGTTTGTTTTTTTTTTTTCTCCCCCTTTTTAAATAAACGTAAATTCTTTCAAAAATCTGTTTAAGAAAGCGTGCTAGTTTAGCAGGGTGGGGAAGGTGCAAACCATACACGCTGACAGAAGGATCCACTTTGGTTTCAGTGGGTTGGATCCAGTCCCTTATATAAATATGCAGTAGCACCATTTAATAATGATGGAATCAAAAAAAACAACACACAGGAGTGGGGAACAGACTGCCTGGAATACAACTAAAATAAATTTGATTCACCAAACAAAGCAACCAGGTGACTTTTTATAGAACAGTGGGGGACTGAGTGCCTATTTTTTGGTGCGAGGACTACTTTGCTTATTTGTTTGTTTTGTGTAACAGCAACCTTTCCATTAGCAGCTGCCTCCTATTTCATTTCAAAAGGTTTCTACAGTCTAATCAGTCTGTAAAATATTCCCCAGCCCAGGACAGAGGTGTGATTACAACCTCTGTATTGCTCTGAATTACATCTTTATGACTCTGACAAGCCAAACTGTGGTTCACGGAGCAAAGAAAATTAAAAAATGTTTCAATTTGTTCTTTGTTTATAGAAAATTCAGAGGAATCTGAATTACTGCACCAGACATGAATGTTAATAGACTAGTCGTGAACTGTTGTAGGCTGCTGGTGACACACTGCACTGTGGCAAACCCTGCTACATCTGAGCATAATTGAGAAAGATAAACTTGAAGCCACAGAAAAGTCTATCTCTACTTTTATTTGTGGCTTAGCTAGCAAAGTACCTGAAAGTGGGTATGTCCTGCAAGGGGAGGGCTGACTGGTGTTGCAGCCCTTCCTGAGCACCTCCTGGGGTTCATGGCTCTCATCCTGGGTCAGCCTCCTGGGATGTTCAAATAAGACTAAGGATCATGGCCCCAGCCTATCACACATATCAAATGTGCCCTTTGGGTCTCCAGGAAAGCCTCCAAGGTGGAGACTCGCTCCACTGCACGAGAGCTTGGCCAGGGTGCTGGCGTGGGCACTGCCTGCTGCTCCCAGGCCCTGAGCAGAAGCAGCTCTGCGCTTTGCACCCACATCCTGAGCATCCAGACACGGAGCCATGCAGCTAACAGCCAGATGCGAGATGTGGATTAAGTTACCTGAGAGCCATTACAACATGACTCTGAAGGAAAGACTGAGGCAGATCCCATTTTCCAAAGCAGATGTTATTTACCTTAGCAGGAAGAGACTCCTTTCTCTTTGCTCAAAACCCATCTCATTCACCCCTCGCTGCCTACATTGTACAGGAGGTACGAGGTGTCCCGGCCCACCAGCCCCGGTCCATCCCCACAGAGCACGCTTTCCAGACATTGAGGAAAATAAATGTGGTCCTGTCACTTATGCCAACAAGGACTTTTAACTTGGCTGGACAACGACTGCCATACAGCTTCCTGATCTATGCTATTAAGTAAAGGCTCTTCCAATGCACCCAAAACTCCTTTATATCCCTGAAAGGGAAACAATGCCCATTTCATTACAGGTGGGCGTCCTAGACATTACTGCAATTCTTAAAGTCATTCTTAAAAGGCTGCCTGATGACAGCAGCGCCATAAATTGTCACTCGGTGGTGCACGAGGCACCCTCCTTCTGTTGTAGCACTGAGCACCAACGCTGCAAAGCCGCTCCAAGGTGTCCTGTTAAAAGGAGCTCGGAAAGTGCAGGATGAACTAGTCAGACTCTGCAGCTTCCTATGTACTGGGGGAAATTCTGCTTTTAACCCAGCAAGGGCACCAACTTAAAACTACAAGAACAGACATATACTGGATTAGCCTGGATTCAGATGTGTGCAAAAGAACCCAAAATAGCTGGTTAGCAGAGCTAACTAGTGCAATGCAATTTTCTCGATCCTCATTAATGTTAGTCACCCACAAAAAAAGGGAGCAGGGCAGAAGTGAGGCAGAGAAAGCACATTTGAGGGCAAGGTGCATTATGTTGGGAGATTTTTCATACCTGGCTTTGTAGTCATGATTTGGTAGGATCAAGATTTCCTTAAGATATTCCCCCATGTGGTACGGTATAGCTGTGTCAGAGCCCTATAAACTGACAACTTCACCGCCACTGGACAGCTTCAATGCTCCCAGCCTGACTTAGGAGACCAACACGTCTACCGCTGATTGTGCTCTGCAAAGCTGTGACCTGGAAAGGGTTAACGGTTTCCAAGCACTGTTTTAATATAAAGTTAGATACGTATCTCTAGAGTTCAGAAAGCCTTTACCACATGTCCACACCCCTACAGGCAGCATCTGCAAGGTACGCTTTGACAGAAGAGATTTACCCTTTCTAGCAGTTACTCTGTCTGCTCATTTTGCAGAAGCCATGGTTGTGATTTTAAATGCATGTCAATGCTCCATCATATGAATGACAATATATTGCCAGATAACAGCCTTTGTCCTTTCTGCTTGGTTTTTGACAATTTAGGATAACACAGGCAAAAAGGCATGATAAGAAAATAATTACTACATGGTCATTTCACCAGAAGTTCAAAAAATGCCAGAAGAAAGGTGTCTGTGCAATACTATTTGGAATGTGCATATGCCTCATGGAGTAAACAGATATTATTCTTAAGTAGGACCCTGGTTTTATCCCTTCAGAGAGGATGGAAAAGCTTTGGGAATAACCCCCTGGGCTGTAACCAATGAGGTTACCATCTGCGGGAATATTGGGTTCTCCCCCAGTTCAGGAGTGAAAGGCGGAGAGGGAGGGAGGGAACTGCAGAAGAGGAATGGATGGTCTCAAAATTGGATAACATTATTCTCATGGAGAATGGGCTACACCTCTACTACAGAGTTCTTGTTAAATCACTAATTGCAGAAATAGTCACTAATTGCATGTTCATCATTCTGTGCTCAGCATGAGAGTCTGGGACTTCATTCGTAAAATGTTGAGTACTCAACAGTTTCAGCTGAAGTCGATGAGAGCTGCACTTTGATGATCTAAAGCACTACAAAAAAGGCAATAACTTGAGAAGTGAGGCCATGGGTGTTCCCCTTGCATGGCTAAGCCCAGTGTGCTGATGGTCTTCTCAGCAGCATGCTGATTTCTCACAAGCTGTTAGAACAAAACTCTCACAATAATGTTCCAACCTTGTGTAAACCATGATGGTGTTACAGCCTTGAACCAACCGCAAGAGTGTGGGCACTGCAGACAGAGTGATATAAACTGGGAGAGAGTCTGTCACCTCTTTTAACAACATGCAGAATGTTTAAGGCATTTCCAAACTACAGATGGCATTCTTCTCCTACTGCGCCTTCCCTTATGCAGGGCACGCCAGGTAGGTGTCTTACCTTCACCAGGTAAAAACTGAAGCACGAGAAAGCACCTTTTCAAATACAGAGAGCTTTCACTTGTTATACTTTGTATCCCAAGTTGAGTATGTGCTTGTTGCAGTGAAGAAGCTCAGAATCCTTCCTGGGAAACAGCTGGGATGTATTTCTAAAGGATTCAGAAGAAATTATGGCACAGAGGAACCAAAGAGGGTTGCCCACATTTTTAACACATACTAAGCTTTTATACTATAGCTTTAATTGAATAATAGATAAAATCTGCCTCAGCACAGGCCATTACCAAACTAGGGCAGTACAGCAAGGTTTAGGGACAGGAGGAAGGTGCTGCATGTCCGTGCAGCCACTCACCTCCACCATGTACCCTGGGAAGGGAACATGCAGGCCCCAGGAGAAAGGATTGTAGAGCGAAGCTGCAAAGCACAAGACAGAGGAAGAAGGTAGGAATGTTTCCCCTGTTCCCTTAAAATGCATCACAAAGCATTTCACCATCATTTTTACTAGATTTTGCAGAATACTGGTATTCTTTTCACCCATTACCAACATATCTATTTTTGTTTCCATACAGATGAATCTGGGGGTGTTTGGAATACACTTCTGTCCTTCAGGCATGTTTTTCAGACAGGAACAGTAAACAGAACTTTTTCCAACCTCAGCCAGCAGAAACGCTCTTCCCAAACTCCAAAAATACCTACCATATTTTTCCAGCTTTTTGCTTTGTTCCTTTATTTAAAATATAGCCACAATAAACATCATACATTTATTAAAGTCACAATGAGCACCTGAGAGAGCCCTGTTCTCATGGCACCTCCTGGGACTTGCCATGGTAAGGGCAGAGAGGCTTCTGCTGGGCAAGGCAACGACTGTTTTAGGGAACTCACATTTAAGAGATCAACATGCCTTAAAGCATCTCTGCCCCGCTATGTAAGAAGTTTTTTAACAAACAGGTGGGTTTGTATAAAGTGGATATTACATTCATGAGTAATTGCTACATGTTTGCAGCACAAGCCACCCAGTGACACAGTGCTCCTAGCAGAGCTTTAAGTTTAGAAACACAGGTAGGATGTCTTCTTAGAGCTGGTTGACATTTCTTTTTAGTAAGAGAGTAGTTTACCAATTTTACTTTTAAGTTGATCCTAAAAATTTCTAGGTTTGTTTGTTTGTTTGTTTTGTTTGGGGGTTTTTATTTGTTTGGGGTTTTTTGTTTGTTTTTTGGTTTTTTAAGAAAAAACTTTCTAGATTCAGGTGCAAAATACAATTTCAGGCTAAAACTTACTAGAGTGAGCCTAGCCTTTTCCGCAGAGAAGCCAATAGCTGGAAACTGAAATTGTCACCTGCACAACAGAAACTGCAGGAACAGGTCCCATCCTGCCTGCTTCAAACTGAGGTCTCAGCCCAGACACTGCCAGGCCACTGCTCTGGTTGCCTCACATCCTCATCCTTCTCCTTGATGAAAACCTCGTTTGTCTCAGTTTCACCCTTATGGGGAACAAAAGAAAACGCTGCAATATTCTCAAACCCTGCTCTGTGTTGAGCAAGTTTCCTACCAACCCTCTCTAGTTTGCAGGTCTTTTGAGATGCAATGGTTCATATGTGGAGGTATACAGGACACAAGGAAACCAGGGAAAAGTGACATAGTGCCAAGCAGTCTTAGGAAGAGCCTGCCAGACAGGGTGTAGCTGTGCGCACCAGCAACTGCCAGAAGCTCAACCAAAGAAAGAGCTACTCATCATCTCCTGCATCCTCTGCCTCCTCCCCGGAAGATGAGCAACTCCTGTCCAGAGCACACAACAGAAAGCCAGACTCTCTCAAGCTGTGGGACTAAAGCCTGCTACAGAAGAGAAGAGCACTTTCTATGTTTGAAAAAATGGATTTCACACTTTCCCAGCAATAAGGTAAGAAACATGTTATCAATAAGGCAAAAAAATTGTTTTGACGTATCCTGCTCCTTTCTAATGGAGCTGGAGTAAGAGGCAGCCCAGCAGGCTCACCAACCTAAGCCTGTCATCTGCCCAGTGGGCTGGCATCAGTAGCACAGTTTCAGGACTATCTGGGAGTGCAAAGCTACCGGTAAAAATACAGGAGGACTAAGAAGCAAATGGCTTCTTAAACACAGTGCAGGTTACAGGAGATGAGATCCAGCAGCTCCACAGGTAGCAACACAACTGACATTTCCCTGGCTTCTCCTGACACAAGCCACCTTTGATCCTCATCCAGAGATGTACAATTACTTTATGAAAAAAAATTTTGAAATACATTATTAGAGGCAGGAAGAGATCACTGTCACCATGCAACACAAATTACATAGAAAGAAAAAAGAAAAAAAAAAAACCCAACCTTTATTACACATCTTTGAAGTTTTGAATAATTGCAAAGACCATCCACTGGTACTATTGGCTGCAAATTCGACAGCACCAAAGTCTGTGAAGGACTTCAGTTCTTGGCAGAACTCAAAAACATTGCAGTGCTCTCCTTACACACGTTTCAGGCTTAAGTTTTTCCCTGCTACAGGCCACAGGATCCCAAACGCAGAAGACTTGTGCACTTCCAGCCCATCTAACAGCACCACAAGCCTGCTTCAAAGGCTGCACCTTCCAGATGACTAAACACGCTGTTATAAGCCTAGACGTTTCCCTTTCCCAGGTGCACTCACAAGCTTTAGCCAACAAAATCCAAGTCTGTTAGATATTCTACTATTATTTACAGAGGAAGTTCAGAGCTCTGAAGTATAGGTGTGTTATCCAAACTGCCCCTGACACCAGCTGAACTTTTTGCTCCCTGACACTTGGAGTATGCCAAAATACTTGCACTGCTTTTGGAGGAAACACTAAAATCCAGTTCAAAAGAAGAAAAATTACATAGGAACATATGTACTAGATGAGACAACAATGAGGACAGAAAATGCTTTGGAAACAGTCTAGGAACAAGGGAAATATACAGATATGCCTTCCCAGGCTCCAGCTATTTGTGTCTGGGAGACTTCTTGACCTGTCTTTGTATTTAAGAAAGCCTATTCAAACACATAGTGTACTCAGAGTTTCATTCTACCGTGGAAAACGCTCACTTGAAGCAGCAGCTGATGTTTGATGTGGAGAGCTGGAAGACATGCAGTGTCCTTGAAGCTCTCATTTGCTGTCACTCGGTGTCCCCATGTTACGTGAACTGGACACAAGCAGCACTGAACAATTCTCAGACTAAACGTCATCTCTGAACATCACAAGACAATTTGGTAAGACAAGTCAAAAGGGAAAGTCTCTCTCACATTCAGAATGCTATATTAGGCATGTAAGAAACTGTAAAATAAGGAATTAATCATAAGTATGGAAAATGTCAATGCCATGAGTGATTATATTGTAATTATGGAGAATTAATTTGTCCAATCCTGTACAAAGCAGGAACACCAAGCTCCTCCACTGAGGTTTTAGACCAAGTCAGAAATGTATGCTTAGAAACTGCTCATTAGGATAAAATCCAGCCCAAAAAAGCCAGAGCACAAAGCTTTTATACCAAACACAAATAACATAAGCCCTTTTGTGAGGTTTAAGTGATCCAAAGGCTTTTGCACGGGCACCCAGCTGACTCTCTCGTGGATGGCCCAGTGCTTAAAACTGAAGCAGTGCAGAAAATGCTTTTCAACAGGTTATCACAGCAGGGGGGGTGCAGGAGGAATTAGTCTTGTGTTCATTACTGGTTTTGTTCTTAAATACTTAAATACTAAATAAATAGATACTTAAAATCCCATTTAAAAAAAAAGGAGTTCCTGCAATGAGGAAGAAACTAAATCTGCATAAAGGTGAAGCCAGAAGCCATCTGAACATTGCACAAAGGGAGTGTGTGGAAGGAAGCAAGGACAAAAACAGAAGCAAAGAGGAGAAACTTGGCGTGGAAGGGAAGCGCAGTAGTTACTGCAGACATTTGTTAAGTGGTTGACAGGTTTAGAGTGCTTTGAACCCACAAGCCACTCAATACTGGCCCACGGAGGGAACCGCAAGGGCAACCAGGGTCAGAAAGACTTTGCAACATTTTTGATGATTGCTGTGCTTTGAGGAAAACAGAAATAACCAAAGCCAGGAGGACAATGGTAGCTGAGAAGTGGGATGCCGGGGCTTGCTCTTTCTCAGGTGTAATCCACCCCCTTTCCTCCAAACCACCCACCTCTGAAAGAAATCCCAGCTCTCCTGAGGAGCTGCACAGTGCCAGAGCAATGGGAAGGAGTCACAAGTTACCTCCCACAGCAGGAACAGAGAGGTGGAAAGATGTAAAAGGGAGACAGCAAAACATCCAGAGAAAGAAGAGAGGATGAGGAATACAAAAGGGAAGAAAGGGAGAAGAATCACATGGCAGAAAAAAAAGTAGAAATTGAAAAAGAAAGGTTTAGAAAAGAGCAGGATGTTGAAATCAAGAAGCAATTAAAATAATCGGTGCCAAAATGCCTGGAGACCAGCCCAGAGCTTTGGCAGCAGGACAGCACACTGGCAGAATCTGCATCAGGAATATCTTCTTCACCGGGGCCCTTTTATTCTTCAAAATACACCAGTTTTGAAGCTGGAAAAGGAAGACTAGAAAGCATTATTTTATTTAACAAATGCTTTGTTAAAGGCCTCCAGAGATGCCTCATGCAGATACGGGCTCACTAATCCTACCGAAAAATTACAAAGCCCCACCTGAACACTGACACTGAGCATTTGCCACAGCAAGGGAAACATCCCACCACCCAAAATGCTGTTTTACCAGCCCATGGCCCTTTCCCTGTGTCTACATGGACAGTGACATAACACTGTCATCCTCCACAACGTCCAGAGAGAAGTTTCCTTCGGTTATTTTTAGCTTTGCGAGAAAAACTGTGAGCTTTGACAACTGAAATAGTTGCCTCTGAGCTGAGGAGATCATCCCCCAGTTCCCTGAATATTGCTGCTTCTCTGGTTGGGTGAGGGACAGCGAGGGGAGGGAAACGGTGCTGCACACACTGTACATCAAACTAAGCAAGTTGCAATTTTTAGGTATGCATCTCTGAAACTTCACTGTTTAAGATAACTGTGCTGCATCCTGAGCGTGGTGCACAGGAAGAGAATACACTGGCAGCAGAGGAGGGCAGGGAGCTCTGCACTGCTGCCCCAGCAAGTCCTCACTGACTCGTCTCACCGGAGACTTTGGACAAGAAGAAACTGAGATGAAGAGAGATGTACCTGAAGGACACACAGAAGTGGTTGACTTGAGGAGGAATGTTAATGTTCAGACTTTCGCATTGCCAGTGATGCAGCATCTAAGATCCTGTTATCCTGCACATAGATGCTTACACATGGATGAGACAGGAAACATCAGACTAAAGCTCCCCACCTAACTCATTCCAACCTGGCTACACGGTGGAAACCCTGATGCCTGCTGCTTCTTGAGCTATTTCAGCCAGCCTGCACAAAGCCTTCAGTAACACCCTGAAGCACAGAGCCCATCCCATGGACAGCTTTTTATCCTGTTCCTGCTTTCAGAGACCATCTCCTCACCTCCTCAGATGCTAATTATAGCAATAGATACAACTCAGCAGTTTGTTGATGCAATTTAACTGCTGAAAAGAGAGGAGCCATGCTCCACAGCCTACCAGTGATCCAAAACTGAGGGATTTAGATTACAGGGAATCTTTTTTTGCACTAGCCTAAGGATGGGCTGTATAACCTGAGTTAATTGTTCCCTATATATTATAGTCATACTTAATCATCAAGCCATGGAAAACAGATTAGCATCCAGCAGGAGCGCAGGTCATTCCTGTGCCCAGGCAGCTGCTGATGCCACAGAGCTCCTGCTGCCATCAGTCACATCCTGCCCCATCTCACATGGCTTGTGACAATAATAGACCTCAAGGTTTCTGAGACCCAAACTCTCTATGTAGGGGTAATACAATAGCCCAGGCTGTATCAGTCACTGCCTTTCCAGAGAGTTCCTTGCTTCTGATGCATGAGACAAAGCGCTAAGAATAACGCAGCGCAAATAGTAAGAATAAACAAAATACCTATCAGAGGGGTCACTTCCTTCTCCAGCTGAAATTAAGACCTCAAAGCAGCTCTACAGCACATGGTTTATTAGGGCCTGATCCAAAACCTCTCACTGACTGCTCTGGCATGTATCCTACCTGCCTGCATGCCTTTCTAGCCTTGTTCAACAGAAGCAAATTGTTTCCCTGCCTTTTCTTGGCTGAGCTAGGCAGACCTTCAGATTCCCTTTGCCATCTTGATAACATTATCTGCTTTCCTCTCTTTTTCTTTTAGCATTTTCCTTTTTACAAATTGATCCAAAATAGCTCTTCCCTTGACTAAGACCCAGGAAAATACAGAAATAATGTTCGTAACAGAAAATCATACCATTTTGTTAATATGAAAAAAGGCCTTGCTTCTTCCTTGGAGCAATTTTGCATATATCCATACAAAAGTATTAAGCTGGCTTTGTATAATACTTGTTTGTTAGACCGTATTTAAACTTATAAACATGTATAAACCCTGGTAAGGCAATCCTGACTGTCCTACCAACAGACTAATGTTGCACCTAAAAAAACAAACATGGGGGACTCCTGACATTAGCTTGTACACTCGTGTTCACAGAGATGCAGTTCCTTCTCAATGAATTTTCATGACCCCTTCTTCATTCTGGTCCTAACCTCTTACCATGCTCCTCAAGACAACACTGATCTACCCCAAGGATATGCAGGGCTGGAACAGAGGCTGGAACTTCTTGACCTTCTTCTCATTCATTTCAGTCCCAGCTCCCAACAGCAGCTTCCTGAGGCAGGTTAGCTCCAGGCATGGCAGTGAGGGAGTGAAAAAAATGCATTTTGCCAAGGGCAAAAACCTCATTCCCTTGTATTCTTTTCTTAGCTTGTCCCTGAAGCTCAGGAAGCAGTTAAACAGTGAGAACAGCCCATCATACAAAGTAAGAGTTGGGACTAGACCTTGGACTCCTTTTTAAGAGTTTAATAAAGTGAACCTTCATCTTTCAAAGGCTTAATGGCTTGAGTTCAGGCAAAATCTAATCTGCTTATTTGAAAGGATGAAAAGAGGAAGTGGATTATTCAGAGATAGGATGTGTACTTCTGCGGTTGGGTAGCTGCAAATTTTTCTCAATATCAATCACTCCTATTCCTGCCATGATTGATTAAAATAAAAAAAAGAAAAAGCGACAAACTAGGACAAATATTCAAAACATTTGTCACCATAAAGGCTATATTGCAGATAGACAAGGTCTTTGGATGAAGGCAATAGGGTTTTTTTAAACAAACAAAAAACCCCTGCTTTTGACTTTAAAAATTTATGACCTTAATTCAATAATCTTTCTCTGTAAAAAATGGTGCAGTTTCTAAGCAGCGTATAAACAGTTTTCTGAGCTGTATACACAACAATCTCACCAACCTCACAGTGGTACCAGGGAGCTCACCTCATGCCAGTATCCTAAGACCATTAAGAGCAGGGATGGTATTTACAGCCTCAGGCAATGCAGTTGCTTTGCTTAAGGTGAAACTATGGATGCATCGTAGCTTGGCAAGCAACAAGGGAAAGTATGTGCCCATACATCCTGTCATTCGGGAGGCTTTCTCTACGGCATGCTGATCACAGAGCTGCTAAGTACTTATATTTAGGAGTACTGAGTTATAATCTGTTTAGGGAGCCAGCCTACAATTCATACCAAAATTATTTAAGCACAGGCGATGACTGCATTCAGCACAAACTGTACACGAAAACTACAAAATGGCTGTAAGGTATGATATCCCCACATGCGCCCAGAAGTCAGTGGGGAAAGCCAATAGCTTTCAGTGTGTTTACCCTTAGAGCAAACTGCAACCCAGTTTCACCAAGGCCTGCAACAACAGGATGGAATAGCACAGCCAGTAAAGAAGTGGCCCAGATCCTGTGGAGGGCAAGTGAGAAAAGAACAGGGTTGGGAGCTATGAGAGGAGATGCAGGCGTGTACAAAGAGGCAGGGCAGGAACCCTGTCAGTGTCCTCTTGCAGGAGATGGTTAGATAGTGGCCAAGTTCAAAATAGATTTTGTTTAGCTGTTTGACGACTTTTTTCTTTAATGCAATTTGCCTGGGCAACGGCTAAACCTCTACAGGCTAATGCAGGAAATCAACTGAAAAGCCTACGCTCTAGAAACACTTGGCGGACGCTTTGGAAAAGCAGGCAGCACCAAACCCCTCTGGCTTCCATGGGTCTTGGTGAATCTGCAAGGTCCTGTTCAAAGCTTTCTCAGAGGAACACTGATCTGGGTTTCATGCATGCGGCACAGCTGCTTTCACCAGCTAGAAACTCCCCACTGAACTTGACTCTGAATATCTACTGCTGCTGGATTCAATGACTCCAATCCAACACTTGGCTTTTAATGATACACTATTTGCTTGTCACTTGCCAAAACAGTGTCTCCCTCCCACTTTCCTACAATAAAACAATCCAAACTGTTGCTGCTGACAATAGAGCTAATATTTACAATTAATTACTGAAAATATTTTAAGTTTTGTGGATCCTTCAGTGAAAGACAACTATTACAGACAAATGAACAATATAAGGTGTGAGTCACAGTAGACAAAATTCCTCAGAGAGCTGGTATCTACAGATATTTAAATCATTCTGCAAATCATATAGACTTTGTACATGCAGAACCTCTTTTAAAATAGCTGATATGATGATTTCTGCCTCATGCAGGAGAAAATGGATACATCAGAGTGAAGCTGTATTCCTCTTCAACCCTGCACACGCGCCAAGGCTGATGTTGGGTGATCTATCATCCTACACACTTGCTAAAACTCTTTCAGAAGACAGTAGCAGTGTGTGCTCAGTTGGGCTGGCCACACTTTCTTTTTTCGTTGGGCTTTAGAAATGAAAAATGTCTTTTTGAACAGTACCTTTCAGGGAAAAAAGACATGTAGAGTTCAAGAGGTTTTAATCAAGAGTGAATTTGGATTCTCCTTTTTGCCCTCTTTTCCACCAGGGAAAGAAGATAGCAAAACACGCTTTGTGTTTTACACCAAATACAGTATTATCTGTAATAAAAAATAAATTATCTCCAAAGTGTCATCATATTTTTAAAAGTTTCCGTATCTTTTGGTACATTTTTGTGATCTGTATTAATAGTTCAAAAGGACAAAAACCCTGTCCTACTTCTGCTGCCACCCTTGCACAGAAGGAGATGTCCTATTTGGCTTTAAAGGAACTTGTGGAGGCTGCTAGAGGGGAAGCTCTCAAACAAAATACATTTCTACTCAGAGAACACGGACCACACCATTTGTTGTTATACAAACCTCTTCCTTGATTTCCAGCTACTGTTGTTGCGACATCCCTGAAAAATCAGATGTGTGGGGCCCCACTCACCCTCCTTGAGCAAGAGAGGGTTTCCATTGCTTGAAATGTAAATATATTTCTAAGCTGGCTTCTAAATAAGGGCCGAGTTTCCCACACCCGTAACTGATAGCGGTGGAATACAGCAATTCAGGCTGACCAACGGGGAACAGGACGCTGCTTTTCAGGGCAGGTGCCCCAAGCCAGGAGAGCCCTTGGTGTGTGCTGAGCACCCCCTGTGCGGTGGAGTACGGGGAGGGAGCAGCTGGGGGAGGAGAGCCTGCGTGGGCAGGGGCTGCAGCCTACACCCCTGCACTGAGGACCCGCTCCCAGGGAGGTGGCAGGAGAAAATCCCTCCCCATCCCTCTGCAAAGACTTGGAGGAAGCTGCACACTGAGACTCTGCTTCCACTCCTTTAAGTAGGTTGTTACCACCAAGGGGAGCAAAAGCCTGTAAATTAGCCTGTATACTCACCTCAACTTTCCAGGCTGAATCAAGCTCCACAAGACTTGATGAATTCCTGGGCAATTAGTTCACGCCTTCAGACTTTTCTCCTAGACTCAGAGGATGCCGTAGAAGGCAGGCTAACATTATTCCCATACTTGCTGAAGTTTAGAAGCTGAGGGTTAGGGAAAACAAGACACGCGCCAGCTTGAGATACTCAAATTGAGAATCCTGCATATGTTCCAGTTGGGAAGCAAGGAGATTTTGGGGGCTGGATTTTACAAATCCGCATTTCTTTTTTATGGAGGTGTTAAGGGTGACTAATTCGAGCGCTGCAATAATAAAGCTATCCAACTTATTTACAGTGTTCCCCTACACTGCCATGTGTCAGCAGGTTTAGCACCCAAGACTGTTCGCCGATAAATCCCTTCTGTAATGGGATGTCAACAGCAAACTGCATTACAGTGAACATCAACAGAAAACAGTAACACAAGTGATTTTCCTCACATTTGTGAGCAGTTTCATTCTGTAAATATCTCCTTTCCTATTACAGTCCAATAAACATCTCTAACATGGAAGCAGAAGGCAGATAAAAACTCATCTCTGATTTTGAGACTGAACTTATTTACAGGAATTTACAATCTCTACTGTTGTTGTTCTAAATTCTCTTTAATTCTGCAAGTATCTTACTGATGCTTTAGGTTCCCTGCTTCAAAGCTACACAAGCCTGCCGAGACTCCAGGCAAGTGCACTCAGCTGCATGCTTGAGGAGTGTGCGTCCCAGAAATGCATATGCATGAAATGAAGAAGGAAACAGCAGGGAAAAATTTTTTGCTCCATTTTCTGGAATGCTTACAATGAAAACAGAGGAGGGAAAGAGATAATTTTGGCAGCGTCTCCACATTTATGTGGACCGTGAAATGCAAATCAATTTGAGGCTCTCTTACTAGTACAAGAAATATTCGGTTAACAAATGCGTTGTTCTCTGGGAACCAGACCTAGAAACCGCCTTAATATTAACTTTGTTAGAATTTATTTAAGTCATACTCTGCTGTCTTCTCCAGCACAATAACACCTCCACCTCCCTCTGTCTGGGCTGCTCTGTCCCTGCTGCAGGTTCCTTCACACCACTTTTCACAGCAGTGAACAAGTTAAAATCCAAAATGCTATTTACCAAAAGATCAGACTCGGAAAATCAGGGAAACAGGAGGAAAATAGAAAATGTACATTAGTTCATCCTGTCACTTAGCTTGGGCTAACCTCAACTTGACTAAGGGTACTTTGCCCTGAATCAGATTAAGGAAACATTTCAAAATGCACAAAGAATTTAAAACATAAGGACTTGAGCCGTTACTGCTGAGTTCTCTTTGCTCGGAATAATATTTTATGGTAAATGACACAGAGAGATCTCAGGAAGGTGATGCTGATTTCCATGCACATGCGTCCCAGCCTGCCTCTGCAGGTTCCCTGCTTTCTCTGTCCATTCCAGCACCAGGACACACTCAAATATTCCCACTTCTTAATGACCACAAACGTTCTTGTTGGTGCCCTACATCCACTGTCCACACCTATTCCTGTCTCAAAACATCACTGCAAGAAATCCCTTCCTCTGTGCGAAAGACACCTCCTCCAGCTATTCAGCATGCCCCGGGAGCATCTCTTACCCACCTTCCAGGACATGTCACTCGTCCCTCTGGACCTGCTACAGAACAGGACAGGCCCTTACCACACCTGACAGGTAGTGATGGGAGATGGCCAAGCTGTTCCACTGCAATATTGCTTAATCTGCCAGTATTACAAGAACCACCACACTGTCCTGAGCAGCTTCAATTACAAAGGATTAACCTGGTTCATTCTCTTCTGTCCACATGTCCAGTAAGAGTTCCTAAGCCCAAGAGGCGTGGAGAAGACAAACTCTCCTGAACTGCTGGAAATGATCGTAACTCCCATGACAGGATGGGGAACAAGCATTTCCCTGCCCACTTTGGGAAGAGACCTACACCTGTTGCTATCCCAGCATCATGTAGACTGTCCACAGCACTGTGAGCCTCTTGAAGTGCAGCCCTGAAACTACCAGCAACATCAAATCTACTAGTTACCAGAAGAGAGCAAAGCAGGTGGTGACACGACAGAAGACAATGGCAATATCTCTGGGACATGCTCTTCAGAAGTGGCCTTTGTTATTCCAGCCATCCTATTGCTGTCACGTAACATCAGTGAGTACTAGCTGACCAAGACCAGGAGCAGCGCTCCACAGAGAAAAGCTTCTGCAGGTGAATGCTCTGTCGGACTAGCTGCTTAATGTCATCCTTGCCCTTTGCCACAGGCAACAGTGCAGTAAGCTCCTGAGCCAAATGCCCTGTCCACAGTAAAACCGCGTGCACAACGTCTACCTCGCATGGCACTCAGCAGGGTGGTCTCTGTGCTGGCTGACACTGGAAAGCAGCACTCGCAACATGAATAACGATGCCTTAGCTTGGACCTCCAACTCTCCTAAATCTCACATGCTTGGTAGCTATCTCGTAATGCTTAACAAGGTACAATAAAACTAAAGGCAAGTAACAAGCAGTTAACTTAGTTAACTTAGGCAAAACTGCACAGCTGTAACAGTTGTCACACAAAAAAGGACAGCAAGTGGGTGAGCACAACCAAAGGTGCCGAACCTCACACCAGCAAATGCAGAGCAGCAGGTACTGAGGGACACCAGGTCACAGGGAAAGCAGAGACGGAGTCAGATCTCCTGCAGCATCATCCCCACATCATCCTGCCTCAGAAGTTTGATTTATAGGGCAGTGAAGCTCTTTAAACTGATTGCTTTAACGTTCATAGCTAACAGGGCAGAAACACACCTATTAAGTAGATGAGTATGATTTGTGCGGGTTTCTGCAGAGAAGCACCTCTTCAGAGAAACAGAGAGGTGATCAAAGGCTTGCTCCTCCCTTCTTGTTCTTTCAGGAATTCAGTAAAGTTTGAAACATTCTTGCAGGTGAAAAGTATTACTAACACGCAAATGCGCCTAGTATTTGCTTATAGTTGTTTAGCTATTTTTACACATGTAATTCAGGCATATTAACTGAAAATAGAGGCCCTGACTATAAACCGTGCGGAGCATTTTAGGGCACCGGTCTCCAAGAGGGAGCACGTCCCTCAGAAAGCCAGCTGCAATACTAAAGCAGAGCCGCAAAGCTGCACCTGCACTTCGCCGTTCTGCCAGTGCCGTTGGCTTGGCCTTGGCTCCTGCACTGCTGCAGCCTGAGTGGAAAGCGAGGCAAAAGCAGCAGCGCAGCGGGGTGAAGGGGAAGGAGGAGGGGGGCTTTGTGTTCTCTGAGTGATCAGAGCCTGAGATGTCAGCGTTAGTGTGGGGATCACGGGGCTGGGTTGCTGACTTTCACACCCCAGTAGCTTCTAACAACTGTCTGTCTGGTTTTGATCCGGATGGAGGTTAAGAACAACATTTACCAGCTAATTCCCCACAATCAATAATGTCCAGGCAACAACTCTAAAGGGACACAGTTTTGCTAAAAACAAACAATGCAAAGACACACGACAAAGTTCACTCCAAGTAGGAGCATTTCCAGTTTCCAAAACATCTCACAAACTCTGTGGGGTAAAGGGAAGTTTCAGGTTTTGACCAAACTTTTAGTCTAACAACTAATTTGCTTTGTAGGTTTTACAGACCAGTAGTACACAGAACATGAGAGTGCATTTGCTCCAACAGATAGCAGCACCACATTTTAGCTTACACACCATTCATCTCGATCTGAGTTGGGCTGTGGATGATATTCAAAATGACACATTGCTGTGTTCTCTCTTGTGTGCTGCTGAACAGCAGCAACAACCAGCGACCAAGGAAAGCACACAGTGCTTTGATTTCCTGCAGCACATGAACTTCTGAACTGCAAGTACTTTACCTCCATCAATAGTCAGGACAGAGGGAAAAGAAAAGGCAGCATCAGCTAAAAAAAATGCAAATGTAGCCATGTAAAGTGCTACAGCTGACGGCATTACCCAGAAAATGCCTGATCAGAAAATTCCCTTTGTTTGACAGCGTACTTTCCTGGAGGGCTGCGGTGAGCCACGTGCAGCCCAGTGCTCCATCGCGGAGGTGATTAGAAATGATAGGGCAGTAGCTCAGCTGTAATGTCCTCAGACCTGCCAACTAGAGGATGCCAAACTGCTGCTGGAAATAGCCCCTTTTGATGCCTTAAAGCCCTGGAAATGAAAGGCACTGTCCTGAAACATCAGTCTCTGGCTGGCTGGTTGTCCCAGCACCAAACCTGCTCTGCATGCAGGTCTGGTTGCTGCCTATACAAACTGGAATGGACCTTGTGGGACCAGATTTCCTTTGCAGAACTGTACACGCTTGCCTTTGCCCATCATTCAGTACATACAAATGTCCACCCAGGCAGGATTTTCCTCATGCCCTAATGCAGCTCTTTGTCTAGCTGCCTGCAGCCTGGCTAATTCTGCATGCACAGGACTGCAAATTAGACCTTCTGTCAGCTCACATGCTAATATATTCGATAAAAATGAACACCATGTTACAGGGGTTCAGATTCACACAAGGACATGCTTTCAATTCCTGGGGCGCTAGTATCATAGTTGGGGGTCACATCTGACGCTCCCAACAAAGCATCTAAACTAGCGTGCCAATTCAATTACACTGGCTTATTAGGATTAGCAGACAGCAGTCCTCTCTGCACTGACACAAAAGTTTCCTGCTTCCCATTTTTAATTTTCATGTGCTGCTCCCAGTTCAGATGGCAACGCTCAAGTGCCTTGAACAGTGAGGATTAAGAGTGCCAAGGGGTGCTGATGCTCCCCACTGCATCACGGGTTTCACCTGGATGGGATGAAACAGTTTCCCTAAGGGAAACTCCTTCCCTGCAGACGCCGTGCTGGCTCCTGACATTTTGCAGCTGGGGAGCTAACAGCGTTATCCTTCACAGTGCTGTGTGCATACCCTACAGAGAGCAAGCCTTGGCTCATGCAGTTTGATGTGCTGAATCAGGGGCCTTGTGTGAGGTCTCAGCTGATAATCAAAAAATCTATGGGGCTGGTATGTAGCATTGCTCACTAGAAGAAAGCAACAGCAGCCTGGGAAAAACACACCTGGGAGCTTGGCCCTGAGCTGCAGGCAGGCAAAGTAACAATTGTCAAAACATTCGAGCTACGCTTCTGAAACGGTGCTCTAAATCTTGTGAACATGCCTTGTTTCATCCACATTTTCCCACATATAAATTTGACAGGCAGAAACATTTATTTTGTCAGAGCACTAAAAGCCCCTGACGTTCAGTACCGATCTCTGATGTGCCACAGCTCAGCTCCCCCCTTTCGAGGTGACATGCTCCCTTTCCACTAAGGACCCTTCAGCAGAACCATGCAGGCGTCTCTTGGATTTCCTAGAAACCTGCCTCCAGCAGCACAACACGTATCCTCGCAATCATGTTCTCCATTAGCTGTTCTCAGCCTCAACATAAAACGTCCTGTGCCTACCTGTTGGCTTCTAGAGACCATAGCTGTGGCCATCGGTGGAAATCGTGGGCACTTCCCAACTAGCCAGGCACAGAACAAGCTTGGGTAGAGGAGGGTTTTCGTGGAGCAAGAGAAAAGCAAACACTGGTGTGTGTGAAGAGCTGCGGTTGTTGAATATGTCAAGAAAGTAATGTTTGCATTGAGGAAAGCCAAACAGATGTAGCAGAGCTCTGCCAGGAAAGGATGGCTCTGTTACCCAGTTCATGTCTTCCTTAAAACTTTGCTGCACCACAGCCAGGCCGGGCCAGCTCCCCTCCCGCCTGGGCTGTCTCCCTCAGCCCGCCCCACAGCTACCAGTTCCGCTTCCCGGGCAGCTCCTGCTGTCCAGCGTCTGTCCGCTGGCATGCAGTCCTTCCCTGCCTCCCCGCCAGCCACGCTGACTCCCTGCAAACTTCACCTCATTTCTGCTGTGGTTTGGTTAAACTCTTCAGACTAGCCCCACCATACCCTCCCTACCCTGAGCAGCGCTGGCATGAGTTACGGCCCCATTTTTATGAAATGCAGTTAGGAATTAACTGACCACTATCCTTCTTGCTTTCAGTCCAGACCAAAGACATCACCCCACAGTGACAGCCGCAAACACAGATGGGAAATATCTGGGCATGACTGACTTCATTTCTGACTCGCCTATTTTGAAGACATGGAGACAGTTTACACTTTTAATCATTTTTAATTTGTTAAGTATAATCCATCTTACAATAACAGTTATTCTCCTTCCCTGGGGCATCTGAAAATTAATAAAAAGGGAAAAATTAGATACCTTGGCTAGAAGCTCGAATATATTTTGGTCAGAAATGCTGCTGTGGTACCATATAGCTCTGACCTGCATTTCCCAGTTGGATAAGACCCCTGCCATGCCTTTTGGTACCTTCCTGCAGGGGAGGATACGGGGTGCCTAGAGCATCCTGAACCTGCTGGGAAACACCTTGCAGAGGGAAATGCAGAAGTTTATTACCTTCCAAATAGCCACAGCATGAGCAACAACATAACTCAGAGGCCCTGAGCAGGTACCCAAACTTTCTGCATCACTATGCCATTACGTTCTCTGGGTAAAGATTTTGAATAAGATACATGGCACTTGACATAAATATGCAGGTCTGTCCCCCAGGGAGTACTTTAGCAGTTACACTTCTCTATTTGCATCTAAAACTACAATAAAATTACAAGCCAATAAAGTGTTCTGAAAGTGTTGGTGAACAACCACAATTAGTACAAACTTTGATTAATGAAATAATTCAGCTCAAAAAAAATTTAATTTAATTTTTGAAAAAATTGTAAATCTTCAGGGTTTTTAATAAAGCTTAAATAAATATCAAAATAAGCAACTGTAGAAGAACGTTAGGTTTATAAGTGGAGAAATAAAACATCTTTATTTTTCCCCTCTCATTTGACCAAAATCAGCATGAGTTTATGACTTGCTTTTGTTGATCTTAGTCTGCTTTTTTATAGATTTTTTTTCCTCAAAAAATGTGTATAACCCTAACTGGCTCCTGTTTATATATTTGGTGACATTAACCACTGTCAAGCTGGGAATTGGCCAAACCTCTGCTAAGTATTAAGTTCCAAGATTTTCACATCTATAATGTTAAATATTTACAGTTGCAAAAATCCAAGTGCTTCCTAGTGCTTATTCCAAACATCAAATATCCAGTAATTCACACTGGAAAAACAGATGATGATAAGGGTTGGAAGATTACCAAGGCTGGAAGTTAGAAGTTGGAAAATATTTTCTGTTTTACCCTTTTGGACTGTTGTGGAACAAAAAGAAACTTCAAAGCACTGCAGTCTACTGGCATACAAAGCTGAAGTCTCTAATCACCTCTTTTGTGGTGGGATTTCATGGCTCTGCGTGGATGTGCTGCACTTTGAGTGGCATATAGTACCCATACCCACGGGCAGGAAATAAGCACACACGTATGCTAATGCAACATAACATGCAACACACTATATAATGTACTTTTCCTCCATCCATTTTCCTTTATTCCAAACCTCCAAGCTGGGTCTGACTACAGCATTTCAGGCAGGTGCTGTGTGCCTGTGGGAAGCAATCAGGGACACACATAGCTTATTTTAATTTGATCAGTGCTATCCACTCTTAAGACAAGCTGTTTGAGATCACTCTGCCTCGCTGCCTGGAGTTGTATTTATAGGGAAGCAAGCAGAAACAAAGCAAGAGGCAAGAGAACTAAAGAAATTTTGGCAGAAAGATGGGGGAGTGGGGGATGGAAACACCCGTAAGTCCTACCCACCTCTAAGCAAACCCCGCTCTCTCGCAAGGTCTGGCACAGGGCTGCTGAGGACACAGGAAAGCGGGGTGCAAACAACTCCCGTGTGTCTGTGCCACCCATCGCAGGCATGCCCTAGCCATGCGGCTGGGATGTTTGGCTACTGCGATGCTGAGCAGCCTCCCATGCACCTCAACACTTCAGAGAAACCAAAGTGTTTCACGCAAAGTGGCATATTCTGATGAACACTTATTGGTCATCACAATTTTCCCAAATTGCTTCTGATTGAGTGCTTACATCAAACAGTTTTGTTGCTGAGTGCTGTTCTGTACACCTGCTACAAAGACAATTCCCTAGAAAGAACTGCCTGTCAAACCCTCAGGTTGCAGTGCAGGCAGCCAACCACGTACCTGACCTGCCAGACTGTAGCAGATGACGATCAGAAAAGACTAGGGAGAGAAAATGAGATGTCAGTGCCACATATTGGCTCTTGAGCACAGCCAGGAGAAACTAATTCAGCCATTTCTTCCATTCACTCAAGCACCTACAGGCTCAGGTCTCCGACCAGGAGGAAGGATGCTCTCCTTGCTCTAGGAGGAAAATGGGCGGGGAACTGAGATCTTCTCTCTATTAAAAAAATACCCAGGACACAGGGCTGTATGGTCAGAGTCTTTAGGACACACACGTTTGTTCACAACAGTGGCAGTTTCTTTGAGGAGCAGAAGCAAGAGAAGGGCAACTTTCAAAGCGTTTCTTTCTGCCAAACCTGAACAGATTTTTGAGGGATAAAGGCAAGTCTGTCACTCCTCCCGGATGAATTTCAAAGGCCCATTGAGAATAAAGCTGCTGTAAACAACTTACAAAAAGTTAGTTTGTAATCATAGGTACTGGGCACAGTAAATACCAGGGCAGGTCCCCTGCGCAAATCTATCATCTCCATTCTGCAGCTGTAGGTCTAGGGCTGAACAGGACCGTTTCCTTGAAACACTGTTGAACCACTTTTTCTCCTTTTGAGCAGAGAAGCAGATTGTTCTAGCGTAGGAAACTGAAAGGGCGCAGCCATGACTGGCAATCTTAGGAGCTCAGGTCAGTCACACATTCTTATGAAGACATGACGGGTCAAGCAACGTTGAGTGGTTTCCTGGTAAGTAAAACACTTGAAAATACATCTGGTCAGACCCAAAATCTGACGCTTTTGGACAATAAGCCATTTCAAAGCAAACTGTTCTTCAAAACAAAGTCTAGGAATTGGTCACGATAAAAATGGCACAACTGACATTTTAAGCAAAGTGAATTCCTGCTGTTAGCTCTTGCAGAATTAAACAGCTGTGCCAGGCTCCTCTTGACAGTTTAGGTTTGGGTGGATCAAAATATGGTTATTCACACTCAGCAGACTCAGACTCCCAACTGAAAGTGGTGCTGCTTTCTGCTGGTGCAGTCAGGGTAAGAGCTGGGGTCTGTAGCTCTAAGGCCAACAAGATTTAAGTATTAAGAAATATTTGAGTCATATCTCACTTTCACTGCGGGGGGGGGGGGGGGGGAAGGTAGAGAAAAGAAAGAACAGAAAGAACAAACATAGCTAATCCCTTATTCCTCAATTTTCCTTTTCTACTGTAATTGAATTTGCCCACAAATGACTGTGTAACTATCCCCACTGCACACTACTACAGAGGTATGGAAAGCAGTCGAAACAAGAAATTCCCCCTGCTTTAGCAATCTGCTAATCCGAACGTTTCCATGACGAATATGGAAATGGCTGATTCTAGCCACAAATTTGGTCATGATTGGCTGCAGACTGTAAAAACACATGAAAAACCTCTCTTTCTCTAACTAGTTGAAACAAGACATGCATTTGTGTGTGCATTATCTGCTGTACTGGCCCTCTTCCTTCTAGTGCTGTTGTGGTTTTGTATGTGTGTCCCCCCCAACTCATTTATCATTTTATTGCTTATGTTTGCTGGAGGATATAGAAGCAACTTGAAATTCTCAAGTCCATCGTAATCTTGTATTTAAGTGCTAACTGCTAACGTACTAAGAGAGGACCAGGCAGTCCTCTCAGCTTCACTGGCATTTGGTCCATACTGAGCTCTTAATGTTTCTTCGTGTTCCCAGTACCCCCAAGCCCTTACATCTTTAGGGTTTTTAAAGTGACAGTAATCCCAGAGCTAGAGGGTGGATGAGGTTGGAAGGGACCTCAGAAGACTGTCTCATCCAATCCCCTCCCCAAGGCAGGGTTAACTCACAGCAGGTTTCTCAGGACCGTGTCCAGTTGGGTTTTGAGTATCTCCAAGGATAGAGACTGCACAGTCCCTCTGGCCAGTGTGTTCCAGCCACCCTCACAGTAAAATTTTTTTCTTATGTTTAAGTGGAATTTCTTGCGCCCATTTTCCCCTTGTCCTGTCACTGGGCACCATTGAGAAGAGCCTAGCCCCATCACCTCTGGTCTCCTCCATCAAGTATTTATACGCCCTGATAAGATCCCCCTGAGCCTTCTCTGCTGTAGGCTGGACAGTCCCAGCCTCTCCCCATATGTCGGAAGCTCCAATCATGGCCCCTCAGTGGAGTCAGTCCAGTAAGTCCCCATCTCTCCCGTACCGGGGAGCCCAGCACCAGACATGGCACTGTGGATGTCTCGCAGCGTTGGGCAGAGGGGAGGCATCACCTCCCTCGACCTGCTGGAGATGCTCTGCCTAATGCAGCTCAGGTGGCTGCTGGCTGCCTTTGCTGCAGGGGCACATTGCTGGCTCACAGTCAGCTTGTCCCCCAGAACCTCAGCCAGGCTCCACCAGGACCCCAGGAATGCTGTGCAGCTTTGCTGCTCTGAGGTACAAGCAAAGCAAACGTGGTAGAAAGAGGTATTATCTTTTACTAGGCCAACTCAGGATGCTGGAAGAGGCAGACAGGAAGAATCCCAACAGTGAATGAAGCTAAAATGCCATCAGTGGAGGAGATCAGAGGAAATAATTTCTAATGAAATATACAAATAATCTGTGGAACTGCCCCGAGCCACTATGAAAGCAAACGGCACAAATCTCATAGACTATCCAGGGACACTCCAGCAAACAGGAAAAGCTTCTGTGTCTTTACTGGTAGGACTGCAGATCTAAGAAATCTTTATCCCACAGGACAGGACATGTGGCTCATAACCTGCCTAGACAAAATGCCCAGTTATCTTGAATTCAGTTTCCACATTCAAGCCAAACAAATGATCTCCTCCTCTACAAACCCGCAACACTGTCCACTCCCAGAAAAAAAGCGTCTTGCACTTGATGGACCACTGCTCTCAACTTCAAGGCAATTTCTGCGCTACTCCTGCCTTTATTGATTCAGGCTTCCCATTTTCATTAAAACAAGGAATTAAATCTTGTACTCTTGAACAGTGCTACAGTATATCCTCCAGCATTGCTGCTTGCAGCTGGCGTAACGGAACCAGCCACCAGACCCACTGCCAGTGCCCCAGACCCAGCCACGAGCAGGGTGCGAGGGGGAGCAGCGCAAGCGGAGCCATGTCCCACACTGAAGCTGGAAGGGTTCAGTACAGGCCACTTGAGCTCACTCTGCCAGGATCCACCATGTGCTTACTGATATTAACCGATCTCTGGAAACTCCTCACTTTAGGCATGACCTGTTTATTTTACCTATTCTTTAAACAATACACATGCATGGGTTTTGCTTTTAGTTTATGACACCAAAGATACATAGCTTCAGATACATGTGTGAGCTGCTTAGCTACAAAAGGCTATACAAATTGTCTTCAAACTACTCGAAGAGCACGTATTTACCAAGATGACAGTGTATTTGCAGAGGTGTGGGTCTAGCCCTATTATAACTATTTCTTCAAGCCTTTGTTTTAGCAGCAGTATTTAACTCCTACATAAACCCTGAAATATTCAAATAAACAGAAAGATAAATATAATAATAAATAACAGTAGATGATAATCTAATAATAACATAGATAATAAACACTTTACTCAATAAAAGACAGACACAGGGATATCAAATGGAGCAGTTACACCTGGGCACCATTAGCAAGCTGCCCTCTGGCAAAGAAGGCAACCCCCACAGCGGGCTGCATCAACAACCATGCAGCTAGCACTGGGATGAGTGATCCTTCCCCTCTGCTCAGCACTTGTGTGAGCACATCCAGAGTGCCGTGGACGGTTTTGGGCTCCCCAGTCCATGACAGACATGGGTACACTAGAGCATGGTCCAGTGGAGGCCACCAGGTTGGTCGGAGGCTGGAGGAACAGGTGGGAATCCATCACGTAGTGGTGATCGACTGCTGCTAACTATTTAGCTCCCAGACAAAGAACAATTTCAGATTGTATTCAAGCCCAGCACATATTAGTGTTTCATTGCTGACAAAGTGAAGTGCTCACAGTCAGTGTAAAACACACCAAGCAGCTCGCAGGCACGTGCAGCAAACACGCCTCCATCAACTCCTGTTTGGAGATCCGGGGGATCCTCTGGGCATCGATCTAGAGGAGCATCTGCAACTGGCTGAAGTCAGCTGAAACCAGCAGCATTGTTCTGTAATGCTCTTTCCTGCCAGGTAAATGGTGACTAAAAGGTGTGAAATTCCATACTGGCTTTGCAAATAGCCAAGAAAATCAAAGGAATTTCTTCCAAGTTACTCTCTCCAACTGGGTGTCCTACTAACCAGCAACGTCACATGGATAATGCATCAGAGTCAAGAGGAGATAACTCTGGGAACACAACTTTTGATAAGTATGGCTGAACAACCACTGCCAGCAGGCATCACCAAGATTGAATTGCACTGTAAATGTTCAAATGTGTGACCAGATGCTGGATTTTTACTGCTCATGAACTCCAACAGAAAGCAATTTCTTCCATCCACTAAAGAGTTGAGCCCATCACAAGACAACAAAGTAGTAGAGAACAGATACATTCAGCCAAAAATTGTCTACATTTAGTGGAAACCAGATCCAGCTCCCAGGTTTCTGGCAGGTAGATAAGACACCCCTTGGTGTCACAGTAGCCACCATGCTGAGCACATTGTGTTCAGCTCTTTTGTATTTTGTAGTGCCTAAACACAACTCTTACAGCTTCAAGTGTAACTCAGTGCTTAGACAATTACACAGTTATGCTTGCATTTTAAATAATATCATACACATCCCAGACAAATGTACAATTATGGTTGCATTGTAATAACACAGAAAAGTGAACTGTAAACCATGTCCACACACTCTAATGTAAAATTTTACCCAGCCCTACCTGTCTTATACCAGGAACACAGAATTCTACACTTGGTCACAAACTTGCCACAATCAAATCCCCTGCACAGCCCTTCCCTGTTTCTCTTTAGAGTGATTACTTGATGTTTGATATTTCCTAAGACAATTTTTAATTTAAATTGCTAGAAAATCCATACCAACTTGCATTTCAAAAGTACATATATGAACTGAGCAACAGATCCAGTGGAAATAGAGACCTATCCTAGAAATACCAAGAGGCTGTTAAATGCAGACGTTCTGGCAGGGAATATTTCCAAATAGCAGAAAGACTTGCCCAAGTTACAGAGTCTTTCTTTTTGTTTTCTAAACAATACTCATTCTGCATGGTATGGACATGCCCCTGACAGTGCTTTCAACTTTCTGCCTAGCAGCACCCTGGAATTTTTGAATTAACCCTGAAGGAAATTGAGCAAAGCTCAAGCAAACACTACACAGACCAGACCTCCTGAAAAAATCAGCATTTCACAGCCAATATTTATGGATTTAAGGATTAAAATCCCTGGGATTGCTGCTTGCTTTCTCATTTTCCATGAGCTTCTCCTCCTCCCCTTCTTTATGAAAACATCCTATTTTTTTTTTCCCCTCTTGATAATCTTCATAGAACACACATCTTTAGTACTGCACACTTGGTGTTGGACTACTGAATACGCAACACTACCCTAACAATACTTTCTGAGAAAGAAACCACAAGGTATTGGGAAGAATTTGCTGTGTTTTGTTGCTAATAAAATGTTGCTACATTTTATTCCCTCCTCAAAGGGTTTACAAAGCATGGGATTTGGGAATAAACAGGTCTCTTCTGCAAGTGCTCTGCATATGGAGCCACTGAGTTTCCCCTCCTCATGCATGCCTGTACGAAGGATTACAGTATTTCAGATGCTTTTCACCCCCCAAGCCCCTCCACAGCAATTTCCTCATGCCCACACGTTTCCTCCACCACCTTGCATCCCACTCTCCTCTGCAAATTACACCTCACATAAACATTGCTGGGTTACTTGCAAGTGGCACATGTTCATTTTCTCCTCCCTTCCTAATATAAATTTTTCTGCTAGCAAATATACAGAAGGGACAGGAAAAGCAAAACAGGAGGTCTTACCTTTTGATGGTCGTCTTTGTTTCGTTTGTAGAGAAGAGAATGTACCCATTACAGCACCCATTGCAAAAGCTACTTGTGAGTTTTTGGGGAGGATTTATTTTGGCTAGGTTTTTTTTTTTTTTTTTTGATTCTTCTCACCCCACACCCCCACCGCCAGTGAACAAAATCTATGTGAAATGCCCCCAAGCACAAAACAAAACAGAGGAAGTCAAGAGAAGAAAGAAAAGAAGAAAGGAGGAGGGAAAAAGCAAAGCACTGCAGCTCAGCGTTCAGCAAGCGTTCAGCTTTGAGGATTTTTTTTTTTTTTTTTTTTTAAGTCAACACACATGCACTGACTCACAGCCGGCTGCACTGTTATTATTCAAAACAGCTCCCCATCAAAATTTAAATGCTAGGTAGATTCCCTCAGACCAGAGCTGGCAGCAGATGCATCAAAATATTTACTGGAGCACAGCCACATAAACACACAGGCTAATTCTTCCTCCCGTTCCCTTATGGCTCCAACCAGCAGCCTGTAGGTCCAGCGAGGGAGCATCAGTGCATCTCTTCCAGTAAATACTAAACTGGAGTCCTATAGCCATGCTGAGAATCTCAGGGGGAGGCCAGGACTTTGGGCTGGGTACCAATTCGGAATGAATGGAAATCTTCTGAGTGGGAAACGATAGTGAGCGAGGCATCAAAGCCCCAGCTGCGCGGACTGCGTGCTCCTGCTAATTAAGAGTCTGACAGAAAGGTAGGAAGCAGCAATCTCTTAACAGTCTTCTCAAGCAGAAAAGTCAGGGGAAAATAAGTAAGTGCAATGGGGGAAAACAGAAAATTTCACCACAGTCCTTTTCCTGTGCATCCTTTCTCACGCACCCGAGCATGTGCAAGACAGTTGTTAATAACTTATTTTTCTGCAGAAGTATGTATGTGCACATCCTTTTTAAAGGGCATAAAACCAAGAAACTGTTGAAACAAAATTCTGCAAATGTCAGGTGGCTCAGAGGAGGTAGACAATTCCCGGCATTATGTTCAGTTCCTTCATATTTCAAAAATCAGCTACACATCTTGTTCTGTTTTCTCATAAGGTGGGATAGCAAGTGCCCAGGTACAGAAAGAGTTAAGTATACCGAGGCAGCCGTCAGAACCAGAATTAATTTGCTATTTGCACACGGTGACTGAGATTAAGGCAGCATCTGTGCAAATACTGTATTTGTCTGAAGAAATTCATTCCTACACCAGAGACCAAAGCACCTTGTCTCAACAGGTTTCCCCAGCTTTCCTCTAACTTTGGAGTAAAGATTTCATCAACCACAGATCCCAGAGCCCCCAGGATCATAAGCTGCACAGCACTGGTGTCCCTGGAGGTAAAGCCCCGTGTTACCTTCTGCTCGCACACTGCCAGCAATGATGTCTTTGCATGCACAGGTGTGTTTGCATCCCTTGTGTATACCAGCAAAGAGCTTTCAATTATTTGCTAGTCGCAAAAGGCATTACACAAAATGGGGTTTTTTTCTTCCTTCTTTTTTTTTCTTGTTTTAGAACTCAAAATACAGCAATTAAACTTTTTCTGAGCAACCTTCTGAGGTAAGGTCCTGTTTAGATGCCGAAATCCTGAACTGAAACGTATCGTTTTGCAGGAAGGTGCAAAGTGCCCAGGACTTGGGGCACACAGTGCTGCTGTTCTCATCGTTGGGGACCCCGTCTTGGCTTGTGGAACACCTCTGTCCTCCCCCAGGCTGGCCCATGGCTGTGGTCCTGCAGCCCATGGGTTAACAGGCTTCTCCAGCTGCCTGAACTCAGATGGGGTCCCTCAGACTAAGGTGATCTCCAAGGTGATCTCCACAAGCCACTGAAAAGCTGTATGAGATTCTTAAGCTCTTTTCTTATTTAAATATTTATGTTTATTTTATGAATATTTTATTTGTGTTTATACATTAAAATATTAGATAGGCTACAGTGCGCACATGGAAAACCACTGCTCTTGGTATTTGTGCACACAACAAAGGCTGGAGGGTGACCAGCGGCCACGGCAGATGTGCCCTCACGTAACAGCGGCTGCTTCATGCCATGGTTGCTCAGCAGCAGCTGAGGACGTGCGTGGATATGTAATTTCTCATGCAAACAGGGAGCAAAGAGAGTTGGTGGGGCTCCTGTTCGGCAGGCTGGGTTTGCACCCCCTTCGCCACCTCAGTGAGGCATCACTGCCCTTACTGGACATGGCTTCCATGACAGAGCCTCCACGGGTCTTGGAGCAGGAGCTGTGCTCCTGCAACTGATCAGTCACCCCTGGAGCTGGCCTTCACCAGTGGATGAGGGCTGTGGTGGTCCTGCCTTCCGGCAGCAGGAGGTCTCAGTGCCATCTCTGGACTCCTCTATTGGCATGAAGAGATCTAAAAGCATCCTACCTCCAAAAGGAACAGCTGCCACTGGGATGCTGCCTCTGCTCCCAGGCATGCTGTCTCCAAGGTGTCACCAATGGAAACCTCCTTAATCCAGGCAAAGTTGTCACTAGCAGAATTCAATGAACCACAACTCCTGTCACATCATCCACTTGCAAAACCACATGTTAATTGACTCACACAATGGGAAAAAGCATTATAGACCTAAGAGCTCCAAAGTAAATGGTTGCGAAGAGCTACATGGATTATCATAGAATCATTTGGTTGGAAGGTTGGAAAAGACCTTTAAGATCATTGAGTCCAACTGTAAACCTAACACTGCCAAGTCCACCACTAAACCATGTCCCTAAGCACCACATGTACACGTCTTTTAAATACCTCCAGGGTGACTCAACGACTTCCCTGGGCAGCTTGTTCCATTGCCTGACAACCCTTTTGGTGAAGAAATTTTTCCTAATATCCATTCTAAACCTCCTCTGCCACAACTTGAGGCCGTTTCCTCTCGTCCTATCACTTGTTACTTGGGAAAAGAGACTGACATCCACCTCGCTACAACCTCCTTTCAGCAAAAAGCACCTAGAAAGTAGCTGGCTTCAGGATTCCTTCTGACATTGTCTGGATCCCAGCCATGCAGAAAGAGCTTGGCCTAGGAGCAACAGATTAGACTGCCCATATGGTAAGATACCCTAGAAAAAAGTAATTTAGGAAGATAAAATTGCACCCCTGATGCTGCACTGTTGTTTACTTGAAACAGCATGGTATATGAAGGCGGAGGGCAAATGTGAATACTCATTTTTCTTTGAAACTTGAAAGAAAAAAAGATTTGTCTTGGCTGGAAACCAGTATTGACAGATCCCTATGAAATCATGGGGATAAACGGTTATATACATTCCTGTTTGTATGGCTCAAATATACAAGAATGGGGACAAGAGGAGGGACCACGTCTGATGAGCACAGTATCTCAGGTCACCAGTTCAAAAGCAGCTGCTTTCTCTCACAGCCAAAAATCAAGACCTCAAAGGAACAGAAGCATCATAAACACTAATGAATTAGGGTATTTGCCACAGGAGGCAGGAATTCTCTTTCCCCAAAGATGACCATCCAAATTTATCAATCTAAGAGAGAATACCTGAGACATAACAAGTGCTGATGGTCACCCTCTATCCAAGGAGCTCAATATTTTTTAGAGTATTTCCTTTAGAGCTAAGATGAAGACTGAGCTCTGACTGTGATGGTAAAATGCACAGTTCTAGCTGTGTGGGTACCTAAGCCAGCATCCTGGGTGAGAGCTGCTATCAGAGGATCAAAAGTACCTCGGGGAAAGGAGATACCATATTGTACCGAACCTGACTGCAGCCCCCAGTATTGATTTGCAGTGGTCCAGAGACCAGCAGCTGCTCACTTCCCAGTGCAGTGAGAAACCCCAGCTGCACATCATGGGGCGCTCTCGGCACAATTTACACACAGTTCCCAAGCCTTTACTTGCACAGCTGAAGGTAGTGGCAAAATACTGTACAAAATTGTAGCAGTTGATAAGTCACGGTGGGACTCGATGATCTTAAAGGTCTTTTCCAACCTAAATGATTCTATGAAAGTAGTTGTATTCTATGATGCCTGTGCTGTGCCTAAACCCATCCACTTTCCCACAAAAAGTTCACCTAATGGGTCACTTCTGTGACTGTCCCAGCAGTCACTGCTAAGAAGGGAAGAGCCCCTGGGGGAAAGGGCTGTGAGCGCTTCACACAGGTGACAGGCAGACACACGCTAGGCACACACAGATACAGCAACACATGAAAAGTGTTCCTTGGGGTATGCCTCTGCCCCAACAGAAGCCTGTGTTTGTACGCAGCCAAGCACTCAATGCTGGGTGCTGATCCCCCGAGCTAGATAGGCAGGGCAGACGTGTCCCTGCGGGTCACCACTAAACCATCAGCATTGTCCGCCAGCGATTAAACCCCATTCCATCCTTTTACCACTACTGTATACTGTATCGTAATAAATTCTGTCTACTGGCTAACAAAATCATGACTTAATACCATTCACTGACACTCTTCCCAATTTCTTTACACCTCTTAACTTCATACAACTGCATTTAATAAGCATCAGAGCAAAGCAGACAGACACTGGCAGTGATGTAGGTGCTTATTCGTTAGATATAGCCAGACGGTTTGGTCAGAATAAGTAGTTCATTATTTTTAATAAATGCAAATATAGCATCTTCATTTAGGGAGTCATACCACCAGCTAGCTAATATCAATACAGGATGGAAATCTCCTGGGAGCAAGGACACAGGAATTGGTACAGCTCTGCTCCCTGACACAGAATCAGGTCCTCTTCCCACTAAAGACAACAACTAGTGCGAAATGGAGCTGGACCACACTTGCGTTAAATCTATCCTGAACTACGCATTTCTGGTTATTTTTGTGGGTATATACAGGAAAGTAGAGGGGGAGGATGGTTTTTTCATCATGCAGAAATGTGGACCGTTGCCAGGCGAAAATACCCTTCCTAAGCACAGTATCTAGGGATGCAATCTCTGATTTATCAGCCATCCTCTCACTCAAGGCAAAGCTGGCAACGTCAATCTGTAGGACTAGCAAGGGAATGCTTCAGACGTACCCAGATTTTAAAACTTGAGGCATTGGTGAAATTCATTCTGTTTTTTTTTTTTGTCTCCCAAAGTACAGCAATGAGCATTTGCATAATAGGAACACAAATAAAACCTGAAAACTGCCTGTTTATAGCAAGCCCTTGTCATTCGCTCTGTATCTATCAGCTTTGAGTGCTTCCAGGTAGGTTCTGCTTTAAAAAGCCTAAATAAAGCTGGAAGTGACTGATTCCTTTCCCCTGCTGGGTATTTTAGGAATGAGACCTAGGCAGCATTGGCCAAAGTTTGTTTCTATGTGCTTAAGACTAAAGGAATTTCATCTTTCATATTCCTGTAACTAACACTTGTTTCAGGAAGCATTTTACATTTACCCAACAAGGAGTGCTTTGCTTTAAGGCAGAGGTGACTTTCTGTTCACCTGAGCAACTTTTTTCTTGAGGCTGATATGTAAACAGGGTCCTTCCAACAAGCAACTGAGAGTGTACAAGTAGCAGAATGAGAGCTGGGCTGATGCCACATGGGCACCGACATGGAAATGCCAGGGCTCCTGCTTTCAGCTGTGTCCACTCAACTGTAGCCTGGTCAGGTGTTTGCAACTGGGACCCACCAACACCGGCCCAATTGCCACTCACTGCTCTGGTGCAAAACCACCTCTAGCCATGGCAATAAGCTGGGGGCCCCCAGCAACAAACATACAGTTGCTCCTGTGATGCTGTGGGCATGGATTCCTCCACGAGGGATGGAGGCGGGAGCAGGAGACATGAATTTTGCATCAACTGCACAGGCATTGATACGGCAGCCCCCTAGCAGAAGCTGCTCAGGCACCACTGAGAGCTGTCCACAGGCTCTTGCCCTCTCTTCCATCTCTCTGATTTTTGAAGCAGTTCGTGAGACACTGAGACTTGGCCAGCCAGGGGGAAAAAAAATTTCAAAAAAAAAAATCAAAAGCAAGAAGGAAAATGTTCCTTTTCTAAGAGAATGAAATGAGAGTTTCTGTTGCTTAGCAAATTTTTAACCCGTTGCTGTCCTCAGCTGTCTATGCCAGAACATCCTCTGCCAAGCCCTTTGCCTGACCCTAAGTCCAAGGCTCTGCAGGAGACCTGGCAGGAGCATTTCTGAGCCACAACCAGCCCGATCGCCAGAGTCACTGCTTGCTTGGGGGTGAGGAGTTACAAAGAGCGCATCTACCCCACCATGCCGGAGCACTCCAGATGTTCCCCCAGCATCACCGAAGGACTCATCCCTCAGGTCATCCTGCTGCTGACGCTCCAGGCAGCAGCACTCCACACAGTCACAGACCGACTAAGGAAGACCAAGGTGCAAAAGCATGGTAGGAAATGAATAAAAATAGCTCCAGCTGGACCCTGAAGAGAAGAGGGAGAAATCATCACCATCACGACCACATGCATGGAGCTTGGGATACTGACAAGCCTCCATAGTGCAGACCCCCAGACCAAACCTGCAGGACTCCAAGGACCAGAAGAAAGGTGAGCGCACCATTTCTCTTGCAGTAGTTGTCATTGTTTTCCTTTTCTTTACACCTATGCTATTTTAAAAAATAAAAATAATTCTTTGATTAGCCTCCTAAGGTTTCAATTACACTAACCAGTACATTTAAGGTGTGTTTCTTTACTACACATTTATATTAACTTATCGAAATTGTCCCAGTTCAAAGCAGGAAGGCAGACAGCTAAGAATAGTCCACCCACCAAACAAACACACACAGCTACTGCAAAGACCTACAGGGATAAATTGAAGCAGCATGGGACAATCTGCTCTGCCACTGGAAGCCAGCTTGATCACAGAGAGACCAAGATGAGGCAGTTTTTTGCTGGTCTGTAATTCGCCATGTATGCATTTTTTTTCCCATCACCTATTTTTTGGGAATGTTTCTTCCAAAAAAAGCAATAACACACAAGAGCCTAATTTCATCCTCTTTTTCTTCACTCATGAACCATTATAATAACAAGAATGTTTTCAAAGAAATCTTTTTGCTCTTGGTAAGGACAAGGTAGCAGAACAGGAGCTATTAAAAGATTCATTACTGCACCTCTACAGGCCTAAAGCAAATTCGCATGCTAGCTAAGCTTTGCCCAATCTCAAAAGCTAGAGGTCCTCCCTTCCATTTTGATGGAAATGTATTTTTTATGACATGAAAGCCAGTGAATAATAATGCAGAGAAATGAGATGGAATAGATGAGGCTTAAAGCTATGGGATCATCTAGATTTTCATGTAAATAAGACACTGACAATATTAAAGTGTTGGAAAGCCACTTGCTTTCCAGTCTATAGCAAATACAGCTATGCAAAACCAAACAAAATAAATGTGATGATCACTTAATGCCACCAAGCAGGGAACAAAAAGCCAGGTGTTGAGGTCTGAGCCATAAGGGGTGCTCTTCCTCCTTAACATCCCAAGAAGGAGAGCAGAGAATGGAGCTAGCATTTTGCATCCTATTGTATTCAGAGTAAGCAGTCAAGCGCCCATCTCCTGAAATCAAGATCAGATGTTCCTGCTCTGGCGTTTCTTCTTGCAAATACCAAAACAGATCACCGCTGCAACAGCACATAGGTATGCATGGACATATATGTTTATGTACTTAAAGGAAATAAAAAGAAAAAAGACCAAGGTATTGTTCTGCCTATATGAGGTAGCATAGTGAGAACTGGAAAAAACCCTACATTATTGTCTGCTGGTTGTCCTTTGTTATAGTAATAAAACTGGGCAGAACTCCACAGAGCAGACCTAATGTTTGCCCTAAGGATGTCACGCTCTAAAATAGGTAGTTGAGAGCTCAGGAAGGGAACACTTCACATTTCTAGTGACAACTTCAACAAAACATGAGGTAGATACTGGTTTATATCTTTGGCTGGAATATTTCTTCTGTAAACAGGGGGAGACTGTTTCCAGATAAAAACCTGAAAGAACAGGAGAGACATGAAACCTGGGCAAAACACTCGCCCAAAGGGTGGCATGGAGAAAGAATTGAGAGCAGGAGAGGAGGGATGCTGTGGGAGCACCAAGTAGGGTCAGCCTGCACACTGCTGCCAGCGGGAGGGGGTGAATGCTGACAGATGGGCAGCAGGACACTGTGCTGAACCTGTAAAGGTGACAAGAAGAAACTTCAGCCAGGCAGAGGGTGAGAGAGGCAGGAGACGATCAGAAAAGACTGATGGCATTGGTGTGCTAAACTAAAAACGGAAGGTGGTGAACAACAGTGATGTGAGCCCATCTGGTAAAAGGATGGAGCTGAGCAGAGGCCAGGAAGAAGAATAGGAAACAGCTGTGCTGCTTCCCAAAACACAAGGCTTCAGCAAGGAAACTGTCAGTAGAAGGTGCGGTTTAGTGATAGGGAAACAGAAAAACTGGAAGAATTTCCTAACAGCATCCACCCGGGAGGGGAAGACGGACGGGGTTCAGTCCTGAAACCACACTGCAGAGCCAGAGTGCTCAGAGGAAGATCATCTGACACAGCCAAGGAAGCCCGGGAGGAGGTTGAATGCAGAGGAATCAAGAACTGCAACCTTTTGTTCTCAGGATGTCATTACAGTAATGCCTGAGGATGAAGAAAGCTCACATTTCAGTAATGAAAACCATCTATTACCCCATGAAATCTGTTTGAACACTGTGCTGAGTGAAGTCTTGCCTTTCAAATTTATAAAATCCATACCTGAGAAACTTCAAGATGGTTTGAAAACACTGAGGAATATTAGCCAGAACCACCAGGCCACAGAGAAGGCTGAGAAGCAGGACATCACCACTGCACTGTGGCAACTGCACCAAAAAGAGTTAATGTCATTTGAAAAGTAGTATATGGATATGAATGTAATGCGTTAAGGCATCTTGTACATACAAAACAAAGCTTTTAAAGGGAATTTTGGCAGCCAGTGATAATGGAAGATCCCACAAGTCTTTTCCCTTTGCAGGAATAGAGACCAGGGCAGAGATGCTGGAGCTGCATCACACCATGTCCCACAAAGCCTGATCGAGACTGGCCTATGTAAGGGGAATACAATAACCCAGCTGCCAGGGAGGCATTTAGTCCCACTCCCTGTGATGGCACTAGCAGCGGCAATGGCAATATTCACAAAATAGGCACTTGGCTCCTTGATGTTCCCAGCGGCGTTTTTAGCAGCCAACACCAAGTACCAGGTACATGCACAAACCCAAAGCTCAGTAAACAACCTTTTTATCTTAATACATAAGCATTTCTATCCCATCCACAGCCTCTACAAACATTACAGAGGAAGTTACAGCTAAATTAACAGGCTCAGCGTGACGTACATTGCAACCAGAGCAGATGATCCCGGGTAAACGTGTCCTGGTCGTATGCATGATGACAAGGACATCTCTCCCAACAGCTGGGACAGGCAGTGCCAGAGCATGGCATGTACGTGCTCTCCCTTGCTCACACACCCAGCGTCACCTTGGCATTGTTTGTACTTACAAACTAAGCAAGCTGAGCGACAGACAGGAATTCAACGGTGTTTTGTTCCCAGCAGCATTAAAGAGAATATGTCAAAACTATATAAAGGATGTGAACAACAAATGTCAATCCAGGTTAGCAGCCATTTTCATTTCTGTTGTGATAATGGTCAAAGAAGCTTTACTGAGAAAGTAAAAGTAAGTTTTAATTATTCTGTATTTCTATGGATGACCGATAAACTGACTGAGGAGAAGAGGGTGGAGAAGACATTCAGATGATCTTGGATCTCTCTTCCTTCTGCTTTAGCACACTTCAAAGGAATGTGCCAAACTAACCACATGTAATTCAGGTCATTGAACAGATGCACATACCACTGGGTAACTAATGCGGAGAGTTAACCAGCTATTTTTGTTTCACATTTCACTTGTCACCATAGGGTCTTGTAAAAGAGAACAAGAGCAGCCATTAGACACCCCTAGGTAAGTTCAGGTCATGTCAAGTGAAATCACATCAGGCGAAAAATATGCTAAATAAAATGATATTCAGTTTGTACATTTGTGCTGTTTCATTCTGAACGTGCTACGAATGCATGACAGGCACGGACGTTTGCCTGGCCAGGTCCTGCGAGAAGGTGCTCTAGAAAAGTCAGAATTATTAGTTTTCTAATTATTAATGGTATTATGCTTTCACTGAAATGACATAAAACATGCATAGCATCATTTCATAACTTTCAAAATAAGCACAACTTTCTTAATGAAGATTCATAATTTTATGTTTATGTTCTACGCTGTAATCCTTCCTGCTGGAAAAAAAAAAACCATGATAGGATTATTCTACTAAAATGTGTGCTGCTTTAAGCTGGATAAAACAATGCATTAAAATGGAGATTAGCTTAGCAAATTTCATTATGATAAGGTAAGCACCAACACCTCCCAAAATCAGATCCTACACACCAAACAGTCAGGTTTATGTCTCTGAATTCTCCACCCTGCAAATGCACATCTTCTGATGCTCCACCTGTTCAACCCACTTACAGTAAATTAAGAGTTTGGTTTTGATACAAAAGAGCCCCTCAGTACATTAGCATCAGTCTAGCATATTGCCTAGGAATATTTTGATTCCTTGTTAATGTGCACTGAACTCCACTATTTTTGTGCAAGATGGAGCAGGCTCTTCGCTGCGTACTGGACATAAACAGGCCTTGAAGTTAAGATGTAGCACCTGCCCCGAATACCCAACTAAAGCCAGATTATATCCGATACCCTGCTATAGCTACAGCAGCCCCAGACAAAAGCAAGCTTAGGAACAAATGTCAGATGTGAGCAGGGCAGTGGTTTACCAGTATCTATGCAAGCAATCATGGGAAATCACATCGTCCCTATGGAAACCTCAAGGTCTGAGACATGTGCAATGATTACTGCCAGCAGTTAGTATACTGAAGTCATTCACCAAATTAAAACGAAGATTAAATTGCACCAGAAAAATCATACTCCAGTTTACATACACAAGCAAATGTAAAATTTACAAATAAAGGTAAATCAAGTGGGACTGGGGGTGACTGAGAAAGTAGCGTAATAGTGGGATCATTAAATTGAAACCTCCTTACCACAGGACCTATGCGACAAAATAGGGTTTGTTCTACAGTGGTGTTCACAGGAACAAAAAACCTCATTATTTCCGGTAGCTCCCAAGTAGTTAAAATCACTGACATTGTACATTTTCACTAAACATTTTCAGGATTGAAGAAACCCTGAAATCATAATGAGACCCAAATCCTTCCTACCTTTGACCACAGGAAAATAGCAGACTTTTTGAAAAAAAGGGTTTGGAAAGTCTGTTTCTTAAGCAGCTAGTTTTTATCTAGATTTAGTTGCATTATAACATGGCAGAAGTACATAGAACTATGAAGTTAAGATGTGAAAAATACAACTCTAAGACTCAAGAAATCTTGACAAATTTAGAGATGTCTGCATTTTGCAGAGAACTACCTGTTGTGCTGCTTTTGGCTGAGGTAGGCTTAGAGTTAATTTTCTTCATAGTAGCTAGCATGGGGCTATGTTTTGGATTTGTGCTGGAAACAGTGTTGACAATATAGGGATGTTCTAGTTATTGCTGAGTAGTGCTCACACAGAGTCAAGACCTTTTCTGCTTCTCACCCCACCCCACCAGCAAGCAGGCTGGGGGTGCACAAGGAGCTGGGAAGGAGACACAGCTGGGACAGCTGACCCCAACCGACCAAAGGGATATTCCATACCGTATGATGTCATGCTTAGCATATAAAGCTGGGGGAAGAAAGAGGAAGGGGGGTACGTTCGGAGTGATGGTGTTTTGTCTTCCCAAGCAACTGTTACATGTGATGGAACTCTGCTTTCCTGGAGACAGCTGAACACCTGCCTGCCGATGGGAAGAAGTGAACGAATTCCTTGTTTTGCTTTGCTTACGTGCATGGCTTTTGCTTTACCTATTAAACTGTCCTTATCTCAACCCACAAGTTTTCTCACTTTCACCCTTTTAATTCTTTCCCCCATCCCGCTGCGGGGGGAGTGAGCGAGAGGTGGTGTGGTGCTTAGTTGCCAGCTGGGGTTAAACCACGACACTGGTTTTGGGGAATAACTGCAATGTCCCTGTAATGTGTTTTTCTCAGCAGTACCAGTGAGTATTTCCATCTATAACTCCATCTTAACTTCATTTATGTGAGAGAATTCACATTAAGGTCGCAGCAGATGAAGAATGCTTCCAATAAAAGGGATATATGCCATTCCTATAGTGCTAGCTGGTAGACTGAATTATTATTATTACAATTATATAACAACTTTCATCTTGAAGCTGAAGTGCTCCCCAAATCACATCATTGGTGACAGTTATTTTCAAATTCTGTCCAATACACCAATCCAGATACTCTCTGGAGTTATTAACTAATTAAAAATATTCCATTTCAAGAAGTACCGATGGTAGGGTGGGGACAGCTCCAACACAAACTGTGGCACTACCTCCACTGCTGGCAGCACACTGCTGTGTGCAACAACCCCAACTAAAGCAAATGGACGTAAAACTCAAATGCAGATATTCAGGTCAGAATATCTATACTCTTTTTAATTAACCCAGTCAAGGGTATCTTCAAAACTGAGTATCATCACTTTTTGGAACATAATGCTTTTAAAGTGGGAGTTGAACCAGCCACGCTGGTGAAGTAGGATTTCTTGTAGCCACAGAAGGGCTGACAGGGAAGCAGTGTCCCCGCTGTGCTACCAGGGCCAAACCCTCAGCTGGAGAAAAGGATCAGTGCGCCGTGCCAGTTCAGGACACTATGCTGATTCCACGCATACAAAGAAGTCAGTCCTGTGTTTCCACACCTCATGCATAGCCACATGACAGATATATATGGACAAAACATGAAATTTCTGTTTGCAGAATAAAATTTCCAAAGCAAACACAATTCCTGTCTTGTCCATCAGGTGCTTTTCACACATGCAGAAAATTGTACTGTTAATTTTGCCTTTTTTTTCCCTCTATCAGTGTCCAGAGCATACCTTCCAGTAGCCTAAGAAGTTGACCCATACTAGATTAGTGTAAGTAGTACATAAAATTCTCTTATTTGTTACCGGAGACTCATTTCAACACGCAAACACAGACTGCACGTACACCAAGAGTGGGCACTAATCTTCTTTGGGCAAAGCAAGCATCTACAGCAGCAAATACACCATTAACCAGTTGTTGTCTGACCCATTTGGTGTTCTTGCAAGCAAGCCAGTGTTTTATTCCTATGCTGGACAATGGGTGAGTGATTAACTTTCCCATAGATCCCCTCCTCAGTAAAACCCTGCTGCTAATCCATACGGGGCGGGGATTTCTGCATCTCTGCAGAGTAGCAGGGTGTAACTGGGAATGCCTCTCAGTGGCAGAAAAGCTACACAAACCTTTGCCGTAACACAGAAGGGTATGTTAAAGAGCTAGATGACTATGGCATTGGCACTTTTCTCATGAAGCTGATGAATAACTTCATCAGGCGCAGATCAGTAAATTCCAGTCAACCCTTTGTTTTCTTTCCAGGTCCCCTCCATTTGGCTTCTCCAGAAGACTTATTCCTTGGTTTAGATTTAATTCTTGCCAAAGGAATGACGGCAAATAAATTAATAGCAACTTATTGGAAACAAACCTTCAGCAATCCTCTTTTGTGAGCTATGAAGATTATCATCAAGATTTCATTAATCCAGTGGAAAAAGCCCTGGCATAAAGCGGCCATCAGGAATCTGGAAGATGCAGGCTGGCTCACAGCTGTGGCTGCTGCATGCCTGACCCAGGAGTGGGTCCTGAGGGCAGAGGAGGTCCTGGCTGCTGCTTCTCTGTCCCCACTTTTACCCTCCCGCTTTACAGAAGCCCCTGGAGTGACCTGTCCCCCGGCACAGCCAGTTAATACAAATTGCAAGTAAGTTTGTCTATGAACAGAGGCAGAGAGGGACAGGCAGACATCAGTTTTAAATTAAATATGCCAACCCTAACTGAACAAACACAGAAAAGTATTATGCATGAGGTTATCATTTTCCCAATGACATTCAGACTACAGTACCATTTTAAAAACTGAAATGCATACAATCTTCTCTCCTTAATGCATCTAGATGAGAAAGTCTAATATTTTCCTGATCTTCCACATGGAAAGATAAGAAAAATTCCAAATTCAGCACTAGAAAAAAAATGGGAATAAAGGTTCACTGCTTCTGATCTTAGTGGAGTCACGGGCTTCATTGCTGTAAGGTACAGCACTAAAAAATACTCAAATACAGTCATTCCTCGTTCCTGCTGTGCATATCAGAGCATTCCAGGAACTTAAATCCAAGACTCGCCTAACCACTTACAATGAAACACCTACCAGGATGCACTGACCCTTCCTAGCCTTCTAATATGGGGCTGGCAATCTAAACAAAGTAGTGTCATGTAATAACTAGGGATTATTTCCAATGACATGGGAAGGGAAGAAAAAAAAAAACACACACCACCACCAAAAAAACGTGAAACAAAGGGGGAAAAAAAAAAAAAAGAAGAAAAAAAAAAAGCAGCAGCAGAAGACATCCCTGTTGCACCAGGATTGGCCCAATTCTACCAGAACAAATTTTGGAGAAGGTAACAATGACAATTTCATAAACTGCTGAAATTTGAGTGTTACACAACAGTTGAGAATATTCTATATTTTTTTGGCATGAATCTTCAGTGTTCATTCTAAATATGCATTTGCGGATAACAGAATGATCTCCTAAGTCTCGTAGTTATTTTTCTCCTTGCTGCCATTTACATGAAGATAGAGACTCAGATCCCAAATTGAAATTTAGATTATACTTTGCCAAATACTTAAGGTATACCTAAACACACATATAGCTATTGTTCTAGAAACTGGATATAGAAAAATACATGTATATGCACAGCTGCAGGCTTACCCTAATAAACAGAGTGCTTGCACCGATGTTCATAGTACTAGGCAGTGAAAATACAGGTCTGCTTACATGTTTATATATACACAGTGCTGCATAAAATATATATGTGGAGCTAGTTCCTAGTCCAAAATGCCTGAAGGAGCTGTATGCAACTTTAAGTTGAATTAAAAGTGTAACCTAACTAGCCCGGGGTCTAAAAGATGTACAGATCCCAAAGAACCACTCTTTCAGCACTGAGCTGCAATAGAAGAAGTGCTTGTGTCAGGGCTAATCCTGGCCTATTGCTGAAGTTCTTAATTTGAAATAAAATCCAAGTCCAAAGGGGCTTTTCCACTCATCTCTACTTTGCATATCAGCTCAGTGGGATAGAGGTTATAAAGCTACAACATGATATATCTTGTGGCAGAGAAAAAAATAAAAATAAAAATGAGTAATGAAAAGCATTCCTCAATTTCATTTCTTGTCATGTTGGCAAATAAGCAAACCTTTCTGGCTGTAAATCCATGCTGGTTAGAGAACTGATGCACCGTAAATCTAAAACGTTGGGACTTGTGTTCTGGTTGTTATATGGCCATTCAAAAGCTATTTCTCCATTGTTTCTTAATGACAAATATTTGTTAAAATTATTTTTCATACCTTCCTATCACAGGCAAAATAACCGTACCTAGCATTTAAATTATGGCATTCAACAACCTTGCTTATGCTAATTGATACTAAATATATTAACAAGGCATGGATTAGCATAACATAAGTATTCACACGTGAAAAATGACTGGTCCAGACAGAGGCAAGAGACATCATCAGCAACACATGCATTTGAAATTGTTCCACCAGTACACCAAATCCAACTTTAATAACATTTAAAAAGGGATATCATATATTAAATGTACTGTGCCACGTCATAGATAAACCTGAAAAAGAGCTCACTGCTTTGGTGATGAGCAGAAAATCTCTCCATTGGATGAAGTTACAGAAATCCATGTGCAGCAAGGGTAGAGACTAACTATTGCTGAGAAAAGCCGTTTTCCACAAAGAGCTTACATGCCTTGCCCCTGCAAGATGCTGACCACAGGTCAGGAGATGGGAAAGGAAAGGGTCCAGCACTAGAAAGCAAACTCCATAAGCAAACAAACCATTACAAGCAGCAAACTTGGAACAATTTTAGATAAATTCTACTCGTGAACCAATGCCTCCATATTTCACATGCACCAATACCAAATCTTGCCTCCTTTACTAATCAGCATCCAAATATCTGACACTCACTCTTTATCTTGTTCTCAATCTAGAAGACCAGTCTAATGCTAACCTCAGGTCCCTGTTCCTGGTGTTCCTCTGTGTCCAAGGTCAGACAGCAATAAAACTGGAATTCAACATGTACCAAAGGCAGCTGAAAGAAGGAGCACAGGGCTGAGCTGTAGGGCATCATGTGGGAGGATGAGCTAGATAAACAAAATACCCGACAGGTTTGTTAAAGCCAGGCTTTGCCTTTAGTCTCTCTGTCAGACGCGCCCACAAATTAACAGCACATTAAATATTGAACTGGGGCAGGGAGAGCGAGCACATGTAAAGAATGAAACAAAAAACAGGAGAGAAGGATTAAAGTTTTTTTTTTAAATTATCTGATCCTTGGACTACCTGAGGTTGATTAAGCATCACTTCATGAAGGTAGTCTTCCTGGAGCACTGGGAAGCATCACGTTCATTACATTTTGGCTGATCCTGGGTGAATGTAATTTCCTCCAGCATTTCCTCCCCTCCTCGTGGCAGGTTGCAATCTTTCTGGTGTCTGACCTCCGCCTTGCCAGGTGAGCACCGAGGTTGAGAATTCATCAAATCCCTCTGAGAAATGTCTGCTGCTTTTGTCCATAAATTGCTTTTGGAAACCCTGCTGAATTTTCCAGTGATTTCTTGTTCTTTTTGTGCCTGAAAAATTTAGAGTTCTTTAACTTTTTCTGCAATCTTCTGTTCTCCCTTCAGCTTTTCTTTGCAGTCATCTTCTACATTGTGCTCAGTGCTGTTCTTCGATCTTCTGATCCTTCTTTTGTAATTACATCTAATGCCTCCACTCACCAAAACCTTTCTGAAGTTGTTTTGGGAGGTTGAACTTTCTTAGTTAAAAAAAAAAAACAGTAGAGACATCAGCAAGGAATTCTTTTAAGTGTGTGGTTAAGTAACTCAAAGATATACTGCAATTTTCGGGTAGAAACTTGGATATATTCTGTATTGATGACACTGTCCTTTTCATATTTATTGCCATTCCATGCATCTAGTATTTGCACAAAAGCTCTTGATTGGTGCTTCTGAAGCCAAGAGAATAAGTATTTACTGAGAAGTACCTCTTGAAAATAGACAAACTACAAAACTAATGGGATAAAAATAAATAAATAAATCTGTTTTTCAAGTATCAATATAGACCCAAAAGGTATGGTGACTTAATTTTAGGCCTACTATTTGTTAAGAAAATGCCACGTAACTCTACTCTTTTTGAACTAGTGTCTTTATTAAACAAGTGAGATGTGGGTATCTGGAGCAAATTGATTTGAGAAAGTCACTGTCTGAAGCATGTGCTAAAGAGACCGTCACAATGCGATAACTTAAACAGCACTAGGTAATGGGAGTAGAAACTTTATCTTAGTGATAAAGGGCTGAAAGGATTTAAGACTTTTTCCAAATCCCAAACCAGGCACTTTGTTGTTTTTAAACATTGACTTAGTAAAACAGGTAATTGTTTTTTTCCAATATAACTGATTCCCCCCTGCCCCGACTGCAGCCGCCACTCCAGCATCACTCTGAGAGCACCTTCTACTGTGCACAGCCTTGGGCACCCAGGCTTCTGCATGCCTCACCTTGAGATTGCTCTTGACGATGAAGTTGTATAAAACACTGTTACCACTCCTTCAAATTCAATTCCAAAGGACACCTAAGCCTCCCCTTAATTTCCATGTGGCGTTGCTTTACAGTGAGTTTTATTAGCCTGCCAGGGATTACAAACTGGAGCTCAAGTTAACACAACTCGCCAGCTGCTAATATATTTACACTGCATGATTCAAACATTAGTTGGTGGTGTAGCAGCTCTTGCACAAGCTAAATTAATTCTGTAGTAATTAATACAAGCGGGGATGGCTCAGGTTAACTCAGCAACAAAAACAGAGCCCACAGGACAATTTACATAAACATACCTCAGGCAAGGAAACTCTTCCTTGTGGGTAGATGAGCGGGGCTTCTTTTCCCATGGAGATGATGTTCTGGCCTTGAAAATACCGCTGAGACAGTTAGGGGACATGTTAAGGGGGTATGTCTGCTTTTCCCTTCAGAGAAGGTGGAAAGACTGACTTGTGGCAAGAGGGGAGGGAGGTATCTTTCGGACCGAGCCTGACCCATGGCGCACTGCCTGCCTAGCGAGCCCGCACACAGGCGGCCAGGCTGAATCAGGGCAAACAGCCCCTACATGATTGTGTAGGAAATCACAGGAAAACAGGGTGAATGCAAACTACTGTTGTTTTGAACATGTAAATAAAGGTCTTTGACACGCCCTGCTTCACCCTCCTCAGGCTCCTTGTGCAGTAAATGCTGTTTTTCTTGGCTGCCAGAGAAAAGACTTAAGTCTTGATAACTGCCTCCTCTAGGCACACCAGACCCTTAACGAGGATCACCAGGCAGAGGCATTTCACTTTCCAGTAAATACAGTCTTGACCAGCAGTAATACTGTAACAAGCCATATTTTCCCTCCTGATTGCATATGTAATCAAATACTCGCTCTCACTTTATGTTTAATGACAGCGACTCCAAAGAATTCAAAGAGCTATTTTGGTTGTAATATTTTCTAATTGTTTCCCTCGGGAGGTGGAAAGACTTCAACTAGATGTTGAATCACAGCTTCATCACTACTTTGAGGTAGGTAATATGCAACTTCAGATGTACCACAGTTAGTCCCTGCAATTAATACTTCCCTTTCCTTTTTTGCTATGAATATAATTTTCCTGCAGCCTAGTTAAGTGCTGTAGCCTGCTTTATTCCATCACTGGTGAGCTATCGAACAAACCAGTACAACAGACCAACATTGTCTTTTCTATAGTATTACAGCTTATTGCTGATTTAATTGCAAAATATCTGGACTTGTTGATTATGAGTTAAAGACTGTTCCAGGTCCAGGAATGCTGGGATCAACACATCCAACAGGTCAAGACTGCTACTGCACAAGGGCTGTTAAGTTTGCTGACGTGTTTTTAAAGTTGCCACTTGCCCTTTCTCCAACTTGACTTTCAATATAGCAGACCTATGTTGGGTTACTACTTACATCACTTATCCAGACCAAGCTGAAAGCATGAACAAATAAGTAACAGACACTACCTTGATTTCTTCACTGCACAAATGACAACATCAAACCCTGCCACATTTACAGAACCCACAGCCACATTTATCTCTGCGCTAATCTGTCACAAAGTAAAAAACCATTTCATTTTACCCCCCAAGACCCCAGGTAATTACTTTGCTAGCTTAAACAGGTTGTCTCTTCTACCCTTTTGTCTTTATGGCATCAGCTTTTAGCCAGGTAACAATCTTTTTAGCTTATTAAATAGTAATGGATGTATAAAAGCTCAATAGTTCAGGACAGCTTCTTGGGGAACTGCCTGTCAGAAGTGCAGGTGAGGGGAATGGAGCAGCCTTGATCACTGCAATGAAGGTGCCTGTCAAAAGCACCCAGCCTGTAGGCCCTTGACTTTCTGTGGCTTGTGGATCATGCTCTACTTTAGGTTTAGTCCTGTGGGAGAATTTTGTAAAAACCCCTATTAACGTGGGATACTTAGGACTTCGGACATCAATTTACTTTTAACCTGTGTTCTGCATCTTCAGAGGATAATGGGATAAAGACAGTCCCGCGGTCTGTCACTTGAGGGCCTTTTATGTATAGTAAACGTGCTACATGACAGAAGAGACATACAAGGAAGACAGGAGACAGCCACTGCACGTGGTGAATGCTTACAGAAACCCTTGTGCTGCTGGCATAAGGATGCAACACAAACATGCACACTAAGACCGCACCAGCCAACTGCCCTGGGCTTGTTGGATCCCACTGACATCTTCTTACGTGTGATTAGGCAGCAGCCTAGACCTGCATTTTGAACTGACATATCATGAAACCAACATTCACCAAGAGGTTTAGTTCTAAAATCCAGCTGAAGACTCCTTAGAAGCAAATCTGAAGACCTTCACTCATATAAAGCAATAACAAATATTTCAGACTTGCAGAAGCTGAGGATTAACTAAGCGTAACATTAGTGCAGCGTAACTCTAGCATGTTTTCAACCTCCAAAACAAGGAGGGCTGCATATCCATCCACCCAACACTGAATTACCCCTTAAAAAAACAACCAGACCTACAGCAAATTTCTTCTCCCCGAATATCTGCATTGCTAACAAAGGGTCTTCTGAGCTTGCAAAACAAGATAGAAGCAAACTGCAAAGCCAACGAGGTACGACTAACACCCTTCAACTAACTAATCACATCTCAGAGCAAAAGGTAGAGAGTGTTTTGCCTAAGCAAAGTGTATTGGGTTTGCGTGGCAAGGTTTTGGTAGCAGGGGAGACTACATGGGTGGCTTCTGTGAGAAGCTGCTAGAAGCTTCCCCTATGTCTGACAGAGCCAATGCCAGCCGGCTCAAAGACGGACCTACTGCTGGCCAAGGCCAAGCCAATCAGCAACAGTGGTAGCACCTCTGGGATAACATAGTTAAGGAGGGGAAACAGAAACAAAAAAACAACCAAACAAACAAAAAAGGCCTGGGACACAAACTGCAGCTGGACTGAGAATACATGAGAGGAATGACTATGCAGTCACAAGGTCAGTGAAGAAGGGGAGGTGCTCCAGGCACCAGAGCAGAGATTCCCCTGCAGCCCCTGGTGCAGCCCATGGTGAGGCAGCTGTGCCCCTGCAGCCCATGGAGGTGAGCGGTGGAGCAGATACCCACCTGCAGCCCAGAGAGGACTCCACGCTGGAGCAGGGGGATGTGCCCAAAGTAGGCTATGACCCCATGGGAAGCCCGTGCTGGAGCAGGCTCCTGACAAAACCTGTGGACCCATGGAGAGGACAGTCCACGCTGGAGCCGTCTGCTCCTGAAGAACTGCACCCTGTGGAAGGGACCCACGCTGGAGCACCTCATGAAGAGCTGCAGCCCATGGGAAGGACTCACATGGGAGCAGTTCATGGAGGACTGTCTCCCATGGGAGGGACCCCATGCTGGAGCAGGGGAAGAGTGTGAGGAGTCCTCCCCTGAGGAGGAAGGAGCAGCAGAGACAGCGTGTGATGGACTGACCACAACCCCCTTCCCCATCCCCCTGCACTGGTCAGGGGGAGGAGGTAGAGAAAATTGTGAGTGTAGTTGAGCCCAGGAAGAAGGGAGGGGTGGGAGGAAGGTGTTTGAAGATTTGGTTTTATTTCTCATTTCCCTACAGATGTTCTCACTCCCTTCTCCTACTCAGTTTTGATTGGCACTAAATTAAACTGATTTTCCCCAAGTCGACTCTGGTTTGCCCATGATGGTAATTGCCGAGTGATCTCCCTGTCCTTGCGTTGACCACGAGCTTTTTTGTTATATTTTCTCTCCGCTGTCCAGTTGAGAAGGGGAGTGATAGAGCTGCTTTGGTGGGCACTTGGCATCTAGCCAGAGTCAAACCACCACACAAAGAAACCTGGAAATTTACCAATTCTGACAATTCTGGTAGCCAGCAAAGGTGGGCAATCCAAATCTTATCATGTGTTTACGTTAGAGACTTTGGACAGTATAACTGGCTTGAGTGTAGGACATACTTTTGTGGGTGACATATTAACAGAAGCCAAATCATCTCTCAGTCTTAGACAAGGACTCTTAGAAATGTGCTGTGTTTTTCCTCACTGACATTAGTACATCTCAGTCTTCTCAGAACAGCAGGATTCTTCAGTAAAACATACCACTAATATATAGCTAATGCTAGAACACTTTTCAAAGCTCATCATATTGGCAAATAAACACAACTTGTGAATTTAGCTAGCGTTAAGAAATATTTCACGCAAGTTACTTCCTTATGCCACTACTAGCATCCTTTTAACAAGTAACCTTGCATGGTTACTTCCTTTTATTTCTAAACTTTAGTCCATGCTGATACAAGGTGCAGAAGTGCTGTGCACGTACAGTTTGTACTTTTCTCCAGAAACAGTGGCATGGGATAGGATATCACAGAGCCAGGAACATTTATCTCAATGTATCTTTCAATAGAAATCAAAGCATACAAGAACCAGAATCACAATGCCATCAGCTTCAGCATCTGGATTTGATACGATAAGTCAGTGTGAAAACTCCACAGGAAAACTCACCCCACTCACCCCATTTATTGTGCATGCAGGTTCTCTGCTGAAGTTTCCCTGTCCTTATGACAGTTATTTTTATATGAGTTAACCAGCACTTTTTACCATGCTTCAGAAACACAGCCGTGCCAGAGGCAGCAGTAGCCACGGCATGGCCACAGCTCTGCTAAAGACATTTCTGTCTTTCATCCCTTCTGCCCCCAGTCCACCCCTCCTTTATGGCCACGGGTATATCTCTGCAGCAAGGCTCTGCAGAGCACTGCCCAGCTCCAGAGGCCTAACACAAGGGCACTATATGGGGACAGCCTTGGGCTCCGGTGCTCAGCATGAATGTCATTTTTCTGTAGCTGCTTCTCTGTAATTATAAAAATGTCAGCTCAAAATTGCATGGCAGAATTTCAATTCGTTTTTAGTTGTGTGGCTTTTTAAAAGTTCACTTGATATCAAAACAGCCTAGAAAGAGCAAATGTAATTAAAATCTTCCAGGAACATTGTGGTTGATTAAAAGTTTAATCACCAGCAGGCAGTGAAGGAAACCGCAAATACCACCTCCGCTGCCATCAGAAAAACAACTCAGCTGCTCCTGGTACATATAGCCAGCTCCTGATTTGATCACCTCTGTATTTTTACAGGTTACTTACTATTGCTATAAGCATATGGAGGTTTCACCATCTGCCTGTGAGTACATCACAGGGCACAAGAAATGGGATATGCCTAACTTCAAATGTTTATTTATGTATTTCCGCAGAATTCCTCATCAGGTGTTTGTGCTGAAAACAAAGTTTTCAACTCACATAGAAACTTCACACCGTAGCTGATGCTGACCAAGATACAAGTTTGCGGTCAGTCAGCAAGAGACTGGTGTGTTACGCAGGCATTACAAACATCTCTAGCTCCTTTTTCATAATAAAGACTGCAAGGTGACGGTATGGACCTCAGGATCATTATTGTTTTCAAGTTACGTAGGAACTTTCCTAGTAAAGAAGCAGCTTGATGAAGCCAGAAGTAAAACATTTATTACTTGCACCACTCAAGCTTCAGTAAACAAAAAACAGGCTCCATGTGTAGTACATGAAAGAAGCAGAGGAAGATCAAGATCATGTCAGACTTTATCATCCAACTGTTATAACCATATAGATTTAATTTTTTTCCCCGTTTTTTGTGTGAGCCTGCAGATCATGAGCACTGCCTTGCAGTATCTGAAAGTCACTAAGGATAAAACAAGTTCTCAATTGACTTTATGTCCTGAATGACTAAAGAAGACTGAATAGCAAAACCAAAAGAATAATTTTTAAGCAGAGTTAGATCTGTGTTTGCACACAGAAAGTTTCTCAATTAGTAGTTTCACTATTAGCATGTTCTTTTTTTTTAAAAAAAAAATTCTTTTAACTTACTACTTATACACATTTTAAAAAGTCCAGACTAATCACCCCCCCCCCCCTTTTTTTTTAATCAGAACCCTCTATTTTCAAAGTAGCATATTTAAAGTATTTCATCATAGCATGATCATAGTCCCACATCAGTGGTAAACTTTATCAGGTGTTTGCCACTTATGCTTCTATATATCAGATCAGAGTAGATTTGTGGGCACTTCAGTGAACACAGCCTATAAACCAATGGGAAAAGTAACCTTAAAACAAGAAAGGGAAAGAAAATTGAACTTTGATGGTCACCAGCAGCAAATGCAAATTCTTATTAGGTCCTACTGGGGCTGTGTTAGGTATCTGTAATGCTGTTGATCTTCACATTAATAAAATCAATTAATGTTTTAATAAGCATAGTTATCATGCACTGATTACTAATAGAAAGTAGTAACACTTGCTCTGACATTGACTCCATGTCAATCAGAAGAAAGTTTGTTATCTTGAGGATGCGGGGGAGAGGGGATTGGAAATAAGAAAAATACTCTCTATAGTTTTCAGGGAAAAAAACCCCATGCCATTCTGAGGGCCACACTTATTACTTATGGGTGACAGGAGACGTTGCTTGTGAGAGAGTATCTACTGCAATTCTGCAGCCTTAGCTCCATGTTACAGAGATCCTATAGCCACACAAAGAACTTAATGGTAATTAAATCTGAATGTGCCCTTTAGCTGTGGAGGTGAGGGATGATCTTTTCTGTAGAGCTGCAGGAAAGAGAAGTGTTTATTCAAAAACAATTGCCTAATGAAAGAAACACCAATAACTGATAGTACTCTTCGCAATAAACTATTCAACCAGTGTTGCTTTTTGACAGACCAGGAGTCACAAACTTTGCGCACAGCCTTGCCTTAAACACCAAAGCCAAAACCCCATAATTTGCAACCAGGTTGGGTGTCGTCACCCTTTAACTGATGCAAAACTTGACAAAGATGCCAAATAGAGAGGAACAAAACAAGCACCTGCCCTTGGTGTGCTCCTTGCACTGGGACAGGCCAAGCCAGTGTTTAAAAGGAGTTAATGCCCTCCTCAGAAAAGGGCATTTTCAGACACAGCTCCCAGAATTACAGTGGCCTTTATCACGACCAAAACACACAGAAGTAGAGTATCTGATCTGCAGTGAGACATCCAGTGACAGCATTTCTACCTCCAAGATTTCTCCTCCCTCTTCAGCGTTATATGTGATAATCTTCCTTCAGAAATACTAACTTTCTCTTTTTTTTTTTTCCTAAAATCAATCAGTTCTTAGTAGATATTCCACTCATCTTTCTAATGGTCATTGATGCCTTTTAAATTCCTCTGTCTTCATTGGTGTTCCCATGTCCTCCAATTTAGTATCATCTGCAAATTTCATTAACATCCTGTTTAACACATCTCTCCAATCAGCAATGAACTTGATTCAAGTCCTTCAATTGATTCTGGCAGCTCTCCACCAGAAGCCTTCCCCACGTCAATGCACTGCCTTTGTGTGAAATCTTTCAGCCAACTGTTGGTCCACATGGCCGCAGCCCTATTCAAACCAACTGGTTTTCTTTTATTATAAAATGGAAATCTGAATGAGGAAATATCATTTGAGTTATTAAAATCCAAATATATCACATTAGGTGCATTCTCTTAATCCACTGAAACAGTTACAGCAATAATTAAGTGGAAGTAAATTGGTCATGACCCTTTATAAATAAAAACTTGACAAACAGCACTGGGGAGCCATTAAAACAGGTATCTGAAGAGAGAAAATATTTTAAAAATGCAGTGCAGTCCAGCTAAACTACTTCAATAGCAATCACATAATCAGCCATGCTAGACTAATTATTGTTTAAAATAAAGAAATAAGAGGGAGACAAATAGTATTAGTTAGACCAAAATGTAAAGACCCAGGGTGGATCTGGGAGAGCTGTTCTTGTGGTCCAACCAGTGGGCATGGCAGCCTGAGTAGAGACAGCTACTGGACAGGCTTTAGTGGTGGAAAGCCCAGCTCAAGTAGCCTCCTGACTCATTACCTGTACATAAACCCAAGATTTGGAGCCATCTGTCACTGTCTAGAAAAATCACTGTTTGACACTGAATACCTCATTTAATTTCTTCAGGCCTATGTTTGCATCCCAGTTGTTTAATGTTACAGGTTTTGATGCTTAGTGATGGAGTTCACCCTCTTTATTTGCGTGTGATGCGCAGGCTGCGAGTTCCCCAGGAAAGTATACAAGCAGGGCTCAAAACCAGCTTAGGCATGGCCCAGCACAAATGCACCAAACTGAGGTCTGAAAATTTAGCACTGTTTGCACAACATGCACAAAAGCGTACTTTCTGCTAGAAATACGTAGACACAGTTCTGTTACCTGAGCTGTACTGCTGGAAGAACACAGCATGGAGGTGACAGCCAGAGGGAGTGTGGCTCTGGGGAGCCTGTTAGCTCTGAAGGTCTTGCTTACAGCTGGCTTTACCTATTCAGTTCCCAGAACGTGAAGTCAAAACACCAAACCAGCAGTTTTGTGAGCCTCACAGCCAAAAGACACTGCAAAGGGAAATCTACTTCTGTCACATAGAGTGTCCCTTACTTGGGGCACTAACTTTGAACTCCCTCAAGTTCTGCATTGCCCCATTGTGCAACAAGCCCTTAATAAATGTTGTTATAACTCCCTGCTTATTTTCAGCACTTAAAAAAAAAAACAAACACATCTTGCTTTAATGTGGTCTACTTTCACTCAGAGCTAGCACTTTGGGAAAACACTAGAAGCACTGAATACTAATCATCAAACAATATCTAAATATAAGTAGTATCGAGGCTGTCAAGATATGCTAACAAGTACTGATTTTGCATCAGCTTCCTCAGTTGGACTTAGGTTTTGAAATACACCACTATGTATCCTACACTGCTATTAGAAGAGTCTTAAAACCATCAGACTTCAGGGAAGACTTACAGCCAGTTGCTTGTATTAATCAGTTTAGGACCTGACTTGGGTGCAATCCAGGCTTCTATTATTTAGTACTGACATATGCTGAGCTGAATTTTTTCTAACATTTCTGCCTGATTCATAAGGACTCTAACAAGAATATTAAATACGAGCCATTAAATTTATTTTGACTTGACTAGGTTGTCTTAATTATTAAGAATTCTATTTAGATTAATACAAGGAAATCTCTTGACATATATTGCCTTGCAGCACTGAAAAGATTATGGGAAATGACTGTGTAAGAAGGGTTCTCTTTGAAGTACAGTATTTGGGTAGAGACAGCTTGAGCGATGCCTGTTAGGCAAGCTTCACGTTCCACTGCTCAGGAGCGTATTAAAACCACAAGGCTCAAGTACCTAACATGCTGCGAGTTCAACTGCCTGCAAAATGACAGCCTTGCCATCGTGCTGCCAATCTAGCAGCACCTTTTTCTCTGGTGTACACACTGCACAACATTGGCCTGGTGAGGAAGAGGATGGGTGGTTTCCCCTCACACAACATTTCTAATGCTGCTTTCCAGAAGGGACCCCAGGGACCATTACCGCGGTCCTTGCTGTGGACACTGTTTGTCTTCCCCCTCATTGCTCTCACACATGTTTTCAGCAGTCAGCTGCTCAAAGGAACCACTCTCCTCTTTACCCAGTAGCTACAAATGGATTGCAGTCCCCTGCACCTTGCCTTGTGTCAGAAGAACAAATGGCTTTTCATGGGTGCTCTGAAAATAAGTAAGCCAAGATGCTTACACAGATGGAAGGAAGCAAATTTCATATAGGAAGTCCCTCAACAAGAAGCTCTCCATCCCTGACGACTAGCTCAGATCACGGGCAGTTATGAGTCTACTGCCAGTAAGAAGCTCAGAGACTATTTGCGTCTATAGAAATGTAAAAGTGGAGATAATTTATTTCCCAACAGAATAATTACAAAATCCTGTTGAAAACTTTATGATATTTTAAATCAAGAATGAAAAATGCCCTCTGGGCCAGCTGGAGTTTTTTCTGAGAGCAGCTTCAGCGAAGAAGCTCCACTGAGATTCTTCACGATGTTTAAACTGGATGCAGAATACAAATGGTTCACAGGTCTTTTTCTAAACCCATTTAATGTTAGAAATTTTGCCCAATAAGGTATATTAAAGATTCCTTACTGTACTGTGAACATTAACCTCTGTTGCTAGGCTCTAAACATCCCATTTCTATTCTCCTCCCAAGTCACGTAGGATCAAAAGCCAAAGTTACAGGAGATGTGTTCCTTTTCTACAAAGCAGCCCTCACTAGAGGAGACACGGTACCACTCTGGTTGGGTTTGGACCATGCATATTTGAACATCAGGAGCACAAAGAACCAATGTGGTACCTCTGTCTCATTTTCAATGCCTTTCTCTCCATTCCAAGACAGACTCCCAAACTCACCTCAGTCAAAAGAATTGCCTACCTTAGATTACAAAATAAAACAAAGAAAACGCCAGCAAACATGGTCCTCCTGCATGCACACACTAACCATTTGCCACCCACCTCTGTGCACTATGAGTTGCAGAATCTCATGGAAGCACCTTTTCTTTTTTCAAAGTTGTTTTTTCCCCACCTGTTTTTTCTACAGTCTTTTTGAATTTCTGTTTCACTTTCAGTTAAGTTACTTTCCAGTTTCCCCCATCTAAATCTCTCCCCAAGACCTCACCTGCTGTGTTCTTCCTCTCTTTCCATTGCCCTCACTTCTCCTGCCGATATCTCAGTATGGACGTCTTTCCCTACCTAGGTTTTCATCTCATTTTAATTCCTTCACACACAAAACATCCTGTCCCCCAAAACTCATTCTCTCTAGGGCAAGAAAGGATTTCTTACCTTGATATATTCTCTTCCTTGCTTCGATCAGTGTGTGCTACTTTATTTCCATCTGTACATCTCGCCTATAAGCTCTGACTCTGTTCTTTGCTTTGAATCCTGCCAGCAGGTTCCAGCTGGTGGGCAAGCCAGGGGTGTTTGAAAGGCCTGCAGGAACTCATCAGGAGTCTCTACACTGCAGAGGACCACAGCGGGGTCCCTGCTCCCAGCAAGGAGGTGGTAGCTGCCTCTTACTGACTCCATTCTGCTGCCAGAGCTGTGGCTGGTGAGCTGCTGGCTTTAGACCCAGTGCTTCACCTGGAGGTAACTTACTCCAAAGACTCTCACTGGTCTCTAAACTGAGGATCTCCTTGGTTCTCTCTCTTCCCTTTCTGAGTCCTGGGATCACAGTCAGCTGTGAGTTAAACACTCAATTAACCTTGCAGGAGTCTCTTGCTAGACTAAATCAGGTAAGCGAAGCCAGTAATAAAATTATCCTTTCCAATATTCACATTAAAGTTTACAGATAAAATTAATCATCAAATCAAAGGTGTCAATTACAGATTTTAAGAAAGTATCAAAATAACTCATACATTACATTAGCTTGAAAAGGGCCCAGCAGTAATAACCAATCTGACAGGAATATCAATTTTGGCACTGGCAGAGGTAGTAAACTAACAGAATCTAGCTGTTCACTCTTTACCAGCATAGCTGTCCTTTCTTTGTAGCAAATTATATGCCACACTCAATCTGTGCTACTGTTCCTGACTGCCTCCTTGTCCTCCCAGGTTTGGGAACGATCTGCAAGAGGTTATGCTCCCTGCAGGGACTGAGGCAAGGCTGGTTGGTCTCCTGTACCCCTAGTTCTCCTCCTTGCCTTTCTTAAACATAACTGTAATAACAACAACCTTTTCTCAGCCATCCACAGCCTTCCCTAGTTGCCATGTTTCTTCACAGAGGATAGACAACTGCCTCAGTCACTTTTTCTGTACCCTCCAGCAAATCCCATTGGGTTGAATACATCCGTCTCCATCACATAGTCCCCAGCCTGTGCTTCCGTGGCTGCCTCTCTCCCTCCCACCTCCAGTGGTACACAGAAGTGGCTGGGAGGAGGCAAAACAGACATTGGGAACTACGATCTTTCCAGTATCATCTGCTGCTGGGTGTCTCCACCAGCCATCAGCACACACTGCAGTGGGGTGGGGTGGCCTGCACAGACCCCACCACAGCCGCCCCCTGCCCAGGGCAGGCTCTCTCCTCTGACTGGCCCCAGGGACCTCCATGGGCTCATCATGAGCTTCATACTCAAACTCTGCACAGTGCAAGAGCTGCACTTTCTTCTTCTTCATTATAACACGTTTCTTTCTGCAGTACAACTATTACAGCCCCTTAATGGAACTAATCAGTATTAAACCCAATTAACTTCTTCAATAATTCAGCCTCTTGCCATTTATTAACCTAACAGTGGATTGTACATATTAATAATATTAAAGGTTACCCGGTGTAAAACCTATTCATGTTGTTAAGTGCGCCCACAGTTAGAGCATCATGAATGCTCCCTGAGCACATCAGGTGAGCTGAACTCTCCAGTGCAGTTCTTACAGACCCAGTGCATCCAAAACACCAGAAACACAATTCCCTCAAAGTACCATGATGTTTATTGGTTACTGGAAATCAACTTCTAAAACCATTCAACACACCCTTCCCATTTCTTCCCTCTGCTACCAGAGTTGAGGGTTTCTTAAATGTTAATTAGAATGCTGATCTTCAGTTGCACAGGTGGAACATCATCTCTGTGTGTTTTAACAGTTTTTCATCCACAGCAGAAAGAGGCTGGCACTCTGTCTACAAGACATCACTGTTTTTACACTGCTCCAGGGATAAAAGCATTGAACCCAAAGCACACAAAATCCAACAGTCATTGAAAAAGTACACCACAAAAGCTTCAGAAAGTATCGAGAAGTTGTAGTGTGCAGCAAAGATGCTTTTCAAAAGCACACACCACACTGCTGAAATCATATGTATGAGGCAGAGGCTCAGAAAATTATCAATATTTCTTTCCAAAAGCTGTACATAGATGAAAATCAAAATATTAACATGGGAAAATTCTTTCCCCTAAGCCGTGCTCAAGGCACGTGAATCGACTACAAAGAGCTGTTTCATGTTTTAGGCAGGCAGTGGAGGGGTAGCTGAACACATTCTCTTCTATCTGGTTTTACTTTTCTCTAATTAAACACTTAAGATGTGCACAGAGATGTCACTTGGCTCCCACGCCAAAGCAGGCTCTGTGTGGCTCTGGGGTATTTATATTATTATTCCAAGGCAGCATTCTCAAATCATAGTTTTCGGATGACTTTCTCCACTTCTTACAAAGACTCAGTCTCCCTAGAAATAAAAAATTTCCATGGAAACACACACCCATGAGATACACGACAGCTTCTCAGCTGGTATATAAGGCACTTGGCTGCTGTATCCCTTCCCTGCAGAACGGAATCACTGGTTCAGTCATTACTGGTTCTTTTCTCCTTCCTATCATTTATGCTTCTAATGAATTTGGACTAATTACACAATTGGGTCAGCTTATATTCCAGACTTCCATAGGCATTATACTAAATAGCTACTAAAAAAAAGCTAAGACTTACTTCTTATCAACATTTTCTCAAGATGTTTTTTTAAGATCTGTACTTGTGACTTTACTGTGCTTGCTTCATACGGCAGATTTGTTCCTTTCATTTTGTTATAAAGCTGTGAGATGACAGGATATGTGGTTTGATGATGCAAATCCCCCTCCTCTGCCTGCATTTTGCTCTGACTGGCTGCAGCCTGTTACAGGATGGAGAAGCACACGCATCACCTGTGCAACCTTCCTTCTTGCTTCCTCCTCGAAGAGACAGAAATCAAGAGGGAAAGATGAGAAGAGAGAAACAGAAGAGCTTCAACCCAGAAGACCCTGTTTCTGCAAGAACATACAACTGCTCTCACAGGCCTGACCTTTTGAGCAAAAGCCCAGTTGACAGGACAGACTCAAACTTGTTGCAGTTAAACAGTTTCTTTCTCTAGGTTTTGTTTCCAAAATGAATACATTTAATTAGAGAGGGAAAACTAACCCAAAGGCCTTCTACCATCTTCCTCCTACAGTAGGTATCCTGACAGCACCCCCCCACAGGCAGGCAGCCCTCCATCTCCGCAGGCTTCCCAGGGCACCTCCCCACAAACTCTGCCATTGATTTTTCTCAACCGGTGATATGTTCCCAACCTGAGGGGCTTTCTGAAGCAATGTGATCATATCCCCGCAAAAAGGGATCTCCAAACCACAAATAGCAGCTCTGAAAAATACTTAGCCATTTCTGAGTCTAAAAAACAGTAGCTCAGTGCAGCAAAAGAAAAACTTAAAAACTTAGAGGGAAAGGTGTCACACTTGGAAGTCATACTTAGATTTTCCCAACTCTATTGGAAGAATAGGACTTTTTAAAAATAAATAAAATGTATAGGCCAATAGAAAAGAAAAAGCACCACCAGGCAAAGTAGTTCCTATTTCAGGTTAACATCATGTCACATGCTCATTAAGTATCCTGACATGTAAATAAATTCTGTACTAGAGTGAGTGTTTGAGGGGCAGGACACAGGATGCCTATTCTGCTTTTTTCTTTATAACAATCTCAGCATGAAATACTTCCCGCTGAACTATTTCTCTGTTTTTTCAACCTGGAAAGGCTTTTCTTCTGAAGGCAGGGTAAACCTTTTATTAGATCTATATTCGCTGGGTAAAAAACGGTTGGGTAGCCGAGCCAGCAACCCCCACGATGGAAGGGTCCTCTGAGAGACCAGGTAAGGTGGACAGCTGTTTAATTTCCTCTGTCTCCAAGGCAGCTATACCAAAAGCCCACCAGTACACTTTTGGGTCCTTGAAATACCCTCTCCTGAGGTAATCTATGCCAAGGATGCACGGAGCGTCTGGGCCACTCACAATGGGGTGCTTCTGCTACTCATTCCCAGTTAGGCTCACTTCGGCCTCCAGTGCAGTTAGCTGTTGGGATCCCCCTGTCACTCCAGAAATACAAATGGGTTCTGCCCCTCTATAGTTTGATGGCATTAGGGTACACTGTGCGCCCGTGTCCACTAAAGCCTTATACTCCTGTGGGTCTGATGTTCCAGGCCATCGAATCCACACAGTCCAGTAAACTCGACTGTCCCTTTCCTCCACCTGGCTGGAGGCAGGGCCCCTCTAATCCTGGTCATAGTATTTGCTGTTCACTTCCTGTAAATGTGAATCAAAAGTCCCCTGATCAAGGTCGGAAGCAAGATTAGCCCTCTTACTCTGTCTGGGGAACTGCTCACTGGAAACTGGAGCTGCAATTTTCCTGGGAGAATCACCTTTTGTAACAGTTTTTCCTTGCAACTCACGCACCCGTGCCCCTAGGGTCGAGGTGGATTTTCCATCCCACTTCCTCATGTCCTCTCCATGGTCATGCAGGTAAAACCACAGGGTGCCCCGTGGTGTGTATCCTCTATAACCTCTCTCTTGAGCATAGGGACGTTGAGTCCTAATGGCTGAGACACTGGTCCGTACAGGTGGGGAGTAGGACAGATCCTCTCCGAGTTGTTGGAACTCTTGGCATATTTTTTCAGACAGTTTTTCCACAGCCAAGACACATGCCTGTAGAGAGGAAGAGATACTTTCTTCGTATTCCTGCAGTCGTCTAGCCACCATCCACCGTTGGTGCCTCGTCATCTCTCCAGGCCAGTATTGCCAACGAGTTGGCATACAATGCTGGTGCGCTCTGTACCACCTTCCGCCACATGGATTGTGTGCACCTGACTTCATCTGGATCTTTGGGTAACTGCTCATCATTCAGGTCACTATAAATCACCTCCAGCACGCCTAATTCCATCAGGTACTGGATACCCTTCTCTACAGTGGTCCATTTGCCTGGGCAGTATATAACATCCTCCTTGAAGGGATACCTTTCCTTCACGTTTGACAGAAGTCACCTCCAGAGGCTGTGTTTTTGCCCCTCTTCCAATTGCTTTGTCAATGCCCCCTTTCCCTAGAAAGGGATCCCAGCTGCTTGGCTTCCTTACCCTCTAAATCCAGGCTACTGGCCCCGTTATCCCAGCATCAGAGCAGCCAGGTGATGAAGTGCTCGCCTGGATGACGACTGAAATATTTTCACATATCTCGCAGCTCACTCAGGGATAGGGATCAGGTGGTTACCATCTCATTTATGGGTTCTTCCTCCTCTGGTTCTCATGATGGCCCTGTCTCATCTTCATCCCTTACTAAAAGAGCCAATTACCTCGTGTATTTTTTCTTCTGTATAGGGGCAACTGATACTGGCACGGGTTGGTTCTCTGGTTTAGCCGCACTGTCTGTCACTGGGGTTGGAGTAGCCGCAGTGCCCATGGCTGTGGTTTGAGTAGCCGCAGTGCTCGTGGCTGTGGTTGGAGTAGCCGCAGTGCCTGGGGCAGGGGTTTGAGTAGCCGCAGTGCCTGTAGTGGGGGTTGGAGTAGCTGCAGTGCCTGTAGTGGGGGTTGGAGTAGCCGCAGTGCTTGTTGTTTTGTCATCAGATCCAGAGGCCTTCTCTTTCTTTTGAGGGTACTGATTAGTGTTGACCACAGCTCAATAGGCATGGGCCAGTCCCCAGCATGTTACAATGATTTGTGTCTCTCTGGAGTTACCAGGGTGACAACATACTTTTTCCAAATACTTTACTAATTCTTCAGGATTCTGCACTTGTTCAGGGGTGAAGTTCCAAAACACTGCAGGTGCCCACTGTCCTAGGTACTTGCCCATACTATCCCACACACCCTGCCACTCATAACTATCCAGCCTTGGGGTAGATCTCTGGATGATATTCTTAAATTGCTTACTGACCTTTATCAAAACCGAAACAATATTCCCAAGAAGTATCAATAGAAGTATCTGAACTGCCCAGGGGTGTTCAAGATACAGGAAAGTTGTTGTAATGAAGGAGGAAACGCCATAGAAGAAGGTAGCAAAGGTGCCATTCTGTACTTCCTCCAAAACAAGCCTTTCAGAGTAAAAAGTATAATTGCCAACTCTCTCCATGAGGTAGTACCCGAAGTACAGTAGTGACTTCTGTATGAAACCCGAATACCAAAGAATGCTCAAGGTCAGGGTTTTGATAAGGAACCTCACAAGCAAAAGATCATGAATCACTGCAGAGCATAGCACACTGTACAAACCAACAAGCTTTAACATGTACTGCAAAACAAAGAACATAGTGCAGATCAGATGAACTAATACCGTGACTGGCAGCTGTTAACAGACTCCTTAATACACTCTGGTTAATCTGTTATCTCAAACCCTTTGAGTCCCTGTTAGGGCACCAAAAAGGACTGTTGTGGTTTAGCCCCAGACAGCAACTAAGCACCACGCAGCTGCTCACTCATTCCCCCCCTACCCCAATGGGATGGGGGAGAGAATCGGAGGAGTAGGAGTGAGAAACACTCCTGGGTTGAGATAAGAACAGTTTAATAATTGAAATAAAGTAAAATAGTAATGACAATAATAACAATATAATAATGATGATAATAATATACAAAGCAAGTGATGCACAATGCAATTGTTCACCACCTGCCGACCGATACCCAGACAGTTCCCGAGCAGCAATCCCTGCGCCCTGGCCAACCGCCCCCAGTTTCTATACTGAGCGTGATGTCATATGGTATGGAATAGCCCTTTGGGCAGTTTGGATCAACTATTCTGGCTGTGCCCCCTCCCAGTTTCTTGTGCGCCTGGCAGAGCACAGGAAGCTGAAAAAGTCCTTGACTAGCATAAGCAGTACTCAGCAACTAAAACATCAGTGCGTTATCAGCATTATTCTGATACTAAATCCAAAACACAGCACTGTGCCTGCTACTAGGAAGAAAATGAACTCTACCCCAGCCGAAACCAGGACAGCGGTGAATGGAGTTAAGTCCAGTTGGCAGCTGGTCATGAGCGGTGTTCCCCAGGGCTCTGTTTTGGGGCCAGTCTTGTTTAATATCTTTATCAATGATCTAGATGACGGGATTGAGTGCACCCTCAGTAAGTTTACAGATGACACCAAGTTGGGCAGGAGTGTCGATCTGCTGGAGGGTAGGATGGCCCTGCAGAGGGACCTGGACAGGCCGGACTGAGGGGCCAAAGCCAACTGTATGAGGTTCAACAAGGCCAAGTGCCGGGTCCTGCACTTCGGGCACAACAACCCCATGCAACACTACAGGCTTGGGGAAGAGTGGCTGGAAAGCTGCATGGCCAAAAAGGACCTGGGGGTGTTGGTTGACAGCCAGCTGAACATGAGCCAGCAGTGTGCCCAGGTGGCCAAGAAGGCCAACAGCATCCTGGCTTGTATCAGGAATAGTGTGGCCAGCAGGAGCAGGGAGGTGATTGTCCCCCTGTACTCGGCACTGCTGAGGCTGCACCTGGAATACTGTGTCCAGTTTTGGGCCCCTCAATACAAGAAAGACATTGAGGTGCTGGAGTGTGTCCAGAGAAGGGCAATGAAGCCGATGAAGGGTCTGGAGCACAGGCCTTATGAGGAGTGGCTGAGGGAACTGGGGTTGTTTAAGCCTGGAGAAGAGGAGGCTGAGGGGAGATGTTATCGCTCTCTACAACTACCTGAAAGGAGGCTGCAGTGAGGTGGGTGTTGGTCTCTTCTCCCAGGTAGTTAGCGATAGGATGAGAGGAAGTGGCCTCAAGCTGCACCAGGGGAGGTTTAGATTTGATATTAGGAAAAATTTCTTTATGGAAAGGGTAGTCAAGCATTGGAACAGGCTGCCCAGAGAGGTGGTGCAGTCACCATCCCTGGAAGTGTTCAAAAAATGGGTAGATGTGGCACTTTGGGACATGGTTTAGTGGGCATGGTGGTGTTGGGTTGATGATTGGACTGTTGATCTTAGACGTCCTTTCCAATCTTAACGATTCCTGGTTTTTTCTTTCATTAAAAATAAACCAGCCACCAAGCCAGGAAACATGAAATTACTACTCTACCCTGAATTGGTTTAGTGGTGGACTTGGTAATGTTAGGTTAATGGTTAGACTGGGTGATCTTAAAGGTCTTTTCCAACCTAAGCAATTCTGTGATTCTATAATCTGACTGTATAAGATTATATTAAAAGTAACACTTTTTGCAAAGGTTACACATGAAAAGGGGGGTGGGGTGGGGTGGGGTTATTAACTATGTTATAGGCTTCAGATGACCCTAAGTTATTACTGTTGCATTTAAAGAGGACATTTAATATCTAAAGAAAAAAAACCCTCTTATTTTACTGATGAGTAACTATATTTTCTCATCTCTTGAAAAGTTGCTAAAGATGATGTTAATTTTTCATTGAGTGATGTGAGGTCACAGCCTTAATCAATTTTAAGGGAGAAAACTGAAACTGATTTAAATTTTTCTTTTTTTCATAAGTGAAATTCACATAGCTCAGTGAAATGTTATGATCAGAAAAAGCCTAAATTTACCAACACAGGTACTCTGAAAAAAGCAGCAATTGTTTTCAACCAGTTAGTCATTACTATACAGAGAAATAAGGCATTTAACTCAAGTGTCTGATGTGAAAACGTTTCTGGATTTTTTTTTTTTTTTTTTTTTTTTTACTTATCGCATTTGAGAACTGAAGAGAGATCCTATGAGGAAAAAATTTTTAATAACATTTTTTTTTAACAGGCATAGGTGCATCTTTAGTAGTCTCTGTCATTACCGAATAAAAGTCTCACCAAGAACATGCCTCCCAGAAGCAGCAGAGGCTCACGCTGGGCTGCAGGAGGTGGGAAGGGACTCACCCGCCATCATTCCAGGACCCTTTTAAGGTTTTTTTTCTCTCCAGTCTCCCCCAGGCACAGCCAGGCAGCTCTGCTGGGCTCTGCAGGGGAGAGCTGATGCCAAGCTTTCTGCACTTCTTCCATAGGTCCTGCCAAGGGCTTAATTTCTCTGCTTTATATGCCATGGGTTGCAGCATGCACTGTGCTGGCAGGAGATGATGCTATTCCCAGGTTCCCTGCCTGAGGCCACGGCAGAGTCTCTGTGGAGGCACTCACTTGTCGCCTCTCCTCCACCACTGCCAGTCTCAAACCCATCAGTCAAGCTGCCACTCAAACCCAGCAGGACTCAAAAGTCACCATGAGTCCATGCATGCAAAGCCACCTGGACCCAGTTAACACATCCCATTGCCCTCTCACAACATTTGAAATCCTGGAAAAGACAAGGTCTGGGGGACACCACCCTCAGCTTGCAAAAAACGTAGTTCCCTCCACTCTTTCTAGCAGTGTGCAGAGTTAACGTGCTCCAAACATGCTTTGGACAGATGCAGTATCTGCAGCAGTTAGGTTAGCTGAAAGTATGTATCCCACCGATCTAGGACATCCACAGAGAGCAAGAGACACTTGAGTCCCTAATGAAGCAGAAATGCACTACAATTCATTGCAGGCAGACCCCATCCCATGCACCATTATGTTCTAAACTATATTTCTTTCTGTCTCATAGGATGGGAAATCCAGCTGATGTGGGGCCCTCCTCCAAGAGAGCAATTCTCTGCTGTGCCCTCTGAAATCGCATACCTCCTCTCCATTTCCTTCTTCTGCGTTTCATTCCCAGCTAGCATAAGCAATTCCGGTGGAAGGAGTTTCTGAAGACTTTACCTTCTGCCCCTTTCGGAATACCATGAGGGAAGGCTGTCAGTCCCCCTGAGTGCTGAGGCTCCCACTTAGTGCCAACAAATACAAGAGATTAATGTCTACATTACTATGGGGTATTGCAGACAGCGAGTGCTGAGACTGCTCTGCCTTCACTACCCTAGAAATATCCCCCAGGGCAGAGACTATGGAGGTGCAACTTACAATTCCACAAATCACCATGAAGTTGCCCATTTAGTTTTCTTCTTGGGGTTAGAGCTGGAAAACAATTGTGAGAGAAAAATTGCAGGTGTCAAAATTCTTCCTGCCTGCTCTATTCTTCTTCATCGTTGCAGGAGATGCCCTGTTGCAATTATCCTGATATTGCTATGAAGGCAGAGCTGGAAAGCAGAGCACTCTGTGCCAAGAGCCAATGAGTTCTGCAGGGGCACATCCTCAGGGAACTACACGCAGGACACCTCTCCCTGCCATCAGCCTGCCTAAAGCAGGCTGTGCAAACAAGGTTAACTTCCCTCCCTCTCCCTCTGAAAGAAGGCTTGCCAATAGAATCAATTAACCCTTTTCTAAAAGTAAGGAAACAAGTCCTGCCTTAATGCTAAGTAAAATGTGGTGGTGCAGGTTTGTTAGCATTTAGAAGCAAACAGGGGCAATCAAAGCAATGGGAGTTAGCGATGGGACTGACACCAGGAGCAGGGGCTGTGACAAGGCAAATGGGCAACTTTCCTGCTAAGGGTCCAGCCGAGGTCTTCAAGGGGACACGTACAAACACATACGGTAACTGCAAACCACCAAAGAGCGCATGTTCTCCATGCAGCGTATATTCACATGATAATGGAGTTTGCAAAATTCTTCCCCTATTTTGAGGATTTTTAAGAAAGAAGCAGAGCTGGTAGGACGTACATGGAAGCGCAGATACATGCATCTTCATTAACACCTCCAGGGGAGACAGGAGGAACTTGAATTCAGAGCAGCAGTTCAGATAGGTAGCAGCAAAAGACGTCATATATGGGAGTTGCAAGTGATGGGACTGTTACTTCAACTTCCCTCTTTTTTGGCTATTGGATTTGGTGAAGGGAGAAGTTAAATAAAAAAACCCACAACAAGAACAATGAAAAACCAACCCACAAACATTCACTTCGGTATACAAAAAAGGTCATACTTTCATGCTGTCATAACCCTTCAGGCTTCTAATTCTGCCATTGACATTAGAATCTGAAATGTCGGAACTCAATTCTTGGCTGCACTTTAGGAATCAAAACAGCTCTAGGAATTTATTGTCAGTACAGCCGGTGGGGTGAGCTCACAGAGAGTGATGTCTGATGGCTGCCTGTGCCTTCTCTTCATTAGGAGCCACAGAAAGGGGTTTGCCCTGAGCAAAGGCAAGTGGCAGTCAAGCATTGACTTTGCATAGGACAAACAGAATTTGTATTTCCCATGGGTGAGCAATAAAAGGCCAGAGAGGTGTCTGAGTTAATCATGTCTGAAATTCAAATGACATACTTATACTAGACTTTAAACAACATTTTCAATTAATGTCTAAATATACAGTGGATTTTACAATGAAATTAAGTTACTGCAAAAACATGTTACTGTCAGCTGAACTTGTTTTCTGCTCGCAAATAAATATGCAGTGTTATTGACGACATAACACATTCACAGATTTATGACATCACCTACTATTTTTCTGACTGCTAACACCTCGCACGCAGCTCCCGAGCATGTGCTTCATACAGTGAGAGAACCTCATATGCCAGACACAGGGAGGCCTCCGAGGAGGCTACAACAGCACGCAGCTGAGTGTAGAGGATGTACAGAAACCAGATTGGGGGCCACATGCGTTGAGAGGTGAACACAAAGAGAAATATTGAACAAGCTCAAGCTGCCATTCACTGAACGGTGCCCTGTGGAAAAAATTCTGTGTAATCATGTAACTGAAGGCTGTGCCATAACACAGGCTCACAAGGGAGGGAAATAGCATTGCACAAACAATATTAATTCTGTCCTTCTACTTCAGAGAGCTTGACATAGTTAAAAAAAAAAGTGACTGATCACAGTGTATTGCATAAAATTCCCTCTTTTTCTAAAAGAGGAAAAAATCCCGTTCTGTGTGACCCAAGAAAGATCTGCACACCTCGGTGCACATCTCTATCACTTGGGCTGAAGGTCAGACTACAGAAGCAGACATGAGAGGCAGGTGGTTATCCCTCTGTGGACCAGCTGCTCTGAAGATAATATAATAGCAGGTTAAATGTGTTTGAATAGCTCCATTTTACATATGGAACAGATACGGATCCAGGCACAGTGGATTTTTTCTAAGAGACAGAAGGGTATTCACACAGGTTATCTTTAGCCTAACAAGGAGGCTCTCTTCAGACTCCTCTCTGCAGCTGATGGTCAGAGCCTGGCTCTGGAGCGTGATTCACACCAGCTAAATTGGGCTCCTGCTCCCAGTCCCTCTCCAGAGGGGAGGCTCATCCTCCGCACTCTTTACAGAGGCCCCTGGAGAGATGAACCTCACCAGGCTGAAATTAGCCTCTGCGAATACCTTCCTGTATCTAAGCAGTACAGTCATACTGATCTCTGAATTTTCTGCCAGCAGGGATTATTTTCATTGTATCACGTTGGCAGGGAGTATGGTTTTATCGCTTTCCTCAACCAGCGGAAACACTCAAGTCATATTTCATCCCATTGGTTCTTTGCTATGGCAGGACCCCCAGACACAGGCAGCTCCTGATCTTATCTGGTTGCAGCGTGTGGCACACAGGTAGGCTGTTCTCTTGTTGACCAAAATACTTCTGATCTTCACTACTCATTTTTGACAATGAAAATTGTCTTCCTAGACATGACGATGCTCATATAAGCCTCCAGTTTTGAGCTTGCCTGCTTTTAAGTTGCACGAAAAAGTGAAAGAGTTGCGTTCTTAGCTTGAAGGCCTCCAGAGATCAGAAACAGAGATTTTAATTATTTCTTCCTCAAAGAACATCCAAGGGATAGAATCCACCCTCTTGTCCAGTGCCCTACAGTGACTAATGAAAAGAAAAAGTAGCACAAGCAGATGCGTGCAGAGACTGTTTGTTTGAGGTTGGGTCTGTTCAGTGAATTAAGGCAGACAGCCTCATGTGTCTTTCATTTCATGCACTTCATATTCATGTGCTTGTTACAGTCTCCAATCTGACTGGCAGGCTGATTTTTTTCCTCCTCTTTGTTGGCCTACTGCTCCCACTCCTCCAGCTTAGCCTGGCAGTACTGGAAATCAATAGTTACATCAGTATTAAACTTGGGTTAATAAGAGGATAACAGAAACTGCAGAGTCTTACTGTAAGTATTTGATACTCTCACGTCAGGAAGATTTGGTTTCCAAAAGAGACCTGGCTGGTTTAAGCTGCTCCTTTAAGGACAGCCAAAGAATTTCATTTGGCAGTGAAAGGTATAAAATGCAATTCTGTTAGGAAAGTTAATTCACAGGCAATAACTCTTTTGTATGGCCCCAAAAACGTCACAGAGATCAAAATATCTTTCTGTATACAGTGGAAACTATTAAAAATCCTATAGGCTTCTCACACCGACAGCTTCTAAAAATTCAAAGAGGTACTACACTACAGGCAGCAGAATCCATATTTCAAACACAAATATTCTAGTCCTGTATTGCTTGTAGGAAAGGCAGGATGGTTTATTATGCAGCAGACCCAACATGCAACGGAGTTTCAAAGAAGAAAAGGTAACAGTCCCTTCCTCCTGGCTCAGTAGTCATAACGAAGAAAAAATATTAAAACCTGTGAGAGGCTCCATGAACTGTCTTTTAAAGGCCAGCACTGAGCATAGCTGCCTGGGGTTTGGGGCTTCAAGAGTTTAAGATGATCCTCTACCTCCAGCAGATGAAGCAGGAAACAGCAGAGTTGCTGTCCCCAGATGACTGGCTGGTGGTCTTTATACAGAGAACTGACAGGGGAATTTCTGGTGGGCGACACCTATCACTCCTCTGAGGATTCCCCACACAGGGAGAAATGTGTTAACTACCTGAAAGGACACTGATAGAACAATCCAAATATACCCTGGATTTTTAATAAAAGAGAAAACATTCCTTAAATCAAAAAAATTAAATCACTCTGAAGCAGTGCCGTGCCTGGGTAGATGAAGTGAATCATTAATATTGAACAAACAGCTGGAAGGCTGTTTAACTTTAGCTGTGCTACGAAATAATCAAATACATAACCTTTACCCAATTGCTTTCTGCAGGTTCCAGCTTCTAGCAATTTTTGACAAGTGAAGGTGACAGGGAGCCTTACACCAGACTCGGGATCTGTAGCTCTGCGAAGTAACTTCCCCATCACCTTGCTGAATAAGATCCTCGTGTGTCTGCAGTGAACAGCCCCCTCTGACAGGTATGGCTCTAGAGTTTTTCTATTACTATGTGCCTCAGCCACAACTATCGGCACAAATTATGACAGCATTAATCTTCCTCTCTTGCTTAAAGTATGATTTATCTCAGAAATGAAAGGACAAAGATGGCACCCCCAGATATCAGAGCTGATTATTCATAGCCCCTCAGAGACCCTTAGTTACTAGAACTGCATGAACAAGCATAAGGAAAGGTAGGTTGGGTTGGAAAAGGAGGAAGGAATTTTCCTTTGGCTCTTTTAAATTCACCTGTCATCGTTACTACATGAATAAATGACAGATGTAAAATTTACATTTTGGGATTTTCTAGCACAATTTAATCTGTCAGTCCAAGAAAGTGCACAGATCTCTCCTGAAGCTCGCTTTATTTACTCATATTCTATGACTGTTTCAAAGAGGGACTGACTGTTCAGTGATATGTTGTCTTCATGGCATAAGTTACCTCAATTACTACTGCATACACTTAACTGGCTTGTTTCTTTCCTTAATTTCACATTAACAGTTGCCCAGATCTTTCATTCAGGAGGTAATTTTTAAGATCAGAATTTTCTGAGATCAAGACTTCCTTACAGGTAAAACTGTCACGTTGCCTTTTTACCAAGTATAAAAAAACTCAGCAAAAACTAATGTCGGAACATGAAGAACATTACATAACCTGAAATCTTGGCATCTTACTACTGAGAAAATTTAAGAAAATCTAGAAACAAGGCTGAGAAGAAAACAGACAGTGAACAGCAAGCTAACAGGATACAAAACATGCTTGTACACAAAAATGTACAACATACAACTATACTTGTTTTATCAGACTGGTTAAATAACCCCACATTACTGGCAAATAAAAGATTTCTAGTGTTGCAGTCTGCTGCAGTACAACATATTTTCTCTCGTTTCTGCTCTTGCAATTCCCACAGCAACAATGAAGCAGCAAAAACTTACAAATTTTGTCTGACTTTGCATGCATGCACATATCCCCATACCCCCGCCGCAGCCAGCATTTCCGAAAGGGAATGAGCAATGGATTTTTTTTGAGAGACCAAGTCACATTACATAAAGAATGGTAAGACAGATAAATCTAAGTGTCTCACGTTCAGCATGTGAGAAAAACAAGCTAAAAGGAAAAAATAAGCTTTAGTTGCACAAAGGCTTCCAATGGGCTGCGTTGAGGAGCACATGTATAGGAACGGGCAGGCGTGTGTCTCCTCGTGTCCCCAGAGGGGCCTGGCTGCATGAAAAGGAACAAATGAATCTTGCCTTACCTACAAACCATCAACCTGTTTCCCATCTAGAAGAATAAGATGATGATGATGATGAATAATCAGGTAGTTTATCCTCTGTTCACTGCACCAATTAGTTCATTAGTGGCACCAGCTCCTGGGAAGCCAGAACTCCTTCTGCAATGTGCATTCACAGAGTTTTTAATCAAAACTTATCCCTCCCCCCAAGCTAGCTAGCTGCCAAAGAGTGGGGGAAAAAAGTCTTCGTGAAACATAAAAGCAGCTCATCAGAACCTTTCCTTTAGAAGGAAGAACTGCTGAAGTCCATTCAGAAGGCAGGAGCCACTTCTCCGAAACAGTGACCATCAGAGGCAAGTGCACAGTTAATTATTCAGCAACAAAGGCTTGCGATAAAACCTCATCTCCAGATGGATGCTGACCACTTAATGCAGCTCCTAGCATGCTGTTCATCAAATGTATGGCTCATCTGACCTCAATTACTATGGCTCTCTTACAAGTTACTTCTGAGAAACTGTTCCAAAGTTTTCGTGGAGCTGTGAACAAAGGATTGCAGTAATAAAAGTTCAGATTTATATAATTCTCTGCATTGCCAAAGTGACTTACAAAGTCAGGAAAACCACTTCAGAATGTACCCGAATCTTCATGCAAAGGTTCGAGCATCTCTGCAACTCCTGTGTCAACACAAGCAGTTCTGCTATTTGTTCATGGCAATTGCATGTACAAATAACTAGAAAAAAAAAAAAACTTGATATGACTTATGATGTAAACAAACATGTTAATATTCTTCTTCAGAAAAATCTGATCCACTATGGTGATATGTTTTAAGTATGAGCTTTTTAAGAAATGAATGCTAAAATACATAGACAGATAATCTGTTGCTGAAACACAACCACTTCTTAGAAAGACCTTTTTTTTCTTCACTTTATTTACAAAACAAAACGGGAACTCTGTAAATATTTATAAGAGAGTGCCCATACAAAGTTACAGATTTTAAAAAAATTTACATAACTTGCACAAAAAGACTGAAAAACAGTTTGGCCACCTGACATAACACCTGTAATGCTACCATACCAGCAATTCAGTATAATTTTCCCACCTGCCAACTTGCATCATCTATTTGCACCATCCTGAGTGTCCAAATCCCAGTCTAATAGCCAAAATGCAACACTGACAGGTTTGATTCTGTCACAGGAATAAGAGTCCCACTTTACTGCTTCTAAGTAGCATTGAAACTGGTAATCTCACAATACATATTTAAATTTTCCCCCATAATAAGCAGCAAAGTGGTGTTCCCACCATCCCAGACCCAGGTACAAAGCAAAGGAAAGCCACTAAATTCATTCCCAGCTGATCCATTAATATTCCTCCTTGACAGGCTGCAAGAGCCCTGCAGAAAGGACCATCCACAGGAGGTGACATTAGTCCAAGAGTTTCAGAAGTTCCTCACTGCTGTCAGCTTGCTGGAGTAGAAAACCAACAGGCTCCTCCTTGCTCCACTCTTGTGGGATTTACAGCTCCAGCTCAGAGCGCCTCTGCCCTTGCAGGGTAAGGGCTAAATCAGCCAGCAGGCACCACTGCCACGGAGGCAATAGCACAGCAGCCATGCAGACAAGTACTGGCTCTGCACAGTATTTCTGTAAGTTAATGAAAAAGAGTACAATACCATTACTGCAAGAGACATGAGCGAGTGATGTGAGGCTGTATTCATTGGGCTAAGACATCTTTTCTAGCCCTAAGACGTAATACAATTTTGTGTGTGTTACCACTACACAAGAAGATGCAATAAGGGTGATGCTGCTCTGTCCACTAAGTTATCAGAGGGGGGGGATTAGATGAAAGCCCATCTTCAAGAGCCTTGGAACGGAAACGCTGAAGCAGAAATACTGCTGGAAATGTATGGCACCGCCATACCCACCAGAACTTCGTGTGTGACAGGCTGCCCAGACACTAACTCACTGGCCAGAGGCTCGTGAACACAGCCGCTGCTCATGCCTTCCATCTGCGAGCTCAGCTGGCTCTTGCACTACTGCTGAACGCTTTGGAGGAAGCCGATTTTGCAACATGCTGGTAAAGTGCAGATTCCTGTTATTTATCAAATGTGCGGCATACTTGGTCATTGACACAGATAGCATCCTGATCAGAAAACTTCTGCCCCATCAGAAAACAAGTTATTTGTGCGTTTTCTGAAATTTGCTTTCAGTTGTAATGGTGAAACGGAAGATCCATTAACTTCTATAGCAGAAACTCGTGTTTACCCTCTTATTCAGCCAACCTTTGCAGAAGATTCCCTAAGTATGTGAACTCTCAAGTTTCAACAGATCCTGGGAGACCAGCACATTTTTTACACTAAACCACATGAAAGTCACAATTTAAACTAATTGGTTCAATTCCACAGTTTCAGCTAAGCTCTGTTTTGAAGTTTAGATAAAATCTCAAACCAACACTTGGCTGGCTTAAGCCACAGAAAGAAAAATTAGTATTTTGGGGGCAGTTCCCATTGTCACCAAGAATTGCTTGTTTGGCACAGGTTCCAAGGTCTGACTGTACTTGCTAAAGGAAACTCGTATTACTTTCTAGCTTTTGGATATGTTTTGATACTCATCACTTTTGACACCTACTATCCTCCTCATCACATCACTAGAACAGTGAGCATGAGCTGCTTCACATGGTGCACCATAGCAAGGACTCACTGATAAGGATAGGGACCACACAGAGACAAGAAAATTGTTTTTCCTCTCAGATGTGTCCCTGATACGTACACCCCGGTGGACTGGAAATTGCTACATTGTCCAGGTGTGAAGCAAAAACATGGAAAGAGAGATGAGGATATCATAGAGATTAAAAAGCAGAAGAGGAAACAAGAAGCAACAATCCAAGATGTACTATGCAAATCTGAAAAGTATATTTGAGAAAGTGTATCTCACTTTTCATATTAGTGTTGAAACATGCTGGATTCACTCTCTAAAAACTGCTTGTCATTATACTGATGTTATTTTTCATCCCAAAAGACAGATTATTCAGGCCTGGTCTATGTCAAAAAGCATGATCACACAACATAATCCTTCTTTTTTAAAGCTAACATAGTTCAATCAGCAGCAAGTACAGCTATCCTAGTGTAAGTGTGACTTAGAGCAGTTGAGCTCAATAGTCTCTTGCAGGAGAACAGATACATTTCCAGAAACGTGGCTACACTGATATAATTGTATCCACCACGGAGATACTTTATTGTCTTACACTGGAAGAGAGTTACAGCAGCAAAATTCTGATGCCTCCAGGTCAGGTTGTGCTGGCAAGGGAGAAGCAGGAGCAATAACTGAGGTTTGGGAAGGCATACATTAACCCTTTAAAGCTTAATGGATATCTTCGGTAGTGTCAGCAGCCCTTTAAACATCCACAGAAAAGCTGGTCAAAAAGTTAGTCACCTTCGAAACACGTCTGGTGGCGTGACCTCATCCAGCTGCCACCAACCGCTTCCGAACTGAAGAATTCTTTCCACCAAACAGATTTTCATTTCCAGTTATGAAGTTAAGAAAATGCAACCGAAGATTTACGGAAACAAATTCAATTGTCTAGGCCAAGCTATCATACATCTTTATAGAGCAGAGGTGGCATCTGAAATCTGGCATCTCCAGCCCCACAGAGCAGAAATGGGCACAGCAGCAACTACAAAACAAACTGCAATTTCTACTGATAAACCAGGGCTTTGGGTTTTCCCAGGTGTCCTCCCTGCACTTACTGACCAGAGCAGATGGTTTGACAAGTCCCTAGCACACTGCAGCAAGACAGGCAGGATCCAACACCTTTAAGGCAAACTGGAAAATGCATCTTTTTTTTATTATTATCTACTTTGTAGATCTCTGGTGTATGAAAAGTGACTCAGCTGCCACTCACTACAGCCATGGTCCCAGCCCCTTCTACTGACTTTGATTATGCACCAGCAGGTACGCTCATTCAATGGTCTTGCTGAGCCTGTGGCTTTTGGCATAGAGGCCTTGACCATTCAACGCACAGAGTGGTTCAAACTTTTTGACAGCAGCCATGGACAGAACCTGCATTTCATTCCCTACACCTTGCCCTCAAGCTTCGTTTTCCCTCCATTTCCTTGCAACAAGTTAATATCACCACCTTTCTCACACCTACCATTGCAAACACACACACCCCCTTACTTGCTGGTGTGAGGAGCAATGAAAAGCAATGAAGAAACATTTGGCTATTACAGCCTTTTATTAATGCCATACTCAGCAAAACTGCAGGGAGATTGCTGACAGCTTTCACCTGTCAGCGCAGCAGACACGCTGGGCAGCCATGCCAGCCCCGTGCAGTCTGATAGTCCCATCTGTCCCCAATGCGGGGCTGCCTCGCAGCACGCCAGCCAGGTGCCAGTTTTCACTATTCATCCAGCCATAAGCAGGCTAGGCTGGCAGCCCTCTGCTATTTGTACATTTGCACATCTCTCATTTATTTTTTTTTTTTTTAGGAATGCACAGTGGGGTAGATCTCTCTGAGATGAGTCAGAAACAGAAAAACTTACAAGACAACACGTAAGATTGCCCCTGTGGTTCCACTGATAGGAAATGGTGCAACTTTTCTCTGTGAGATCTAACCATGTATTTGAATCAAAGCTCAGAAAATAACTCACCACAGCTGCGCAAGAAAGCAGCACGCAACCCATTAATACCTGCCTCAACAAGACGAGAGATGAGAGAGCATTACTGCTTACATATCCACAATGAGAGATTGGTGCTCCCGGTCTGAAGGAGCTGGGACACAAAACACAACCAGAAAGCACATTTGAGGAGACAAATGAAAATGCAGAAAAACTAAGACATTTTATTAATTCCTCTTAGGTTGCTGGGATATTCTGAATGAAAAATAATTCTCAGCTGTAAAGATTGCTTCTGTATATTCTAGTGAGATATTCACACTTTTCTCCCTGCAACTACTGTTTCCATATTTCCTTGTATTTTAATCAAGGTGTAGGAAAAAAACATTTTGAAAACCAGAACTCCGAAGAAAGCACCACAAACCCAGGACAGCATCCCTCGCTATTTCTAACTTTACCCACCACGCTTTCAGAAGTGCCATTCCATCAGAAAAATCAGTTATTCCCAAGCCCTGACCCAGAGACAGCTGCTTTGGGTGAGGCACTCAGGGCATTCCCTGCTTTCAGTTGTCACAGGAGCCCTCAGAGAATCAAAGGCTGCACGTTGCAGAGTGGGGCTTCTAGCAACACATTACCATAGTTGCCTTGACTGAAAAAGGTAAGCTGCCTATAAATGACTGCCTCAATGTTTTGTATTTTAGCTATCATGCATACCATATACAGAAAGTGGGAAAGCTGCATTAGGTTGTAGATCTAATCTTAGGGAGAGGAAAAAAACACCCCAAACCAAAAATGTTTCCAGCCTGTGACTTTTAATTAGACAGTTCTCTTGGCTGTTGTGCGTTGGTGTAACACCATTTCAAAGCCGATCTCTTCCAGTTAAGAATATGACCGTATGATCCATGAATGACTTCCCAGCATCTGCTAAATTTCTGTATTTCTACCTAAAAATATACTGAAAATAGCAGTATTTTCCAGTTGCTAGGGTACTGAGAACGGACTGGTATTGCCAGCATGCCAGGACAAGAGCTCAGAAACAAAAATCTCCACTTCGGTTTCCTGCTGCCAGACTAAGAGGTACCTGCCATGTCCGGCTTCCTCCCTGCCTCAACTCCCGACCTCTGCTGAACCACCACTAATGCTCATCACCACTTCTTCCCCCATTTCTCGATACATTCTCGATACGATTCACTGACGAGTGTCCCAAAGAGCCTGAAAATCTATTTCTCAACCTGATGAGGAAGCACAGCTTATGCTGCTTCCTAGAATGTATTCCGACCCAAACTCAGGGGGCTTACCTGTGCACAGGGGCTTGGGACCACTCGCCCCGTGATTTCCAGAACAAGCTGGAAGACGTTAAGGAGGGTGGCAGCTTCAGTGATGAGAACATCCATCCTCACAGCTCATGTATTGATCACTGTCACCAATACTTTCCCCCTTACGCTCAGCTGATAATAAATTTTTATTTAAGACTTCAATATCTTACACTGCAAACTTGTTATTTCATGTACCCATCACATTTTATTTTGTAACAAGGTACTGGTTTTTGTGGCGTCTTTATCAAAGCCTGCCTTGTGTGCTGCCTGAGCTGTACAGTGGGCACTCTGCAGGGGAACACTTTGCCTCTTGGAGGGTGCTGGGTTTCACAGCTCATCCACAGCAACAGCTCTATATAAACATCAGGTCCTTTATTTTAGGAGATTTAGAAGCAAGTTACACCATAATCTTATTGCTGCAGAAAGGTTATAGAGCAGGAAGGACGGGACTGAACCAGATCTCAAGAAATAAGCAACATTTACAAAAAAAAAAATCAAGACAGATGAATGGCATTTTATTTCTGTTCTATGTCCTTGTTGAGATAATTTACTGAGTTATTTAAAATATTTCACCATCAAATTCTGCATTAATCTCCTAACCTTGCTGTTCTCCAAAGGATTATAAAATTCATTATTATGGCTATTGAAACCAGTCCTGTAGATGCAGAATTTCAAGAGGCCTGGAAAATTGTATAATTGTGAGTGTAACTAGTTATGCAAGATGAAGTAATGAGGTCAACAAAGTGTCGTGCTTCAAGGCATACATTAGAGGGGTCAGGAAGGAATTACACTCTGTGTACAGCTTTGCAAACCTGGCTACCTTTTTTCCTCTGAGACAGAAGAGACTGTCTTCTGTAGGAGAAAAGATGAGAGTTTGCTGCTCCTACACATTATTCTTTTGAGTCAACTAACCACTAAATCCCATTGGGTTTAGGAGGCAACACACAAGAAGGACAAGAGATCTCCAGCTGGTGAGCTCCTCTGTTAAGGAAAAGCTGAATTACAGAAATATATTTAACTCTACTTTTTTTTTTTTTTTTTTTTCAGTCAACTGCTGAAAGTCATCCCACTAAAGATTGCTACATACCATCTAAGGCTTTCTTTAAACTTCCTTAAAGTACATCCCGTGGAGCTTTTCAGCTCTGTGCTCAGGGATGGTAAAATAAAGAGTATGAACCAAGTGCCCTGGCCACGCAGAGCTGCCACAGAGCTGGGGCTCAGCACTGGGGTAGTGTCCTGCTGGGCTGCTCTGCAATTGTACATAGGGGACTACAGCTGTGTCCAGGAGCAGCACGCTTATTTTTAGACATATTTTTGTATTAAAATATATGTATATATGTATACATGTGTCCTGCTTTCGGCTGGGATAGAGTTAATTTTCTTCCTAGCAGCAGGCATAGTGCTGTGGTTTGGATTTAGTAGGAGAAGAATTTTGATAACATGCTGATGTTTTTAGTTGTTGCTGAGTACTGCTTATGCTAGTCAAGGACTTTTTCAGCTTCCCATGCTCTGCCAGGCGCACAAGAAACTGGGAGGGGGCACAGCCAGAATAGTTGATCCAAACTGACCAAAGGGCTATTCCATACCATGTGACGTCATGCTCAGTATATAACTGGGGGGGGGTGGCCAGGGAGCAGCGATCGCTGCTCGGGAACTGTCTGGGTATCGGTCGGCGGGTGGTGAGCAATTGCATTGTGCATCACTTGCTTCGTGTATCATTATTATTATTATCATTATTATACTGTTACTATTAGCATTAATATTTTACTTTATTTCAAGTATTAAACTGTTCTTATCTCAACCCAGGAGTGTTTCTCACTCTTACTCCTCCGATTCTCTCCCCCATCCCATCGGGGTAGGGGGAGTGAGCGAGCGGCTGCGTGGTGCTTAGTTGCTGGCTGGGGCTAAACCACGACAACATGCTTCCGTGTAATTTGCCTTTTTTTTTGTCCCCAACTATAACTATGACCTTACACAATGCTTGCCTGAGAATGCCTTGGTCAGGACATGATATTTTTATGAATACTTTTAAGGCTTCAAACAGACCTGATACCTCATCAAAGATATCTTTCTTGGAGCAAACACCTACATAAGAAGTTATTTTAACATAGATAATGAATGACAGAGATGACAGCAAACCAAATTATGTATTTACCTGCAAACTCACTAGCCCAGCCAGCCTACCCGGCACAGGGGGCATAAGTCAGCTCTGGTTCTTGCAAGCGCTACCTAAACTTGAAGGATTTCTGGAATAATCACAGCAGCCATGTAGCAGCCTTATCTCACTGTGTGAGAACAGATTTAAAAACTATAAAGGCTTTCCATGAAAGACTATTAAAACAGCCTTTGTTACAAAAGCAAAATCACCTAACAGCTGGGCATCTTTTGTAGAACAAAATTATTTGACTCTCTCTTTCTTCCACTGAGGAAAAAGCAAGCATGCAAACAAGGGAAAAACAGGTAGGAAAGAGGAAAAACACACACAAAAAAGGTCAAAACTCAGATACTTAAGTTTGGTCAGACATGGACCCTCGTCATGAAAGATTCTACTAGCTTTGAAAAATGCATTTGAGGGGTGAGAGAAGAGAGAAGCAGCATTTTCTGACCTGCTCTACAAAAAAGAAACTATTCTGCATACAAAAAAGCCCCTCCAGCTCACAGTGCTGCTGCTCCCCTGGGACAAGACCCCCCATGTCAAAATTTGATAAACTAGAGTCTTTCCTCAGCACAACATTCATGCAAAGGTCCAAAACCCTTTGTACAGCTACAGAGCACAAGTATGAGGCTTAACCTTAGTCTTCAACACCAGCCTGCATCCTCGCTCCCCTGCTTCCCCGTGACAGGCAGCAGAAGGAGCCAGCACTGCACACCGGCCAAAATCAAACTCAGGTTTCGTGTCACTCAGGTATGTGAGAGATTAACATCATCCCAATTGATATTATTTATATTCTGCCAGCAAAAACTCAGACCTGCCATTACAAAGTTATCATTTTTAGTTCGGTTGTTTTCTTCCCCTCTCCCTCAGCCCTAGGCCTATGTCTTTCCCTTTTTAAGCATTTCTTCCAGTCACAGTGACAGGAGGAGGTGACACCTGGTGTGGAGCAGGAGCCACCTCTGCCCCACTGCTCCCAGCAGCAGTTCTCTGCTGTGCCACATCAAATTAGGAGAAAACCGTCATCAGCGCTGAGTGCCGGGGGCTCAGGAATGCCCCTTGCTACCGCTGCCCGTGGACCTTGCGGGAACCGGAGCTCGGAGGCAGGTGATGCACATCACAAAACATATATTTATGAACTTCAGTGCTTCATTAATATGCTGGCAAAAGCCTCTCCTTTTCCAGTCCAGTTAGTGGTTATAACAGGAATGACCAACCAACTGCTCCTTACTTGCCTTGCCTCCTAGGAAAGCAGCAGTTCTCCCAGGATGGCCGGGGCATTGCACACCGCGGCAGCGGGCTCCAAGGGATGGCGGGTTGCCAGGGAACCCCTCTAACTTGGCACTCATACCCCACCAGCACTCACCCCTTTCCTCTGCACTTTAAGAACCCGCTCAAAGGAAACAGAAGGGCCTCAAAGATGGTTTCCAACCTTGCCATCAGAAAAGGCAACCTCACCTTCAAACCGCTTACAGGGGAATGAAAAGAGGTCAACCCTGCACATGCATATACTAATGCTCTTCAACAAGATGCAAGCAGAATAAAGATATACGATACAGTAAACCAAGCAGAAAACAGCACAAAAATTGGTTTCCCTATCCATCTATATAATGTTGTATAGATAGATTAATGGTTGTGTAATATTATATAGACAAATAAAAGTATTATGATCAAACTTCTCCAAGGTCAGTCCTTTTGGGCGCTTTTATTCCAGCCTGCGCTGGCTTTCCTCGCTGTATGTGGCAGAAGCACGCACTGCTTTGTTTCAGAGAACACGGACTGAGTGTTGACATGGGGACGGGGCGGAATGAAAAAGAACACATGGTTCCAGCCCTGACAAAAGGGTAAGTTGTGCTAGACATCGGGCAGCTTCACAACCAGATCCCAGTTACTGCAGACTAAATGCCTCCAGACCGTCACTGTGGGACAGTCCCTCACGCTTACCATGTGGCTCACCATTTATAACCCCAGTGCCGCCTCTCACCTGCGGTGCCTTCGCTTACCCACACGGAAAATGTTGATTAGGGAGGTCTTTCCCTAATCATGGTTCATTGAGTGATCTGCACTAATTTAATCTAATTATCCATTCTGCTTCAAATCTGAGTACAAAATACAATGCAATATCATGGTAGGCCTAGAGTATGAACATATCAGTCACTGTGTTCAGTAAAAGTAATACTAAGGTAAAGAATTTTTTTTTTAAAAAAAAGTCATTGGGCATTTAAGAGATGGTATTTCAACAGTTTTACACTATCTTTTAGAAACGTCATAAAAAGACAATTTCATTTTTTGCTTGCCAATTTGGAACTTCAAAGAGAATATAACAGCAGCAGTGAAATAAAGATTTTGATACCAGTAAGAGTTTTGCCTTCATGGATGTATAATTTAAACTGCCAGACTTTTGGAACATTTATGATACAAAACATAGTCAGTCAGTAATAATTGTGTCCCTCAAGACATCTACTAATTTGTTTTATTGCCTTTTTATTTTTGTCCCCTTTCATTTTCTGAAATATAATCATAGTTCAGTGACTTCATCTGCAAGGAATCCAGCAACAAAGCTTTTGCTGTAATGATGTACAACAAATGAATCACAATTCCTTAATCACCCTGTTCCCTTTATTGTTGCCTCATTTGAATTCATGGGTTCCCAAAAAAATTCAATTATATTTGCAGTTTCTTCACAAAAATTACACAGATAAAGAACTGAAAGCATAATGGCCCCTACACTTTCTGAAAAATAAAGCAAAAATTAAAAATAATCATAAGTTACTGTAAAAACATAAAGTATGTTTTCAGACATCAAAGCTTGCTGTATCCTCAGAGGAAGAAGAAATAGCACCGAAGAACTACGTTTTTTTTCTGCCACGTGTTGCTACACGGTACACAAAAGCAGCCTTCCCCACTGGAATTAAGACCAAAGGTGCTGTTACAAAAGAATCATGAGATGAGATTGGAATTACAGTAGGGTTTTTTTATTCCCATTGAAGACTTGATAATGGCTAACAACATACTCCATAGCGAGAGGCATCAACACCCTGGACACAGAACTGCCACATGAACAGCCAGAGACGCATGGCTGCAGGGCCTCAAGAATGATCTTGAAAGTAATTTCTTAGTATCTTGAAAGTAATTTCTTAGTATTTGCATGTAAGGAAACACTTTTACAGGCATTTTTTTTTTCTTATTGTCTCTTGCTCTCACGATGATGAGAACAATAATGAAATTCCCCTGTGCTGTACGTCAGAAACCGCCTTTTCTGTTGAAGGACACGCTCCTGCCTGATAGCTTTGATCTTGCTTGTGAATCTTTTCAGTTCAGAGCATGTCCCATGCCTCATTTACTTTGGTATTCTCATGAGATCCCAAGATAAAAGGGCAGCTTCTGTCATACCCTCCAAAAGACTTTCTGCAAGCCTCAAGGGACAGTTTCTAAGCTTTTCTAATGGATCTAGTATCGCAGGGCCTCTCAGGAGCAAGCAGAGATGCAGCCCCCTGCCCCATACCAAAGCAAATCACTCAAAAGAGGGGCTGACAGGCTCAGCACAACCCACAAGCCCTGTCAAAGTTTTGGGGAGTAACAGCCTGGTTCTAGAGCACAAGCAAATGCCACATAGCAAACTCCCTCAATCTGCTCAAAAGATAAAGTGAGACATTCTGGTATGTACCTGTTTTTCCGTTGCAATAATCATCTTCAATTTCAACCAGTCCATTTTCACATTTTGGGTTTCCAGTCATAGAATCATAGAATCACAGATGCTTTGGGTTGGAAGGGACCTTTAGAGGTCATCTAGCCCAACCCCCTGCAGGGAGCAGGGACAGCTTTAACCAGATCAGGTTGCTCAGAGCCCCGTCCAACCTCACCTTGAATGTTGCCAGGGATGGGGCCTCCACTGCCTCTCTGGGCAACCTGTGCCAGTGCTTCACCACCCTCATTGTAAAAAATTTCTTATATTCAGTCTAAATCTATCCTTCTTTAGTTTAAATCCATTATTCCTTGTCCTGTCACAACAGGCCTTATTAAAAAGATTGTCCCCATCCTCCCTGTCGGCCCCCTTTAAGTACTGGAAGGTTGCAATAAGGTCTCCCCGCAGCCTTCTCTTCTCCAGGCTGAACAACACCAATTCTCTCAGCCTGGCCTCATAGGAGAGGTGCTCCAGCCCTCAGATCATTTTGGTGGCCCTCTTCTGGACCCGCTCCAGCAGGTCCATGTCCTTCTTGTGCTGAGGGCCCCAGAGCTGGACGCAGTACTGCAGGTGAGGTCTCACCAGAGCAGAGCAGAGCAGAGCAGAGAGGCAGAATCACCTCCCGCGACCTGCTGGCCATGCTTCTTTTGATGCAGCCCAGGATACGGTTGGCTTTCTGGGCTGCAAGTGCACATTGCCGGCTCATGTCCAGCTTTTCATCCCCCAGTACCCCCAAGTCCTTCTCCGCAGGGCTGCTCTCAATCCCTTCATCCCCCAACCTGTACTGATATCGGGGGTTGCCCCGTCCCAGGTGCAGGACCTTGCACTTGGCCTTGTTGAACCTCATGAGGTTCACACAGGCCCACCTCTCCAGCTTGTCCAGGTCCCTCTGGACGACATCTCGTCCTCCTGGTGTGTCAACTGCACCACTCAGCTTGGTGTCGTCTGCAAGCTTGGTGAGGGTGCACTTGATCCCTCTGTCTATGTCATTGATGAAGATGTTAAATAGCACCGGTCCCAGTACGGACCCCTGAGGGACCCCACTTATTACCGGTCTCCACGTGGACATCGGGCCATTGACCACGAGTAATTTGCGCATAAAAACTGGGCAAACAGATATTGCTCCATGTGATCAGAGCACACAAATGCTGTTTGTGCATATAACTTACATGTCCTGAAAATTTGGACACTAAAAGGAAAATTATTTATCTCTAGGCAAGAGACATCAAGAATAAATATTTAATCATGCAACTAACTTTAAAAAAAGGGAGATCTTAGCAAGTTTATCACATTAAAAAGAACCCTTACTTGAATTAGGACCATTGTACTTAAATTGGATGCTAATATTCAATTCCCACATTGAGACCATTTGCAAATTTGGCTAAGGAGCTAAGGCCATATCCTGATCCTACTGACGCTCTTGTAAATCCACCAACACCAAAGGATTTAGTCTAGATTTTCACACAAGGAATGGTAATTTTGACCCATACTTGTGTCAGTTTTGTTTGAAGATACACCTTGGAGAGGTCATCTCTCTCTCTGTCATTTAATTATCTATTTCTTTTTCAGGAGAACAGTTATAAAATCCCATCAGTCCAAATTTCAGGGTATTCTCTTCCTGTTGGGAGAGGAGAAGATTTTACACACATTGATATAATTATTTCCCATAAGCTCTATGCAAATCCGCAGCTTTCATTTATGGAAGGTGAGGAAATGCTGTACTTCCAAAGCAACCACTGAGATTTAATTTTGCAGAAGCAATTAGTTTTAAACTCGAGAACAAGAGAATTTAATTCTTCTCCTAAGACACAGTAATGCTCCCTTAAATATATGCACAGGCATTTAGATATTATATGTGCACTAAAATAACAGTAACTAATGAATAATAATTTGCAGTTTGCTCTCATTTTTCCCGTGGCTTCGGCTTTCAGCCCTGTGGGGTCAGACTGCACTCCCAAGGCCAGAGGGAAAGTAGCAGAAACTGTGCTATGTTGAAACTGTGACTGCTGCCCAGTTTCTCATTCTACAAATGCATCAATATGCCCAGCTCCTGTAGCTTCACAGAGAACCAAAACTCAAAGCTAGAAACCAAATCTTGGGAGACTTTTGCACAAAATTCTCAGATTTATAACTAAACCTTTTTAGCATTCAAGTTCCTGGTAAGAAAAGGTACGATGATACACAAACTTCCAAGCAAATATCAAGTTGTCAGAATTTAAAGAGGAGCAGGAAAGATCTGGGACAGCTAGACCTGCTGCCCAAGCTTTAAACTGAAGGTGAAAGTAGCTTAAAACTTACTGAATAATTGCAGTAGGAGCCAGTCCCAGGCCTTTGCAGCAGTAGTGACTTCGGGTTCACCCCCCTTCACAAACTGTATGAGGACTGCCAGCCCAGTAGGCTCACCCCTTCTTGAATATTTTACCCGTTCTGGGCAAAGTGAAATGATTTGCCATTGCATCTCTGAGAAAATATCAGTGTCCCATTCAAATACATCTCAGTAACTTTGGTCTTATTTTCAGCTTTCTAAAAATGTAGCTATTTCTCAAAGGGCTGGATCCCCATGGTCCTTAATCTTGATGGCAGCAGCTCAGGCCCCTGTCTACCTGTGTGTTCCCAGTCACTGCTGAGGACCACCAGCTCCCACTATGAGCAAGTTTACAGGGAAGGGCAAGAAATAAGGAACCCCAACTCTATTCCCACCATTTACTACCATGATAACTGATTGGAGATGGGGGAGGGCACACCAAAACCAAAAAGGAATGGATGTGCATTAGTCAGAGAGAAACACCCTGATGTCTGCTCACGCATATGGGGGTTATGAAATGGTTTTGTCCAAGATTAACTTGCATGATTAAAAACAAATCTCTCTTCAACCCCTTCTCATTCCTCTCCCCTGTGGTGATGCTGCCCCAGATACTGAGTCTGTGTTGGTGTTCAGACCGACTTGACTGGAAGAAAAAATTTCTGCCAAAAAGTAAAAAAACCTGCTGGCACTCATGGAACCAGATGGTAACTGCCCATCTTTTTCTTACTACTCAAGGAACTTTTTCCTTTTACCTTTTCCTCATCTATTGCAGAATCAACTGAGTACCTTCATCTTCAGATTGCATTCAACTCCTGGAAGGTGGATAAGCACTCAGAATAGCTCAGATGTCAGCAACAATTTAAATAACCTGCTCACTGAGATGACCAGAGGACTTCCAGATATGTAAGAACCCATTTTGAGAGTCTAATCATAAAAATGGTTTCAAATGCAATACCAAATGTGATATCAAGATACCAAAATGAGCATTCAAACACAAAAGTAGCTCTTTTTACATCCAGTCAGGCATATAGGATTATCCTAAAATGTGCTTATATTAAAGAAGTAAGGTCTTCTATATCTGGTAGCAAGATAAAAGTACAAAAAGATAACAACTCACTGGTTTCTTGGTCTGAAACTTCAGTGAAAGTATTTAATACACGGGGCAGTTTTCAAAACTGAATTGATTATAAGAGGACCTGCAAAAAGAGGAGCTGCTGTCTTATGTGTAGGATTACTTTTGTGAGAACGTGCCTACTTTTGCCCAGTTATGTAAAGTAAGGGTGTTTCACCGGAAGGCTACACTTTCAAATTAACAATCTGAATTGGTGTGAATTTTTGCAGCAGCAACTTAACGTGCAAGATATTGTGCTTTGTTATGCAAAAAAAGTGTGTGTACAGACATGCAGAGAGCCTGTAAACCACTGAATAGGTTTAAAACCCCCTTCAAATCCCAGTCTAGCACATCCTCTTTAAGGACCTAAATACAAAGAATATAACAGCAGTCAAGCCATTTCACTGTGATTTCCGTAATTCCACCTAGATTTCAAAGAGTTATTATTTAAAATTACCCATTTGTCATTTAAGCCCCAAATACTGCTAATAACAGATTACACTTAAAATTGCTCTAACAGGTCTAACTCCCACACAATGAACATTGCAATACAGAATGGGAACCCTGGGGGAATGTGTTTCCCAGGTAGAAAAGTTTAAGACCATGAATCTGCACAAAGAAAGAGAATAACCAAACATTTGTATGTGGAATAACATTTTCTCCAAACAAAAGTCTACTTAGGGAGTAGCCTACTGGGGTGAGCTAGGGGATTAACCTATACCCCTTCATCTTCTACTTGAGCATGGCTCTTTTTTCCTTAGCTGATTATTCACCGGCAGTATGGAAATTCAGGGCAGCAGGATAAGCAACACAAAAAAAAAATCCAAAATCCAAATTGTCCTGGGACTTTGCTACTGTGCTGCTTCTGGACCATTCCTGAAGGTTTTCATCTTCAACCTTGCTTTTACATCATGAAGTTAGAGCATTAAGACTATTTACCTCTTTTTTTTTGCTACCATGCCTCGCACATTTCTAAATAAGCATATACCTTTGTATCTCTCAGTAGCCTCTGTCCCTGACTGTCTTCTGTTTTAATTCCCTCTCCTCTACCACTTCTATGACACTACACACTTTTTTAGCAAATGAGAATTATACTTTTGCATGATTCTTTATAAAATCTTAGCATAGAAATCTGGTTGTAGAAAAGTGACCCTGGACAAGTCTACCAAAATTATTCTCCTCTGTGTGAAGCCACCCCCTTAAGCATTATTTCTGCCAATCTTGTCTATCACCCCAGAAAAATGCCATTTCTAAAAATGCTATGAAGATAACAGCAAAACTCTTCATAGTTATTATATGCTATATGATAATGGAAAAACAAATGTGTGCTCTTGAAACCTACAGGTATCTATGCCAGCACCTGAGCCACTCCATCCCTTCTCTCCACACACCACAACTACCATAGCTTAAGGTTATATGGAAGTACCTAGCAAATATTAATAAGGCAAGAGAAAAACTGAAAGACGACATTTTGACATATCCACTTTCCCCATATGTAAGAGAGGAACAGCAATTGTTTGCTACAAACTTTTGCAAAAGTATAAGTAGCCTGCATTACTGTGCCTCCCCAGCATGTGCACTGGACTGTTCCCATTTAGTTCATACTGGCAATTGTCAATAATATATTATTTGATTTAGTTCACAACCTCTGAGAAGGTTTATCCCCCAGATTTGTATAACCTACTTCCCTTAACAACATACTCTATTCTTCGAAAAATCCCAGTGTGTCTTCAGGCTTGGCATGTTTCTCTCGAGAGGCAAAAATAAATTATCGCAGAGTAAATAGCGTTGTTCACTTTGTGGGCACCTGCCTTATATTGTGCTGATACAAATGCATACTGAAAACTGCTGCTAGAAAATTCTCTAATTCTCAAACCCCATCTTTACTTGCTGCATGCAGAACTCTTGGCAATAAAACTTACACTTTTCAGCTCTTCCTTTACTGCTTGTACAGGGGACATTTGTTTCCTCATTCATGGGATCCTTGCCATCCTTGCCTCCACCGTGCCATTTATTCCTCTAATCCTACCAATCTGTCCGTTCATTTTCCAACATCCAGCGTCCCTTCAGGGGCACAGGCATTGCCACTCAGGGCAGGTCTGACAGCCTCTGATGATGAGGAAGGTTTAAACCCTCTCCAGGAGACCTACTCGACACATTAGATTGCAACTCCCAGGCAGCCTGTACTCTGACAACTCAATACTTTTAATTCTTGAATGACCAAGGTGCCATTAAGCGCATGCTGCAGATCATTTCCTATGAGGGAATTCCAGGGGCACCCGCTCAGCTGTGTTGATAATATAATGTGTCCAAGCTCAAGCAGAGACTGTTCAGGTTAAGCCAGACTCAAGACCGAGGAAAAAGAATATAAACAAAGCTAAAGAAATCTGTCTGACTCTGCCTTGAACACACAGATGTGGTACCTATCCATGATCCCACCTGCACAAATATTTAATCCAGTGCAGGGATTTGCAGAAGTTAGGCTCAACTTTTTAAAGCTATTCAGTTTCATAGAGCTGTTCAATAGCTCATAGGAAGGGGCACAGAGTAGAGTTCAGAGATACTGGCGTGAACCCAGGGTCTAACTTTCATGCATTATAGCAGAAATATGTCCATTTTCAATATTTCCATTTTTTTTTCTTTGAAAGGAAGATAAGGGAAGCTACCTGAATACTAGATTTTTTTCATTATTTCCTACAAGACACTTCAACAAAAAAAGCCATCTCTAGACTTTGCCCCAAGCTAAAACAAACTATTTAGTTTCTCTTCAATTGATGAATAAAGTTCAACTTCTCCCTTTGCAGATTTTACAAGGTAGAAAATTAAAGAACAATGTTCCTCCTTTCCTGTGTGTAAAAACATTAGTTTTCCTCACATTATTACCAGGTACAAAAATAATTTAAAGCATACATTGGTACAGCGCTTTAGCCAGGACTGGTACAGATGTAGTGAAACATTTCAATATAATTTACAACAAAGAAAGATTCAAAAGGATTACCTGTCATCCAAGACATGAACATTATGACAGTCAAAACCACACAGTTAGAAGGAAGTGTTCTTGAACCATAAAAAAACAGGTTTCAATTTTACTTACATATACATTCACATTTTAATGGGAAGCTTTTGGATAGGCTGCTTTAAAAGATGCATGTAATAACACCTGAAGGTAAAAATGGTTCAGAACTAATCTTGAACTGAATTTTGGAAGCTTTTTGATTTGAATTTGCTAATATGCCCAGTATAATGAATACTTTTGCATACGAATAGCATCATGGGCTATCAATAGCCCATCCTGGGCTACAAAAGGAGAAAAGAGACAACCTAGAAGCATCTCCAGAATTGTCTTCACTGTTGACTAGAGCCTTTTCTCTTGCTCTCTCTCTTCTTTGTGATTATGAGGTCTGCGTTAGTAAGAGGAAACATAAGAGTTTTGAGAGTAATTATCTGAATACAAGAAGAGATGTCATGACCTCCAGCAGGTCAAGCTGCAGAGACTGCCCAACAGAGGTAAACATGCTCCACAACACAGACAAAAAGCACATTCTCAGGCTCCTCTAAGAATGGTTTGCACTACATTGTCTCAAACATAGACATCTCTCTTGCCATGATGCAAGCTTACACTGCATTTCATGCAAGGTAGAAGATCACTGCAAACTACAGAAACACCGCAGTGACTGATTGCTCCAACCAGAGATCATCCCAGAGAGAAAGATTTCACATTTCTGTCAGGAGGACAAAATACAAGCATAGATCTGCCACTAGTCATCAACAGACTTTTTCAATGCAATAAAAATCTACCACTAATAGTTAGTCACTAAAAAATAATCTGGCTCATCACTGCTCTCATTTTGGATAAGTTAAGCTACAACAAGGTACACATTCAAGCAGGCTGGGTTGTCATGTATCTACACCGTCTCTCCAAACGTAAGTCCCTTAAGGTCTCCTAGTTTGGAGCGAAACCTCTGAAAAGAATCCAGCAGGACATTGCCCTTCCCATCTGTCCCACTCTCAAGTTCAAATAAATCACTCTATCACTTTCTAGAACAGGTGAAGCAAATAGACTAGTAGACATGAACTGATCAATAACTGAAGCCAGAATCTGATGTTCTGGAGGGAAGAAATCGGCTCCTAGCTGCTCATGGCTGAGCTTGTCAACTTTTTCCACTCCACTTCCACAATAAATGATTAAATTCACTATAGCCCAGGTCCCAGGAGAGCCCAGCACGTAAGAGCAGGTAGCAGCAGCAGGTTTGCTGCATGCATATGTCCTGGTTTCAGCTGGCATAGAGTTAATTTTCTTCCTAGCAGCAGGCATAGTGCTGTGGTTTGGATTTAGTAGGAGAAGAATTTTGATAACATGCTGATGTTTTTAGTTGTTGCTAGGTACTGCTTATGCTAGTCAAGGACTTCTCAGCTTCCCATGCTCTGCCAGGGGCACAAGAGAACTGGGAGAGGGCACAGCCAAAATAGTTGATCCAAACTGACCAAAGGGCTATTCCATACCATATGACATCATGCTCAGTATATAACTGGGGGGGGTTGGCCAGGGAGCAGCGATCGCTGCTCAGGAACTGTCTGGGTATCGGTCGGCGGGTGGTGAGCAATTGCATTGTGCATCACTTGCTTTGTATATTATTATTATTATCATTATTATATTATTATATTATTATTATTATCATTACTATCTTTATTTCAATTATTAAACTGTTCTTATCTCAACCCAGGAATTTTCTCACTCTTACTCCTCGAATTCTCTCCCCCATCCCATCGGGGCAGGGGCAGTGAGCGAGCGGCTGCGTGGTGCTTAGTTGCTGTCTGGGGCTAAACCACGACAGCATACCACAGCCCCGAGGTGGAAGAGCCATCTGACAGCCACATGGCTACAAACGCAAACCCAGCACAACTTTGGGCATGAAAGAGAGCAAATTTAAGGTTGTCACTAGAAATAAGCTTCTTGAAAACCCAAGATATTTTCTAGATGACAGCTTTGTGAGAATTGCAATAAGAAAGCATCTTCAGCAAACATTTTCCTATCAGTGTCAAAGCCCAAAGTTTGCAACACCACATTTGTTCTCTAATCTAAGATGAGAGTTTATTTCCAATGACAAAGCTGTAAGAAAAACAAGGGTAAGCAAGAAATTTACAAAAGGAAGAAAGAAAGGAAGAAGATTGCTAAAGTCCTTTTGCTCTTAATTACTGAAGATTTCAAAGCCAAAGGGAATTTTGCCTTCACATTTCACCCAGAACTTTGCTGAGATTTACAACATCTAGTCTCCTTCCTGGCACATATCTAAAAGGAAAGAGGGAGTTTACAAGGAGACAACAATTTACAGTATTTGTATTTTAGCACTGTCATGCCTTACTCCTCAAAGAATATTTTCAGGCAGCACTGCAGTACAGGGCAGGGAAGAATGCATCGCCAACAACATTAAGCAATTCTTTACATCTGCTCAGCTGAGGTGTCCTTGCAGCTCTGTGCTTTGTTAAAGGGAATTACAAATTTGCAACCAGGTAGTTTTCATCCAAGTTACAAATGTTCGGAAAAAATCTCATCTTGTACATACTCAGTAAAGACTAGTTACAGTTAATTAATTCCTGTGTTTATGTGTCTTCCACACCAGATGGCTTGGTGAGCTATTCAAGCGCTCCCGAACAGGACATTTTTGGCAAGTTCCTTATGGAGACTGGACACCACTGGCAGTTTGGCAGCAGCTTTGTACTGCTATGAACAATGCATAAATAACACTGACAGGCTCAGCTGTTCCTCTGTTCCAGGAAACGTGCTTCCATCTTGATAAACCAGCTTAGTGAGCACAATAAAAAGGCAGATCCAAACAGGCTTGGACTGGGTGTTTATCTGTAACCTCAGAATATGCAGCCTTTCTCCAGTAGAAACCATTTCCATGGAAATTCCAGCAAGATGCCATTACAAATGGATACTCTGGTTTTAGATGTAACTACAACTCAAAGTGAGAGATCACTTTCGTGTGTCTGTCTTCTGTACATTCCACAGGAAAATGAGACATCCATTTCACAGATGAAATGGCATATACCAGGATTTATATTAAGCCTTAAAAATGCTCTTGGCAAAGGTGACTAACAGCTAAACTTGGAGAGCACATAAAGGTAAAATAGGGCAGAAGATTGAACTGTTGTATAATTTTTCTGCAGAAAAGTCAAATCTATGTCAGGGAAAAAAAGGACTATTTATGCAAATAGCTGTTGAAAATAGTCAGGAATTATTAAAGAGAGAGGAATTTTGTTCACCAAAGCCATCCATTTTGCAGGTTTCTTGCGTGCCTCTACTTGCAGTCTCCTCTCAGATGTTTTTCTTTTTATCTTTAAACTGAGAACATCTACTTATTTCCAATCCTCTGCCACACAGTTATATACACTGCTTTGCATTCAGCAGAGGCCACAGGGGAGCTGGTAAATGATCCTCCTGCATTTTTTGCATATCAGGAGTACGAAGAGGAGTGCTCACAAAAAAAAAAATAAAAAAAAAAAAATTAATATTCAGGCTGTAGAGCTTCATGAAACTTCCCTTGAAGTTATAGTGACCTTCTCCATTAAATTTAACTGAAGTTAGATCTGGCCTTCATTGAACATGAGCAAAAGTCTGCCCCAGCTGGTTTCCAAAGGTCTGGGAAAGGGTCTTCCAGACTGAAAGCCGTACCTTCAAATAAGAGTGCCTCAAACAACAGCCCCCTGCAGCAAACCAAACAGGCTGAACTCGTTAAGAAGAACCTCCGACTCATGCAGCAGTAAAATGCTCAGCAGCACTACACCCAGAGTTGGTTAAATATTTATTGCCTACCAATTTTAGCTCTTGCTTACATGTTATCCACTAAGAGATCATAATTATAACAAATATGTTTGTAGCTTATTGTTTTCATGTATGTACATGGGTTTCCAACAAGCTGAAAAATCTCATACCCATCCAGACTTACTGTTCACGTTTAGACTAGTTTTATACAGGTTAATTGTAATGACTCCCAGGAGTTACCTCTAACTTCATCACTGACTACAAGATGGACTCAGCATAGTTCCCAAACAGTCCCACATGGAGAATGCATGGCTGCAGCTGCAGGGTCAACCTTGGTCACAACCCTATTGCCTGTGGCCGTAAGCTTGTCTCTTAATGCTTAAGAAATTGCCTTTTTGTAACTCAATTTTTGGGATACTGTACAACATATTCAAGAAGCACCAGGAGATAAAGCGGGAACAACAAATGATGGAATAGTCTAAGCTTTACTACTGCCAGTATTTCCCATTAACTCTTTTCAGGATATGGCTAAAATCTCCAAATCAAAAAGACATCAATCATAACCACATTGTGCTCCCAGCTAGCCATCTGCTAGGAAGAATGACACCTTAGTTCTTGCATGTTGCTGCAGTATTCAGACTAGAGAAGACAGCTCCTACTGTGCTGCTTAAACCCGACTGAACTATTAAGAATGCAGTTACTCCATGAGGCTCATCAAGACTGTGTTCCTCCTGGTGGGAAAGATGGAGGCTCAAACTTTCTTTAGGGTGTGCAGCTGGCAGTGAGCCCCACCAGAGCTAGCCCGGGTGTGACAAGGATGTCCCAGACCAGCAGTGCTAATGAAAGACAGAGCAGGATAAGGACACACATCCAACAGAGTATCAGGTGTTGGAGGAGCAGAATGGAAATAACTGGTTCTCTAGGACAGAGAAAGGCAGGTTTGCACTACCAGAAAGCAGTTTCCCTAATGCATACATACATACAGAGCCGGAAAAGCATTTCACCTTTGCAGAAAACAGAAACATGATTTTCTTTTCTAAGCTGAATTTGGAAGCAAATAATATTTCCCTGGCGGACAGCAAGTGTCAGTCAGCATTTCCAGCCTCAGGGAACTATCACCCAACTAAATTTGAGAAGACTATAGTCCTTCATTACAATTTTTATTCTCCAGCCTTCCAGCTTCACCTCAAAAATAATTTATGAGCTTTGTGGCAGATAAAAACTCCCTTCTTTTAAAAGGAGTTACACCCTTCTGCTAAGAAAGCAGCACTGAAATGGGTCCTTTGGTTCATTTCTTTTTGTAACATTCACTTCATACACATCTCTCTTGACATATAAATAACTAAATTATGCATGACTGAGATACTTTTGATTACTGGATCCAGCTAAAAGAATATGAGACCCCAGGAGCATGGAAATCTCCATGCACTGAGGCATCACCTCCCTCCTCTGTTACCATCTGAAACTGGAATAGACTCTGATCACATTAAAAGAAGATGAGACCTCCAAGCAAAATTTTGAAAAGTGAAAACCAGAGGGAGGAAAAAAACCCAAACAGTTGAGCCTGAAAGAAAAGAAACAAGAAGTGGAACAATTAAAGTTCCTAAATATGTAACAATCACTGGTAAAATTTCAAAATCCCGGAACATTTACATTAGAGCCCTGGTATCCACAAGGAAGGACATCGACTCGAGCACAACGGAGACACACAGAAAATAGTGATTTTTCTTAAATGTTGCCCTGAAGCCCTGAAGATATTGATCTCCTAAATATCATACAAGTAAACCAGGATGAAAAACGCAAGCTATTAACCTCAAGTTTGTAAGTCTGAAGAATACTGCAATCCAAAATACACCTGTTTGGAGATATGAATATTAAAGATGCCTGCAGAAGGAAGGAGAGCCTGCTGAAGCATTTTTGACTACTCTTAAATTAATGAGCCAAAACAGAACTGCGACAGTTTGGCAGCTTTTCTTATAAGACAGTGACTGTGCTCAAAGAACAGACTGCTGACAAATACAGATCTACAGGCAAGGCTGTTTCTGCCTTCAGAAAAATCATATTGTGTTGAATGAAAATGCTAGAGTGAAAGCAAAGTGAAACTAGACTAGACACTCATCATTTAGAGAGGAAACTGAAAACCAGAAGGTCCTAAGAGTAAGAATTCAGAAGAGATTTCACAGGTCACAAGGCAAGAGAAATGCAAAAGAAAGTATTGCAAAAGATATAGCAAAAGTACAGCCCCAAATAATCCCCAGCTTTTCAAAATCACTGTACCAAAGCTACAGAAATAACTGTTAAGAAAAATGAAGCCCACTAGTAGCAGATGCAAAGGAGACCACCATGCAGGTGCACTGATAGTGCTGAAGGGACAGCACAGAGGGCAGCCAGAGTGACTGCCACCAACAGTCTGTGAAAACGAGAGCTGAGACAATGCTTCAGTACTCTTAGTAGATGATGATACAAGATTATTTGATATAACTCTGAATTACATGTCAGTGCTTGTGGTTCAACTTGAAAATGTTGTGGAAATCTAAATGAAAAACCTTATAAACTGGTGAAATAAAAAATTTAATATAAGGACAGTTCCTACAGAAAGACTGAATCGAATACAAGCTACACTGGAAAGTTAAAAGATGTGCAGCTAGGTTTGTTATAAATACTGGGAATATTAGGATTAAAAGCATGTGTAGCTTTGGGCTTGGTTCAGTGAACAGACACTATGAGACAGAAAACAATTACTCAGTCCTCAAAACAATGTGGAATACATTTACAAAATCACAGGAAAACATAAGACGCCACATAAAGCCATAAAGGTTGGTAGGACTAAAAAAGCAGGACAAAGCCAGCCCACAAGAAGTCAGCTGAAGCCATACACACAATCACAGAGCAGTGCTAGTGGTGTAATTTCTGCTTATATGTCATTAAGCCTCTTAAAGGTAAGAGAGCTGATCCTATTTATCTAAAATAAATAGATTTTCCCCAGAGTACTCAGCCCCCTGAGCTAGAAGGCAGGGACAGGGAGCAGAATGGAGTCCTCATAGTCCAGGAGGAAGCAGTTAATGACCTGCTACGCCACCTGACACTCACAAGTCTATGGGGCCAGATGGGATCCACCTAGGAGTACTGAGGGAGCTGGCAGAGGAGCTCACCAAGCCACTTTCCATCATCTATCAACAGTCCTGGTTAACTGGGGAGGTCCCTGATGACTGGAGGCTTGCCAATGTGATGTCCATCTACAAGAAGGGCTGGAAGGAGGACCCGGGGAACTACAGGCCTGTCAGCCTGACCTCGGTGCCAGGAAAGATTATGGAGCAGTTCATATTGAGAACGCTCAACAGGCATGTGCAGGTCAACCAGGGGATTGGGCCCAGCCAGCATGGGTTCAGGAAAGGCAGGTCCTGCTTGACCAACCTGATCTCCTTCTATGACCTGGTGACCCACTTAGTGGATGAAGGAAAGGCTGTGGATGTCATCTACCTGGACTTTAGCAAAGCCTTTGACACTGTCTCCCACAGCATTCTCCTTGGGAAGCTGGTAGCTCATGGCTTGGATGTGCATAGTCTTCGCTGGGTAAAACACTGGTAGAGAGTAGTGGTGAATGGAGTCAAGCCCAGCTGGCGGCTGGTCACGTGCGGTGTTCCCCAGGGCTCTGTTTTGGGGCCAGTCTTGTTTAATATCTTTATCAATGATCTACATGAGGGGATTGAGTGCAGCCTCAGTAAGTTAGCAGATGACACCAAGTTGGGTGGGAGTGTTGATCTCCTTGAGGGTAGGAAGGCCCTGCAGAGGGACCTGGACAGGCTGGATCAATAGGCTGAGGCCAACCCTATGAGGTTCAACAAGGCCAAGTGCTGGGTTCTGCACTTCAGTCACAACAACCCCATGCAACGCTACAGGCTTGGGGAAGAGTGGCTGGAAAGCTGCCTGGCCAAAAGGGACCTGGGGGTGTTGGTTGACAGCCGGCTGAACATGAGCCAGCAGTGTGCCCAGGTGGCCAAGAAAGCCAACAGCATCCTGGCTTGTATCAGGAATAGTGTGGCCAGCAGGAGCAGGGAGGTGATTGTCCCCCTGTACTCGGCGCTGCTGAGGCCGCACCTGGAATACTGTGTCCAGTTTTGGGCCCCTCAATACAAGAAAGACATTGAGGTGCTAGAGCGTGTTCAGAGAAGGGCAACGAAGCTGGTGAAGGGTCTGGAGCACAGGCCTTATGAGGAGCAGCTGAGGGAACTGGGGTTTAGTCTGGAGAAGAGGAGGCTGAGGGGAGAGCTTATCGCTCTCTACAACTACCTGAAAAGAGGTTGTAGTGAGGTGGGTGTTGGTGATTATGAAAGAAAAACTAGAATAGAATCATTAAGGTTGGAAAGGACCTCTAAGATCATCAGTCCAACCATCAACCCAACACCACCATGCCCACTGAGCCATGTCCCAAAATGCCATGTCTACCCATTTTTTTGAACACTTCCAGGGATGGTGACTCCACCACCTCTCTGGGTGGCCTGTTCCAATACCTGAACACCTTTTCTGTAAAGAAATTTTTCCTAATATCCAATCTAAATCTCCCCTGGTGCAGCTTGAGCCCATTTCCTCTCATCCTATAGCTATCTACTTGGGAGAAGAGCCCAACACCCACCTCACTACAACCTCCTTTCAGGTAGTTGTAGAGAGCAATAAGGTCTCCCCTCAGTTGCCTCTTCTCTAGGCTAAACAACCCCAGTTCCATCAGCCGATCCTCATAAGGCCTGCGCTCCAGACCCTTCACCAGCTTTGTTGCCCTTCTCTGGACATGCTGCAGCACCTCAATGTCTTTCTTGTATTGAGGGGCCCAAAACTGGACACAGTATTCCAGGTGCGGCCTCAGCAGCGCCGAGTACAGGGGGACAATCACCTCCCTGCTCCTGTTGGCCACACTATTCCTGATACAAGCCAGGAGGCTGTTGGCCTTCTTGGCCACCTGGGCACACTGCTGGCTCATATTCAGCTGGCTGTCGACCAACACCCCCAGGTCCTTTTCAGCCAGGCAGCTTTCCAGCCACTCTTCCCCAAGCCTGTAGTGTTGCACGGGGTTGTTGTGACCCAAGTGCAGGACCCGGCACTTGGCCTTGTTGAACGTCATACAATTGACCTCAGCCCATCGATCCAGCCTGTCCAGATCAAGACATTGGGTTTATCTCCCCCATTGTTAGCAACCATTGTATTTCAGTCCTACATGAATTCTTCATGAAATACTTACGTTACACACACAATAATTGCTATTATATTTATTACTGCACACCAAAAACTTGGAAACAGTTTTCTTACAATCCAGTTAGACTCTTATTTGTGTAGAGCAGATCCTTGAAATCTCTCTGTTCCTAGCTCATGTTCAGAGAGTCAACAAAATTGACTGTACTTTCCAGAGTTATGAACTATTAGAAGCTTCCCACAATCACTCTGCTACAATATCAAACAAATCAAAGGTGTCTCGGATGTCTATAGGCTTATGTCTTAAACAACAGCAGGTGGAATGCTACAGTTTACGAAAAGTCTTTAGATAGTGTTAGGAGGTATTACATCCTGAGGTTAATTCTTCACAATGCTTGCCGTATAATATTTAAGAACAGGTTAAAAATAAGTATCTCTTAATATCTTAGTCTCTGCAGCTAAATCATATTTTAAGCACTACAAAAATGTATGTTCTCTCAGACTAGCTAAATGTAGCAACATTTAAATGAAGAGCACTATTTTTTTTAACAGAACCTTTGCTTTTTCACATCCGGTTTCTTAATCCAGGTTAACCCAAACACTCAAAATTCTTTCTACTTAAACAGGTCTCCTTGATTTGAACAGTAGCAAATTCACCATACCTTTAATTTAAAAACCATCTCCAGATACTTTTAAAATTACATTTTTCAGATGCTAAAAGGCATAACAACAATAATAATAATGAGATGCCCTGTCTGAAGAAATGAGAATATTTGCTGTTTGATTTAAACAATTATCTAAAGAATTATCATAATATCACATATATTCTTGTAAGTGAACATATTTTGCCAGCCCTCACTTACACTGGTATTTGTTACAGTTCAATGCAACACATGATCCACTTTCAGTACCATAATTCGTCACGTTGATTCCCATAATTTTAATCTTCTGTGGCAAATACTGTTAAATACATGCTCTTGCTTACACATGGTAATTTATTTGGGACTTTGTTATCTGCTGATGATTTCAGACTAGAATATTTTTAGAGAAGATATTTTTCTTCTTGATTATATGATCCACTCTTTCTTAATAAGAGATATTTTGACTTCCAGGCCCACATGCACAACTTACAGCCCTGACTTTAAAATTCATAGTGCTTTCCTATTTTTAAGTATAGAGGTACATACACAGAAGCTCAGCACAAGTTAAGCAGGTAGAACATACCAACAGCACTGCGAAGCTAACCTAATAAATGCAAAGTCTTGACATTTTCTCACAACAATTAAGAAATCCAAAGGGACAAACGTGTTGTATTAAGCAAAAAGAGTCTGCGTTGTCTCTGCAGAGAGCAATGTGCATTCTGGGTGCTCAGGGTATCAAAGTCCTTTTTGTGAAGGAAAACAATCAGGCCTTAAATCCCTTTGTTCAGCACTAAATGTTCCCTCTCCCAGGATTCAAGCTCAGGCTGTTTCTGTGTGGAAAATCTTACCTTACAGGAAGCAATAGAATCAATTTTCTGGGAAGTAGGTTTTTCGAGGTTTTGTTTTGTTGTTTGGTGACGGCTTTTTCCATCTCCCCTAAATGAGCAGCTGTTGGAAGTTGCTTGAAGGTTTAGACTGGTTGGTACCAGTCCCTGTAGCAATGTATGAGGGAGCAAAGAGTAGCGATAGAAGTCAATGGTGCATGAAATACGCAATTTATGACAACGCTGAACACCACATTTCTCCAGCCTATTCAGGGGAGCAGCAGTTTACTCCCAAGGGGTCAGTATACTCATCTGCAGCTTGCCAGAGAGATGCACCCATGCCAGCAGCACCAGTTTACTGAACAGAACTGTAACAGTGACTCCTTGTCTTACTGAAGTAGCAGATGATCTGCAGCCTCCAAGGTGGGGAAGAGGGTATAGGCAAACAGTGTGGGGGGGGAGAAAGACGAGAAAGACACAGGGAGGCAAAGAGGTAGTGGAAGGACAGAGAAGAAAGGGAAGATGAGGAGCCCAACAGGAGCAAGTGGGAGCTGAAAAATAAAGCAGGGGAGGAGGAACGCTGGATTTTAGGGCCAGGAGCAGGAAAGCACTGGCACCAGAACCAGCAACTGTATTTTAGCATGAAGGCATCATTAGAGTGACGTGGAAACGAGACCACACAGTGGGGCAGAGATGTACGCCAGCTCACTAGGAACAAGTCACTTCAGGCATCAGGAGCTGTATAACCACACGATAACAGATCATACAAACCCAATCAGCATCTTAAGTCCATGTTGTAGGCTGACCTGACACCGTGTATGTATAGTCCAAGCATCTCTCTAGCAAAGTAGAAATGTCTTAAACAAGGTTTACAAGTTCATCTGCATTGGTGGTTTTTATTATTTTCTTTTTTTAAAACTCATGTTAATCTATATTCCTCTTTAGGCAACACAGTGTTTAAAATTCAGCTTTTATATGTGAAATAACGAATCATGTCATCAGAGAGAGAAATACTGAATTGTATAATTACAGTTGATAGACAATATTTAAAGAAAATGCTCAGAACAGGATGCCAGCTTTGGTGAGAATCAAGTTAGTTTCAGGAAGTAGCACTCTTTTAAATATAAAAAACAAAACAAAGAAGGGGAAAAGTGCAAAAGGGGGGGAAAGCAAGTTAAGAATATATGAAGAAAATATGCAAGAGTGCATAAGAAAAATTTGTTAAAAAAGTGGTGTTGTAATTTCAAAATAACAGAATATGAAAAGGACAGGAAGAGAGAGTCACAACACCTTTTAAATCTTAAAAGCTAATTTACGATGCAAAGAAACGAAACCATGTATCAGCATTTCCTCAGTCCTGTCCTTTGACGTACAATTTAAAGATCTCATTCTTGCAGACTTGGATGAAGAAGAAAACCCCAAACATCTATAGGATCTTCAGCACTACAAGTGTTTGCTGCGTGTAACCTTGGTAAAGCACTGTGGAATTACCCACAGAGCTCATCTTTTTTTAACTTGAAAGACAAGTCCTAAAACTTCTTATTAAATTAGATACTTGGTTTCTGAGTACAAAAATCAGTGCCATCTCTGAACTGGGCAATGTATACGTGTGCAAAGAGGTGCTCACTCAACTTTGAAGCAATCTGTACGACAGGAATCTGTCGGGGACATTCTCCACTCAGATTATGTTCCACCCTTTCCTATCCAGTGCCTGACTTGTGGCATTAAAACATGCCACAGAAATCATTAGTGGGTTTGTACCAACTCTTCTCTTCCCCCAACCCTCAGACAATATTACTTCCAAGGAAACTATCTGGTACAGAGAAATCACATCTAGGGATGACTTAGGAAGTTCAAAATAAAATACACATCAAGCCAAATAACTGCCAAGCAATGGTTTGCCACACTTGATCAGATCAATAGCTCATAGACTCTGTCATCTTTCCTGAGGTACTGCCCACTATCTGATATCCAGAAGCAAGAGGGGGAAAAAAGGTCTAATTATTCCCTAGTACAGCATACCCCACATCTGTGTGTCCAGCAGCAGCATCTGCTCAAAATCAGAGGGAAGAGATGGAACACAGAACAGATCCAGCTTTCAAATATAAGCAAGACCCTTAAACAGCTAGGAAATTTCAATATGCAGAACTACATATCTCATCTCTGAGCTACCTATTAAGCTGGTTTAACTTTCCTTTTATATTACTTTTAAAAAGTTGGCGTTCAGTTTTACTCGTTCTTCCCGCCTTGGCAATACCACGTTCTTCTGTTAGCCCGCTGAGGACCCAGCTGGTGTTGAAGGCACACAGGGGGCCCAAGGGATGCAGCACACACCTCAGCTCAAGGGTTTCAGCCTTCAGCTGGCTGGGAGCCACCGCCGGCACTCCAAAGACAAACTACCAACACGGGCTCCTCTGCCAGGTCAAATAACACTTCCACCTATGGCACCACGGTGTCAGCCGGCCATGGTGGAGGCGGCACTGCCCGGGGCAGTGCCCAGGGGCTGCAGGGTGATGGGGGGCTCCTGCCCACAGCTCCATGCCAGGATGGAGATCCCAGAACTGCCCACCGGGGTGCCCCGCAACTGGGAACAGTAATTACATCAGTGTCTTTAATCAGATTTTGCTGCATATCTGATCTCATGCACCTGGGAGGCAGTGTCCCCAGAGGAAATGCATTTCTATAAAAGGTGTGATGCTCAAAAAAATAAAATTTTACTATGGGTAAAGCAGTAAGACAAAATGCTAGCAGAGGAAGCAATTACAGGTGATAAAGGAATTTTCTGCTCTCAGGAAATCAGCAGCCTGGTAAGCTTTGCAAGCTAAATATCAGCACTGTGGTACAGAGTTAGAGAGATAATGGGTTGTATATTTGCTCTACAGAAAAATATTTTCACTAAAGCAGCAAAGATGCATATATACATCTGCTATAAATATTTAACAACTCCACATCAGCTTGAAACAAGCAGACTAAATAGACACATCATTTTGAACCAATCTCGGTTTCCAGCGGTGCAAGACACAGGTAGCACTACCCTCTGCTGTAGGAAACCACGAAGTGCGGGCCCCGGCAAGCTCCGAAGCCTCCTCCCCACCCACGGTGAGCGCACCCCTGCTCTCCCCGCGAGGCCCCCACGGCCCATCCTGGTCTGTGCCCTGAAGCCGCTGTGCGGGGTGTGATGGCAACGGGGAGCTCCGGGGTCCCCACGGCGCCGGCGCACACCGTGCCCTTAGCCGGCCTCGCAGCCGCCCTGCTGCCTCTGAAAGCAGGGGATTGCTCCTTGGTTTTGATATGGACTATCAGAGGTTTTCTAAAAATAAGTGCACTGAATTACATAGTTTACGGTGTGTCTGTACTGAAATATGGTCACTTAGGCCTTGTTCTTGTTATATTCATTTATAATTTATATTACATATAAATGATTTCTAAGTTATGGTCAGTCTTTTATTACCCTTTCCCCATGCCGCATTCTGTTCCCTGCTCAAATCACAAAGTCATCTGACCCAAACATTTACTTCCTAGAAGGCTGAAAAACAAATACAGTTGCTCTGTTGCAATCAACAGGCTAAAATCAGAGCCTACAGCTCAGCCTTTGCCCTGAAGAGCTTGGGTCAGGGCTGCTGAAGCATCTCCTCTTCCAGGGCACCTCAGCTTGTGCTGAAGGGTCTCTCCTAACCCCTCAGGCACCCTCTTCTTTCCATCAGGACGGCATACAGCATGCAGACAGCAGAGAGCAGTGTTATCTGCCTTATAAACCCGAGCCTGAGAAATTCTTAACTCCCAGGCTGCATATTGAGGACAAGCAAAAGGGATTAGCTGGGAGCCGGCTCCTACATAGCCCCCTGCAGCAGCCTATGTGTGTGCTGATGGGGTAAACGAGGAGAAATCCAACTGAAAAGGGCAGCTGTAGTCCCAGTCCCCGGGGCTCCTGTGCTAGAAGTTGAGGCTATACTCATGGCTGCGGGAAAGTGCAAGATGGGGAGGATCATCCGGTATGTTCAAAAAACGGGTAGCGTTCAAAAAACGGGTAGATGTGGCACTTCGGGACATGGTTTAGTCTAGTCTACCCTTGATTGGCTTAGAGTAGACTTGGTAGTGTAGGTTAATGGTTGGACTGGATGGTCTTAAAGGTCTTTTCCAACCTAAACGATTCTATGATTCTATGGAGAGGCAGGCCCCAGAGCATGCTCCCCTCAGGCAGTCACACGGCGAAGATGCAGGTCAGCTTCCTTCCCTCTGCAGGGGAAGCACAACTCAATCCCATGAAAGATTTGCTCAAAAAGAGGTGAAATGGAAAAAGTTTGGACGTGGCTTTCAGCCCACTCTGAAAATTCAACTACTGTGCCCCTGGCACTGCTGCTGACAAATTAGCAGAAAAGAACCCAAAGTGACAAGGACAACTTTATGGAAGGAGTGTGATGCTTTCAGGTTTAGACATTTCAGGAACTATTACAAAAACAGATGGCACAGGTGAATTTGCAGCATCCCCTAACTGCACTTCTCACAAGACAGCAAGACAGCTGGACTGCAGAAAAGGGTTCAAAAGCCTGAGGTTCTTTAGTCAGAAGATGAATTTATACATGTTTCACATTGCATCAATACAACTTCAGCTTCTGTTTTGCAAAGACCAGATGAGACAGAGCAATAACAACTCAATCCATTCAACAAACAGGATGGTAGATATGGAGCTTTCCTGTAGCACATTAACACCTTCAACCAAGGGCAAAACCACCTCCAAGCTGAGACTGCTAGGGGTGCTAGAAAGACATGTGTAAGGAGGACCTGCAATGGTAGCCAGTATGCACTGGTGTCAAATGAAAACGTGGGACAAATGAGAGCTCTTCCTTGCACTGATTTATGTCTAAGCTTCAGAGCAGGAGCTGAGACCTTTGAGGTAGCTAAATAGTATCTTACGTTGCATGAAAGATATAAAGTCATGTTATCTAATAGTCTGTTTCTCTAGCAGCTCCTGCGCTGAAGGCATTTGAAACCCTACACCTTTACATAGGTCAGGGCAAAATAAGATAGCATCAAATCTTTGAGTGTGAAGGAGTTGGGGGAGACACATTCAGCCTAGAAATCCTTTCACAAAATCACACTTGCACATCTACTGATCTTGATTGCCCTCAACCCTCTCCACACGTAAGTATCCATCACTGTCCTGCTTTTGAACTACTGCAAATGGCTGTTAGCTTATATACAGCTCTGTCCAACTGCCCTTAAACAGCAGCATGCCTCTTTCTGCATGTCCCTTTTTGTCACAACCTCAGATCACAGTTCTGAGTCTCTCACGCTCAATAAAGACAAGAAAACCTCAGACTACAGTTACCCAAAGAAACATTTGCCTCAAGAATAAGGCATCAAATGAACCTATTAAGACTGGAGATTGAGCACAAGGAAGGTATTTCACTGGGTAATACATAATTAAGCTGGGGAAATCCTTCCCACAGCTGTTGCAGGTTATAAATTCGTATTGTTTCCAAAAGTGACTGAAAAAAAACTTCATGGACAAAAAAAAAAAAAAAATCCATTAAGTCTTATTAAATTCAAAGGTCTTAATTCTAGAGTTCCGTAAATTTCTAGATTACTGATGTCTAGAGATTAGGAGTTTATTTAGGGAAGTACTTAGATACACTTGCCATGCTCTAACAGCCTTTGCTTGGCACCTGATACCTAGACCACCTAAGACAGGCTACCAAGCCTAGTGGGCTTTTGGGCTAACCCAGTACAGCAGCACTTGTGGCCAAGAAAAAACACTTTAGGGCTTGCACAGTTAAAGGAAATGAAGAAAATTATGCAGCTGCAAAGTTTCTGTGAAAACAGGCAAGAGTCCCAGTCTTAGGCTTTATCTATAGAGAACAGTCAGTAAATGATGTTTGAATCGCTTTAAAAAGTGGCTTAGTTATTATGCATTACACCATTTGTTCCTAATGCTGACGGTCTTTAGCCAAAACTGAAGTACCCTTTGTTGGATTCAGTTTATTTTAATTTGAAAGTGAAGTAAAAGAAGGAGAATTATGGGTATTTGAATCCTGAGAAAGAGTATCAGCAGCTCTAAGATTTAATGCACTGTAACAAATGCCGACTGACTTCACACATTAGGTCAGTATGCCATAAACAGAGCTGACCTAAACTAGGGAACTGAGGCAAAGGTCTGGAAGACAGCTGTTTCAGAGCCCAAAGTAACAGAAGAATTATGGTCACGGGAACGGAGAATTTCCCAGGGGACAGGACAAAGGCTGGACGAACTGGAGGGACCAAGCTGCCCTCCTCAGGAACACAATTCCTGTGTGATCATTTTTTTTCTAGCTGTAATGCAGAAATTTCAGCATTTCCTTTTGTCACAACACTTACGCAGATAAGATGAGCTTGCTGAAGACTGTGAGAGGCTCAAAAGCTGTGGCTACAAAGATCACAAACAGCTGAGGTAGATCTACTGAACTTCAACAGCTTCAACAGGGATTTTTGGAATTTTTTTGCAGCTACCAGGTGAATAATAGCTTATCTGAAAGACTCAGAACATCATTCAGAGTTGAAAGCAAGGAGGTCTTCAGATGGGCAATTCTAGCACCAGGAAGGAGAGAGTAATTATGCATAGATATCTGTGATACCAGAGTATGCCCCTTACAGCAAGTGCGGCTTACTAGGCTGCTGTAGTCTTTTAGCAAGAAACTAAGCTCCCAAAACTAACAGGCCAGAGTGTACATGGCTCAATTGTTTTCTAAACACCCTTAAAACAGCACTGCAGAGCAAATCATAAACTTAAATATCCAGAATATCATTCACTGCCTGTAAAAACAACCCAAGTGCAGAAGGTTGGTGGAATGATGCTTCCTCAGCTCTGCTCCAAGACAGCAAATCTGAGCTCCATGCTCTAGAGCCTGAAAATGAATTTAAAGATGTGGCACACCACAGGCACTGCTACAGCTCTTTTGCTTATGAGTAAGGCATAAACTAATAACACCCTTAAATGATTGCTGTATCTGACTACGCGAGTGCTTTTTAAGTATATTATTTTTCATTCAAGTTTCATTATTGAAGGAAGAGGGGGGAGGAAAAGCAATTAATGGGAAAAGATAATAAACAAAACCCATGTAGATAAAGAATCACCCATGCTCACTTGATACATTGCTGCAAGTAAATTAGATAAGAGGAGAGGCAGGCAGAGTTTTCTGAGCAATATGTTCTACTGCAAGCTCAAAATCTTAAAAATCAGACCTTGAATGTATTGAAACAATTACTATAATAAATAATATTCATTATAACAAATACACCAGAGTGCAGTATGCTGTGCTCTTGCCTACCCATCCTCAGCAAAAGCCTAACAAAGGGTATTAAATGCTCTTAAATCTGGCTGCAAGATTTAGGTCTTTTCATTAGAGATTTACACCCAGTTTTGCTAAAGATACACTTTCTGGCTATAGGCTCATTTTCTTTGCTATGTCTCTCAGCTTCTACATCTATGAAATGAGTCACAACCCAGCATCCACCTTTGGAAATGAGCCCTGTCCTACTAGCTAAATGGTATTGAGCTGAGGATAGGCTTTTTCCAAAGTAACACCCCAAGAGAGATGCACAGCAGCAGAGAGCTGTGAGACCATTAACTATTCCAGCTGTGCCATGGCTATACTTCTGCCATGCTGTCACCTCACCTACTCTTAATGCATGCAGACACCCCATGTCTCCCTTCACAACAGCCCTCCTCTCTCAAACTCTAGAGAGCATGCATGGTTTTGCAAAGCTCTTTTTAGATGAGGAAGCTTGGTATTACTTTGTGATTTACTGGCTAGGAAAAACCTATAAATCATAGAATGGTTTGGGTTGGATGGGACCTTAAAGATCATCTAGTTCCACTCCCCCTGCCATGGGTAGGGACACCTTCAGCTATATCAAGTTGCTCAAAGCCTGATCCAACCTGGCCTTGAACACTTCCAGGGAGGGGGCATCTAGAATTACAGAATCTTCGAATAGTTTGGGTTGGAAAGGACCTTAAAGGTCATCTAGTCCACCCCCCCTGCAATGAGCAGGGACATCTTCAACTAGATCAGGTTGCTCAGAGCTCCATCCAACCTGGCCTTGAACACTTCCAGGGAGGGGGCATCTACCACCTCTCTGGGCAACCTGTTCCAGTGTCTCACCACCCTCACAGTAAAGAATTTCTTCCTAATATCTAATCTAAAGTCAACCCTCTTTCAGTTTAAAACCATTACCCCTGGTCCTATCACTACATTCCCTGATAAAGAGTCCCTCCCCATCTCTCCTGTAGGCCCCCTTTAAGTACTGGAGGGCTGCCATAAGGACTGCCCAGCACCTTCTCTTCTGTAGGCTAAACAACCCCAAATGCTGAAAAGTACAGTGAACCTATTTATCTAGGGCAGAGTATAGGGAGGGTTGAAATACTGCTTAATGACCAAATTTGACATTGCAGAAAAGATATTCCTGCAAAATCACAAGCAATTACTTCCCCTCCACCTCACCCTGTTATCTTGTACCAGGAGCTTTACATAAATACTTGCAAAAACATACAGAGGACTGCTGATTATTTGAACTGGCGGGTGAAAGTAGAGCGCTATTAGGACAGCCTGCTAAGGGTTAAGACTTTGGCAGATTATGCATCAAATGGTTTTCACAGCATTTGTCAACAACCTCTACGTTCACTGCATTGCAAGAAGGGAAGTAGGTCCTGTGACAGACAGATCCCGCCTGCTTGCAGAGCTTTAAACCTTCTTTCTGAATTCAGTCTGCAATATTTTTGTTGCTCAGGTGATACCAGCACTGTGCGTACTTGAAAGTACAACCTCCAAAGAGTTAGGGAATCGGGACTGAGGCTGAACCCACCTGCAGTTTTAGGATGAGCGGAGCAATATGAAATGCCCTTGATAACGCTGCTGAAGTTGAATAAAAGCAGTGGGAGATGTGCACAAATAGGGTTTTTGGAAGTGCCTCTCGTTGGCTGAGCTCTCTCCTCCCCCAGCGTGAAGTGGAAAAGCAGTTACTAGGGGATTACAGTTCCAAAAGCTGCAGATAAACACACTTCCCCCCAAGGCCCCCAGCAGCTTTGTAGTTCAAATCTGCTTTCTCTGGAGCTGGTACTCTGTGCTGTTCTGTTACAGAAGGAGGCTCCGTGTGACACCTCTCCCTTGCGTATAGCTCAGGGCTCGTGGCATGAGGGCGATGGGAAGAGAGAAGCTATTTCTTGTGTAACCCACCAGGCACTGTCCCCTGCATAAAGTCTGCCCGTCACCACACAACCTCTCTCTTCCCTCATTTCCTTGGTACCTTTTCATTTTAAGGCACAGAATGGCATGCCTACTAGAGACAAGCTGGAGCCTAAATGCTAAACTGTCCCTCTCCTTAGGCTGTGCAGGAGTGGTGAGCTTGGTACTGAGATTCCTGGAAAGAATAACGTAAAAAAATCAATATGCAAGAAATCTTTTGGGATTTTATTCATACAGCTTCATAGCCCTGTGTAGTCCATTGATCAGCATGTGCATAAATGGTGAAGGACTGCAAGCTTCAGAGCAAGGCTCTCCAAACAAAAAAAAAAAGTCATGTTGCGCATATTTTGAGACTGTGGATTTCTCTTCAGGTGAAGAAGGAATGATTTTGACGGCTTTATCAGGAATCAAGAAAGCATCCCCTATAAGTCTTTTTTAAAGGAAATTAGAGCAAGAACACACTAGTAAACAGGAAAATCCAGTAATTCTATACACTACTTGGTATTCATGCATTTCAAAACACCCCTCCAAAGAAAGCAAGCACGACAGTCCATTTACAGACCGAAAGCCAAAGTACATAAGGAAACAAAAAGATCTCAGGGTCAGCAGCATGCTTTCAACAGCAAGGAGACATCTCCCAAGACAAACTCCACTGGGCTGTACACCACCACCGTGTGGCACGAGTGTTATGGCATCAATAGTTACTGATGGTACAATACAGACAGCCTAGTACAGTTATTAGGCTGTTTCCTGGTCGAATCAAATTTCAATCATGTGCAAGTAGACATATGCAGCATCCAAACCCGTATCATCAGTTATTGTGAAATATATTTACAGTCATGTCTGATCATTCCTTTGCTTAAGGTTATTAGGGTAGTTTGCTAGTTCACTAAGATAACACTACCGCAGATGCTGCGGCATGGCCAAATGGTCTAAGCATAAAAAACATTTTTTTAAAATCCTTGCTTACTCTTAGTTAATTTGCTTCATTAAAGTAAACTACTACCATGCAGCAAATACAGAACAGAAGCAAAAAGAGTCCCCAAAGACAGACTCAACATTCACATGCAGCATCCATAATAATTCACAATTATTCATTAAGTATTCACAAGCATCCCGACCGTTTCTGGGAATGAGCTTAGCACAAACAGGTTCTTAACACTGTAGAATTTCTCACTCCACAGTGGCCCAGAGCTCTTTTCTGAGCACAAATTTGGGAAATAAATTATTTTTATGAAATGCTCCATCATGAAAATGGAAGCAGAAATTACACTTTGACTGCATAAATGCCATCAATTTATTTATTTCCTGTGCAATGTTTACAGAGGCAACTGCTATATTTTAAATGCATCATGCAGACAACATGAAACGTTTATTTAAGTGGTTGCACACTGCAAAGACCTTGATTTAACCAGACTTTATTGTGCTCCTCACTGGAATGAAGACTGGCAGTTTGGTAGCCAGCACTTTCATGGAAGCTTAAGCTCATTCAGAGCCACCAAACGCAAATTTTTTACCCTGGCAATTAAACATGTATGCAGCTTGGCACAGCACAACACAGCCAACTGTATGCAAATCTGAGAAAAAGACCATTTACAAATAAGAACCATGACTGTGCCCAGGAGTAACACAAAACTTCTAAAAACCAAATTACAGCTAAAGAGAGAAGACAGGGCAAAAATCCCATCTCACAGCCAAGTTCTTAGCACATCCAGATTTCACCTCAACCAGAAAAGTGTCTTTTTTACTCTTTGCTAATCACATTTTATTATTCTATGTGTTCTGTTTACAACTCTTGTTGTAATTTTGCAGATTACTTGGGACTAAACTAACTGGACTAGACTCCATTATTTTCAATGTTGCAAACGGTAATTCCTGCTGATTTTCCTGCAGCATTGGTGCTTCATTCTGTTTATTTTTCTTTGGGAGCTCATAAAATGTTTTTAACCATCTGGATTAGCAGATCTGAGGACCAGACACTTCATTAGCTTACGTCATTTATCCAAAAAGCAGTATAGCACAGGGGACCTCATGTTCATACGAAGGTCTGTATCCCTTTGCTAGTACTTCTGCTCAAGTACTAAGTGTCAGTAACTCCTAATTTGACTTTGCATCCTGAAGGGAAAACGTGTGGGTTACATGAGCACAAGCCCCTGTACAGCCAGACAACACGCAGTGCTGCTCAAGTCTTCTGCATTCAGTTCTGGATACCTTCACCATGTTTTTTTTCCTACAGTCAAAGCAATTTCCCAGCACATGCTGTTTTCTTTGTGAAAGTATCATCTACTGCACCCAGGAAGAATAATTCTAAAAGTCAAAATGATAACACGCTCTGCAGGTGACACATGCTCAGCACTTGGAAGAATTTGCACCCCAGGCAGCAAGGAGATCTTTCTGTCCCTCGGAGACTCCACACCAATCTGCTGTGGTGCTGCTTGGTGCCACTCAGTTGTGTTACAAAACCACCTTTTCAGAGCAAGGAAAAAATATGCTTTTGCCATGATTTTCAAACATGCTCATAACTAAATTGCTGTTTAAGACTAAGAGGCCCCAAGTCACCTATTAGATTGAGGGTGGGCACAGCATAGCACTTTCATGTCTGTTATATTACTAATATATAAGAGGAAAATATAAAAACTACATATGCAAGACAGATTGCAAATACAGAAGTTCAGATTGTGCTCAACAATTAAAAATGACAGGGCAACGGGCTCCATTTGGATGAGATATCCTGTCTTCTGGCCCAGTCTCTTCTTCGCTGTATTTACACCATAGACAACAAAAAAGGAACAGGAATATCTGCAACTCTACCAGTTTAGACAGAAATTAAAACAAGTGGCAATGAAGAGAAAACACTAAATTTATTTTTGAACACTAAATTTATTTTTGAGAGTTAAGTACTGTTTGAAACAGAGACATAGTGATTGCCTGAGGCAGGCAAATGACTTGCTGAATAAAAGTTTAAAAAAAAAAAAATTGTCAGATGCCTGTGCACACGGAGCAGTACACCCTCGCTCCACTGGAGTGTGCTGTTGGTTTGCAATAGGAATACCAGCTCTTGGCTTCCCGGGGCTGCAGGTAGTGCTGCGATCTCCATCCCTTCGTACCATGCACGCTGCTGCGTGGATCTGCAGCAACTCCTGCCCTAACGCCACTGCCTGTGTGTTACAGGTGTTGGCAGGATGCAGTCAGCTGCTTTACTGGCAGGAGCCCGTATCCGCAGCAACAAGGCAGCTACTCCACCAGTGCTGCTCATCTCACAGCAAACTTTACCTGGGACTCATCCCAGGCAGATCCCCTTGCTCTGAACTCAGCCAGCCTTGAGGTTAACAGAGCTGGCGAGTGCTGTGACACCGCCTCAGATACAGACCTTTCCTTTTGCTTGCTTATTTAATAGTTCCACTCATTACCCATCGTGCAGGTTAATTAAAATAGAAAGCAAAGAGGGCAATGGCAGTCTGTACTTTGATTGAGGACTGTAAAAGGTCTCAAGTTTGCTTCCTTTCAGAGAGGAGGGAAAAAAAAAAAGGAAGAAAGATCAATGCTGTTGCAAACATTCAGTGCTTGAATAACTTTGCCTTCCACAGCAAGTATTGACCTCCAGTACGGTAATCCGGTCTTGATTCAATTAAGCCAGTGCAGCTTTACACCACTACAGGCTTTGACCCTTAGGACCCAATTTATAGTGGCTGCTCATGCAGAACACAGTCAATCAGTGGCAAATCAGTGGAAAGGAGTAAACACTAAAACTGGATACCTGAACCTTTTATTCTCTCTTTGTAGTATACATTAAGAAGAATGGCTCTGTACAGTAGCTTGGAACTTAAGGAAGCACTTACATGTAAGCTAAGAAGAAATCCTATCACCAACCCTCCACATTCTTTCACCTATTACTGGTATAAAATCATCACACTCCTGGCAGGCATCAAAAAGAAGAGCGACCATGGTAATTAACTTGCAAAGTTTTGCTTTGAGTGACTTGTGAGCATCCTCTTAACAGACTTTCAAATAAAAAGGCATTTGGTTTTGAGCTTCAACAGCTGCTGCAGGAGTCAGGATGCTACAGTAAAGCCAGGACAGAGACAGCAAAGTTTCAGAAGATTTCCACTTGCAAATTACTACGTAACAAGAGAGAACCAAAAAGACCTTGCACAGGATGTTAGAAAGATCATTTGCTAGCTCTCCTCTTCACTTATTTCAAATACGAAATGGAAAAAGTAGTCAAGGAAGCCCAAGGCTTTAGGCAAAACACTCGATGTATTTTTGAAAGCGAAATTACACAGTGGAGCAACAATGCAATGAAGCTGAAGACATGAATTTATCCAAACTCTGCACTAAGATTCTGTTTCTACTCATTACTTTCTTTTACCTATTCCATCCTCACTTTTCAGATCCCTCACAACTCAGCCTCACCCTGGAGAATAAGAGGCATTCCTACAGCCATGCCATCACATCTGAGAACCCCTACCTTCACTCTGAAACAGCAGCAATTTTGCTGGTCCTCACAGCTATGAGGACAGGCACCGTGTGCAATGTAATGCCCAGGTCTGCAGAAATGCAGACAAATGCCTGCTATGTCTGACTGCACCTCACAGGGCTGGTGCTCCCCCTGGGACCCCAAGACTGTGGTGGAGAAGATGCTGAAAAGTGGCTTAACTCACTTGCCTGGGCCAGTGTGTGTGACCAGAGCTCTCTCCCTGCCACCACTGCTGCCAGGCAAGCAGGGAGCCTGGCCGCCTCCTCGCTGGCCTGGCTGGATCTGGGGCATTTCTGCTTCATAGAAGGATGGTACAACAAGGGAGCTCCAGCCCTTTCAGGAGAGGACGACCACATCCCCTCTACCCAGCAGGCGGCGACAGGGGTCACAGACTATGTGTAAGGGAAAACACATTCAGTCTTGCACAAGTTCAAATAAAGATGACAAGACTTCAGCTTCTTCCTTAAAATTACCCAGTAGCATGCCATGTGGCTATAAAACAAACTACCAGCAGTTTTTACTACACTGTATATAGTGCATACATAATGAAAACACAATCTACTGCCCTAGCCCACAGGAGGGGACAATTTGTTTCTGAGATGAAGTTCGCTCACTAATAATGGCTGGCAGCAACTGCTGCTGCTGTCATAATGATAGCGCTTTCTTATTTTTATGTCTCTATTCCCTGCAACAATCTAGGTGCCTCGCCATGAACTAATGCTGCCATCCAATAAAACATTAAAAAAAGGCATTAAGTACAGCACTGTGCCAAAAGCTACTGCAACTACAAACAGAAGTGTCTAAATGACCCTATTTAAGAGTCTGGAGCATACCAAGGAAAATGTTTTTCTTGCTTACATCATGATGTCCACCGTACATTCCTCACTGAAAGCCTAGGTTGATGAGGTCAGGGGCAGGTCCACAAGACATAGGGATGAAGACAATATTTTAATCTTCATACCAGTATAAATGGCTAGGCGCTGCTCTAGTCCCAAGCACTGCTATGGATCATGCATAGCTCCCCATGGTCCCTATATGCAGTAGAAAGGTACAAGCCTTTCTACTGCTGTGCTGTACTCCCAGAGCAGATGAAGAAGCAGCTCTAAAACTGCTGCTGCAAACTATCATTTGGATCTATGCACTCTTATAATGTACAACTGAAAGAACAGAGATATGGGGGTAAAAACTTTTCCTCTACAATCCTCTGGGACGTAAGAGCAGCCCCTATGCTGAGAACATTGATGAAGGAGGGAGATGTTACTTTAAAAAAAGAGCAGGTGCATCGGTGAAGCCGAGTGCAGAGCTGACTCTGCACTGCCCATCCTCTGAGCTGGGGTACTCCTGATCCAGACACTGTGTAGCCAAATTGGAGCAGAACCAAGCCACCATTACATGGTGCATTGTTAGGCCACAGCACACAGACATTTCTGCTGATCAGCACTCCTTGCACACTGTCCCACACCTACCTATTGGTCACTACGGAACAAGCTCTTGCATCCCACAGGATGTTAAAGCTTTTGAGGAGAGTTGTTAGCCCACATACCCCAAAAGACAGCTGTTGCAAGTGCTGAACAAAAAGACAGCACAACTCAATCTGACCCTGACACCCCACAGCAACCCCCGGCGAGGAGTCAGGCTCACCCTGCACAGGGGGCTGCCCAGCATTCCAAGTGATTTACCCATCCTCAGGGTGAACCTCCATGACTTGGCCAGACCAGCCTAAGAATCAGGAAGGGCTTGCCTATGATTCTTAAGTCACACGTAGCCCTGAAAGGCAAGACCTGTGCCATAGCTCTTTCACACAATTAATGGCATGGCTGTGCTAGATAATCCCTGCTGCCATCTGTCAAACAGCCAAGGCGAGCAAAGCCAGCTTGGTCTTAAACTGACAGTCTAGCATCATCCTAAAACAGAGGAGTGGGACTATTGCAATCATCTGCCATGGCCTACCTGGGGTAGTGAAAATGGAATTATACTGTTCACCACACAAACAGATTGTGGTGTGCTGATCGTAACCTAGGGGTACTGACCAGGAACTTCACTGACTGTCTGAGCATGAAGCGCTAACCTCTTTCAGCCTCTGAAAATCCTGTTGTTTTCCTATCCAGTCTTAGCCCAAGCAGAAAGTGCAGCTTCCTGTTAATTCAGCTGCTGATAAAGCAACTTTTTGAAGAACTGTTTTAGCTGTGTGCAAGAGATCAAGCAGTGAGAAGCTGGGATACAGGAAGTGCCTCCTCAACCATAATTTCAACTCACTGCAGTTCCGATTCTCTTCAAGCCCAGGGCAGAGAGATGGACATCAAATGCAAGTAACAGCACAGACAAGCTGGATAGAAAGTAGAAAGAGTGATGTTTTGGGGTTTTTTGCTAGTTTTAGTCCTCTCTGTAGATTAACCGCCATGCAGGTTAGTTAAAATAAGTAAATAAAAAGAATGGCAGCTGACAAAATACAGCCACGGTCAAGTCTGACCACAAAGCCGGAGCCCCAGCTACTTCATTAGCTGGAGCAAACTATTCAGCCAGAACCAAATGCTGCAACCTCAGCACTTCTCCTGTTTTTCCCCAAACAAATACTGAAATTGAATATTCAAAATCCCCAGTGTGGCTGAATGGATACATTCTTCTAACAGATTAATAATTACCATTTTCTTCCTGCACTGATGCATTATTATAAGCTTTAGAAATATACAAAAGGGGGAGAATTTCCCCAAGGCTGTATTAAATATAAAATACATTCATTATAACAGAACACCCCTTTTTATTACAGATTACTCTTGGCAACAGCTTGCAGTTGTGTTCATGTTAAGATACCATCTCTTCAGAAGTACAGTGAGTTTCTTTAGAGGACATGTTAAAAGACACCACTCCAAAGCTAATAATTTGCAAGAGGGAAAAAAAAAACAAACCCAAAACCAAAATACAAAAAACATCACTACCTACTCAGAAACATCTATTAAAAGTCCTGAGGTGTAGTTATTTTAAGAATATGCACATTATTTCCAGACTATTGCTAATAATGCTCCAACACTTTGATATGTCCCTGTCTCCAGAGAGCTCCTGCCCTCTCTGGAGAGGCTGTCAGAAAAGCAACTTCAGACCTAAGAGCTCTTGTGTTGCATAATGCATTGGGAGAACAGCAGCCACGGAGTACCTGGTAAATATTTTCCATAAGAAACTGGGTGAATACTTTGGATTAGCTCAAAACACATTTATCCCAAATTCCTGAAAATAATACTACATATACTGGTATTCTTTTAAGAAACATATGCAACTTGGCTGTTCACATTTCTTTTTTATTATTATTAGTTATATTTAGAGTATAAATGTTTGACAAACTATTTCTTTGCCTGGCTATGGAGACTATTTGTTGATTTAAATGATCAGGCTGCTTTTTTAGGAACTGGATTTATCACAAGCAAAGGGAGGGAAATTCTCAGGTATCCTTGCTAGAACAGGGTGCAATTCCTAAGGAACAGTGTCATTAAACTTAAAAAAAAACCAAAAAAAGCCTATGGTTTAGATCCCCTGGTCTAATTTCTAGTGGAACCTATAAATAGCTCTTGCTATTAAAGAATATTCCTCTCAAGACGGTGAGATGAGCTGGCCAAGACAGCAGATCATTGCAGGAAATCAAGGCAGGAGCTCAAGATGAACTGGGAGAATTCCCAGAGCCAAACCGAGAGGAAAAGTGGCTACTGCCACCTTCCAAAGTAGACTCCGTATTTGGAAGTCCAGGCAACACTGCTATAGGAGACGTATGCCCTTCCTTAAAGTCTGCTGGGACCTTGAACCTTTCGACACTGGTTAAACTACTTCAGCAAAGAGAGCTGCAGCAAGGCTAAGCAAGATGAGCGAGCCCCTGCTGTGGCGGCTCCAGCTCCCAAGGGTTTTGCCCCAGGTGGTGGGGGCTCAGGGAGCTGAGCACATAGCCACAGCTCCTGCATGGCCATCCTGCTTTACTTACTATGTTTCACAGTTTTCGCTATGCAAATATGAGGGAAAGCCAGCACTATGTAAGTAACGTGGCTGCTAATGCCTGAAAACGATAACCAAATGTAAGCCTATAGTAAACGATACTTAGAGTTGCTTGGAAAGAAAAGCAAACCTTTAGAGCGTTTTGGCCCAGCTTCTTAAGGAAATAAGCTTTATACAATTGCAGTAGCTCATGACAGATCTCTTGCCCCACCTGGCCACTTTCAACTAAATTTGACAGAGGAGAAGCGATCCCCAAAATGATAATCACCTTCCAAAAATCAAGAAAACAGTCAAGTAGGTAGAGGTGAGGTGCCGCATTAATGCCCCTACATAGGACAAGGGTTGGTGTTGTCATGAATTAGACAATCCACAAAACAGAGGAAGGTATGAACACTCCAGTCACAGGAAAAACTAAACTTTCAAGTTAGATGCCACCCAGCCCAAACATGAGAGGCAAAACTAGATGAAACCAGGAGATTTCTGCCACTCAAGGAACTCCTTGCCTGGTTTCACACTCTGATAGGGTCTATGGGGGAATCAAACTGTACTGAGCTCAACAGGCTTAAACTTCAGCAGTACAGAGTCAACAGAAGTAAATGTAAAGTTTGAAAATAATTTTAGCCCCTGCTCAAAGGGTCTCTGCTTTCCATAAATATGGTGATGTTGTAAAGCATGAGGTGAGTGAATACATAATGAGACTGACTAAATCAGTGGTTAAAAGTGTTAAAGCATTGGGCTTCACAACAAAAGACCTAAGTCTATTGGCTTAACACTGGCATTTCAGCAGCTGCACAGTATTGCTTGCAGCATCCAGCTGTGGGAAGGAGGCCAAATACCCCAAGCTGGCACTGGGCTCCCAGGTGCAGACACCGAGGACAGAGGCTAGAGAGAGACAACGGTCCCCCAGACCCTAAGGTGCAGCAGGGCTGAAAGTCTCCTTGGTGAAAACTGTAGATGGCACCCATAAGCTATGCACTGTAGTACAGCCAAGCAAAACCTCTCTGCAGCCTTATTCTGCAGGCTGTGCACCACTACATGGTTCACTTCTGCCAGCACTATGTTGCTTCTCCAACAGTTTGCTTTTCTATGCAAGTCTGGCAGCATTTAAATACCATACTAGAAAAAGGGCCACAATCCAGACACCAGCTGTTACATGGGGTTTTTTTGTTGTTTACAACACCATTATTCATGTTTTCTTGACAGGGTACTTAAAACAAGGGGGGGAGAAGAAGTCCAAATTGAAGCAAGCTTCTACATAAGAGTGTGAAGAAACCACACAGCCGAGTGGATAATTGGTCTGCACAGCCTCCGCCTACTGGCGGAAAAAGTCTTCAAATATTTGCCAGACAGAATATGCTAACAGGGAGCTGTTACGTACTTTTGCTCACCATATCCAGAAAATATGATGTCGCTTACTTATCCATATTATAAAAGTGGTAATATATTTACTTTCGGAACGTACAGGTTCCAGATTTGCTGGTTTGCAGGCTCTTGCATTGGTTTCACAGTTGCAGATGACAGGAAATTTGTTTCCCAACAAAGACATTACAGTTGAAATGACGCTTCTTGTCTCTTTTTATGTAATTCAGCAGTAGTAAATTGGTCAGCTAGGTCACACCCAGGAAAACTTTTTCCTGTTACTATTAACTTCACCACAGAAACACAACTTCATTTTTCCAAAACCATTCAAATTTAAGTCAAATTCAATGCAAAGTTCCAGCTGAAACAGCTCCATTGACCATCAGGAACAACTGAAGAGACACATCAAGAAGCTGGTGGTGCCTCACCCTGTACTCAGGTCTGTTCTGCACAAGTATCTGCATTCACGGCACCAACCTGGGGAAAGGGATTCCTGGGTCCCAGTCCCTCTTCTGACAAAGACTTACTTCATACAAGAGCACATTTCATAACTAAGCACATACAGAGAACATGGCCTCCCATATCCCCGTCTAACAAACTTTGGCTCTTGGCTGTTTGAAAAAGTAAAAGAAGGTGGCTCAGGTGCTCAAGAGTATACCTCATTGCACTTGGATCTCTCCATCCTAAATGCTGTCAAACCCCTGCAATATTTGGTAACCTCCCTTTCCAAATGTTTTACTTTATTTCCATCATTTATTCTATATGTGTCCACAGTAGAACTCTTTATTCTGAAACAAAGGGAGATTTCCTTTTAAAAGAAGGAAATTTTTCCAGCATTATATTTGGCAAGTGAAACACAAAAATTACATGTTCATTCCTGTCTAAAATGATTCCTCATTTGCCAACCCTGGGTACAGCTGTGAAACTGAAAAGCCTTTCCACAGCCCTAATCATGACATTTCCAAAATCATGGTGGAGTTGGGACTAAAACCAGAAGTACATCCCAGAATTAATGCAGTGAGGAACAATCACAGGAATTATTTCTTTTGCTTAAGCCCCATTTCTCTGTAAGAGCTCAGTAATTTTGGTAATCCACAAGCTCCGATGCAATATCCTTTTCTCTCATTCTGGGTCATTCATGTATTTGTCAGAAGTAGCTAGTAAGACACAAGGAGGTTGGAAATTTGGCCCAAGCACCCTTCAGCAATGCTCTGGATAGACACTTCAGTTAGAAAAGATACCAGATTAAGAAGAAAAAGCTTGACTTTGCCTCCCCCTCCCCGCCTCCCCTGAAACTGCCATGTCCTTATACTATAATCTTACAAACCATGCTTTCTCTTGAGCTGGAAATTATGAACTCCAAAATCAAGTACCCACTTGTTTCAGGAATTAAAAGGCAATACAAGCCACAAGACCATGATCTGTTCCTATTTTGCTCCCAGTAAAGGTGCAGCATGTAACTTGGAAGCGTGTTCTGAGTGATGACTGCCTGGCTGCCCACGTGGACAAAGCCACAAGGCGTTATGCCCATCCACGGCAGGGGGCAGGGAATCCCATGCAGAAGGGTCCTCAGGTTTTCCCCCTCTTCCCAAGAGCTCACAAAATTTTGCATGCATTTTTAAGCCACGGATAATATCCTTGAGTGATCTACATACCAATTACATCAGCACTGCAAGTAAACCATGCCTGACTTGTTTAACTTTTCCTTAGTGATGCAAGAACGCAGCCAGTCCTTGCAGATGGCACATAAACTCCCTGTGCCAGACAGCACTCTGAAATCTGCACTTAATCCCAGTTCCCACAGTCCCTGGGAAACACTAAGAGAAAACTGAACACAGCGACTTTCCAGTGTTTAAAGAGCAGGACTGTTCACCTGGCATTCCTTCTGCCCACATTGCCAAGTTGTTTTCATGCATCTGAAAGGGGCCTTTTACACCAGCCAGTGCAAGAAACAACAGGAAGAGCAAAGCAGTGAGTGATATCTTACTCCTGCAATCCTAAAGCTTTCCAAGGACCTGCATGAAGATGAAGGTGTTACTTGGTGACAGGCAAAAGGACACAGCAAGCAAAAGTTCTCGTTGCTGTTATTTCTCTTTTATTCATACATATTATTTGATTCTGAAGATCAGATCAAAAACAACCACCAGGACAAATTCAAACTCCCCTGGAAGAAGTACTACATCCTGCCCCGTGACTTGCAGAATGCTGGGTTCATAGCTGATGCTTAACAAGAACAGATAAACAAATGCATTAGTGTAAATACAAACAAAAAAAAACCCTCTCAGTCCTATGCAATGAATATGCTTTCTGATGGACATGGGTATGTCTAATTTGATCTGAAATCAGATAAAACTTTGGATCAAGAAAAAAAATATTTCTAAATGAAAACAAACCACTATTTCATTTTAAAAACAGGAGAGAACAGCTTTGTGCACAGCATAACATCTCCCACTGCTCTCAGAGACAGTCAAATGAACTGACTGAGGGATCTGCATCCGTGGTGATGGCCCAAGGAATGATGAGGGGATTAGACAAGGCACTACAAAGGACCCATGGTAGAGGGGGGCTGTGGCAACTACAAAGTCTGCCTCAGGGACACTTGTTGCTGCAGAACTGCCTGAACAGCAAACATGCGGCACCACTTGATGACTTTGTCCCTACCAGTCTCACTCACACGGGCCTCTTCCGACTACTGCGCCTTGCCTGTTAGAGGATGGGAGCTGCCAGTATCATATTTGGGTCGCAACCTATTTTTGTCTTGTGGGCATTAACTAAACTTTAAAGAAAGTAATAGTGATGAAAAGGCATAAAGTTTTGCGTGACCTGAAAGAACAGAGCAAAGCTAATTGATCCCTCACTGTCTCTGCTCTCAAAAAGTTATTTTAACAGCTTTCCACAAGATAGTATTTCAGCAAGTTGTACAGGCAGATAAGTGTTATCATAAGCCTTATCACCAAAGGCTGAAGCAACCCTGGAACAGAATTTCCTCAGGAAATAGGTTATGAGAATCAGTTTTAAGAAATATGACTCTTTCCAGCTCCTACTTCCCCCAATTTCCAGGGCACTAGGATCTAACCTGCCAGACTTTACAAGTTTTGCTAGTCCAAAAAAAGAATGAAAGTAATAACGGCCATTTGGAAGAGCATAAAACACAAAGAAAGTGCTAGGGTCTGCAGAACTGTTTCTCCACAGCATCTGGCTCCCTTTGCAAAGTTTGACATTAAGTCTGCAGCTGGGCAATATTTCAGTTTATTGCTCTGTGCAAAGCTTCACATGAAGCTCTTTGGAAAAGGCAGCTATTAATTAGTCCTAATGAGGATACAAGTTGCTTTCAGCAGGCTTACTTTATTGAAAACGGTGGAAACAATTGAACTGAACAACAAAACAAGCTGCAGTTAGAAGCTGAATGTCCACTGGGCCTAGAGCAACATACACAGCTGACGGCTAATGACAAATTAATCTCCCATTACATCTCCCATACTAATTTTGACTGGATTGTAGAGCATGGAAGAGGTATGGTATGTATTCTATCAGGCTTGAACTTCTCAACTGAAAGTTGATAGGGAAAAAAAACCCTCAGAGCTATTTTTATTCCTTGACAACTCTTTATTAGGAGCCAAAACACATCTGGAAACTGCAGCAGCACATCCAGGAGGGAATCGGGAGAGTGTTACCTCTTTGACATCCTCTGACACTCTGAGAAGTCAGAAGTATTTCTAAATGCTGCACTCCATACTGTGCATGGAAGAGTACTGGATTAGGTAGACCACTGTTATACACGCAAATGCGAACTCCTGAACTGTTGAAGACTACCATATCAGAAAGGAGTAGGGAAGTGGCAGAGCAGAACGCTTTAGATTGCTGGTAAGGATTAGTAAACAAAAAAGGTCCCACAGAATATTAGGTCTTTGCAGCAACAACAACAAACTGACATTAATTCTTCCAGATGTCTGGTGTCCAGGTCTATTTTCAGGTACTGTTCTCCTTTCCTTGCCACCACAGAAAGTGGCATCAAACTAGAACTGCCTGTGAGGAGCAGTGATATAGGTGATCCCCAGCAGTCTGTGGGCAACTTCATACTCCATTTTCCTGGAACACAAACCCAGGAAAGTGAAAGGACATCTATTCCTTCTCCCCTCAGCACATAAACCACATGTTCTTCTGAGCTCAGATTTAAACCCTATTCACAGTTTGCCATTTCCCTGTCCCCCTCCATCTCTTCAGTCTTTCACTCTCTGCACTTCTTTGTCTTAAACATTTGTCTGCCTGCAATCATTTCATGCATTTTGATGTGTGTTATCCACTACGATTTTAGAAGAATATTTAGTTCATTAGAGATGGCTTTAAAATTCCATTTTATCTTTTCTATCCTTGTAGTAATTTCCCTTTCCTCACTTCAGTAGCTCAAAACACAGCAGCAGCAGATCATTTGTTCAAACTGTTATGTTTTTTCATCCTGGATGCCCTGAACTGTGATTGAGTTTTGAAAAAACCTTCGAAACACACAGTTATCACAGAATTCTTATCCCTGGAACATCTCAGAAACATGCCTGGATACTGATCTGACTTAGTTTCTTTGGCCTCTGTACATCCTTTGTACCCCTAGTTGATCCTGTTTGCATCTGGAAAGGTGGCAAAAGAGACACCAACAGAAAAAAGCTTGACAGATGTCATCAAGGCTATAATCTGATGTAATGGAGTTGTACAGGAAACCTTTAAAAAAAAATTAAAGAAATCCAATTTCAGGTGTTTCCACACATACTTTTTCTCCATAATGTTTGTTTTGCTCCACAGAATGTTATTTCCTGTATTTCCATTACAAGTTAATCCATCAAACTAATATGAAAAAGGATTTTTCAGTGTCTTCTAACCTTAGATCATGACTACACTGAGTTGAATGCAACAGCAATTTATATTCTTTTCCAAATGGTTTAATGCAGCAAGAACTATTCTAATGCTCATTTGCTGAACCTTGGTTACTTGTAGTACCCTGTGTGCTTAGAGAATACTTTAAGAACTATAGTCAATTTAACTTCTACATGCAATCAATATTAATATTTTCAATAGCTCCTACTGTACCAAAGTGACCTTATGCAATCAAAAAAAGGAACTAAAATAGAAACAAATTAAAAAAAAAAATCATGATTTAACAAATGTAAAAAGCTGTATACACAGCTGTACATGCCCACTTCAGTGAATAAATGTTACACATCAGAAAACAAGCAACACTGAGGAATAGTAAAGTGTAAATTTCCTTAGTACCAATGAACCAACCTCTTCCCGTACTCTTTTTTATTCAGAAATATATGAAGCATATAGTTATCATAAGCCAAATGAACTGAGGCTTGACCAGTCTCTCAAAGTTTGGTTACAAGGGTACCCTTGAGCCAGTCCAGCCCACCAAAACCCAGTCTCCCCTCCGTATCACAAGCTACTACTTGCCTTCTCTTAATCTAGAGATCACAGAAGCCAGACCATGAATCCTGCAGCTTACTGATTTGACTGAAAATTAACCCTGCATTAAAACAAGTAACTGGAAAGATCCCCGACTTGCAATGTGCTCATGGGATCTTTGGATCCAATGCAGAGGAATGACAGGAAAACACTACATCCCTGTTATTTCCTCAAAGGAGAATCTTGTCTGTTGTGCTTGGCTGTTCTATAGTTTGCATCAACTTGCAGGACTGGGTGAAGAATGAGCTTTGAAGGAGATCAGATACAGAGGGTACAAAGATGGGTTTGGATGCAGAGCTCCCAAATGACAAATGGCCACTGGGTCCTACCAAGATCCCTTGTTTTTTGTTGTTTGAATTCTCCAAGCTTCAGCCTAATGTAAATCCATGAAGTCCCGTTTGTCCACACTGAATGCCCTCCATTGTTTTAAGGTGTTTGGCATTGAGAAATAGAATTGTTAAAAAAAAAAAAAAAAAATCCATCAAGAAACCACAAAAAACAACCCTGGAGAGACTAAATACCTACTACCACTTTTCACTTAAAAGGTTCAGTTAAGGAAACAACTAATTAAAAAAATACTAAGAACACAGGATATGATTCCCAGTTTTCACCACAAAATATGAATGTTGGAATGGCAATTCTTGTACTCATCCTAAATTATTAATGAGAATTATTTCCAGTTTTCTGCAATACATACATATATAAAAATTTGAACAAGGATTGTCTGCATTGTTTTCTACTCATTTGTTCTACAAAAGTTTTTTGACTTACAATAGGTGCAGAAAGAGAAAAACTCATTAGTGTATTTAGCCTGCGAACCCTCCTTTCAGAATGGCTGTGTCACTGTTTTTATACATCCTTTATGGTATAACATCAGTGAAATGAAATGTCCCACCAGTTTACAAGTTTTGAAGACTCAAGACAGTCTCTAAGGAAGTATTAGTGCATGAAATTAAACTACATACAGAATTGTTCCACTTGAAATATTTGAGCCTGACTTATTTTGTGATAATGCAGTTTCTTCACATTTGCAGTAAAATAAATACTGTCCAAAGAACAAAAGGCATGAAAACTGATTGACTAAGACTACCAACATTTCCCATACACCCAAACAGAAATCCTGCTTTCAAATACTTTCCAAAATGATTTGTTCACAGTGTAGCTACAATTTCTTCAATGGCCAGTCTCCAACTGAACTAACTGAATATTAACCACTTACAGATTTTGGACCCGATATTCAACTGACATAAACTGAATTTTGTTCCAGTGCATTCACTGCATCTATTTAAATCAGCACAGCCAAGTCTCTCTTTCTGAACCCTAAGTGCAGTGACATTTCAAATTCGACTTTTTAATAAGCAACCACAGTCTACACCGATGTGAATCTAGAATGCATCTATATTGCAAAGTTACTCTACTACACTTCTGCCTTAACCTGTTGAGTGACAGATTAGCTGATATAATTTAAAAGGAAGGAAGGAAGGAGGGAAGGAGGGAAGGGGGAGGGAAGGGGGAGGGAAAGGAGGGAGGGAGGAAGGAAGGAAGGAAGGAAGATAAATACATCTTCTAAATAGAAAACAGGTAAAAATTTATAGTGGCCAAGACTGCTAGGGGACTGGAGTCAAATAGCTTGGTACCTAGTCCCAAATAGACGAACACAATATGTGAGCATTATGCTCCCTCCTTCCACACCAAATACTTTTTTGTTTGCTTGTTTTATTGTTACAATTTATATCATCAATACATACTTTTCTCTCTCTCCCTTCCCTTCCCCAAAAAACTGCCTTCTGATAATGGATATAGTATATATTCATGTTCTTTTGTAGCAGCTTCTAGCTGACAAGAACCATGAAAGGCATTTGGTTACAATACTTACAAGGTCAAAAACCTCGACACAGGACTAAATTCATCCTCTCTGATCACGTTTAGACTAAGCTGCTTCATCCTGTGAAGACCAGAGCTTTTGGGGGAATGCAGAAATGCAGTGTCAGATGCTCCAGGAAACTCAGAAACCTGATGGTACCCAGCCCTGGAGCTTATACGTCTCTGAGCTGAGCAGGAGACAAGGAGTCATTTTATGGTGGCAAATGAATATCCTATTTTTAGCATATTATAATCCTTCCTTGGATCTGGCACTAAATAAGACCTTACTGGGGGATACACAGCTTCACTGGGTGTTCACAGGCCAGGTACTGAAGGCAATTACCACAGCTGCTATCCTTATTAACAAAGTATCACTGGCAGCTGATGTTACAGCTAGCCATCACTGTTTAGTGAGCCCAAGCCTACTGCGCTCATTTAGCATCAGACAGATCTGTTCTTTTACTAACTTAAGCCTAAACATTTCTTGTGGCTTCACGTGCATTGGACTGAAGGACCACCAGACTGTTTTTCTTACTACTCCAGCCACATCAGCATACAACCTCTCCCCTCTATGATCTTTTGAACTTGGTCCAGAACAACTGTCTTGCACTTTCAAACCAAAAAGTTCCTTATAAATCTCCAGCATCTCCATCTGCAACAACTGAAGATTTATCGAGGTCAAACACAGAATAGTTTTTCTGCCTGCAAGTAGTAGACCCTCCAGGAGGCTTATCCTGTACAACAGCCTCTCTCATTTAAAGCACAGATTTGGCAACATTTAAGTATTTAACCAGGCGCTGGTTGCACCGATTTTCTGACCACACACATGTAAGCAGTTTTTGAACAAAATCTCATGATTTCAAAAATGCAATATTTGATTTCTCTTTTTGAAATCACTTTCTTTTACATAACAATAGAAAGTTTTACTTCTTTTGTCACATAAATGATTCAACTTATCTTTGTTTTCCAACATGTCTTAAACTGATGGATACTGAAAAGCATATAGTATCTCTCCATTAGCTGATAGTATCTCTCCTATGGGTCTCCATGTAGGTTTGCCTACATGGTTTGCCTGTGCAACAGTACAAACTGTTAGAAGTGATGCTCTGAAGCAAAAGAAGTCAGACATGAGGTCTGAGCTCAATATGCAGACCTGTTGTTGGGTAGTCAGAATAGGATAGTCATTTATTCTCTCTGCATTTCAGCTCCTGTAGCAAATCTAATAATACTTTCACTCTCCCATCTCACCTTTTGAGATTTATTTTCTGAAAAATGTACATCATCCAATATGTCATGGTCTGTCACAGTGAGGCTACAATAATGGAAGTATGAATGAGTGGTATACATAGCATATTTGCTGTACGCAGTAGCTGAGAAGCAGGTTAATTACCTAATGCAAAATCTAAGGCTCCTGTTAACAGTTTCAGGCACAAGAAAAGATCCAGTGCATTCACAAGTAGCCTGAGTAAGTCAACAGCACAATGCAGTGCTTTCTCATCTTACAAAGTTCTAACACAACATTGGGAGCTTTAATAAATGGTTCAGCGGCTAACCCAATTGAACACTTGCCTGAAAGCAGTTTCTTATTCACTGCCCTGATTTACGTGTGACTGCTGTAGTTGTCTATGCTGCCAGGTACCTGTTTATATGAATGTTTCATGCACTGGCCACAAACCTGTACTTCAAAGCTACAGTATTTTTACAGCAGTATGTCAAATGCATAGCCTCACATGATTAATTTTGCAAGTTTATCCACTAACTCTGAAAATACTGAAGACAAGTTTTACTATTGAAGACAATGTTTCCATAAGGACATGCTTTAAAACTATGGTAATGTAGATGCACAGAACACACTGAAGAATTTTTCTCTAACAGTTAAATGATATTGAATCACATAATAGCCAAATATTCAGGAAAGAAAATGCTTGAATAAAACACATGTGATATCTCCCTCTGGAGTGCTATGATCAACATAAAAGGTCATCTATAGTTATCAATATTAATGAAAATTAGCAATGATTATTCAAGAACATCCATTCAAAGATTAAAAGTGGTTTTGCATGAATATATTACGTCCCGAACTATTTCTTCTGGGGAAAAAACTGGGAACTTACCATTAAAGTACTTATTTCACATACTAAAGCCAATATAATCCAGAGGCGGAGGGGAACCAAACCAAAAATTATGTCAATTGAATGTACATTCAGCGAGTTCCACAGCCTTCAACAAGTTCTTTACAAAACTCAGTATCTAACCCAGGGTAGAACATAAATCTTCATTTGAAGGGAAGAAACTGCTGCTGAGAGCACAGGATAATGCTTAGTAAGTTCAAGCTCTGCCTCTTTTATTGAGGCACAGTGTGGACCCAGACAAGGTAGCTAACACCTCAGTGGAATTCATCCTTTCTATCCTGCCACAGCCAAAATGTGTCCTCCATAACCAAAGGACATACCAAAGCAACATACTAGTTCAGAGAAGCTGCTACCCCCTTTCTGCAGGTGAGAAAGCATCCTACATCTAACCTGTATTACAGTACTGGGAGCAAGCTGACTGTAACACCTCACTGCTGTCACAGACTTCTAGCTTTATATCTACAAGCTTCTCGCTATTGCAGACCTTACACTACCAAATGCCTTGGAAAGAGGAGGGATTTCCTCCTAGTAGCTGTCCCAGCTCCCAACAGGTACAGATCTTCCAGGCACCAGAACAGACCAAAGCATACCTAACCAAATTTTTCCTAATAGACTTTTCATACAAGTAGAATTCACTGAAGGAAAAAAAATAAATTTAGAAAAAAAAGAAAATCAAAGCCACCCAAGCTTGCTACTCCTGAATTTACTTGCTGATGTTCAGGTAAAACATATATGCTCATTGATGCAATGGAGCCCTCACAGCAGCAGATAAGGCTCTTGACAAGGGATGCGAGAAATAAGCACACAGGTGACACTCTGTACACCTTGCAAGTTCCTGAACACAGCTGAGAGCTCAGCTTGATGACTGATTGCTGAAGGAATGTACTAAAGATAATAGGCACCAGGATATCTATAATGAGGAGCAGGCCCAGAGCTCTCTAAAACAACAAACATGTATCCTTGAGTGTCAAAACTCCCCTTTACTCCTCTTCTATTAGTCAGCAAGATCCACTAATTAGTGTCCCCTAAGTGAACCAACTAATTATAATATGAAAACCACACCTCTGTTGGAAGAGCTACCCACCTCCAAAGGGAGATCCCTACCCACTGAGCATGCATAGTGACTTTAAATAGAGCTATGTCTTTATCGAAGCCAAAGTAGAAATAACCAATGCCTAACTAGTAGGTATCAAAGCAAAAGTAGAAGTAACCAATGACTAACAAGTAGATGTTAACAGTAGGCACAGTGTCTTCATTTAATTATATGAATATGTGAAGCAAGGATAACAGGGTGTGCTAGCTTTGTGGAATTACCACCTAGCACCCATGTCCATGCAGAAATGGAATAAAGCTAGTATCTTGACTCAGTGTGTGAATTAGTTCTTGCACACCGGGTAAAGAACCCATCTTTGGGACAACAAGCTGGATGGTGACTCTTGAAACAGAATTGCTCCAGTCAAGAAATGTTTCCTCGTAGCAAACAGCTTTGCAAGCAGCACTGCAAATTCAACACGTTCATCCCTGGAGGAACAGCCTAAGCCTCGCCTTCTGTTAGAGCTGCACCTCATTGCTTTTGGCCCTTCCTTTCCAGAGCTACATCAGCCCAGTTTTGGAAATACAATACACTTGAATTGTCTGTTCATTGCTCTTACATGGGGGTTGGGGTGGGTGAAGAAAACAAAGGAAAAGGTTCTGCTTTCCTCAGCATAAGTTGCACTGTCAAAGGAATCACTCCAGGGTGAATTTTCATTTCTAAGAGAAGTCCACCTTGAAGGCTAAGTCCTGGTCTGCTTGTTTAATTCTCAGGCCCAGGAACAAGGGACCAGTTCTGCCTGTCTGTGCCTCTGCATAGGTGGCTGTACTGCGAGCATGCCACTGGGCTGTGAATCTCTCCCAAAGTGGAAGCACCTTGTACCTAAGATGACATCAGCTGTAGCAGTGCATGCTGCTTTTATTGTAGCCTTTCAAGGATAATAGAAAAGAGCATGAATTTGGATAAGCAGCATTTCAATTACAATCTGAACAGGCCTGCTGGCATGTTACAACCATGTGTTTTACAGCTGTTTGTTTCATCACTTATAATTGCTATTCAGACAGAAAAAATGTACTCATTTATTAATTAAAGGATTCCTGTTACTGCTTCCCCATGAACAGGCTTATTCTCTCATGTACTTACAGAGACCTTGAATAAATAAGCTTTGCTAGAGTACCTAAAAGAGGAAGAAAACTTGTATTTCTCAACTTGATGCGCAAGGCACCAGGAAGATTCACTGACCTCACATGACACATTGCCTCTCAGTGGGGAAAAAAAAAAAAAAAAAAAAGAAACCAAACACAAACCAACCAGGGTGGCAGAAGGATCTAGGGCACAGAGCCCCTGAATTAGGAAGACTGGAATTCGGCTCATCCCCGACCCTTCCTGGTCTCCTTCTGTCCTTAGCCACCCATTCGTAGAAATGGGCTTGCCACAGTTACCTCAGTAAAGCACCCAGAAATAACCAATTGAACAGCCCGATGAGAGTGTTATTGCAAACCATTTTCCACCACTCTGAGCTACAAATGTATTACAACAGATCACCATAACTGAAGTTAATGGAGCTTTTAATACATTTTTTTCTCTGCACACTCCTTTCTTCTAAAACCCACAAGTTTAAAGATCCCTGCATTCAGGGTGGGATTTTAGCCAAGCAAAAACAAGACAGTTGCAGAGTAGGTGTCTGTTAGCATGCTGCAGACAACAGGGACCATGCTGCAGCAGTGCTCCTGAGAAGGGTGCTTCCTCCTGTGCCACCTCTCCTGCACCAGTCATAGCAGGTATGGATGGGACAGACACCAGTATCACCTTCCAAGAACGCAGGGAGAACTCAGGGTTGTGCTGTTCCTCTTCCCTCACATGCAATCCACCCACAGGGTGACCTGTTACAACCACCTCTTCCTTTTATAGCTTTTGTTAAAAAACAAAACAAAGCCCCAAAACCCCAAGCACTCTGCTGCCAAACAAACAGACAAAAATTACATCAAACATTTTGACTGATTACTCTCTTACCAAAGAGTGGTGAAATTTCAACAGAAGCTTTGAGTCCAGGCAATGTATTCTCAGGATGGGCAAATACACCAGAATCTGAGACTGAGACAAAAAATGCCTCTATTTTAAAAGCTTTTTCATGGTTATTTGCACTTTCTTGCATCCAAGCAGCAACACTTACTAGTTTCTTAAAGTTTCCCTTCTGTTCACACTTAGCTTTAATTTCAGTTGCTATGTGCAGTACAATACTATCATATCAAGATTTCATCTGAAGTGCTTGAAATAAGTGATTTAGTTCAATGCTGTACAAACACTGTCAGTCACAATTATGCTTCCATGCACCCCTCCAATTTTTATTCAAAGCATCTTTTTATTCATTCAACCATCAATTATTTAAGCAGAGACAAAGTATTTTAAAGTGTCTGAACACAAAGAGATTTAAACTAATTTAACCTATACTATACTACCATACGGATGTAATATTAAAACTTAAATACTTCATTTTCAGAGGACAGAGATACTGTTTTAAAAGAAGCTGAAACAGATAATGGTACACGCTAAGAAGATTAAAATTAAGTTATAATTGAGTAAATATTTATGAGACTTGCTGCTCATCAATTATGTACGTCAGAGCTTCAGAGCAACATGGCTTAATGGAGGTTTGTCCTCACAAAATGTCAACTGGCCTTCAGCTGAGGAATGAGCACATTCTCAAAAAAAAAAAAAAGAAAATCACACGTGGCTGATTTTTTTCCTGAGGCTGATCAGCAAAATACAAGCTCAATGCTTGAGTAAATTTTTACCTTCAACAGTTGGTTTTAGAAGCAGAGTTAATCTATTGACTTTACATTTGGCTTCCTATTTCCTTACACCAATATAAAATGCAATTTGTAAATATTAAAAATTCATTCAGAAAAAGTAATCGCTAGAAAAATTGTATTAAGCATGAAAGCATGGGGACAGCATGCCAATGCCATGTGTGCTAGCAAGGTCCTTCAGTCTCAGTGGAGGCAGGGGACTGAGATGCATGTGGCAGCAAAGACACGAGGATTATTGATGTGTTAGACACTACAGAAGCACCTGAGAATGGTCATGTAGGAATTAAGGCTTGTCCCTCCAAAAAGGTGGTGGGATCAATAGCTCAACTGAAGCGCATCTACACCAACACATGCAGCATGGGCAACAAACAGGAGCCGCTGGAAGCCATTGTGCAGCAGGAAAACTATGATATAGTTGGAATCACAGAAACACGGTGTGATGACTCGCACAACTGGAGTGCTGCAATGGATGGCTATAAACTTTTCAAAAGAGATAGGCAAGGAAGCCCTGTATGTTAGGGAGTGTTTTGATTGTCTAGGCTTAATGATGGTGACAACAGGGTTGACTGTTTATGGGTAAGAATCAAGGGGAAGGCCAACAAGGCACATACCATGGTGGGAGTCTGGTACAGACCACCCAACCAGGATGAAGAGGCAGAAAAATATTCTATGAGCAGCTAGGAGAAGTCTCATGATCACTAGCCCTTGTTCTCGTGGGGGAACTTCAATTTACCAGATGTCTGCTGGAAATAAAACACAGTGGAGAGGAAACAGTCTAGGAGGTTCCTAGAGTGTGTGGAAGATAAATTCCTGACATAGCTGGTAAGTGAGCCTACCAGGGGAAGTGCCTCGCTTGACCTACTGTTTGCAAACAGAGAAGGACTGGTGGGAGAGGTCGTGGTGTGGTCAGAGGCCATCTTGGGCTTAGCAGCCATCATATGATAGAGTTCTCAATTCTTGGTGAAGTAAGGAGGGGGGTCACAGCAGAACTGCTACCTTGGACTTCCAGAGGGCTTGTTTAGGAGACTGGTTGGGAAAGTCCATTGGGAAGTAGTCCTGAAGGGCAAAGGAGTCCAGGAAGGCTGGACATTCCTCAAGAAGGAAGTCTCAAGGGTGCAGGAGCCGGCTGTCCCCATGTGCCATAAGACCAACCGGCGGGGAAGATGACTGGCCTGGCTGAACAGGGACCTTTTGCTGGGACTCAGGGAAAAAAAGCAGAATTTATCACCTTTGGAAGAAGGGGCAGGCAACTCAAGAAGACTACAGGGATCTCATTAGCTCATGCAGAGAGAAAATTAGAAAGGCAAAAGCCCAGCTAGAACTCAGTCTGGCCACTGTTGTAAGAGATAATAAAAAATGTTTTCACAAATAGATTAACAACAAAAAGAGAGCCAAGAAGAATCTCCATCCTTTTTTGGATGCAGGGGAGAACATTGTCACCAAGGATGAGGAAAAGGCTGAGGTACTTAATGCCTTTTTTGCCTCAGTCTTTAATAGCCAGCCCAGTTATCCCCAGGGTATTCAGCCCCCTGAGCTGGAAGGCAGGAATGGAGAGCAGAATGAAGCCCCCATAATCCAGGAGGAAGCAGTTAATGACCTGCTACGCCACCTGGACGCTCACAAGTCTATGGGGCCAGATGGGATCCACCTAGGAGTACTGAGGGAGCTGGCAGAGGAGCTCATCAAGCCACTTTCCATCATCTATCAGCAGTCCTGGCTAACTGGGGAGGTGCCAGACAACTGGTGGCTTGCCAATGTGATGCCCATCTACAAGAAGGGCCGGAAAGAGGACCCGGGAAACTACAGGCCTGTCAGCCTGACCTCGGTGCCAGGAAAGATTATGGAGCGGTTCATATTGAGAATGCTCAACAGGCATGTGCAGGTCAACCAGGGGATTGGGCCCAGCCAGCATGGGTTCATGAAAGGCAGGTCCTGCTTGACCAACCCGATCTCCTTCTATGACCTGGTGACCCACTTATTGGATGAAGGAAAGGCTGTGGATGTCATCTACCTGGACTTTAGCAAAGCCTTTGACACCGTCTCCCACAGCATCTCCTAAAGAAGCTGGCAGCTCATGGCTTGGATCGGCGTACTCTTCGCTGGATAAAAAACTGGCTGGGTGACCGAGTCCAGAGAGTTGTGGTCAATGGAGTTAAATCCAGTTGGCAACCAGTCACAAGCGGTGTTCCCCAGGGCTCCGATTCGGGGCCAGTCTTGTTTAATATCTTTATCAATGATCTACATGAGGGGATTGAGTGCACCCTCAGTAAGTTTGCAGATGACCAGCGGGGTTAGCTCAGTTGGTTAGAGCGTGGTGCTAGTAACACCAAGGTCACAGGTTCAGTCCCTGCTCACTGCAGGGGGGTTGGGCTCGATAATCTCTCAAGGTCCCTTCCAACCCAAAAGCATTCTATGATTCTATGACACCAAACTGGGTGGGAGTGTCGATCTGCTTGAATGTAGGATGGCCCTGCAGAGGGATCTGGACAGGCTGGATTAATGCACAGAAGCCAACTGTAGGAGATTCAACAAGGCCAAGTGCCGGGTCCTGCACTTCGGGCACAACAACCCCATGCAATGCTACAGGCTTGGGGAAGAGTGGCTGGAAAGCTGCCTGGCCGAAAAGGACCTGGGGGTGCTGGTTGACAGCTGGCTGAATATGAGCCAGCAGTGTGCCCAGGTGGCCAAGAAAGCCAACAGCATCCTGGCTTGTATCGGCAATAGTGTGGCCAGCAGGAGCAGGGGAGTGATCATGTACTTGGCACTGGTGAGGCCGCACCTCGAATACTGCATTCAGTTTTGGGGCCCTCAGTACAGGAAAGACATTGAGGTGCTGGAGCATGTCCAGAGAAGGGCAACAAAGATGGTGAAGGGTCTGGAGAACAAGTCTTATGAACATCAGCTGAGGGAACTGGGGTTGTTTAAGCCTGGAGAAGAGGAGGCTGAGGGGAGATGTTATCGCTCTCTACAACTACCTGAAAGGAGGTTGTAGCAAGGTGGGTGTTGGGCTCTTCTCCCAGGTAGCTAGCGATAGGACGAGAGGAAATGGGCTCAAGCTGTACCAGGGGAGATTTAGATTGGATATTAGGAAAAATTTCTTCACGGAAGGAGTAGTCAAGCATTGGAACAGGCCGCCCAGAGAGGTGGTGGAGTCACCATCCCTAGAAGTGTTCAAAAAATGGGTAGATGTGGCACTTTGGGACATGGTTTAGTGGGCATGGTGGTTTTTGGGTTGATGATTGGACTGTTGATCTTAGAGGTCCTTTCCAACCTTAATGATTCCTAGTTTTCACTTTCATGAAAACCAATCCAGCCACCAAGCCAGGAAACATGAAATTGCTACTCTATGCTTAATTGGTTTGGTGATGGACTTGATATTATTAGGTTAATGGTTGGACTTGATGATCTTAAAGGTCTTTTCCAACCTAAACGATTCTATGATTCTAAGAAGGTTATGGAGCAGATCATCTTTAGTGCCATTATGCAGCATGTTGAGGACAACTGGGGGATTAGGCCAGTCAGCGTGGGTTCATGAAAGGCAGGTCCTGCTTGACTAACCTGATCTCCTTCTATGACCTGCTGACCCACTTAGTGGATGAGGGAGAGGCTGTGGATGTTGTATACCTAGACTTTAGTAAAGCCTTTGACACCATCTCCCATTGCATTCTTCTAAAGAAGCTGGCAGCTCATGGCTTGGACAGGCATACTCCACTGGGTAAAAAAACTGGCTGGACGGCCAGGCCCAAAGTGCTGTGGTGAATGGATTTAAATCCAGTTGGCGGCCAGTCACAAGCGACGTTCACCAGGGCTCAGTACTGGGGCCAGTTCTGTTTAATATCTTTATCAGTGATCTGGATGAGGGGATCGAGTGCACCCTCAGTAAGTTTACAGATGACACCAAGTTGGGCAGGAGTGTCGATCTGCTGGAGGGTAGGATGGCCCTGCAGAGGGACCTGGACAGGCCGGACTGATGGACCAAAGCCAACTGTATGAGGTTCAACAAGGCCAAGTGCCGGGTCCTGCACTTCGGGCACAACAACCCCATGCAATGCTACAGGCTTGGGGAAGAGTGGCTGGAAAGCTGCCTGGCCGAAAAGGACCTGGGGGTGCTGGTTGACAGCTGGCTGAATATGAGCCAGCAGTGTGCCCAGGTGGCCAAGAAAGCCAACAGCATCCTGGCTTGTATCGGCAATAGTGTGGCCAGCAGGACTAGGGAAGCAATCATCCTCCTGTAGTCGGCACTGGTGAGGCCGCACCTCGAATACTGCGTTCAGTTTTGTGCCTCTCAGTACAGGAAAGACACTGAAGTGCTGGAGCATGTTCAGAGAAGGGCAACAAACCTGGCAAACATTCCAGAGAACAAGTCATTTGAGGAACAGCTGAGGGAAGTGGGATTGTTTAGCCTGCAGAAAAGGAGGCTGAGGGGAGACCTTACCGCTCTCTACAACTACCTGAAAGGAGGTTGTAAACAAGATGGGTATCAGCCTCTCCTCCCAAATAACAGGCAATAGGATAAGAGGAAACGGCCTCAAGTTACGTGAGGGGAGGTTTAGATTGGATACTAGGAAAAATTTCTTTACCAAAAAGGTTGTCAAGCACTGGAACAGGGCACCCAGGGAAGTGGTTGAGTTACCATCCCTGGAGGTATTTAAAAGGTATGTAGATGTGATGCTTAAGGACGTGGTTTAGTGATGGATTTGGCAGTGCTAGGTTAATGGTTGGACTCGAGGATCTTAAAGGTCTTTTCCCACCTAAATGATTCTGTGGTTAATTCAAGATGTTAGTCACTCAGCAAAAGAACAGCAGGTGGTACATCTTTTTCTCCTTTTCCATACTTTTAAATGGGCAAAGTACCCAAAGCACAAGAGGAAAAGCCAGCCACTTTTTTGAAATTAAAATTAAGTACATTGAGAAAAATTCCTTGCTTCTGAAGTCCTGTCCATTTTAAGCCAGTACCACCAAGGGCAAATACCCTCCTCCACTCTGTATAGCCACAGGTTCACCCTTCCTGCTGTGCCTTACACCAGGCTCCCCAAACTCCATGGTGGTCCTGGGCAGCAGAGCTGGGCATCACTCCAAATGACTGCAAGACAATGGCAGCCTGTGCTGCAGGGTCCCCTGGGTACAAATAGGCTCAGATTAGAAACTCTGCATTTGGTTTTGGACTGAGTAGAAGGCTGTTTTCAAATTTTTCTAATATTCAAATTTCTTTCTTGTACAACAGAGAAAGGCATGCATAGGAACTAAAACCAGATTATAAAAAGGAAAAGTTTTCCATAAGAATACAGCAAGTTATACCATCTTCAGCAAAAAATGCTATGAAAATGGTCAGAGACAATAGCAGAATCGTTCTTCCTTTGGTTTATGACTTTTGAAGGTAGGTATATACTAAATTTACATTTTTGCTACTTCATAGCTTTCATTTCTAATAACAGCACATACTTTAGTATTACTTAAGACGGTAAGTTTGCAGCATATACAGAATTTGAAATTGATCCTGCTAAAAGTACTTGAATAAGAAAATAAATCTACATCAAACACACTTGGATGTTCATGTGCATACTAGAATACTAATATTGGAAAAAAGTAATAAATAAAATTTTTTTTTTTTTTTTTTTTTTACTACCTTGTGAAGAACTGTCCTTGCTTGAAGGAGTCTTGGGAAACTCTCAAGCAAGCTTGTAATCCTCTCAATATTATCTCTTCTGGGTGCATGTGGCAGAGACACTCATCCTTCACCAATTCTACTTGTGGAGATAGTAAAAAACCAAGCATTGCCATATTAGATATGATTTTATTTCCTGACTAATAAGCCCTGCAACTCCACAGAGCTAAACCACCTGGGCCCAGTGGCTTGCTGGTACAGCTGCACTGTTTTGGTTGTAAAGCAAAGCAAACTCTACCTAGGACAGATTTTTTTCTTGCAGCTGCTCTACTACACAGTATACCATATCTTGAGCCAGTAGCAACGCCTCCTAACTTGTGGGCAGTGCATTGCCATTTTGTATTCTCCAAAAATTTTAATGGCAAGCAAATTTAAAAAAAATTAAGGACAGGTTAAGTGAAATCTAATGCTGCTCACAGCATACTGCTCGCTGTATAAAGTGAGACTGTAGATCACATTACAATCATTCAGCACTACTGGTTCCTAAAAAAGAAGGAACCATATCCTCACATAGTATAGGAATAACGTTGCTTATATGAAATAGGATCAGTCATGTTCAACCCTGAAACAAAAAGGAAAGTGATGGAGCCCACACCATGCAGCAAAACTCTGCTCTGAGAGAGCATGCATCACTGCATGCGTGAACCCACTGATCACCCTCTCCTCCCCTGCGCAACTGGGCTCCTCCCTTTCCTGCTGGAACTCTCTTATCCCTACTTTATAATTATGCTTGCTTTCTAACAACTCATTTGTTGAATTTTCTTTCCATTTGCTTTAAAATGACAGCAGAAGAGAACTAGGCACGTTTTCACAGACATACTTAGAGATACTGACATACACTTCACTGAAAGAAGATCTATTTTTGTTTCTTTTGATCCTCAATAGATAAACTATTCTTAGAAATAAAGTGCCAATGTAATTAGACTAATTTTAGAAATGCTGGCTAGCTGGCTCTTTTCTTGAGAAATCTCTCTCAAGTAACACAGATGGTTAAAATAACAGCAATTAAGAATGTGTGAACCAAATCATACAGAGCTCAACCTTAAAAACAAGCAAACCCAAAAACATTAAACAACTTGATTATACAAGAAAGCATTATCTGCACAATTCAGAGGCTAACCTAGTTTCAAATTTCAAAAGCTGTAAATTTTGCAAGATCAGGAGAGCAGTGAGCCATGTTTTAACTACAAGAAACTGCATAGGTTTCTCTTCTTCATGATGAGGTTTGTTTGAAACACTTTCCTTGTCAGAGAGTCTGTGCAAAGATCCCCAAGATTTGAGAGGGCAACAGTTTCTTCATATCATTTGTCCTAAAATGACCTGGTGTTTTCACAGTATAATTTGTTCCTTAGTTATATCTATGCTGAATGAAAATTATCATATAAAAGTCCAAATTGTGGGGATTAAAGAAATAACACCTTCACATAAGTGTTACATGGAGCAGCCTGCTTAGGGAGGCCGAGTCTCAAAATACTGTGACAAAAGAACATCTTCCGGGGAAACAAAAGTAGTGTAAAATGGAAAACAAGGACAAAACAGAATAAACTAATGGGAGATCTACTGAATGCAGCAGATGTTTACATATCTAAGACTGATTTTATGTCATTAGTATCCATTACCACTGTGGTCTTTGAGGAAGGTATGTTACAGGAAAACACAATCACCAATAAAGCAAAGCAATGTTTGCTGGTTTAAGAGGAGGAAAGAAGAAAAAGCCATGAGATGGGGGAAAAAATGAAAAGAAAACAGCAAAAACAGAAATGATACCAAGACATCTTTCAACATCTGTCTTACAGAAAAGATAGCAGCAATAACAGAAAAGAGTTTTAATTAATATTGATCTGGCAACTTTAATGAGCAAGCTTTTTGACCTTAACTGACAGGCAAATCCACCTTCTTAAAATAATAATACAAAGGTATACACATAATTTCTTTAAAACTGCTGAATTTAATTGATACAAATTAATGGCCATTAAAAATATAACTAAGTTATAATACAGCTTAGGGGCCAAATCTCTGCAGACTCCATTTTGCACTTGAGGACTGAAAATGTTTAAAAATAGATTAACTTAAACAACTTTCAGAATCTCTCTTTTCCTTAATGTCTGAAATGAGCAATGGCAGAGAGAGTAAGAAAAATTGTGTAGGTACCTTTCTACTACAGTTCAGCAAAAAGAGTTTTAGAAGTATGACTGCTTTGCAGTGAGGCTAATAACTTGTGCACACCAAATGGGTTAAAGACATGATCATGACAAAACTCTCCCAATTCTATGAAGCTGTTTGACAGAGCCTGCTCCATCCTAATGGTTCTTAAGAGCTACCATCACGGCCTTGGGGACCAGAAGAGTAACTTTTGCTCACCTGGGCTGCATGAGCAACCCTTTCTGTACAGGTACTCCTGGTCAATAAGGCAGGAGGAATACTTCCTTGAGGAGATCTAACATCCCCACTTTCTGAATTGGGCAGTGGCCATCAAGGCAGGTAATTAATTTTAGCAGACTGCAGCTGCAAAGGCACACAGGACTCCACAACTGTCCGACAAGCTCAAGGCTGCTTCAGCATCTTCCCCTTTCTTGCTCCAGGTACCACTGTATGCCTGTACAGACTTGCATGCAGCGTGCTGCAGCCCAGGATGAGGGCACTGCAGAAGCACTTCCGTTGACCCCATACTATCGGGGACAATGTCTGAGACTCAAAGAGGCTACAAACCACTTTTCTACCTTGTCAGGGTCTCATGCGGTCCAACTCATTAGACATTCTTCAAGCATCCTGAAAGCCTGGGAGGAATCTAATATTGCTTTATAAATGTTTTGGGGGAATTTTTCCTACTAGCACAACCTTATAGCTTAGCATCCTCAGCACAAAAAGTAACAGCCACCAACTGATCCTGTTCAGTGCAAATCATACTCCTACAATTACACCATCTTTCTTTTCTCCCAATCAATGAATTTACAAAAGGAAAGCAAGGAGATATTCAGAACTACACTATATCTTATATAGCTACAGCCAAGACAATCCATCTTCTTGCATGCTCTTTTCTGTTATCGTTATGTAATATATTTTCAAAGATGAAAATTTTTAAAGATTTTTAAAAAGAATGAAAACACTGTGAACTCTCTGATCTTCTCTGCTGCTACCTGTCTCAGCAAGTACCTAGAACCCTTTACCTCTGGTAAATCCATTCTTTCATCAGCACTGCTAATCTCAGACATCAAGGCAGTCATTGCCGTAACAGTTATACGAGCCAACCAGATTTAAGATCCCATAACTAAGTCGAGTGGCCATGACAGCAATTTATAACCCTTGCAGCATTTAGCAGCTCATCACTGGTCCAGGTAATAATAGGGAAGGAGTATTCCGGTTGTTCTTTTTTGAAATTGAATCCATTCTTGAGGGACAGGACATGTCCGTGTCAGGTACATATGCTCATCCGAAGTCTTCGCTATGCTCACAGAAAGTTACCATACCTCCCAAAATACAAAAGGCTCTGAGCTGCTCTAGATACAAATACCAGATTATAAGCAGATATCCTAATCTTCCAATACTGGCTGCCAGTCCATGTGTATTTTCCTCATCCTACCTTAGTTTCTAAACCACTTAGGATTTGCCATTCTTAGTCATTGATAAAAATACCGTCAACACCCCCTCAGCAAACTTGGTATTTTTTATTCCCTGCTCCATCCCCATAAAAGTCATCAGTTTGTCTCAGTAAAATTCATCCTGCAAGTCAAGAACATGCTTACAAACCAGGAGGAAACCAAAGCTAAGGCTGTAATTTTCTCAGGGAAAAGTTAAGTCGGGGGCGGGGGGGTGTGGTAAGACTAGTATTTTGCAATTTGCATGTTAGGGGAAAAAGTAATAATAAAAACAACACTTCAGAGTACTCCCAAAACCAGAGGTCTGTCCTAAATAGGTTTTAGAAGTGTTTTCCTCATATACGCTTTACTATTTTCCTCAAAAAGAAAACAGATCTTTAAAGCAAACAGTGTAAATCTAAATATTAGTTAAACCTTGTGGCTTTCTATGAAGAAGCAACTGCATCAGTGGACAAGGGAAAAAAAACCAGATGTCATCTATCTGGACTTCTGTAAAGCATTTGACACAGTCCCCCACGACATCCTTCTCTCTAAATTGGGGAGGTATGGATTTGATGGGTGGACTGTTTGATGGATAAGGAATTGGCTGGATGGTCACATCCAGAGGGTTGTGGTCAACTGCTCGATGCCCACATGGAGAGTGGTGACAAGTGGAGTCCCTCAGGGGTCCGTACTGGGACCAGTGCTGTTTAATATCTTCACCAGTGAAATAGAGGGATCGAGTGCACCCTCACCAAGTTTGCAGACAACACCAAGCTGAGTGGTGCAGCTGACACACCAGAAGGATGAGATGTTATCCAAAGGGACCTTGACAAGCTGGAGAGGTGGGCCTCTGTGAACTTCATGAGGTTCAACAAGGCCAAGTGCAAGGTCCTGCACCTGGGATGGGACAACCCCCGATATCAATACAGGCTGGGGGATGAAGGGATTGAGAGCAGCCCTGCGGAGAAGGACTTGGGGGTACTGGGGGATGAAAAGCTGGACATGAGCCAACAATGTGCACTTGCAGCCCAGAAAGCCAACCGTATCCTGGGCTGCATCAAAAGAAGCGTGGCCAGCAGGTCAAGGGAGGGGATTCTGCCTCTCTGCTCTGCTCTGCTCTGCTCTGGTGAGACCTCACCTGCAGTACTGCGTCCAGCTCTGGAGCCCTCAGCACAAGAAGGACATGGACCTGTTGGAGAGGGTCCAGAGGAGGGCCACCAAATGATCTGAGGGCTGGAACACCTCTCCTACAAGGCCAGGCTGAGAGAGTTGGGGTTGTTCAGCCTAGAGAAGAGAAGGCTGCAGGGAGACCTTATTGTGGCCTTCCAGTACTTAAAGGGGGCCTACAGAAAGGATGGGGACAATCTTTTTAGCAAGGCCTGTTGTGACAGGACAAGGAATAATGGATTTAAACTAAAGAAGGATAGATTTAGACTGGATATAAGGAAGAAATTTTTTACCATGAGGGTGGTGAAGCACTGGCACAGGTTGCCCAGAGAGGCAGTGGAGGCCCCATCCCTGGAAACCTTCAAGGTCAGGTTGGATGGGGCTCTGAGCAACCTGATCTAGTTAAAGCTGTCCCTGCTCACTGCAGGGGGGTTGGGCTAGATGACCTCTAAAGGTCCCTTCCAACCCAAAGCATTCTGTGATTTGCTATTAGCAGCCATCTGTACAACAGACCAGGTCCACTTACTGTGGGCAAAGATGTGATCTCCAGTTTACCCACAAGTAATCCTCAACATTGGGTTCCCTTTTTCAGCTGATGGTACCTGTCCATGGCTATGTGTATTCTGCTGTTACACAGAATATATTTTTTAATAGAAAGACTTTCCAGCAAGGTCCATAGCAGGCAGTTTGTCTTGCAATTGAAACGGTTAAAGAGAGAAACAAAATTTAAAAGGTTACACATATCAAGACAATTCCTGAATTCACACTGTTGCCCCTGTTCTTCACTCTAAAGAAATATGAGAGACCGAGCAGGTCCCATAAAGTTTAGCTCTACAGCACAGCAGAGAAGGATCAGGGATGCGTGCTAAGCCCTGAAGCAGACGGAGTGATGGATGACGAAGAAGTTTTAAAGTATTTCAGCTTCTTATCTACCTCTTTGCAGTACACTGGGTAATAAAAATCAAAAAAGCATCCATTTCCAGAAGCTATTCACAGGCTCAGAGATAAGCAAAGCTCAGTGCGGGGTGCGATCTGAACATGTACTTATGGAAACATCAGCTTTCAACAGTGTCTTATGACAGTTTTTGGTTCCTGTTACTAATCTTCCTAGCCGGATATCATCCCCACAGAGTCGTGATTACTGAGCTCCACAACTGTCACAGGCATGTTAAAGGAAGCTGAATATTGCTCCTTATTTCTTCTGATCTTTCTTATCATCCTCTATTTCCCTCTTCAAGTAAACTCATCTCATAATTTCTCTTCTTTCTTTTTTTTTTCTCTCTTTGGTCTTCTTTCTGTTTCTTAGCAGAATAGCTAGTGGCCTTAATGACATAACAGAAAAACACTTGCATCTCTGCCATTCTGGTTCCCATATACCTGCAAGTCATAACAGTTAGGTTCAGCATGGCACGTATTCAAGCACAGAAACAGGCCAAAACCTGACTGCTAGTAGAAGAAAGTAAGAAGCTGTCTTCCCCAGTTGGAAATCTGTTGTCATCAGAGAGAAGATGTGGATGTAATAGTACCAATGCATGTTTTATTTCATTGTGGAAATGATCCTTCACCACTCAGGTTAGTAGGCTGCAGACTAACTCTCTTCAGGTTTGAGTACGTTTGCTATTAAAGAAAGGTGTCATAGCAAATTTACTTGCAAATCTTTACTGAAGACCTTTGGCAGGCTCAGTAGGTGTAATGCATACCAATGCCCTATCTCTCAGTCCTGCCTTGGAGGCATCACCTATTCTAGAACTTGACCACGTGTATTATTTTGTTGAACTACTATGTTAAATATAAAAACGCCTTCCCCACGCTGGTAACTTTTGTCTATAAAAGACAAGCGATCCAGGAAGTTACTTCCAAAAATTCTCTAAATCTTAGTAGTCCATACCAAACCCAAAAATTCAGGCTTTCTCTTACAAGCCTGTTTCTGGTGTTTTCAGCATCCCACTAGGATGCTATTTAAAAGAAAAGATGCTAAAGAACTCAGGTTGTTTTCCATCTAAGTTACTTTCAAGAGAAGCATCACAAGTTTGGTCTATTTTCAAGTTAGTGTCAATCCTTCCCCTGCCTCCCCCTTACCCTTTTTTAAAAAGGACTGTTCTGAAGAATTGCAAAATGAAAGCAGTCCAAAGTCATTACAAGAGTCGCATTACTAAGCTCTGTCAGCCGTGAAGTATATCAAGAAAAGCCAGAACTTTGACTGTAAACAGAAGCGTTTTGATAAGAAATGCAACAATGAAGGCAAAATTGTGACTCCTGAGATGGTACAAAGTGTGGGAAAGCTCTGTTTGAGAGACTCGGGATGCTGACTTCAGTCTCAAAAGCAAGGCCAACAGGCTCAGCATGAATCTGGAGCTATCCAAATGTTTGTAATGTCAAAAGCAATGAAGAGAACTAAAAGAAATCAGAATATTTAGCGCAAAGCATACCACCTGTTTTGCCCAACAAAATGTCTGGCATAAACCTTTTGTTGCACACATAAGCCCATTATCATTGAACTCAAAGCTGAAGTAGTTAGCCACATGAAGCCTGCTTGCCAATGCTTTGAAAGAGTCTTCCTTTCTACATGCAAAAAGGAAAATAGTAGGAATTAGAAAACACTCCTTTTTCAGAGCAGCTTCTGAGGGTATAAAATATTGCCTCTGCACCCCTGCTATAAGTAGAACATAAGGAAATTGGAAGGGGCCAGGATACATCTTGTGGTAACATAATGCAGGCAAATGAGGCAATATGTATGTTATTGTGTCAACATAAATTCTTGGCAGGCACACAGTTCTAGTCCCTGTGCTATGGGTTAATGGTTGGACTGGATGATCTTAAAGGTCTTTTCCAACCTAAATGATTCTATGATCCTGGCTTTCTAGCACTGATCCAATGAGCACAGCCAGAGTTCAGATTTTTAAAAGTTTGGATGCATTTGCTTTTTGGCCTGTGAAAGAAACTGGCAGAATATCGTATGAGAAACTGATGCCGTTTTATTATTTGGGCATCACAGAGGTCTTATCAGGTGAACGACAGGCAGACATGGGCTGCATGTTCTGGATCATGAGCACACAATATGAATACAAGTTGTAACTGTCCCTGTATCTTTGTTTCCATTATAATCATTTATGGATCATTTTGATGTCTTGAACTTGGCTCTAAAATCCTAGAAGTAGTTTGCAAACCCTGCAAAAAATCCTGATCAATTCTCTTGCCTGTTCCCATGGATAGACACCTGCCAATTTCTGCAGATTTTGAAGAGGTTTTGGCTACCATGTCCTTAGTTATTTCCAAAAAACCTTCAATGAAGAAACTATGGAGATGTTCCCATGTGCAGCTATTATCCTGGCATAATTACCTTTGCAGGAATCTGATCTTGTTAATTCAAATGCAAGATGTAAAACACTTTATATAAAGGGCACCTCATAGACACAGCTATTTAGTACGTGACAAAAAAACCCAAATCATATACAGGAAGCTTATCACACTTCCTGCACCTGCCACGTCAGTGCCAGCAATCTGTAAGCTTTTTGGAGAGCACCTGCATCAAAAGCAGGGTGGGGGAGGGGGAGAGGGGAGATATGTAAATACATTATTGGCTCTCCTTCTCATAAGGAGTCTGATTAGCCTCTAACAGTTTACACAGTAATACTTCATGATTATTTTCAGTTTGAGAAGTTTGTCATCACCCACAAAAAACAGACAGCAGGCTTAATTTATTTTCTCAAGATGAAACTGTTAAGTCATAGTTCTCTGCAACAGGATTATTTATCAGGAATGCCCTGGATCAGTACGTGGGCACTGTGGGCCAAATTCTAGTCATACATACATGAAATTGCACCTGGTATACCATGGACACTTAGTCTACCCTCTCCTATGTCACCATTCCTTTACCTTCTCCACCAGACAAAGAGACACCCATACACATTCGTATTTGGAGAAAAGACACTACAGACATCGATCCATGGGAAAAGAGCTTATTCGCCTAGAAACTCAATGAGAAAAGCAACAGACTGAAAGAACCTGAGGAGGATAAAGTAATTTCACTAAGAACAAAGAAATCCAGGGGGAGTGCAGAACTGCTGAGCAAGTACAAAGACAGATAACAAAGATTAAACATCGTCACTGTTTATGCCCTAAAGTAGTGAGCCATAGCATTTCATCAAGAGGTTCCTAAACTCTGTAAAATGTCTCAGAAACTCCCAATAAATAGCACTGTTAATGAAGCTTACTAATGAAGGGCTAGGGTTGTTTATAAGTTTGTTTTGAATGGAAACTGTGTGTTGAGACCAGTAAAAATTTAACATAAAACACTTGTATTTTCATAAGTCTTCTTAAAACAAACTCTGTTGAGAACGGTCATGTACAAACAGTTGATACTTTACTTTGGAGGCTAAACCAATATGTTTGATTTGGATTTATTTCCCAAGGCCAAGTAGAAAAACCTTTCTTTCTTAATTCAAAGAAGTTTTGGACAGATGTCTTGCGCTTTTGCAAGTCCACACACATTCTTCCATTCTCTTGAATTTTACTATGTGACAGATGAGCATCTCTCAGTTTCTCACTCATGCTGGAGCTTTTCTGCTTTGCACACAAATAAACCCACACTCTCTGGGAAGAGGAAAGTATCCATATTCTGAGATAAGGTCACTGACTTGCAGCTGGGATAGGAGATTTCTAGTCTCTTCTCCAAGGCATCTCCAATTACTTTATATCACAGAAAAGCTCCCCTAGGGATACTGGGAGGGGTAACTTATTCCAGCATACTCCATAGCACAATGGCTCAGAAAATGTCCTAAAATTGCTTTTGCTTCCAACATCATCTCTGGTTTAGGCAATCGAAACTGTGACCTGAAACTAGTTTTCATATATTCTTCTTTACTGTTCTCTCATTACAGTACCACAAGAAACAAAAGGGAATGAGAAGGATAAGAAAAGTAACTTTTTAGCTTTCAGCTCCCTTCCTCTGCAAGCAAAGCAAAGTACACACTTTTGGGATCCAGTTCTCCAAGTACTAATTTTAAAGTGCAACAGGAACATTTCACTCTACAGGGGACTCTGCTCACCTACAAAGGGCTTCCCTCTCATAATCCCCTGCATTACAAGAAATTGGGTCTGTAAAACAAAGCTATGAACCACATGAGCATGAGCACTCACTGCATTTGAGATCGGAAAAAAATACTCAACCTGAATTTATGGGAATAGAAGGAATGTCCTTATTGTAGTCACACTTGCATTCATGGTTAAGAACAAGGTAAACCAGGGCAAAGCAATTCACACATCCTGGGTCAGACGTCCTTCTCAGAGGCTTGTTAAACATGTTCCAGAGAACAGAACATCCCTTCCTGAAGGAAAGGACATGCTGAAATGTTTAGGCCCTGACAGTTCAGTAATTCTTTCTTTCCATCTACATTTTTAAAACAAGCAGAAAACTGTATCATACCTCCTAAATAAAGCACTCATTCCTTTCACTTCTAGCAAAGCCTCCTGGTATTGCAGAAGCTCTTTTCCTCTACAAGTGCCAGTTCCTGCAGATGGTATGCACAAACATCAAATTCCTCCCAGTGGTCACAGGTTTCTATCTTGGTTCATCGGTCCATTCCTTCTCACAACACTGCAAGGTCAGCAGCAATAACACAGAAACCAAGAAACTGAACACCAACAGTGAAAACAGTAGATAGGGTCCAAGGGAGAAATACACAGTTAGAGTAGGGAAAGCTGACAGTTACAGAGGTCTGTTGGTTTCTTCTCTCCACAAAAAGAATTAGTGCTATTTCCTCTAATAGCACGTCTTTGAAGACCGACAACTCAGCCCAAGACAGCTGGCAAAACTAAATAAAATTTCAATTGATTTTCCCTACATTTACATATAATCATTGAGAGCAGGAAGAATTTACACATTGAAGCACATTTTTATTAGTGAGAGGGAAGCCAGCATGGTGCAATTGAACCTATGCAAGCTGAATCAAGTCTATGCAGGTATACTCTCACACCTTCCTGGTGGGAAGAAGATGGATAAGATCTCAAGGCAGGAATTGTTTGTGTGCAAATACAGCCTATATATATTTTTTCAATAGAATATATGTCCTAGTGGCCCAGATAATTTCTTTTGCTCAGCTTTCATTCCCTTTTTCTCTTCGGGAAACTTAAATTTGCACACAGAACTCCATTTTGCTCTCTGTGGTAGAGTACGTGGGTGTTGGGTATTTTCATCAGCTCTTTTTTCCCCTTTCTCTGAGTTGCAAACACATCCATGCAGCACAAGAACTATTTGCTTCACCACAGGTTCTGGCAACCAGAGCCCCACAGGTCCAGGTGCTGCACCAAGAGAAGACAGCCCTGCAGTAAAACTGGGGGCAGAAGTGACACTGAAATGACCAAGCGTCACATAACCTTTCATCTTTGCCTGCCCTGAAGAACTGTTCCTCCGGTCCAGTATTGGTGCTTCGTCTTGATATTTCAATCTTCAGTTATCAATAAAGAAAGCAAGCAAAAAATTGTACTAGAAGCACAAGGACCAAGATTACGGAATAAAAATGCTGCCAACATGACCAGTAGGAAAAGGTGGAGAAGTCTGAAAATTGCCTCTATTTCTGCCTCTCTTCTGTCAAGATAGGAAGTCAGGGCTTCTGATGTGTGAAAAAGACCATTTCCCAGCAATTCTCTCCACCAAATTCCTGCCACACATCTCCCTCCAGCACTCCCCTCCTGTGCTCCACACACAGAGCAGCTAAGGCTTTTTTTTCTGTACCTCAGCACAGAGTAAATGTACTTCAACCAGGGATCTGCAAAAGTACAAATCACAAACTATGTCCCCCTGATGTGCCATGTATCTCAGGCACTCTTCAGCTGAGGCCCGCCACAAATTATGGGGAAGTCCAGCACCAGGTGGCTATAGTAGTAGCCTGCACAACCTTCTCTCTTACACAGGCAAAATTAATGATCTCTGCTACCATTGGCTCACTTGAGTTTTTAATCACAGTGGAAATTGCTCCATAAGCCTAAAACTTCTCTGCTGTTAACTTCTTGGGGCAATGTTACTTTGAAATGGATTAAAATTCCCCAGGTAAAGGAAGAGTTCGAAGTAATTATGTTATTTTCATGAAAAGTGTATAGTAAAGCACATTAAATGTCTAGATATTGGGACTGCACTCCAAAAAGAAATTTAACTGCTTCAGGGAACACAAGATCAATGCCATTATTTATAGATGACAGTCTCATTTACAGTAACTTTCTGTAACAAAAGAATAATGTTAAGGAAAAGAAGATTTACTTTAATTCCTTGTATCAGTCTGACTTTGGGCAAAAGAAAGAAGAAACAAATTGTGACTTTTTTGTACAGAACAGGCCTGGAATAGAAATAAAGGACATTTCATAATATATTTCTAGTTTTTGTTTTTTTTTTTTTTTTACTCCTGCCTTTAAGCAATTTAATTCCAGAAAAAAAAAAAAAGGAACATCGGCCTTTCCAGCACTATGTTTTGTATCTCTTTTCTGGAGACTTCATAACTCACCGCAGCAAGGCTGATACACTTACAGTATAGTGTATTTTGGGAGTATAGGAAACTGAGGGTTAGCATGTCCCCTCTCAACCCCCTTTCCCAATAACAGGAGAGCAGTAAAGGTGTGACAGCAGTAAAGGGTGTCCATGCACGGGCATGGACAAAGAGGTAGGAAGCACCTCACATCACCCAGCTCACAGTAACAACAGCAGCAGCACATCAGGGAGCAGAGCTCCCAGCAAAGGGAGCAACGGCATCAGGGATCATAGCAGGCAGCAATAGGCTCCTTCAGCTGTGGGATTTCAACAGGCAGTTCATGTGAACCATACCAAATGACCTGATTTCAAACTATTATTTGATAAGCAACAACAAAATAATAACTATGGTATATGCCTTGTACTCAAGTTACCAATATCCAGGCTCCCCAAAACACAGAGGTTCTCCCTCAAGCTAGAAACGAAAAAAGGTTTTTTTCATTTCTATATGACTTGCTATAACCACACTGTCTGATGTCCAGAACTTAGGCAGTAAATTAAATCATACAGAACATGCTGGATTTGCTTAATTTAAGGCACTCATCTGCAAACTGCCTATGCAGTAGGTCTGATATATCCAGAACCTGTTGGACTGCACATAGCCGTACTGCTACCTGGGGTTTGTTAGACAGAAGTACAGGAGCTCCATCTATTTTCAAAAAGTAAAAAGAAAGAAGACATAATGACAACTGTCTGACCTCTTCTGCTATACAGTACTACGCTCATATGCTCAGAAATAACATTCTCATAGGCTTATTTAACATCACAGACTGTCATGTCTAAATATCTTATTTTGTGAAAGCTTCTTTACATATCTCCTCTTTTCTGCCTGCATTTTGTTAGTTTGGTGAACTATCCAATACAGGGGAAAAAAAACCCAATTTTCTTTTCATTGGCCAGACTACATATTGAGTTATACTTAGCTAATATAGTGAGTGCCTTCCATTATAAAATTACATTTCATTAACATATTTGGCCTTAGGATAGTAAGAAACGAAATATTGTTCCTATTCTCTAGATGAGGAGTTAAAAGCCCTTCCTTCAGATACAGTACAAATACTGAACAGACAGTGTTCAGAAACAGAAATTTACCCATTTCACTGCAGAAACCAGCTTCACAGATGATAGCAGAGACCATTAGCAACAACACTACTAGAGTCAGCCCTCCATGCTAAACTGGACAAGCATCTGCCCTGATTATTTGGCAACGCTTATGTCTCCCAGCATGAGCACAGGATACCTGTATACTATATTTCATACTTTATTGTATCAGAGTTGCTGTACTAAGTTTGCAAGTTCAGGAAAGGCCTCATATATTGCTCCATGTTGTAGTTAACCTGAACACGAGAAGTTGAACAGGAGTCTATGTTCCTAGCAGCTTCTATTTACCTGAAATCAGATACTAGTCAGTCTTTGCATAAAGTTCCCATCGGCACCAAGTGTAATGTGATACTCATTACACGCCTGAGATAGACTTTCAGACAAAAGTAGACACCACCAGTTCTTGACTATGCTGAAAATTTGTCATTCAGGTTTGCTTGCTATTGTCAATACAGCTAAGCATATAACAGTGAGCTAGCACAAGTCACTGTAGGAGCAAAAAGGAGTAAGATGGAAGAGGCCATGGTCTCAGACCAACTTCCACCCCTCCCCTGTGCTTCTAGCTATGAACTGGACACAGAGCATGGTGCAGAAACTCAGCAAACCCAGTCATCTGATTGCCACTCACTTGCCAGGCAAAGACAGTTATCTCCTTGTGCCCATCTAAGAATGCAAGGATAAACAATAATGACCTCCCTTTGTAAAATACTTTTAAATTCACAATTGAAAGTTCTATACAATGTAGTGTGAGTTAGCTTGGTTTGTGGGGGGTTTTTTGGTGGTGGGGTTTTTTGTGGTGGTGATTGTTCTTTTAAATATTGAGGGCTCCTCTGCCTGGAATAACATTACTAAAACTGATTACACATACAAGATCTAAACTGAGAAAAGAGCGTATGCACTTACTCTCTGAATACCATGCCCTTATTCTCTGAAATCAGTTAGTAGGTATCCACAGAGGGTTGGGTGCAGCAAACAGTTAAGCATCCTCTCTAACTTCAGTTTCAAGACAGAGTAGTAAGAGAGTTCTCAGTAACTTCAGAGAAATGAAGTCCTACCACACTGTTATGCTTTACCACTGGTACAACACATCGCAGGGAGGCCCATCATGGCACAGCCACCTTTCACTCAGGGAATCATCACAAATGCACAGCCACCATGCTGTGAAGTCAGAGGCCAAACAATTCAAAATCCCTGCTTATGTATCTATGTGAAGTTCTGAGGACTCCCTCAGCCCTCATGAAACTGGTGAGTTATCAGCAAGTCCAGCAAACAGTTTGTTTAGTTACTTAAAAGGAGGCAGCTGAGTCCTACAGTTTGCCTGTGCCCGATTTAGACATGCCAACACTTAGGAAATCCTCCTCCTTCTAACTCACATCATTTTTAATATGCGACTGTTCCTTGTTCAAGAGCCACAGCTTCTCTTTATGATGCCCATTAAAAATGAGAATGTACTACACTATGAATATGTTTCAATTAGGAAGGGGGGAGCTAATAACTTTGCAGGGCTCTCTGAAGATCCAAACAACTGTTCTCATTTCACAGCTCACTGATTCTTTAGAAGCACTGGAAAGTCCTGGAAATAAAACAGCAATACTTATTAAACTGGCTCTGTGTCACAACCATTAAGTTTTTCTTATGCCCTAACATGAAAACAACCCTTATGGATGATCAGCTTCAAAGACTGGAATAAGCAGTTCTGACCAACTAAAAGATACTGCTTTTTTCCTTTACCCCTTTTAACTTCTGAACTGCTCTTTACATGAGAGCCAAAAGGGAGTTTACAGTTTGCAAATTCACATCACTTCCGCTTGCCTACAGATACTGATATAATCCAAGACTTCAGCAAGATCCACCTGTTACATAGGACAGCCTAATGTGTAACAGGTCACCTGCAAACACAAAACAAGTTTAATTCATATGATGTCACAGCAACAAACTGTTCAGTAGCATGTGGGGTCGAAACAGACTCTCTTGAACTTCCTTGAAGCTTCAGAATCACAGCAAAGTCAGTCCGATTCGTCGGGAGGGTTAAGCATCCTCTGAACTAACACACACCTGTAATGACTGGGCCCTATCAGAAACAAGATAGAGCTGCAACAAAGCATTCTCCAACACAGATGGTGCACAAAGGACAACAGTGTGAGTACTTACTACAGAGTAGTATAGCAAATAAACACCAGAAACCCTTTTCCTCTACCATTGCTTTAATGTTTACAGCCCCTTAATATTTTTATTTACAATACAGAGCTACAAACCTTGTATACTAATGTTGACACAATCTTTCTTTCACAGTGACATGCCTTCTCTCCCATGTTTTTTCTTCCACTAGCACTTACAGAGAAAATAACTCCTCAGAAATCTTTATCCTAATTCTCTTTAATTTGTCCAACAGCTTCTTGCAGTTCTGGAGACTGATAATTGTGAGCATAGATACTTCACTAACATAGTCACAGCAGTTTTTTACAAGTTGAAGCATTGCTCATTTTTTCAAGAATCATGGGAAATTATCTCTCAAATTTAATTTATTTTGGCCTTAGCCAAAGAGTTGAATACATTGGAATAAAATAAGTGGGAAGCAAGACATTGAAAAGAAAATTGTTTAGATTCAAAATAGAGTATCTGAAGTTCAGAAAAGCCTACTCCGATATTGCTTTTCTTCCCTTTTTCTTCCCCATTATAGTCAGGGATCAAACATTAAAGCAGCACCTCAAGCAAGGCTCGGGAAGGCCCCTGCAAAATTTTTTATCTTGGCTAGAAACTAGTATTTGCAAAAGGATCTTAGATGAACAGGGCTACTGCCTTTAGCTCCAGCTGACCCTAACCGGCCTCGATTTGTTCTGCCACCCATACTCAAAGAGCACTCTAAGGAACTCGGCCTTTCCAGCAGTGACCCCACACCCCCTCTCTGGGTCAGTGTAAAGCCAAGAGAAACTCTGCATCACCAGTGATGGAGCTTACAAATAAGCAGTGAATTAGCATCCCAGCAGCAGATCCTCATGCAGAGGCTACAGCTGGTCCCATGCTCCTCTGAGACCAGGGAAATCCTGCCTTGGACAAGCAGGTGAGTGGGTTCATGGTGCCCCACTATGATAGCCAGGAGCAAGGCTAGAGGAGGAGCGAGCACTGCAGCTCCTGCAAGGAAAAGGAGCACCAAGGTAGAAGCACATGGTGATTTCAATCACCAGATTGTTCTTTTTTCCTTCCTCCCCTCAAGTTGCAAAAGAATAAAATATTCTATGCAATTTTAATAAGACAGAGGCTATTTTAGACTGTAATACAGAATTACAGTTTATAATACAACCACCATTTGGTTTGCCATTGGTACAGCTCTCATGCATACACGTCACTTGGTACAGGTCAGTGACACATCGAAATATCCCAAGGTTAGAAGTAGATATCAGGACAGCACTTCCCTTTAGCACACCCAAGTTATTTTACTGGGTTAGCTCTCCAAGAGCCAGTGGCCACCTGGACTTGCACATCTGCAGTGTACTTGAGAGGAAAAGAAACAAGCAAAAGGTAACGTGTAGCTCCAGACGTGAAGCATAGCTTCTGTCTATTCAAATAAATCACTAGTGCACCTCAAACTGAGCCGAAGCACTCTACCACCACCTCCTTCAGTACACTGAGGCACTTTAAAAATGTAATCTGTTTTGCCTGTGGTATCCACAAGTTTTGTGTTAATTTTGCAGCTGAACTCCTTAGTGCAGCAGTTAAAAATTGATCCATGTGTATTCGCCATTGGAGTTAAGGAGGGCAGGCAGAACAGACAGCCAGATATGGAGATTCATGAATTTCAGTCAGCAGGGGTTACCTTGTTTTCCACCTTGACTCCTGAAACACACAGCCCAAAAATCACTTTTTATAAATTCCTCATTAAAAGCATGATTTCTGCTTGAGCCAGAGCCTGCATCTTTGAAATACCCAGTCTTTTTTCCTAAGTATCAAAAAATTATAGAAAACTCCACCCAACCAGATCACGTTTTATCTGGGAATAAGTTTTGTTCATAAGGCTCTTTTTCCAATCTTCAAATGTCATTCTTTAAATTCAGCTACATTGCTTCTCAAATATTAAAAAATGACTATGATAATAAATCTTCGTGATCTAGATGATAGTAGCAGGCTTCATCTTACTTAGCTTTAAGTGTCTAACAGACAGTTATCTAAATCCAAGTTAGCTTTGTGTGCTCTCTTCTGCATCAATAATAATACAAAAGGTCCTTTGGGGGGAGATTCCTCTGTTATCTTCAGACAGCATGAACTCTCTGAATATGCTAACTTCAAATCTTTTACCAAAAGCAAGCCCAGAAGGCCAACTTAAGCTGAAACAGCTAATTATTAGATACCTAAAGCAGGTTAGGGGTGATCCTACCCTTGTTTACAATGCTCAGAACACTCTTAATGCTTTTACTGGATTAACTCATTTCAGTTCCTTCAGTCTCCCTCTCCAAAAACATATTTTAGCTCTTTTCTGAAGCTCTGTGCTAGGAGCCATCTGTTTATATGTCCCAGAAGCAGGCTTGGCTTTTTGGCTAGAACAACATGCTGAACACTCATTATCTATGGCATGACGGATGTTTTGTTCTTGTCTATAGGGTTCTGATGTACAGTCAAAATTTTGGCATCTTTTGCATCTAAACTGACCAAAACTAGTGGCAACAAAGCATTCACACACAGCTGTTAATAACTTAGGTATTAAGAATTACGAATCAGTACCAGTGGTCATTGATACAGTCGATTCCTTAAATCTTACCCAAAAGACCTATCAGATTTCTAAACTGAAAAGCTGTACAAAAAGAGTAGGACTATAGCTTAAAACAAATCCACCAGGATACATGGTAAAGGATCCCTAGGCTATGAGAAAACTCAGTCTCTTCAGCTGTAGTTGGTCTTAGTATTGTGGCTTCCTGGTTTTCAGCAATTAATCTCAAAAAGGACAGTGCTCTTTCATACCTTACCATTTATGGTTACAGAAAGATTCGTAATAGGGGAACTAAGTTAGGAGTTCAGCCACAGCAAAGCAAACCCAGAGAAGTACAGGAAATGAAAAAAAAAAAAAAAAAAAAAAGAAAAAAGGAATAATCCCTTTCAGCTCCAAGTTCCACTATTATCCCAAGTCTGTCAGGTAACAGAATTTTTTTCATCAGAGAAAGAAACATTTCATCAAAACCAGTAAGTATATTTCTAAGCAACTGTTTTTCTTTGGGAGCATGCAATAGCTTTGGGTTTTGAAAAGTACAGTGTTTTTGGAAGCAACAATCTTTATAAATCTGCAGCACTATGGAGGACAGCCCAGGTAGCCTACATGCTGCCAAAAAGTTAGGTTGTTCTCTCTTTTGTAACTGGAATCAATCTGATAATTCTCCATAATTATTAGCAAAGGTAACAGTAATATTTTCACAAACAGCAGAATCTTAGGAGTCTGCAGCCCATATAAGATCATAGCTTTTATTCATTTTAATGGTAAATACACATTTACTCCGAGGAGTTCCATGGCTTTGGGTGTTCAGCATTCCTGGAGGGGCTGTGCTTGTATACCTCTAATTAAGTTACAGAGGAACCAGGCACTTCAACTCTTTCAGGCTTCCCTGAAATCTACTTTTAAATTGATTCATTCTGTGCAGCCTTGTACTGCACAGATTCCAAAAGAAGCACTCTAGAAAAAACTTCAGAACTGCTGAACTGAGCAAGTAACTTTTTTCTTTTTTTTTCCTTTTCTTTTTTTAAAGAACCACCAGGTTTAAAAGCTAACAGAATTACTCTCAAAACAACCGCATACGTTTTTAAACAGAAAAGCTAACTTCTTTAATTCACTCTACTGTCACATCAGGTAAACAGTTCATTAATAAAACAAAATGATACAGCATATTTCATGAAATAAATGTAGTTGTATCATGTTACATGGTCAAAATATTGTTGCTTCAGGTTTCCAAGACAGCTGCATGAGTACATGGCAGAGTCTTCTTTTCTGTGCACATTTCCAACGAGGTTCAGCATCACCCTATTCTGTAACACACACAGTATTTGTGGTCCCAGATGCACAGAATGCTTCTTAAGAAATGGGTTCTTATCAATTTACAATGAACAAAACTGGTGTTCCCTGGCCCCAGCACCCGTGGCAAAGGCAGACCTGTTACCAGCAAGAAATGCATATAAATGCTCGAGTAGGAAATGGAGGGCAGGGAGAGGGGAAGCAAGTGCCAATGCAAATGTAGGTTTGACTTCAAGCCTGTTGTCCGAGGTGTAAGAGGTGGGGCAGTAGATGAGAAAAGGGTGAGGGCAGGATTGAAACAGAAAGAAGGAAGAATCTAAGCAGGGTTAAAATACTCATCGAAACAGATAGGCAAATGCGAGTGATCAAACTAATTCTACTTAGAGACAGTAGTAAATATATAAACTGTGCAGCTCTGCCACAGTAGCATAACCAGTACAAAGCTTGTATTTATAGATCTAAAACTTACGATTGCTTTCTGGTTCCCACACAAAGTAACTAGCCAGTAACTGGTAATGACTACTACACTCCTCTTACACACCCAGCAATTTTTGTATTGTCCACACAAGGTGTTTTAAGAATAAAACAAGGTGACTGTTAAGTTGGCACTTGATAGGAGAAAGCAAATGGCTGTTTTGTATGCAGAGGCAGTAGAGACCAAAGGGTCCAGGCTTGTTTAAAAACTCCTCATTGCTTTAGAGATGTGGATGACTTGCATCACTCTTCTTGGTGTGATGTAGTATTAGCACTTGATGCTCATCTGAAAGCAATACATAAATGCTCACTGAAAATTCACCACATGGTGTAGGATAAACCAGCTCAAAAAATGACTAGCTCACTGTTAATATTTATTCCCAACTTAAATTTGAGAGAGGGTTTAGCACGCTTTCTTTGGCAAGCGAGTGAGATTAATTCATCAGTGCTACTGAAAATGCCATACCCAAGAGCAGCCTGGAATAGCTCGAGAGAGAGTCCAGTCCGATCTCACGGAGGTCACAGCACTGGAAACTCCGAGAGATGCGGGAGGAGGAGGCAGAGACTTCCCACCGAGTATCAGACATGTCCACTAATCAGAACAGGGGACTCCATTCCAAACCTAAGCAGATGGCATCCCTTGGATTATCACCAGCAGCTGTCAATGCAGTGATTATACATTGAAATTGCATAACTATTGTACTGTATAATTTAACTAGACTGAAGAAGATTAGGGAGAAGGAACATTATGAAAAGATTTGGAGCTTATATTTCCCTAATAAGTACAGAGGCACCCCACAATCTTCAGTGCAAAAGATACATTTACATTTGCTCTTGAAGGCCGACTAAAACCCACATTACACACTTCAACATCTTCCAATTCAAATATGCTCAGAGACTTCCTGGGCCAATCAAGCCGTCTGCAGTGCTTCATTTTTCAAAGATTTAATGATTTTGTGAGAGGAAACACTTAATTAGCCCTTTCAACATTCCTCCTAATATACATTGACACAGCTAGGAGACAGCAGAGAAGAATTTTTAATCTGAAAAAAAATTAACCCTTTAAACAATGGAGAAATTCCAAATAAATATGGTTTTGTACGTGCATGCAGCATTCCTTTATCTTGAGAGCTGGAAAAAGCTGGATTTCCAGCACAAGAACATAAGAATATTGATAGATTCAAGGAAAAAGAGAGATGCACATGGTGTTTCCTTCACTGACCTGAGTTTCCTCTTAAATTATTCTGCACATGCCTGAAATAGTGTTACAGATTTTTCTGGTCTTCTAAATTTTAAAGCTTAAAAAAATGCAGCAGGAAGTATGTATTTCAGTTTTAGGGACCACATTTACAGCTAATCTAGTGCAGCAGCACAACAGTGACATGAGCATCTCTGATTTACACTGCGTGAAGACCTAGCTGGTTATTTTTTATGTTTATAGAAGCACTCAGTGAGATATTTTTAGGCCAATCTTCCTTGTTAACATTCTCTGCATAATTCATATGTCCTTATTCTCTTTGGGGCAGAGCAGACATCTGAACTGGGGAAGCACAGGCAAACAGGACCACCCAGCAGCCCACACAGAGAACTGGGATCAGGCAGCCTGGCTTGTGTCAGGATGGGGAACAACACTGCACATAATGCTGGGAAAACCTCTTGACCATTGTGAAAATTTCCAATTTACACAAAGAAATTCCTTATGTGTCTTAAATACGTAGTCTGGCAATTTAAGATGATTAGGAAGGATGAACTTACTGGTACTTCTGCTGCGTATGTGGCTGACATTCAACCAGACTGATGGGGCAATCACATTTCTTATTAATTCTTTGGTTAATAGTCCCACAGTTCTTGTTTTCCATGTAAGAAGGGGTTTTATTACCCCAGTATTTCTCAGTGTAACTGGAACAGCTATGTAAACATTATGGTTCATCTAAAACTCAAGAGACTAACAGCACTAGGCCACTAGAAGTTTTCCACAGGTCATGGTGGCAGTACCAATCTTTCACTTTTTCATTTTCCCACAGAACTAATTAAGGATTAATCACTGTTACTGTATGTAAGAACTTCTTGCTAACAATGCAGGTTTTCACTTGTTTATCATTAGCTTCCTACTGTGTTGTAAGAAGCTGCTACTCAGGTACCAAATGGTCTCAGGGCTCATGCTCCAGCAGTGATGATGTTCCTTTATTCCATTTTCCCCTCTGACCAAGCTGCACCATAGGTAAAAGAGAGCCAGTTTAATATCAATTGGTCTTAAGGTGCTGTGTTTGTTGTGGTTTAGCCCCAGCCAGCAACCAAGCACCATGCAGCCGCTCGCTCACTCCCCCTACCCTGATGGGATGGGAGAGATAATTGGAGGAGTAAGAGTGAGAAACACTCCTGGGTTGAGATAAGAACAGTTTAATAATTGAAATAAAGTAAGATAGTAATGATGATAATAACAATATAATAATGACAACAACAATAATATACAAAGCAAGTGATGCACAATGCAATTGCTCACCACCTGCCGACCGATACCCAGACAGTCCCCGAGCAGCGATCGCTGCTCCCCAGCCAACCCCCCCCAGTTTCTATACTGAGCATGACACCATATGGTATGGAATAGCCCTTTGGTCAGTTTGGATCAACTATTCTGGCTGTGCCCCCTCCCAGCTTCTTGTGCACCTGGCAGAGCATGGGAAGCTGAAAAGTCCTTGACTAGCATAAGCAGTACCTAGCAACAACTAAAAACATCAGCGTGTTATCAACATTCTTCTCCTACTAAATCCAAAACACAGCACTATGCCTGCTGCTAGGAAGAAAATTAACTCTATCCCGGCTGAAACCAGGACAGTGTTATACAGTGTTCCAACATTTTAAATATTTTTGAATTCTTTGGTTTTTGAAAATGCTATTTCCACTTTTCCCTCACAGAACTAAAATAAACTACAGAAGTTTCCAAGGAGCTAGTCACTACCGACATTTACCCAAGTTTTCTTGTCAGGTGCACGTGCCTCTGTGCACGGTTATACACAAGTGTACAGGCATGGCACGAGCACACTGACAGTGCTTGGTGCCAGATGTTCTATTTATAGCCCCATAGACCAAGAAAAACGCAATACAGCCTTATTTAATACATTCCGTATTAAACTCAAATGCCAGTAAGCAGGTAAGGTTCATCTTATGGAAGTTTCCAACTTAAGATGCTTCTTACAATGCCAGTGTGTTGTACCTAATCATCAGAAAAACAATTCCCCTCAAAATGCTGTATGCAAAGTCCACAGTGGATATTTTATTTAAAGTGGAATTAAAGATGGAACTGGACAAAATTCAGTATTCCAATAACAAATCCTTTTGTTCCTAGGGACACCTCAGAACAGCCTTTCATGTTGATATCATGTACTAGCAACTTCAAAATATATACTTAAAATCTGTATCTAGCCCCGAGTTATGCTAACTGACCAAAGCTATTTTACTGTCCATCGACTTCTATATTTTTATTGTCAATAATACTAACATTCAGGTGTTACAGTAGTCCAAAACCAGTAGCATTTCAATGTTCAAATACTTTTTTCCTTTGATCATTAAACAGTCAAAGTAAGGCACTTTTACCAGTGAAAAACAGAACTAATAGGAAAGAAAGCAACATTCAGATTATATTCACATTCTTTCAAGAGCTGATGGCGTCTTTATCTCTTCTTTCACCAAACTCAATGTTGTACCCCACCCCCAGTAACACAGCTCTGCCAGCCTGGGACAGCTGGAGAGCACCTACTCATGGTTAACCTGAAGAGCCTATTTGCTAACTTTGGCTTCTGCTTGTCTTATAGTGTATCTAAACTTAAGTCTTGGTATTTGCTCCATTGCTTAACTGAACTCAGGTGGATTTAGGCAGGGACCACACTGTCTTCAAGGCCAGCCAGTAAGGATACACACTAAGTAGTTGCACACACCTGAAGCCGAAATCCTACAAATGCACCAGCTAATGCATGAAGCGTGCATCGTTGTCCTGCACATGAGAACAGGACTGAAACGTGTTTTGGCATGTGTATAACATGTTTTCCCTTTCTCCTTCTGCTCTGCTTTCCCCCCTTCTCTCAAAAAAATCCACACAAATCTTGCCAGCCTCGTCATTTGCCGTAACTATGGCTTGCACTGTGTTTTCATGAAAAAACAAAACCCTACAAACCTTCAGTTACAGCTGTCAGTGCAACAGATACCGGTGATGGGTTGAACTCTTAGTGACTGTTATGGCTCATTATTAATCCTATACATCAGTCATACTGATTTAATGGCATATGGATTCACAGCAATTATTTTCAGATTCTCTTTATCAAAGCATTAGCAAGATAATTTAAAATGCTATTTGGCAAGGGAATGAGGGGAAAATACCAGTCACTCTCAAGCTCAGGTTCAGACAGCTCTGCCTAAGAGTTCCCCTGGTGTTACACCAACACCAGCGCTTGATGGTTTACACTCCTCTGCCAGTGCCAGCAGCAGTCCTGACCCGGTGCTTGTGGTGAAACAACAGCATTTTTAACTGCTGTGTTTTCTAATCCTGTTCAATTGTGTTTGGTGGCATGATACTACTTCTGTCTAGAAAATCACAGAATCATAGAACTGTTTAGGTTGGAAGAGACCTTTAAGATCATCCACTCCAACCATTAACCTAACATTACCAAGTCCACCACTAAACCAATTAAGGGTAGAGTAGCAATTTTGTGTTTCCTGGCTTGGTGGCTGGATTATTTTTTAATGAAAGTAAAAACTAGGAATCGTTAAGGTTGGAAAGGACGTCTAAGATCAACAGTCCAATCATCAACCCAACACCACCATGCCCACTAAACCATCTCCCAAAGTGCCACGTCTACCCATTTTTTGAATGCTTCCAGGGATGGTGACTCCACCACCTCTCTGGGCAGCCTGTTCCAATGCTTGACAACCTTTTCCGTGAAGAAATTTTTCCTAATATCCAATCTAAACCTCCCCGGCACAGCTTGAGCCCATTTCCTCTCATCCGATCGCTAACTACTTGGGAGAAGAGCCCAACACCCACCTTGCTACAACCTCCTTTCAGGTCGTTGTAGAGAGCGATAAGGTCTCCCCTCAGCTGCCTCTTCTCCAGGCTAAACAACCCCAGTTCCCTCAGCCGCTCTTCATAAGACTTGTGATCCAGATCCTTCACCATCTTTGTTGCCCTTCTCTGGACATGCTGCAGCACCTCAGTGTCTTTCTTGTATTGAGGGGCCCAAAACTGGACACAGTATTCCAGGTGTGGCCTCACCAGTGCCAAGTACAGGGGGACAATCACCTCCCTGCTCCTGCTGGCCACACTTTGGTCAGACATCAAGTCTTGGGCATCTCCAAATGGGCAAGACCAAACAACAAACATGCAGAAGTCAGAACTGGGCATCTCAAATGTTAAATTTTAAATTATTTCAGCTCTTTTGAAATAAGACAACAACATTTCAGACTAATCCAGAAGGAAAGGCATAATGTAAAAAGGATTCTATCATAGGAGGATTTTCCCTTCATGCAGCCTTTACCAATACACAACACAGTATGTCTTACTTCAGAGAAGAAACAACATAAAATACACTGAATTAAGGCTAGGGACAATTGGGCTGTTAACTGAACTCTTCCCAAAAGTAATCATGTTTTCCTACCCCACGTCCGAACCTACACACACAGAGTACTATATGGTAAATATCAGAAAGTAAGAAAGGAGTCTACTGATAAGAAAAAACACAGTCACTTTTTTTTTTTAAACATTCTAGTTTTTGTAAAAATGGGACTGTTTCTCCATGGGATACATTATATTTCAGAAACCTGTTACACAACTGCAATACCTGTAGCCAATCCTAGTCATGTTTTCCCTCTCCTCTCTGTATTTTATTTTATACCAGAAAGACTGTTTAGATTTCACAACTGTAAATCATGCTGGGAAAGAAGTTGGTGACTGCACAGAAGCGAGGGGAGACAAGAGCCCTGTGCCTGGGACTGGGAATGGTCACATGCTCCATGATGATGTACTTTTTTATTGGGATTACCATTGTGCCATTCTACACTAAAAGGTAATAACAGTCACTTGTTTAGGAATACAAAGCTATTTCTTTTTCCTGTCAGCATCAAATACAATTATTAAAACAGTGCCAAAATATATGTTTGTACACTGTACAATAAATAAACAGTATGTTCATGAACAGTTCATAGGAATTTAAGACAGAAGAAAAGAGAAAGAAAAAAGTGAGCCAAGAAGTCATGAGGCATTTACAGGTAAGCACAAGAAAGAGGGAATGATTATCTTCAGGGCTAGAATAGGAACAGACTAAACCAAAACATTTACTATGAAAACATGTAGAATAAAAGACAACCACGCTTATCAAAGCTTGATAGTGGAAAGCCAAGTCTTGCATAAATTAAAAAAAAAAGCTGTCTTTCCATGTGCAGGAGGGTGTGTTGTTTTTAATAAAGCTATAAAAACTTGAGCAACAGAAGTCATAGTAAAATTGTTCAGCAAAGAATCTGTATCTTACCTCCAAAATCAACCATCACGAGAAACTAGCGCCTTCAACAGCCCAGTCTGCCACAGCAAATGTTGCAGAATACCATGAATGCTGAAGAAGTTGCTATTACCCACATTTTTATTTCATTTTGCAAGTTCCACCTCCACACACAAAACCAATTTGCAAAAAACCAAAGTAACAAGACAGAGACTAAAGCTCAGTTTTCAGTGCTTGAAGATTTTGATGGAGAAAGCGAAGTACATTCACCTCATTCTTCTTGCTAAGAGCACCTTTAAGCTCAAAAGTGTTTGAAAAACATTATCCTTAAAACAGAGTAATTCACATTTATTTTATGTATTTTCCAGCCTCGTGATTACATTACAAAATATACTTGCATGCAGAAAGATTAGTTTAAGTAAAGAAATAGTCTCACTCCAGTTCTTTTTTGCCACCAAACTGTACTGTGTAAGCAAAAGCTTACTGTAGTATCAGTTCATAAAAAGAGTTACTTTAGAGAGAGAGATAATTAACAGCAAATAATGAACTTTTGCCAGCCAAAATCCTGCTACTTATTAATGCAAAAGATCCATGTAGTAAAGAAAAGGAGGGTGGAGGAGAAACATGGGAACTGATCTGAGTTCTGAGAATTATTGAATGAAATTCACCAAAATATTTCTGAGAGATCAAAAGCTCCACTATGCTCAGCCAGATTTCAAATAATAAGCTTTACCACTGTACTGCACTTCCAAATATTTACTACCAAACATTAAAATCCATAGCAATTTTTCTTTCTTGAATAACACTTGAAGCTGATTACAGATGGGGTCAGAATCTAACTTCAAACCACAGAATGAGTAGCAAGCACCACCAACAAAATGCTTTCTTGCACTATTTTCCTATGGCAGCCCTTCGCCAGGCACAGCCATTGATTCAGGGTGGGCAAAGTGGACCACACCAGGATCAAGCAGCCATGAACTTGACCCATACCATACTCACAGCTGGCACACACAGATGCATCTCCAGCATGCTAATGCATTTAAAAGCAATGCCTTTTGTTTTGTTTTTGTAGTGTTTGGACAACAGAAACTGTGTGCAAGCTACTCAAAGCCAACATCAAGGACAAAGTCCTCTGCCCAAACAGCAAAGGCTTAGAGGATGAGGATGTCTTTCCTTATCCCTGCCTACAGGTGTGGGTTAATGTGACAGCCTCAGGACAAGAGGTTATGCTGTATCACACTGAAGATACACTGGACAGAAATCCTAAGGTACTTGCAACACAGATTGAATAATCGCTCTCTGTTGCTATCTAACACCTTTGAGGAGAAGGGCTGATTGTTTTTAAACCAAGCAGCAGAGTAAGAATTGTTCATCTTTTACATGTTACTGTCTGTGCTTAGACCAAGGCATTTTTAAAATATTCTGGAAATTACGGAGTTTTGGATTTTGTTTTAAACATTACATCAAATATTAAGTTAATGCTTGTTAAGCAATTACACCAGCCTAACATGAATATTTAACATTTATGAACATTTAAAAATATATGTCTCTGAGTTGAAGACTGGTGGTAAGAAATACTTTATTAGCCATGGTTTGCTCAGTTGCTTGTTGAATTATCACAGGAGAGACCTGAAGTTAAAAACTGTCCTAAGTAAGAGCACAAATCCCAATTTTACTTCCATTTTAGGTGTGTGATATGAAGCAGGGAATAAAGAAAGCAGAGAAAGGGGAAATGAGGGTACTGTTGGGAACATAATGCATGTTTTAGAAAGGAGAAACAAATCAGTAATTTTGGAAGATAATAACTCAGAAAACTCATTTGTCTTTGTTTTGGTCTGCAACTGTTTCTGGCCAACATGGCAGCAGAAATCTGGACTCATGGAGAAGGCAGTGGCACTGTAGGAAGCACCTGTGTAACACCGAGATGCTGGGTATTGCAGTAGGGGTCCCTTGGCCAGTCGTTTTAGGCATCTTTTCCCCAGAGGATGACTGCAGACCATGGGTGGGACAGAAGCGCAGATGCACAGTGTTAATTTGGCTTTAGAGGTGTGGGAAAGATTAGGGAAGGGGAAAAGTAGGGTGCTACCCTTTTGTTTCTGCCAGTGTTTCGGCCTGGGAATCATCAAAGAGCTCAACATTTTTAGGCTTGCTCCCTTCACAACCAGAAGCGCTTCTACAGGTACACTGTCCCAAGGAAGGTCAGGTCCAGTTCAGTTCCAAAACCACAAGTATTTCAGAGGCCTTATTCCAGCTCAACACTCTCTAAGGGGACATAAATTGAAATTCAGGTCTTGGATGCCCAGAACTGAAGCACTTTCAGAATCCAAAACAAACACGCTCGGACTACAAGTGCTCCTCTTCTTAAAGAAATTATACAGATTAGTTTCACACAGTGCAAATCTGACAGCATAAACCACTTAAGATGAACAGAATTTTGCTAGCTAGTGCATATCTTTATAGTGACCACCTCAGGGAAAGCTACATACAAGGAAGTGGCAAAGCAGAAATTATCCACTGTAGATTGAAACAAGAGTCTTGTTCACTGCAAGAGGCAGTGATTTGCTGATTTCCTACCATTTGCATTACTAAGTACAAGCCTTCTGGTCAGGAACCATTCCCTTTCTGCCTTGGCCAGTTTACAGCTTAAGACACCAAAGCATTATTATGTATGCAAAATAATATTGCAGAAAAGAAACTGTTATGAACAACAACAACAACAAAAAAAAAAAAAAAAAAAAAAAAAAGAGTGCTTCAAAGTCTAATAGTATTTCCACTGAAGACTAAGTAACTGTGTTATTACTACAGGTCAAAATATTTCTGTGTTACGAGGACAAGTAGGAAGCCTCCAACGGCCATGCTTTCCTCTTATTTGTCTGCGAGTTACAACCAGAAGTGCGCAGTGAAGCAACTTCATTTTCCTGCACACTGACAAGCCAGTTGTGAACTTCTGCACAACTAACACATTTCTGCTGTGGTGGTGCCTAGAAGCTCTGTTAGGAATCCGGGCTTGGCACTTTATTTTTACAGTGACAGTCCCAAAGACTGCAGTTTTATTCCAAACACATATGCATTACTGATTTCCAACAATGTTATTCCAACCTGTAAATCTGCAGACTGGGGGCATAGAAACACTGACAGAAACAGGGAAGCATGGCAAATGGGTTATGGACATAAGGAAACCGAGACAATCTCCAGGGATGCTAGCCAAACCACAGAAGATTTTGTCAGTACTAGCGTGTTTGTTTTACTAAATCTGACTTAGCTACAAACCCTGCATTGGAGTATCCATTATAATGAATTGCCTTGATTTCTTGTTCCAGTGCTCGTACATCCCAGGCAAGTCGGAGAACTCTAAAGATGTTAAAGCACAAATAGAAACAATTGCAAGCAATTTCAAAAAATACCAGACTTTCCCATGCTACTACGACCCAGGAGGAACAAAGACCAGTGTTATTTTAAGCAGACTTTATCCCCCGAAAGGCCTCCTCTTTGCTTTCCTTTGGCCTACACTCATGTTTACTGGTGGATGCCTAATTATTGTTCTGGTAAAAATTAGTCAGTATGTTTCCGTTCTTTCTGCTTGGCAGTAGAAAATAAATATCTAGCATAGATTGTTCTGAGATATTAAAGTGCCTTTGTTCTGCCTGTCTTCATCTGCATTTTGTGACTTTTGATATACCGTGTGTCAACCCAAGGGCAGGCATTCCAGAAAACTGAATGGCACCCACTATGCATGGGAATTCATTACATGAGGACAAAATATAAAACTGATTCCCAGGAATGCCTGCAAATATCTCATAAAAGCACAGACTGAGTTACTATCTATTGTTACCTTGAGTTTTCTGCATACAGTTGCTTTACAGAGCTACAATTCAAGTTTATTAACCAAACTCTTGTTCCACATTTCAGACTGGGTCCTGATTTTCTGTCTAGTTGAGACCAGTTGGCACCAAATCCGTATACATCATTACGGGCAGACACACCCTTTATATACTTCATTACCAATATAGTATATATTCAGTGCATACTCTTCTTGTTTGTCAAGAAAAAAAGTTTTGTTATGGTCCAAAGAGATATTTGTTTTCATGGATCTCTCTGCTTTTGGGAAAGGGCAAGGGGAAAAACCATCCAAACCCAACATATACATACACAGACATCACAAAGTATGCACTCTAAACATCTAACACCAATTGTATATAAGGAAATATATGCATAAAGTATAGGGTATGATAAAGAATCTTATATTAGAAGTAAGTTTTTGTATTTAACTCAAATCTCAGCTTTGCTTTACTTTGACACAAGTGTACCACTCAAGGAAGGCTACCTGCCTGCCATTTGCATATATTAAAGAAAGTGTTCAGGAAAGGAAGTCACAATATAAAGAATATGATTATGTAGTAGAACACATCCATGATGTCTTATTAAATACAGTAATCTAACATAACCACAGAAATTTGCATGCTTAGCACGAAGATAGTTCACAATAGAGACATGTTTGTTTCTAGCACCAAGACTCTTAGGAACGCTCTGATGCAGCATAGACACATTTTCTGTTCTCTGAAAATAACTGTTTCTCTCAGCCAATTTTCAAATTGCTGCTGGGCACAGGAGGAACATAAGATACTTCCTGCATGCTGTATTTGAGTGGCACTTAGGATAAAACTAGTACAAGCTTTTTTATCACACAGCTGATGAACCATGTAGTAGCTATCATTCACAGGAAAATTTCAGGGCTTAGATACAAATTTAAATTCATTAAATTCTAGTGAAAAAAAGTTATTCTCATTAATGCGGTACAATTCTCTACTGTGGATCGTAAAAAAACAGAAGGCTGAAATATTAACCCGTTACATGCATTTCCCACATTACTAATCAAAGTGTGAGAATTTGCTTTTCATCATGATCAGCAAATCAAAATTAGACCAGGATAGCACAAAATAGCAGTTATTAACATCAGCAACACTTGCTCAACATGCAACCTGATACCTGTTGAAACTAATACACTGTACTGGTACCAAAGGAGGTGAACAAGCTAGCTGTAAATAGGCAGAGAGGTTTATTTAATAGGCTCTTTCAAAGCTTTACTCCAAATTTTGCTTTTCAGCAGTTTAAAAAGAGTCTCTAGTTTGCAAACTACAACTTGCCCATGAACACTCTACACTCAGGCCAGGAAACCAGTAGCCCCTGCCACCTTGCTCCCCTCTCAGTTCAGCTGAGGTGAATGAAGGTTGCTGTTCCTTCTAGTGGTAGTCCCCATTGCCCTACTCACTCATGAGTCAGTAACTTGTCTCCGAAGAGCAGAAGCTCTTGATCTTGCTGAGCTCAGAACTCAGCATGAAGCGTGAGAACCAGGAGCTCCTGCTTCCGACTCCCACCTTGGCTTCCCAAGAGCACCCCCTAAAGCCACATTCTCCTCACCTCTTTGCTCATAGTTATCCCCGATAGCAGCAGATGAAAATTTATTCAGAGTGCAAACTGTGTTTCCAGATTTACCTCTACCAAAAATAAAGCAAGTCAAATATTACACAAAACCAGTTATTTCCTTCCAACATGTACACACTGCAAGTACATGAAGAAAAACATTACACAAATTTTATCCTGCAATAAAGCAGCATTTCTTATTAGGGCAGGAGATATTCCAAGTGAAAACAGCTGGTGCAGGGGAAAAACCACACACAAATCAGGAAATTATTGTTTCGGGCTCTCACCAAACTCAGCTTCCTCTTTTGCCCAAATGAAGCAGGGGATTTAAATGCAAAAAGCCAAATGTTCTAATGTAGGAAAAAAACCCACACAACACATATAGACACCACAGAAGTCTGTTCTTCTTTTAAATAATGCTTTGCCCATGTATACAGTGCTGGTTATTTTCTACAGTTCTGAGAAAGGCGAATGTTAAAGTCATGGATATTCTTTCCCCTTCACACTTTCGTGTTCTCTTAAAGTTGAAACTAAGTGTTTTAACAGTGTGCCAGGTTGCCGAATTACTCTTGAGCTTTTGTAAACATTTTTCTATTCTTTTTCCATCTGCAAAAGTTGTAATTCACTAAAGAGTGAAGTTTTAATAACACTCTCTATGCTTCTTACAGCAGCATACAAAGAAGCTATATAGCCTTTGGGGGGTTTTGTTTGGTTGGGGTTTTTTTAATATTATTGGATTATACCATCAAGTCTACAATAAATCTGATAAATAAAATGCTATTTTTCTGAGAGCCAGCAAAACACTTCTTATAACAAGTGCTTCAATACGAGCAGTGACCATTACAGTGACAGATGTACACAACTCACTCTCAAGGCAGAGTAGATGATCAAAGCATATATATTACAACATTAAAACTCCTACCATGGGAAGAGAAGTGACAGTACAGGCAGCTGGAGATGAAATTCATACTTGAAATCTGACTACACATGGCTTTCACCAGCACTGAAGCTTAGACCACAGTAATAGTGTTTGAGTCGATGGGAACACGCAAAGAACACAGTACAAATGGGCATAGATTTTAGACACTGATGAATATTTCAGTTGTGCAGGCCCTTTATATGTCTATATGAATAGTATTGTTTTGCTGAAACTATTAGAAGTCCTATTTTTCAAGTGCTGGGCACAGACTCTCAAGAGCAGTTTTTCTTCTTAATGCCAAATAAGGCTTGGACATGGTGATTCTACTGTTGCAAGATGAAAAAGAACAAAAACTCCAGCACTGTTCTTGAGGGAACTAGCATTTCTCTCCAAGGAAAAAAAAAACCCACCCCAAACCTATTGCAAAAGGTTGTAAAATTAAGCTTATCCCATAACTGGGAAGCTATTTTTCTGGATCAGGTAGATTCAGCTTTCATCAGCTTTTAATAAGATTACCTTTCTCCAACTTTGAGGAGGCAGCAACAATGGCAGCTTAAGAGGAACATACGGGGCACTCATTTGCTAAGAAGCCATCTGTGAGTCACCAGCATGTTCTTAACGTACATAAACAATAGCAGGTACCTTCTGGCTACCTCTGACAATTTTGATTTAAGTATCCTGCTAACTGGTGCTGGTTTTATTACCTGATCCTCCAAGCAGCAACAGGGCACTTAACATATAGAGACGACTCTGGTCCCCAAAGATTCCCCCCTCATTGCATAAACCCACTGCACTTGACAACAAAATACCTCCCAACTGAGTAACTGGTACTTTGTTCTTAGTTTTTGGGTGAGTTTTTTTGTTGTTTTGTTTTATGTTTGCTTTTTTTTTAAAATAAGGAAATTATGAAAAATTTAACAAAACCAGTTTGGAGTCTCTAGACTATTTACTATTCAGAAGCCATACAAGACAATTCAGATATTTTATTTTTGGCAATTTCTGTAACAGAAAAAATAGGATTTAGGGTTAACTGGGTGACTCCAAATTTACAAGCTAGCTTGAAGTTAAAAAAAAAAATTAATACAGGGAAAATAATTATAAGTATTGGAGACGGTTATCTTTTGTTCACAACAAAAAGGGTTGGTGGCTTCCACAAAGGGTGTAGGCCAGCCAAACAAGCCACATGCAGGAAACAAGTTTGGTGTATAAGCATATAGCTGTTCTCGGTCAGAAGGCGAAATTGGGAATCATCTCAGAAGTTCCTCAGAAGCTTGAGGGCACAAGGGGAACATCAGAGGATCTGCAGAGCAAACTGCTCTTTTTCCCCCCTAAAGTATTTGTAAACAGTAAACATGCTAAGAATGTGCGTAGGGGGTTTTGTTGTTGTTTAGTTCTCCTGGAGCAAGTTTTCTTTTACTGTGCCACTGTAAGACTTAAGTGTCAGCTTTGATGAATATAGGTTATATTGGGGAGTTGCAATATTAGATGTTTTTCTCCTTGTTGACCCCAAATCTCCACGCTCTCAAGAGCATTAACAGAAAGGAAAAAGATAGCAAATATCAGATAGAGGTAGCTATACTCAACTTCCACGTAAAATAGTCAGTGAAATGCAGATTAAAGAAAGTGTCTATTTATTATTATGCTCCACTAGAAGAAATAGCAATGGAAAAAAAATCTTGTCAAAGTTGAAGGATTGACAAGCTGTTCTTCCAAAGCTTCCTAAAAATATCTATACATCTCTTAAATAAATACAAGTAGTCTCATTACACCCTGCATTTCTTTCCCTAGAAGTGTCATACAACATTTGCACAGAAATTAAGCTGTCATATGGGTAAAAACATTCACGTGTTGCCATACCCAAACCAGCACAGGTATGTTCCCTCTTCTCTTTGATCACATATCTCTATCTATAATAAGTTCAAAAATTGGATGTTATCTTTGCGAGATATGCATTACTGTAATTGCCTTACCTAGGAAAACCAACTTTTTAAGATGTACTGTCTACTTCTTACCCCTTATAATTCCAGGCAGATTTTCAGAAAGTCTCAGCATGCTGAACAAGTTATTCTGCATTCAGCACCAAAAGCAAGTTAAGGAGAGCACCTGAAAATACTTCAGCTTTAGCAAAAAGATAACACAAGACAAATATTATAGATGGGGGCAGAGGAGAGAGTTGTTTGTAAGTCTTCATCTCTTCAGTAAAGTATTTGTACTACACTTGCAACAAGACGACCTGAATGAAGTAAATATAGGCTGTATAGTCCAATCAAATTCAAGGCCATTCTTATATAAACTCTTTGAATAGTCTTTAAATAATTTCATTCATATGCTTTAAAGTCTAATGCAACAATAAAATGTATTAAAGAGGTGTCTCCAAAAAAAGCTCAAAGATAGAGGTTGAGCAAAAGAATCATGTTTGATGCACCTAGTGGTTTACAGTTTGCTAAAGCACTGAGTAATTTTCTCTCTGCTGGAACATTTCAAAACATTGGACATGCTTACTTGTAAAGTAAATAAAGAAAGAAATCTTGACTTCTTTTTGGACTCTACTCTTGATAATCACGTGACCCCTAAGTCACCAGGCCTGTCAGCCTCAGCATCCTGAAACCATAGCACCAGACTTTAAGCCTAGTCTACAGAAAATAATTGCCACCTCTTGGCTCATGAAATAGTTGCAATGAACAAATGCCTCCAATTAATTATTCTCATGCTATATAGATTGACAGAAAGATGATGATTGGACAGGCCTTAAAACTGAATTACCCTCTGATTTGTGGGGAGGAAATCCCCATAGCCATGGCTGAATCTTGTATACCCAGAAAAATGTGAGGACAGTCCCTACTGCAGCCTATAAAATACACAGCTAGGATGAAACAGATAAACAATGTGAGTAAATAAACTATCTGGCCTGTCTAGAGTTTTGGCCCACGGTTTTTGCCCTTGCTGCCTTTTTCTTTTTTTTAAGAACATATTAAACTTGTTACATAGAGTCCTTTGTGAGTAAATGTTTGCTGTCTTTATTTAAACATGCTGTTGTTTTTTCCTATGATCCTGAAGCCAGTAACAGGAGTAGGGGAACCAACATCCTTTTATCCCTGTCTGTCAATGGTCAGAAAACCAGGGAGTTACAACTGTAAAACCTAGGTGTCTGGCTAACCAAGGGAGACTTGAACTGCTAAAGGTGAGGGAACTGAGGTGATTCACTGCTGACACACACATCACAGCAGCAGCAGATCAAGATTCCTCTTTCTCCAGCTCTGACTTTACCACATCAAACTTTTTACCTTGGACTTCACATGAAAGAATAGCTAGCCCTTTAAAGGAATACTTGCATTGTTGTTTGTGGGGCGGCAGGGGGGTGGTGGGTGGTTTTGGGTTTTTTAAGCCTTCCACAAATGCACGTTTATCAGACTGTGCCAACAGAAATGAAACCTGTATGAGAAATTCTGTATCAAGCAATTCATTCAGAATACAGCATTGAGACAGCTGCATAAAGATATACATTAACAGAAGCTTTAAAATGGCTTATAAAAGTTTTAGTCTGCCTTTCCACAGACAAAAATTTGAAAAGTCTCCATTGTTCCTTTTATAGCTACTGATGTTCCCCTCTGTAGCCACTGAAATGGTTCTTCATGCCTCACTAGTGGACAGGAAATAATTCATTGCCTTCTCAGCTGCTTTCAGAAGAGCAATGAAATAGCACTGATGAATAGAACTTTTAAAAGGTGTTAAAATATGGTTCAGTCAATCAAATTACCTGAACTTGAAAAACGTATCATTTACTCTTCAAAAGTAGCATGTTAATGTGGAGACTCAGCACACTATAAGCAACTTCAAGTACACCCCCACACCTCAAGAGAAGAATTTGGGGTTCTTTATGGTCAGGTAAAAGCTACTGTATTATCAAATCTATTGTTTGATTCTTCCCCAAAGAAATCCATACAAACAAATAATTTAGACTAGAAGAATCAAGTCATCCTGGCAGGACTGAGGTTATGGACCTTCGCTATTGTGCCCTGCCTGCATCCATAGAGCATTCTCAACTTCCCAATATTCTTGCAGTATACTTTGGGGTGGCCTGAGAACATGATAAAATTGCCCAATCAACCGTAATAGATCCTAGCAGCTTCTATTCTGTAAAGTTGTAACAGTGCTGCACTCAGGAGTCTCCTCCAGAGCAGCAGAATATGCTGCCAACATCCCTCAAGTAAACGCTCAGCTCAAGCTTATGAACTGATTTATACAAGGTGGCTTTATCCCTCCCTGCCCACAAAATTGCCACCCTAGGGGGCACTTGTGTGTTTTCTGAATGAATACAGTTCTGTAAGTGTGTCCTACTGTCTGTGCTTTAAGCACAGGACCTCTTGTCTCTGTTCTTAGTGTAGCAATGTGTATTAGAAGATTGGGTCTGACATTGAAGATGAGGAAAGTGAAGTGAATTTTTTGGCTCAGATGTGAGCCACGTATGTAAGCTGCTCAATGCTGTCACTCAGCCTGCAGCATTCTGAGGCACCAGCTCAGGAAAAGCCATCCCTTTTACAACACAGTGATGAGAAATCACAGTGTCAACTGTGCTGTTACTGCTGATTTCAGCAGAAGCATCAAGTATTTAATTGACTCATAGCTGACTCATTGACTCAGTGGCAGCTTCAGGACAGGGCTGGTGAGTGACACCTCATTTTTACCATAGGTCAAGCAGGCATTGAATGCAGATGATCAAATTCCAGACTTTGTCACATCTACCTCCCAGAAGTCACATACTAAATTGGGTTCAGAAACCCACAAAACTATTTGGTCTTTTTAATAGCTAAAACATGAGTTGCTTTTCCAGGGCATTTAAATATATACTATATGACTAGCTATAAGGAAACCAGCAAACAGAAAGGAGATTGCAGAGAGGGATACAGATTACACTGAACTGGTGAGGAGACTAAAGCTGAGAACAGGATTTAAGGCAATGGAGTCAAGAAACTGTTGGGATAATATCACAGTTAGTCTCATAAATGAGGCTTAATGTAAGAGGATAAAACCCAGATGCTTCACCAGTAGATATTACTACGGTGCAAACAAATTAATGTAGAGTTAGCAATGCTTGAGTCATAGACTGTGTTGAAATGCCAAAACCATTATTAGTTTATTTCAGAATGACAGCTATCAAGTTTGCTTAAAGCTATTAAAAAATCCTAAGTTAGTACTGAAGAATAGCTGAAACACTTTTAATCTCAGCAACCATAAAACACCTGCATGACAAAACTGTTTTGTTTTGTTGGTTTTTTTCCCAAACATTCTCTACACAACACTATGCCTAAAAGCCAGCTGCTTTCAAATCATCAAAATATTTTGCCTGGGCTAAAGAGCACATGAGCACTGTGAAGGTTCTGGAAATCTTTGAGAGAAATACAAGAACCATAGTCCTGACCATAAAGATCATGTAACACCTTCACCAATACACTCCAGTCTCAGAAATGTGCTCTCTCATGGATGAAAAGAAGTACTGCACAAATCTGTCAAAATGAAGGAGCCCAAAATGCAAACAAGAGACAGAAGAGCCTTTAAAAAAGACAACAAAAACCCTCAACCAGTCAAAAAAAGCCCCCTACTATTGGTATTTGTAGGTGAGTGTTTTGGGAATGGACAATTTAGGAGAGTTTAAAGCAAGTTCCGTTTTTTTGGTGGTGGTGGTGGTTGTTTTGTTCTGTTTTTAAAGAAAACAAATAGAACCTTTTAGGCAAGGTGAGACATAAAAATAGGTATCTCTTGTCACATAATAGACATTTCCAGTCACACGCTGTGAAAGAAATCAGCAGGCCACCAGGATGACTGACGCAGCCACAGCCTGCTCCTCGAGTGAGCCACAGCCGATGGTATGCTGTAGGCTGGGTACCCTACGCACAAGAGGATCCAAAGTCCAGATTGCACCGTGTACACATGTGGTTGTCAGCATGGGACAGCTAATAACTGAAGCTCTCACAGCCCCCAGCCACTTTAAGAAATTCCTAATAAATGAAGAGCTCCTGTAGTCTCACAGCCTCTTTAAAAGTTCAATGAATGGATCAATATAGGAAGTCTGATGCCCAGCTGGTTCTTCACTGGAAAGCAGGATTTTTTAAAAGTTGTCAGTAAAAAGCTACAGTAGCTGTTTTGGAACAAGATTAACAACATGCTCGTTCCATTATTTTATATTCTGAAAACCAGCACCGTTTAGGTTCATGTTTGCACTGAATTCATCTACATGGAAATGCAGCAAATCACCCATTCAGCTGACATTTAAAGTCTCTCAGATAGTACTGAGAGCAAGTATTTTATACAGCTTTAAAATATCAAGACTCTACAGGAAGGTAGTATAAAAAAAAATGAAATTTAAAGACTCAAACTGATGACACTTCATGATCGCAAATTATAGTGTGTACAGGAATATACTTACGCCTATTAAGATTAGAAAAATTATTTCTCAGAGGATAAAAATGAATTCAAAACAAGAAGAATCAACAGATAAAGTGTAATTCTGTTGCCTCCATCTTCTCAACTCAGCCTAATTCCAAGTCAAAAGCGGACACTTGCCCTTGATTGCAGTAGTCAGAAATACAGATAAATTCTGTATCAAATCAGATAAAAACACTTCAGAAAGCTAGTTTTAAGAGCTCAGACATCACCAACAGAAGGAAAAACAATCTGTAACCTCCCTCATGGAATACTACTAATTGTTGTATGATACTGAATATTAACACATATTCTACAAAGTTGTGCAGAGCTGTCATGCTCCTAATCCCAATTTCTGTCAATTTACCTGACCAATTGTAAAAATGCAGAGTCCCCAGCTGCATACACCTAACCAGAGCAATATATCATCAGTTTCTGCTGGTAGTAGAGCATATTTAAATGGATTTTTTTAAATGGACTTTTAACAGCAATTTCAACTGTATGATATTGCCTTACTTGGTTATAAAATGTCAGGTACCATAGTTTCAAAATAAAAACTAATAAAGCAGCACTGCATCTACTGTTTTCCAACATTGCCACTAGGAAAGTTTTGCTAATGAACACACAAGTGGGGGTTTTTTGTTTGTTTTGTTGTGGGTTTTTGCATGTTTGATTTTTGAAAAAACAAAGCTGACTAGCTGGGGGGGATGGGGAGGTGGTGTGTGTTGGTTTTTGGGTGGGCAGAGAATGGTAAAGAGGAAATAATTTCAAAATTGGCTCACGTATCAAATATTGGCTCATCTCTCAAACAGTTGGGCTTTTTTCCAAAATTTATTATATTATCTTTCTGTTCAGGAAAGCTAGGCAGGTTGGCCTATACATTCTCTTTTCCCCACACCATGTTACAGGTACAGTAATAGCTCTTCCCAAATTTCCCCCATTCTCAGAAATAAATTCTAAGAGCTAAAAGATTGCACATATTTAGCCCTCAATAGTGATTTTCATCAGGCACTGTGAACTCAATCACGTCTGACTTATCTAAATATTTTTTAGCTATTGTTCCCATCTGTGCTTCTCTTTCCTTGTGGCAATTAATTGTGTGAAGCAACAAGTCACAGAAACTGTTTTTTGAAGGCTAAAGAGAGAATCAGGCATTACTTCAGCCCTGAGCCACTCAGCACTCATGATCCTTGCCTGTTGTCTTTCTCATTTCCAGTGTATTTTTAGAATCTTTTATTGCCATCTCTTAAGTCCCTTGCCAGCTGTAATAACTCATTTTGCACCTTGGCCTTTCTGATCTTATCCCAACGTGCTTCCACTATTTCATCTGTATTAGCCTCTTACAGTGCTTATCTTCCCGTACAATCAGGATCATTGCCTGCCCTCTCCAGCAGTGACCAGCTTTCTTAATATTATCTTCCCAGAAGACTATGTATCAGCTTCCCAAGCCTGCTGGAATCTCTTTTTTGAAGCCTGTTACTCTCATACTGCTACTTTCTTCATGTAAGACTGTGAACCCTGTCATTTACAAATGCCTTCACCTAAAATTGCAACCCTCCCTCAGTCCATCCTAAAATGATGCAGTTCTGAACAAAGAAAAATGATAACACTTGGTTTATTAGTAAAGTCTTTAACTTTACTTTACCTCCATCTAGTATTACCTATTGTACCATAATATTAAATCCACTGACTAATATAAAGAGCCATTTATTACCCGTAATATATTTACAGACAGTAAGAATACTGACATTTGATGAAGAAAAACCAGAAATATCAAAATAAAGCACATATTTCAAAGAGATCAAAGAGATCTACAGGTTCTGCAGTCTGGCAAAATAAAATTTAAGGCCTGAATAACACAAAGTGATCTTTAGCAATCTTTTTGGTTTCATAATGAGAAAAAAATTAATAACAACCTGTTCAACTGATGACACAGGACTACTCTTTTGACTGATCCAAGATCCTCAAGATCCAGCTAGCATGCAACTAAGACTTAAACTTTTGACTCCCTTATCTGCACCTGTAGTAATAAATGTAATATTTAGTGTTTCAGTACTGCCAGTAGCAATCCTTCAACATAACAACATATTTACACAGATACAGTCCACACACACACACCTCCCCAGCCCCTCTTGCACCTCTCATCATACAACTACAAACAATGAGGAAAAAGAACAACATTTTTGGCAGAAGTTACAAGTAGGCTGTAAGACACATTTGGTTTAAGTAATATTAATTTGCTCTCCAGTTCCATTAAAACTATGAACACGGTTGAAAAGATAAGCAGAACTAATGCTGAGTTTTCATCAGAGATTGGAAAGCATAGCCTGTAGTTCAATTCTATTTCTTAATCACAAAAATAGTGGGATTTTTCTTTTCTGTTTATATGCAGCTTTGGCAGAAACAAATGGGACTCTCACCTTCCCTAGGCAGGTGGGACTGGGGCTATATATTTTTTGTACTTATTTTCTTCTTTCTGCTCCAATTTATCCTTCTCTTTTGTGGGGTTCGCTTTTGCACTGATTTCTTGTTCTGTTCTCCACATTTTCTCACTTCAATGACTTCCCTCCTGCACAATTCATTTAATAAGGAAATTCAGGCTATAAATTCCAAAGGAAGTTATCTATAAACCCATTCAACTGTACGCAAAGAAAACAGTTTAACAGAGGGTGTATGCAAAAAATCTGCAGCGAGAGAAGCCTGTATTTCACATGACCATTCTTTGGGGAACCTGGTAGAAATTTATCATTTACCACTTAAAATTATACCAAATCTACTCCAGTTTTGCCTCTCTGATCTTTTATTCTTCATTAAAAAAAGAGACTTTAAGAGCTATCAGTCAACAAGTCTGACTTGAAAAACGTTAGCCAGTTTAAACTGAAGTTGGAAAAACCTTATTGCACTGAATTCAGAGAATAAGAAAAAAATAGTTTACATTTTTATAGCTTTTAAACACATCTTACAATTTAAGAAGAAAATAGCCACCTGACTTGAATTCACTTTTGAATATAGCACTAGTGAATTCCAATGAAACAGTCCTCTAACACCTTACTCAATAGGAAGGAGTCAACCATGTGCATCAGACACAAACAATGCAGCCTCCCGCCATATGATTAGGATTATTTTTCTTTTGTAACTCAGGTCCTTTCCCTTGCTCTATCCCCCCCGAAAGAGAAAAGCAACAACTACTGTACCTGCTCCATGTATAATGAGACTAATCAACCCAGCCAGTTAAAATGTACTTTTCACTGAAGCAAACCTTGATGCCTGTCATTTATCATAACTATTCTCACATTAAATCTCAACTTCCATTTCTAATCTTTTCTGCATTACGGCTACAGGGTCATTTGAAACATGATGCTGCTGCATTTAAATTTTTAGCGTAATACATCTTCTGACAAGCGTTTATAGAAAAAGATCACTGAAACAAAGAAAACCCAATGCAATACCATTAGGGCAAAGAGCCAATATGCAACATAACATACAAAACCAAATAAAAACCACCCCAACATTTGCTTTTCTAAGCAAATAGTTGATATACTTTGCCTAGGAAGAAAAGTTATGATAAACCTCTTCCTCCATCATACAAGCCATGACATTTCCATTTTCTATTTTTACATTCCATAAAACTCTCAAATATACTACATCCTACTGGTCCTCTGCTCAAGAAATCAAAGCTACTCTGAGAACAATCTACTCCTTTAACATTCCATAACCTGTATTTCTTAAACACTGTCAGACAGCTACCGCTTGATAATATGGTGCACTCTTGAGAATCAACAGATCTTGCCCTCAGAGTCAATTCCTATTTAATCCTGAGAAAGCAGTCAATGAGGGCATTAACTCTTAGTCAGGCTGCTGAATCACCCTCAGTTCTGAAACAGTCCTTAAAATGCTTGAGTATGTGAACAGGTTGAAAGTTATCTGTCCCAAAATACCCTAAAAGCCTGATCACTGGAGTACTCTGATGGCTGAGTCAGTGTTACAGCTAATTTGATCTAACAACTGTTCCTGAGGGGACAGACACATCTCTCCCCTCTTCCTACATGCACAATGTTTTCCTTATGAGGTTAGTTTTAGGCCAGTCTAGCTCTTAATTTAATAGAAGGGAGTCATGGCATTCAACAGACTTAACAGTAAGTGGAAGGTTAGCTTTCAGCATGGACTTTTAGCATGTACTGCCACTAAAAACCAAATTAATATTTTCCACAGAAGTCTGGGGATTTCTGCATTCACACAGAACCTCACCTCTCACCCTAAGGGAGGTTAATTAGGGAAGTAAGGACCTGCTGATCTCTCCTTCCCAATATGCACATGTTGCCAAAAATTCAATTAGTTTAAATTAGCAGAAGACATTATTTATTATTAATCAAATAGATGACTAGGAAAAGGCAATCAATCAAGTCCTGGGCAAGACTGGAGCATAGATTTCATTCCAACATTAGTCAGCTCCCTTCACCAAAGGCTGCACCCAAGCAGAACATTATCTGTTAGACAAACACACTATGCTTTACAAAGCCCAGCAATAAAAAGGCAGCCATTAGCCTTCATTTCTCAAATCAGCTCTCGCTGGCTGGTATCTTGCACAATTTACTTCTTAATTCATTCTGAAAAGCGGCATGTAATAAGCCATCCTGACACGTATTTATTGGGTGCTCTTCACAGCACAAGTACCATTAAATTGCTTTCTACGCACCAAACTTTTCACCATCAGTATTTTCAAACAGAAAACCTGAAGGTCCTTCAGCTCTAAAAACTCCAAGTCTGTACAAGGTATATGAAATGTACATTGCAATATAGTCTTATTGTGATACGAAGTAAACTTTGGTAGAAAGAGAATTGCTGCAAACTAGAGTATAGGATGTGTATTCTCAGTATTTTAAGCTTTTTAAAAACCATTTGGAAATAGGGCCTTTAAAAATTATTATGAATATAAATAATTGCAAATAGCACCAAATAAAGAACAAAGTGTGTGAAGAGGTGCATTGTAATTAGTTCTTTGGCCTGTATAACTTGCAGTGTTTGCTATTTGCATAATAGGAAAACAACAGCATTTTTAAATAGAACACCGCATCCTCCTTTTGCACTTGCTGGACAGTTCAGGAATAGCAATGAGCATCCACCTACAAGCACAGCTCCATCCTGCCAAAAAGTCAGGTCTGGAACAAGAGTTCTTTTACCTTGATCATTCAGAGATTCAGTAAGAGATGCATCAAGTACCAGCTACTGGTTTGGAAAAAAAAAAAAGTTTCCCATGAAAAGGCAGATCCTCAATACCTTAAGCTGCAGCAAAAGGTCCTGGTCAGTGGTTGCGATATTAAGAAAGCAAGCCTACTTCTCCTCTCTTCCATCTCCTGCTAGCATGTTACAGTAAAGCCAGACAATAGGCACACTAATACCTCCCAAGCACTGCAGCTGCTGGGCCATGAGAAAAGCAAGCCCTTTTAACAACATATAGTGCTGAGAGTAACTCAGCCAGTAATGCTGTCTTCCCAATACCTCCCAGCAGGCATGACTACATAAGAAGCAGATAGGTTTTCATTAAAATCACTGAGGATACTTGGGTGTTTACAAAAGATTTGCATTTACGACATTTCCTTTTGGATGAGTGAGGACAGTACACTCTTAAAAGTTTATTTCCAAGTTTAATGAATTCGATCAAGTGTCATTAACCTTTTGTTCCTTGATTTCATTAGCTGTTCAAACCTTCCTGTTGCAGCAGAGCCTAGGAACCCCATGCAGAGACCACGAGGTCCCCCATTGGAAAGATTAGCATAACAAGCCTTCTTTTTCTTTATTACTACACCAAGCAAGTGACTTTTGATACACAGCTTGAATGTTTAAAGTTCTTTTATTTCTTGAACCCTCAATCTGCTCAGAATTATGCCTCTATTCAAGGATGTGACTGACAGGATACCAGAGGTCTCAAAGAGCAGCACACTACTCTTCCACAGTCTCCACAGAAGTGTGCAGTGCTGCAGGCATGAACCTCTAGTGCAGCAGTTTGAAATGGCATTATTACCTGGTCAAACCAATCCAAATGTTACTTTGATCTGAAAATGGAATACTGCTGCAGCTGACACCTATGTACACGCAATGACAAATCTCAGGGGAGGATCACAGCCACAGCACAGTCAGCAGATTTTAGCCCAACATACCTGTATACCACTATGTGAATCCACTAAGTCTGCTACAAATTTCTTCACATATAATTCATTCTGCACCTGAATGGAGTTACTTCAACAGTTAAGCTGCTTCAGATGTGCAGCCAATACTAAACAGCCTGGCTGTTTGCAGTCTTTTCATTTTTCTTATTTTTTAAATACATTTTTGAGCTGACTCAAATTTAAATGCAAAGTCTTGCATGAAGGCTTATCAGCAGTATTTGTGACATTCTCTTAAAAACTTTCAATCCATAAACAAATTTCTGAATTACAGCAGAAACAAACATAGCATCACCATCTGTGATGCATAAAGTCATTACAATATTTCACACATTTAAAGGAAGGAAGAAAAAGAGAGCTTTCACTTCTCAACCTGACTAAATTATTACAGGTATTAAAAAAAAAAGGTATCATCCTTATTTCTATTACTTTCATTATGAAATTTTGTCTTCAAGTACAGATTATGCTCACCTTAAACAAGAAGAAACACTTCCTGGAAAGAAACTATCAGGGAAATTGTCTGAAGTTTTAACTCATTCAAAATCTGGTAGGTGAGAGAACAGCACTGAAGCAGGAATTTCCATGCAAACCTTTTGTAGTCATAGTCATGACTAAAAGTAATAAAAAAAAAAAAAAAAAGGAGTTGATAATATGTAAACATGGTGCTTGTTCATGGACTAATGGAAGACACATGAAAGGATAACACAAAACTGTAAAAAAGTTAAGTATGAAACCAGAGCTCTAGAAGAACTGTGACTCTGAAATCAGGTGAGAGACACCACCAAGTTCTTCAATGCCAAATCAAGTTCTCCCTCTCAAACTACAGCTAGTGGAGAGAAGATTCCCATTAAGTGAACTGAATAAGTTTGTTGCAATTTGGTATTCTGAGCAAATACATATCTTAGCTGTCTAACCATCCACCCAAGAGCCATGTTGTACTGTTGTACCCTGCATGGCTCCAATGAGAGCAGTCTATGGTAGATGGGAAATGGGGGTCACTCAACTTGCACTTCTCAGTTAAGACTGATGCAAGAGAAAGTTGGTTCTTAATGTACAGCAAACAAATTAAAAACAATCAATACTCATTACAATCAAGCACTGTATCTTCCCTGCCAAGTGGCAGGAGATAGGTTTTCCTATAAAGCCTTCTTACCAAATGAATTCTGTGCAGGGGCACAATAGCACTAATATAAAATCATTAAAAGAAATGTCTCTAGCAGACCGTTTTCTTGGCTTTCTCACATTATATTACTGGAAATCCAACAAGAATCAAGGGCAAAAATTAATGAACTAATTAATTTAGAAAGGAAACACACACATAGGTTGATATGAAGTTTAAGTTACAGGTAAGAGATAAGGCTTTGCCATTTCAAACTCAAGGATGGAGAATAACGAGGAAGTTAAATTATTGTTCATGCTTTACCTGGAAGATAGCAACCAAGACAATTTTGTACAGAGGACTTGAAACTGAGCATAAATGTAAGCCATTCTTTAGTTATGACTGGGTCTTCTCCATTAAAATGTAGACACTGGTACCTAAATTATTTTGTTTCCCTAGCCGCCTCCTTCAACATCTCAATACCGAAAGATCCATTTTATAATTCTAACAGCATGAACATCTCATGCAATTGTAACATTGATATTGAAAATGAAAAACTTTAATAATCGTGCAAGCTGAAAAACTCTGAGGATATGATGCAGTATTTGCAGTGTGATATAACACTGTAGCATACGAGGTAGAAAAAAAAGCATAGCCATTTATGATGATTCTTCTGAAACCAGGACCAAAAAAGAAAAAAAGCTTCATTCTGAGATTCCATCCCATGCTGTTGCTGCTCTCATCAGAAAAAAATGCCAACTTTAATTGCTACACAGAAAACAGAATGGCAGAGTTCTGCATTACTGTGCTTCCATGCAGAAAAGCCACTTGATTTAAGCTGAAAAAGCTTTTTTACACCAAGGACTTCAGAAGGGAGTAAAGGTAGCTTACCTTAATTGTTTTATGGTTCACTAGGGCTCCTAAATCACCCAGAAACAACTCTGTTGGTCTATAGAAACTGCACTCCCCTCCTGAACATGGAGCAACAGAGGATAAAAATCCTACCTAAAAACTGCTTCACAGAATTTTATTTGGCACAGGCAGGTTTGGGTTTTTTGTGTTGATTTTGTTGTTGTTGTTTAAGAAACACACAGTGGAGCTGTTTGATCTCTGTAATGCACTGATTAATATTAGTGCAGCACTGGAGCAGGGAAAAGATGCATTTCAGTAAAGTTGCACCATGACAACTGCTTGCATAGACTATTTCTTTGCCTGGTTTCTCTGTGCCTTCCTCTTCCTTGGTTCCATATGCAACTTCATTCTTTACTTCTGATACTGCAACGTCATTACAGCATGCTCCATCATTTACAGCCCACATGCCTTCCACTTTGGTGGACTGGTACACCTATACAGTTTACACGCAGTTCCACTGGAAAGGTGAGTGAAACCCAGAAAGATTGCCAGCAAGTGCCTTTCTAGCCCTGGGTAATCTGCATCCTAGTAAGTAGTATTATGAAATGGAAGTAGCAATTCAGATGTTTGTGATACAAGATGGTCAAATCAAGAAGTATATCAGTAGCCTGTTGATAGCTTTATTTGTCAGTATTAGAAGCAAAAAGCAGCAAGAATGCCAAGACACCTTGCTGTGGGTAAGTGGAAAATAAGAGTCCCTTGCAGTGCAGGCCTAACAGAGAGAAAGGCTTACCAAATGCCAACTGCAAGATTTCCAGTCATTATTTTCCCGATAAAAAAAAAAGGGGGAGGGGGGGACAGGGGGGGGGAACACGACACAACACACCTGTGCATAATCTTGTTTAAAAAGAAAGTTTTGCATGGAAGACAGGCTGCTCATACCATTCTTTCTTTTTCCCAGTAAGTCCTAAACTAAGGCCAACGTCCCTTGTCATAAGAGGCAGTCAGGAGCAGTCAGAGCCTCTTGCGTCTCAGTTCTCTTCTGTCGAGTTGGCAGCCCACTCTGCTGCCCCATCCCTGCTGCAAGACATCAGTTTTTTCAGGCTCTCCTTAGGCTGGACAATGTTCCTGGCTGCTGCATAGCATTTATGTCCTCTTCTCGAGCAATCTGAAGCCAGAAGGTGTCCTCTGTGCAACCATGTATGGCTTAGGGACAGGAGGGCAGAGAGAGTTGGATGCACAGCACATTCACCTTTTAAAACATCCTCTTATCAACTCTTAGCAAATCAGCATTTATTCCATTATGGCTCTCCCCCAAACACCTCAAGACAGTAGCTTCTAGCACTACTTCGCTCCCAGTCCCACAGCAGCTTCAGCCACAGCAGCTCAGATTACATAGACAAGGCTACATTTTGGTATCTGTTTTGTTTAAAGCCAGCTTGTTCAAAACTGGTTTAGCTACTTGGGTAAGTCAATGCAAATTGTTCTAAGAGATTTAAGGCTGCCAACAAAGCCAATATTTGCAGAGGAGGAAGCATTTTTTACTGGACTCAATTATATTATTGCAGTAGTGGAATTCAATTTAGCTTAATTCTCTGCATTTACAGCTCTGTATTAATGCCAAACACCATGAAATAAAAGGGTTTTTAATGTAAGCTGGCTTATGAGAAGATGTTTTAGAGCCACATACAATTTTCCAATTTCTGAGCCACAAGTCCATGTATCTTTTTTTAGTTCTTTACACTTAGGGAATTGAGTTCAGAATTCAGGGCCCAGGATCTGAGGTCTTGGACAGTTGCTTCCCTTTCTCCTCTTACAAACAACTATTGCAAATAAGCTCAGTTTTTGCTTCTTGGTTTGCACAATACAAGGCATTCCTATGGCAACATTAGCAAGTTCAATTCTAAAGAGGAATGGATCAGCTTCCCAGTGCTATTTGTGTATACAGTACTAGAAGTTTGGTTTGCTTTAAATTTAACTGCCAACTACTCAGCACTTTATATATACACTAATAGAATATACAGGTATTTGTTGCCAAGAGGTTACTGTCAACGTTTGTCATAAGAATGTGCTAATGTAATATATATTTAACTTGTTTAGAAATATATGTTTATAAAGTAGGGTGAGGTATGAAAACGTGGACTACATTAAAGCACGACTGCAGCCTTACAAAGGGCTATCAGTGGGAATAGACAAGATACCGACTGAAGAATTATATACAGATAAATGAAATAAAACCCATGGACAGCTTGATTTACACAGCACAAATAAAAGTATCTCAAAGTTCCACATGTTAAAGTTCTAGTCCAATCTGGTAAAGAAAAGTTTAAGAATTAAGCTAAAAATACAAATACAGAAATAAAATCATAATAGGAAGACTTAACCGGAAGTGTCACACAACCGCCTTCAGAAATTCACTTTCTACTGATTTTCTGCTTCCTAAGTGACTTCCAAGCAAGACTCTAAGAAGTGAACAGTTGGTTTGATGCAAGAAGATAACTGGACCACTCCAGCAGTTCAGTACACAAACATGTATGTTGTACATAGGTAAAGCCTTGTTGTGGAGCAGTTATGAAGTGTGATAAATGCAGAAAGAGCTAGGCTGTCTAAAAACAAGGGATGCTCTACCTTAAAGAGGGTGCCAGAAGTGGACCCTTGGAAAGTAATTGCTTTAGATGGGATACAACATTCTGGAAACAGATGTTATAGTGTTTTTTCCTTATTCTTTTGACCTTAAGTGTACATTGGGAACCTGTGGGATGAAAAGGGTACTCAAACTGGAAGAACAGCCAGAGTTTAGTTATTTATAGCTTAGCTTATTCCATTTGCTTTCAGAACTAACACGTTTCATCTTAGTTTTAGCCCAGAGAGGACCATTTGACACAAACATGTTGAGGAAGTTGCCATTTTTGCATTATGCATGGAGAGAAACAAACGCTTTTTTCTTCCCTGCCCCCCTCCCCCGCCATGGGCCATTGCTCAGGTTTTCATTTTATTCTCATTTGGTCAGTTAACTGATAAAGAGTAGAATGGGGCTAAATTATAGCTGAACAACTGGAGGAGAAAGAGGTGACAAAGGAGTAGAGGTGGAAAAGGTACAGTTAAGTACTTCAGCACACTGAAAGAAAACATTTCAGTTTACAGCAAAACAGATTTACTATATACGTCAGAAAGTGGCAATAAGTGGCAGGCAATCAAAGAGACTTCTGGCCAGTTCACCAGTTCATACAGCTTAATGTATCCTGACTAGAAGGCAAAGAATAGAGGTTGACTAAACTCTTCATCTCTGCCAGATGTGGCCCTTGAAAGTAGCATTAGTCAAGTTCATGATCAAGGACAAAGGAATCCAATACCTAAGCACGTTTTGCTAAACAGGAACATTTTCTGTGTGCTATTCTGCAGATTCCTTCCACGTCCGTGAGCAGGGTACCTCCCGCTTTAATCTAGGAGCAACAATAAGGGCAACAATAAGGGCTGCAAATCTAAAGCTCATTTTATACTATTGCTAGGAGAACTACTAGCCAAACTATTCCACACTTATTTCTTAAAGGGTGTTTTGGTAGTTTGTTCTTTACTAAAGTAAGCACTTATAGGCCTTCTAGTCACACTATAATATTTAGAGTATTCCTTGATGTGTACCAGAAATTTTTTTTTTCATTTCAAACTAGAGAACAATAGCTTTATTTACAATAACAACAACAACATTAAAAAAAAAAAAAACCAAACCAAAACCCCCCACCAAACCCAACAAAAAGCCCTCCATATAAATTAAAGAATGTCTTGCTGAGCATGAACACCGCTTACTGCATCACATTCTGCAGCTCCTCACTGGGCTTCTGGGACTGTTTTCAGCTAACTTGGAACATTTAAACCAATCCAAATGGTCATGAATTTACCAGAAGAAATTCACTTAAGTTTCATCATTTTAAAGTGCAATTCACCAGTTTATTTTATCTTAGGAAACACTGTACTTCAGACAGCAGCATGGAAGAACTCTAGAGAATATATCAGGTTTTTGAAACACAATGCTAAGTTTTATTTTATTTTCTTCAGTGATAGTATTGTCCAAAAACTGGATTGATGAAACCCAGTGTGCAATGGATCAATAATCACACACTCAGGAGAGGTGTCGCTTATTTATTCCAAGTTTGTGCAAGCCTGGGTGCTCGGTGGTTTCCCACAAATCAAGCACACCAAGCAAGACTTCCTGCACCGTGTATATACACAAACTTGCAAAGTCAGTAATTTTTCAAGCTCGTCCTCTTTGTGATGATTGGTTAGTAATTACCATCCCATCTGCTATTGGTTAGCTATATTTTAATTAGCCTCGCTTGCTATGTTAATTAGCACATATACTCCTTATGGGTTGGGGGAGGGGCGGGGGGGCAAGCCCTTTTGGTCATAAATTGAGTCAGTGGTCTTGATCTCCCCTTGCCGCTTTTACCTTTCCCCCAGTTACTGTACTTCAGCAATTGCCCAGTTTTTCTGGTGCCTTCTGGGATATTATGTTCCCTTTTATCAGTTTCTCAGTTCCCCTTCAAGGTCTAATTGCTCCAGGATGCCCTTGGCTAAAGGATACTTTATGTTTGTTCTTCTGATTAGAGATGATTAAGTGTCCTTTACTTGTAACATCTTGACCTAATACAATATTAGCTAAGTTTCAGAGTTAGTCTTCAACAACAGCATTCACCAGATTCTTCATGTGGCATTAAGCGCACAATTTATTTTCACATTACCATGAAAATATGCGTGTGTGTTTTAAAATCAACTTTATATATCTCTACATGGAGAGGATCACAAATTTTAAACAGAAGCTTGAAAGAAACAGAATCATATTCACAATAATCTAGAAACTCCTCCAAAATAGTTATTCGTTCTCTTCGCAAGATAAGATATTTAAGAAACACCCGGCAGTGTAGACATACAAAATGATTTACCTAACGAGAACAGTTTTTTCAAACATTGCCTGACATCTATCCCTTACAACCTATAAAAGTGGACAAAGGATATTAAAATACTTTAAAGGGACGAAGACTTAAAGAAATTACACTGTCCTTTTTAAACATAAAGCCAAGGTTCTTGTACTTGGGAAATATATATACTTATCAAGCATATTATGCTTTTCTTGGGAAAGCATTTACAAAACCTCACCACCTGGAAATTGCAAGTCAATTTTCCAAAGGGTGGTGTTTCTTTTCTAGCAGGACATCACATACCAAAATAATAATGTCAGATCTTGAAATGCAGCACAGAGCTATACCACTTTGCATGTGCTAGATATCGGACCACAGCTTTTTAAATTTAGAGCCCCTCACCTGACAGATCAATGGTCCAATATTCATGTTGCTCCCAAAGAGAAGAAAAGTGTGCCTCCAGTAAGCATGTACATGTCTATGGATCCATGATATCAAGTATTTATTGCTGGAACAGACTTTATAATGCAATATCATCCAGCTTTAAGTGCAGCTGTCATGAAGGACCACACCAGAAAACACATAGCCCAAGAATAAGTTAATAGTTACCAACAAACCACCAGCTACTGTAGCTCTCAAATAAGTTTTAAAGACTACTCTGTATTCAGGTTATTCTCAGCACAGGAAAATATTAACTATTAGGTCATTCTCAGATGTTCTTATTTTTATAAGAACATAAATAGTTTTCAACTAGCTAAAGGCTGATTTTAGCTGGGCTGAAGGAGATACTGTGAGCATGCCGGAAATGCCAGGCTTTGCCACTAGACCTGTTGCTACAGCTATTGACCAGTCATTTTACAAAACTTCTTACAGCTATATGTTATTTATGTAAAACACTGCAAGTACACAGAGCATTTTTCTTGGAAAGCAGATCAAAAACACAAGACAGACACATTGCATGTCAAATTCATTGGTGGACGAACTCCTCTGAGGATAAAAAGTTCACTTACAGGATGAGTTGTTTGCTAAGTCTCAGTTATTAAAAAAAAAAAGTAAAACTCTCACACAGAGGTCCTCAGCAGTAAAGCTCACTATAGATTCTAAGACAACTTGGTCACAAAACTTATCCTGAAAATTGGTTATAATTCGAGTAGTATGGGGTTTGTGGCTTAATATAGTTGCCATAGATCATAGAATCATCTGGTATTGAGTCATTAAGTGCAAAGCAAGTATTTCTGCATAGAAGAAAAAAAAGGCCTTTCATAAAATTACCTTTCTTCTGTTTCTGATTCCTTGTCAAGGCGTTTACCCCCCAACTTGTGAAATTCAACAGGATTTAGAAAGCCAGTGTCAAAATAAACAAATCCAGAAATGAATGTTCTCAATCTTTACAGTTTTATGCATGACAAGGCAACTATAAACAAACAAATAGAAACCACAAGAAAAACTTTTGCTTAAGATTTTGTTCTATAGAAGCTCACCTTGCAAGCGAAGATTATTACAACAACAGGTTTTTTCTTCTGTTACTTGAGGTTATCCAACCTGCAGATGATGTGCTATGGAAAATCCAAACCAAATTGTAACAGGAGACATCGAGTTCATTCTGCCTCCCACCCCTGCCTTGCATACATTGCACCTCAATTTTTATGCCTACTATATAGACATCTACTTTTGTCACACACTGAGTGTGTAGCAAAGCCAGGTAAGTCTGAAGATGGACTAAAACAATTAAGCTCCTACAAAAGTATTTAAAAAATGCTAAATTAGACTCTGTAAGGCTAGCAGCACACTGAGTTTCTGAAAAAAGAGACACAGACAGAAGCTTCAAGCAGGCTCCAGGTCGCCACACCCCATCCTTGCTATGCAGAATTAATTCCTACAGATCTACATTATCACACCCACATCATCTCTCACGGTCTGATTTGCTGTACTCCATCTGAAGCAATTCTTGGTTTAAATAACATTTCTTTGCTTGTGCTATTAGTTGCATGACAGTTAGACACAATAATATTTGATAAGCATTTAAGGCTTAATTCCCCTCTCGCCCAACTTCCTAAAAAAACCCAGAGATAGTTAATCTTAGCTATGTGCTCCCATTTTCTTGCTTTTATGACGTTTATTTGCATACTGCAGATTATCAAACAAGTTTGTCCAATATTGTAATTTCTTCCTCTTATAAAGGCAAATCAAATGCACAGCTTGTTTATCACAGCTGCATTCACAAGACAGCCTGTAGTCTTCTTGGTTTACCTCTCCATGAAATACTGCAAATATGTTCAGCTTGTAACAGTGATTTTGCAGAAGTAATGTTCATAATGCAAATGTTTCTCCTGTTTTCCTATATTTATGAGAAGACAGAAACCTCACAATGAGCAGAATTATTTCTAAGATGAACACAGGGCACAGCACGAGGTATTAACTCATAAATTCAAATGCCAGCCCTTGATGCAAACGGCATGTCTTTCAGTTTCTGAAGGAGTGATCAGCATCACTACAATTGCATGAGTGAGACCTTTTGAAAACTGAAAAGACCCTGGTTATCACAGCTCACCGTGCTGCCAATAACAATCACTGCAGCATCCCGAGTTACCACATCTGCACTGTTTACACAATGCTTTTATTCATTCAATCTCAAATCGCTTCTCATGAAACAAGTGATAAAATTCCTTTCAGGGCATCAACATAAACACACAATTCAACAATTAGGGAGCTTGCAAACACTTTCAGATCCAAGCCAAAAACTCCCTGATGTTTATGAGTTTCCCTAAAACACATAATCTAAAGAACTGCTACTCCCTCTATGCATAGGATGCGACAGGTATGGGACTAAAAAAAAAAAATTTCGAAAAATCAATACATCACAGCAAACAGACTTCAAGTAGGAAAGGCTATTTCACTTTTTATGCCTTCATCAGCTTCAAGTTTACTTAGCTCCCCCCTGGTTTTATGTTTGGAAATGTGGTTGTCATTTTTGCTGGCCTCCTCTTAGACTGAATCCAGAGGGTTGTTATTCAATTTTTATCGACAGTCAGCTGCAGTTTTACTACTTTAAGGTGGTATGACAAGAGCCATATTTTATACTATTATGCTAAGCATTTTGATGTAGAACATCTCATGATGTGTGAATACCTCTAAAGTAACATGTTTATCTTTACCAAAATGTAAATGATAAAAATCTCTCACAATTTTTATTCCCAGTTTATTCCAGGAACTCCATGAAACTGTTGGAATGTTGATGGACTATCAGAGGCTGATGATGATGAAAATCATCACTAGCTTTACTGTGCAGTAGTAATAATGCTTTTTCAGGGGTAACCATGAGTTGTGAATGTGAAAGGCAAAAACCAGACTGTACCTCTCTAAGCGTTGCTATGTCTGATTTCATTATTCTTTGAAACACAGATGATCTGTAGTGTGTATCATTTACTGTTTATTATCACTAAAGCAGAGACTCAACCTGCTAACTAACAGCAACTGTTGTTTGTGAATAGTTAAAGTGTGCATATTTCAACAGATAACCTATTCGGATCTCAAGATTTTAATTTATGCATTTTCTACTCCAGTTCCCCACATCACATGGTAATATCAGGAGTTAAGAGAGTGGGAATTTGTTGCCTAACTAAACACAAAGCTTACAAGGTTCCCCTGCACTTCCGTAGAGAACACCTGATTGATACCAGAAGCAAGATCACAGGGCCCTCACAGTCCTCTTCCGAGCCCACTGGTACTGCATACAAATAATGAAAATGGCTGTCTATTTGTGAAGTAGTGGGAAGAGTGAAAAACACACATTAGGAGCACTTATTTACCTGGAATACCATCCCACCCCAGCATCATCCTCCATCATCACCTTTCCAAGTGAACATACAAAAACACTTAAGAGAGAAAATGATATTCCCAGTAGTGTGGTTTTCCCAAGTGCCTATTATAAATTTCATTTGTAGCCAACACACATTTCTAATTTAGACTGGATAATGTACGTGTTACTGTTGTGAATTGCTGCCTTAATCACAAAGCATTATGCAACACATTCACCTGAGGCATACAACATTTTGGTAATAATGTCCAGAGATAAGAGAATGTAAAAAATAAATGGCATTTATACCAAACCCATGAGAGTATAGACCAAAAAAAACCCAGAATGTGTCACTCTCGACAGCAGATCATATGGAAATACAGCCAATTCAAAGACATTTTTAAAACCGTATTTGTTTGATGAAGAGTAACACCTTTATTGCAACGTCTGAAAATATCACAGAACAATTTCAGGTAGGCAAAGTATTGAATTACTTACATTGCATTTAGGTGAGTTTCTATGCAAGTAAAGCTGGATCCACAGTGACAAATAAGTAATGAACTTCTCTGGATCCTTACCTTGAAACCCACTCCTGCTAGTCACCCTGCACCCAGTCATCCATCAGGTATTTTACAAGTGTGATAGTCAGAAGCCCATAAAGAAGAAGAAAACAGCCCAGTCTCATTAGCAGGAAAGGTGCAAGAGGGGCAGAGAAAGGCAGAGCAGCCCCACATAGTCAGTGCATCAGTCACACACACATTCTGGATCTGCACCACTGCTATATAATCACCTCTATAAACTGTAGCAGCTTCAGCAGAACAGCTCCACCCAACCCCCTGAAACACCATCACCTCTACCTGGCCTAATTCTATAGATGACTTTGGCTGTTGAGGTGGGTAAAAATGTCTGGGCTTCAGATTTGAACTAGGGCACCAAGAATCTTTATTTGGAGTTCATATGATTTTCCTCACACTTACCAGCAGCTTTGGCACTTCTATTCATAGCAAGAAGATGAAGGAAGCAGATGAGTTAAGGGTTGGAGATCCGCCACATCATCTACTTTTCTATGTAGATTTAGCCTTCTACATGCTTCATAGCCCAAGTTAGGAAAGCAGTTTCAGTATAAGGCAGTTGCTGTTCCATCGAGTCAAACACACTGTACTCCCTTCACAATGGACGTATTTGTTCATTACATCTTCCATTACTCAGCTTAAACATGAATCTTGCTGAAATAATACAGAAACAAACATCTATCTTCCAGCTACAAGAATTTACAAGTGGCAAAAGAAAACACCATCATACAACATAAAGAAAGCATTAGAAAAGTATCATGCCATTACTGCACATCTGAAAGAAATTTACCTAAAAGTTGAAGGTGCCACTCAGAAATTTCAAAGGCAGGCAAGTTAAACACTTGCTGTTTACTAGATTTTTAAATGCTAGGGACAATTTTCAGATTCCAATAGATTAAAACTCTATTAACTTTTGCTAGATGCAACTATGTAAATTATGTAACAAGGTTTTACTTTCACACTCTCAAAACTCTATTTTGGCTTTACAAGATGAGCACCTCATCAAGCCTGTGGTAGCAATTTCTCTCTCACTCTGTAATGTCAGGCTACTGCACCACGTCTCCCATTCATAAAAGAAAGCATTAATCACTCTTATTTTAAACCTCAGACTACTTTACTTCTAGTTATCAGCATTAAATGTACTCTACCCACACGCCCTGCAAGCCAAATGTTGTGAAACACTCACTACAAAGAATATATATGTATGCTATTGGTTTTTAGTAAAGCTGTACAAATGTGGAAGTTTCCTGTGAATATTCATTCCAATTACATCGCAAGCTTAAATGCTGCCATAGTTAAAACCTTCCCATGCCTGCTTTTCATTACATTACCGTTTATGAGCTTTACTAAGCATATTAAAACAACAAAAACAAAAGGTCCAAGAACAGGTATCCCATCATAAAGAAAAGTCAGGACAGAATTTCATTTGCATCCCTAACAATGGGATTCCTGCTCAGGAAACCAGTTAGCTTTACCAGGCACCCAGCATGGCGCAGAAACACCACTGCATGTTTTGCTGCTAGCACCAAGGTGATCAGCGTTTGAAAACGCTCTACAAACCAGGAATAATTATAAAAATACATACAGAATATAGCCCAAACCAAACAGAGCTGACTGGCAGCTCAAGGCTAGTTTCTGGGCACAGAAGAGACAGACAAGTGTTACCTTATTTTCACCCTTTAGTATTGTGCTATTGGGGATAACTTACTGGAGATAAAACTACATCTTAAAATTACACGTCATGTGCTAATTTAAGCTAATTTTAGGATGATTTAATACATGCTACTATCCACTTATGTTGAGTCATCTTCAAAAGTTATCCATTTACACTTATATCCATTCATTAGGTGGATAGTAATAGGGTCCATTAGGTCAAAATATACTATGGCATGTTCATTTTGCACCATTTTAAATGACAAAACCTTTATGGCAAATTAGCATATCAATATAGCTACAGCATGAGTATAAATGCCTTATCCCATTTGCCAGCAGCATACATTCTGTCCATCCCACTGGTTATGAAAAGAAAAAAGGGGGGAAAAAAAAAACCAAAACCAAACACACCCCAACCAAAAACCCCACAAGCACAATAGGATACCAAATTTTCCTAAGTTGTTCCAATGCTATAGAATTTAACATGATTACTTTATTCCTGTCTTAAAATTATTTTTTATTAGAGAATCTGCAGATTAATCCATCAGTTAATGCAAAAAAAATTTCTATACACATTTTCTCTAGAGAAACTGTCTGTTACTATAGTCCTGCATATAGACCTGGACAGTTAAACTGATATGCCTTGTATTTTTCAAGCATATTCAGAATAGAAATACTACAGTTGTTATACCTAATATCATTAGTTTAGATGCCAGAAGAGAACCTGATTTGCCTACTGGTATGATATCTAAGTACACCCAAGATTCCACAATATTCCTGGCTATCAGACACGACATACACACATGCTTATTGCAAAACACCATTTAAAAAAAAAAAAACCCACAACTTCCTGAATAGTTTCCCAGAGGATAAGAAAATATTTTCTTCTTTTCTGAGTAAGTGATATTACATACTGACTTTTGGGGCTACACCACTGCAAACAATTAAGTTCTTGAATTTCTAGCACACATGCAGCCATGTGTTTGCAGAGGTGTTAGTTTCCAGAAGCAGACGTGTATAAAGAGTTTTAAAAGGAAGACTAGAGTATTACCACTCCCTCTCACTCTCAGTTCTTAAAATCCATCTTGCTCCTGATGAAATGCAGAAGCGGAATGCATATACACGTATATTCAGATCACTCAAGTAGTACAGCCTTTGTGGAAAGGATTTATTTGCATTTCATTTTTCACAGACATACAAACATGTAACATGTCAAACAGAGGTGTAGTTTGCTTAGTGGCTCAAAGATTCATCAGTATGCAAAAAAAAAAAAATATAACTAGAGATGCTGGGTTTGTGAAAAACAAAACAAAACCCCCAGACACACCATGCAAGAGTTCCTACTAGCCATATAATGAAATTGGAGAGCTTCACTGGGCAGAGTTAGGATCAGGGACTGAACTGTGAAGCTACAGTAGTTGTGGATGCTTCTCTAAGATGCACAGTGAAGACAGTTATTCTGCCCCTCAGAGTGGCAGCCCCTCTCTAACCGGGGCTTTACACCAGCATTTTATGTACAGAAACTCACTTACTTTTCAAGACCCTTTGGAAAACAGAGACAAGCTCTAACCCCACTCTGTAAAAGCACGTTATTCACCTGGCTTAAAGAACATTTAAAACACTCATAAAAGCTCTTATGTGTCAGTTGTCTCTTTATAAAATTTTCAGAAAGCCCTCTGAATTGGAGCGTCTCTAAATTTGAAGGCAGTAGCCAGAATTCAAGGGGTGAAGTGGCAGTGGAATCAAAATCTCTTTTTATGCGTCACACAGGTGCAGGAACCCTGGCATCACTTGAAAAACTGCAATGAACCTTCCTGTGTCTTTAGAGCATCTAGCAACATTTACCCTACCATTGCATTTTCAGAGGCTGGAGTCATGAAGACAAACCTAATGCAGTGACAGTACTCTCCAAAGGAACAAGATTAACTCCCACTGAGAGGAGACAGAGCCTGTGTATGACTAAAAGGGACCATACACTTTCCTTACCATCTCACATAACATCTCAGAAGACTAGCTGTAATTTGGATTCACAAAGAAGCAGCAAAACAGACCACACTGCTGTAAAACACTCAGAACACTTTTCTTTCATGCTGGGGGAGGCTATGGGGAGAGCAAGACGTTTGAAGACTGTTCACTGCAGTGGAACAGATAATTAGACAATTAAAACTATGGAAAGTGGACAAATTACCAGTTCTAGATGAATTGCATTGCAGAACAGAGATGGGAGAAGCAAAAAACCAGAAATGAGAGCCTTTGGCAAGCATTTTAATAGCACGACTAAAAGAGGGCAGCTCAGGAACAAAGGTGAAAGGGTAGTTAATTTGCAGAAGCTTATCTACTTTTACAAAGGATCATTTTGAAGGATTTGGTCCCTAAAATAATCTTGCTTTTCTTGTGTTGATAATTAGAACACATTAATAGAAATCCAAGAGGTCTCATTTCAGCTTCATTTCTGGTCACTCAGCAAGGCCCTCCTGTACTAGGTTTTTAATGACAGTAGCAGTATCTTCACACTCACACAGAGGCATGTTGTTTAATCATCCTGCTCAGTTTGCCCCAACAAACTCATTCTTACCACGCCTACTTGCTCCCAGGGCATGGAGGATAAACCATCATTTCACATACCACAGTAGAGGTAATGTGAAAGAACACCCCAACCTAACGCAAAACCTTACCTCCCCCTGCCCCACCCCATTTGAGGCAACTGTGGTGAAGGTGCTGCTGCTCACGCACTGTCCATCACCACAGTAACTCACTTCCAGAAGCCTCTTCTGGACTTTTCCCTGCAGGTGCTGGACTGCCTTCCAAGCCCAGAAGGAGAATAACGGAGTTATACATCCCACCAGCTCTAAAGGGACATGCTTCTCCAGGCATGTTTTCTTTAATGCATACATCTCACTACACAAAGCTCCTGGTGGAAAAGGCCTTCTTTTGCACAGCAGCAGAGACCTCCGCTCTGTTACTCAGGTTTTCCAAATAAGAATGCACTAAGAGGGAAGGTGGCAACATTTGCTAGTCCAGCTCTGCAGAGGTACCAGCTATGAACTTCTTGGCTCACAACTTTGTAGATTTGCTGCACCTGCAGATTTTAAATCAGGACATACCAAACAGGCTGGTGACCACACAGTGGTATCTGGTGCGCCTATTCCCTTACTGCCGACTGCAGGGAAAGGCTGCTGTCTCATCACACACTGTAGCAAAAGGAAGGACTTTATAGCTGCAGCTCAGTCAGTCTCATTTTTTTGTTGTAAATAATCAAGAGGAAAGAAAAATGCTGTTATTTAAGACAAGCAGAAGCCATAGAATGCAGCTAAGGATTACATCTCATTGAACTGTGGAATGTATCCCACTGCAATAACCCTCAGAAAGATGGAAGCATAAGAAGAGAATGAATCATGTGCCTCACAAAGGATTTTCTTTGTAATCAGTGTTTAAAGTAAAAATAAAAAAACACATTAACAGTATGAAGGAAATGAGGCAAGAGCGAGATGAAGAACACAGGGGATATTGCTTGAATATTCAAGAGCATGTATATGGTGTAAGTTAAAACACCCATAATAATAGTGATATACGATAGTTTCTATTTCTTGGCTTTACATGCAGAAGTTTTATTAAAAGAAATACTAAACAATAAGCTCTGGAATGAATGCACAAACACACACAAACACTTTTTTTTTTTTAATTCAACACTCCTGAACAAAATTTCTAATAATTTCCTTTCTAGTTATGAGTTTCATAAGTAATGATATGGAAACTTTTATTTTAAGTATAGCAGGTCTTTGATATCTATGCAACAAACTCATTCACGTGGTTTATTCCTTCCTGAATCTGGTTCTTCCAGTTCAAAAGACAAGCAAATTAGGAAAAAAATGTTTATCAGTTTTAAATTCTTTGAATCCTAGGAAGCCGCTCTTATCTAATCACAGCAGCTTGAAATGAGGCACTGCCATAGGAAAGATGCGGGTAAAACTGTATGATACCATTGCATCGGCTAATTGACAATGACAGCACAACGCTGGCACCTTTCAGAAGAAGGGGCTGTGTATGTGTGTGGAGCGGAACGCAAGCCTTGGACATTTTATACTCTCATTTCTAGCCCTCCGTATAGTGTTATTCTACTGTCAGACTCAAACGTTGATGTATCCCTTTGCCAAAGCAAGGCAAGCAGTAGAGGCACAAGGGCTGCTTGAAAACTCCCCGTTAGATGAACTGCTCTAGATGAGCACATAGGGCAACGCTACCAGGACACAAGTTTTCCCTTGTCTTGAGGGAAGCTCAGGCAAACAGAACAGTTTATTGTCAATCACTTGTGAATATAACAGTATACACCCTATGCTCCATTATCCCCCCAAAAAAGCACAAATAAAGTACACCAAATACACCATACTGACATGCTGTAGAGGACAAGGTCTTGCAGGCAGCATCCTACCAGTACTTTCTCTTCCCTACCATAATAATGAGTAATTTCTTTCACTATATTTTCTTCTGTGAATGCCTTTTTTGGTTTTTAATATTAAAACAGACGCCTTGGCATTAATCATGAATTATAACCAACATCTGACAGCTCTTTTCTGTGATGGACTTTTACATGTTTTTAATCTTTCCTCTGCTGGTGTTTGACAGCCTATGGATGATGGAGGGGAAAAAAAGTGGAAGAATAATTAAACACAAGATGATGCAACTATAAACCAATCTTCATTTTAAAAACAACCAACTTGTCCAGTATTCTTAATGTGAACCAGACATTTTCTTGTGCAGATTTCTTTTAAAAGCCATAAGGTTAATATGAGAAAGATGTCTTAGAACTGTATTTCTTTTCTAGAGAGACAGACTGAATAAATTTCCCCAGTTTCTATAAAAGGAAGGTGCACTTAACAGTTCTTGGCACTTTCACATTTGCCATTTTAAAAGTCACCTCAACCTGCTTAATTTATCCTAAGAAACAACTTAAACATTAAAATTCATGCAGGAGTACATGTGCTCCAGACAGCTGACACAGCCACACACCTCCAAGAATTCTAAACTTATCTGAAAAATAAATGCTTCTTTTTTGCTCCTTGACTATGAACACATTAAAAAAAAAGCTTCAGACTTTGTATTTAAAGAAAACTGCATCATAAGAGAGACTTTTCAGCCTTACACAAATCTCTCCACTAATAATTTAGTCTGAACTATATTATCAATTCCAAAAAATCACACCCTGTCCAACCAAATACAGACAGACACAAAACTTGGAGAAGTCTGACCCTCACCTAAACACTGTCCACATTTCAACAGGCAAACAGCAGTCAGGCATAACATTGTTTACTATTGTCAGTACTTCCCAAACAGATCACCAATACTCATTTAATCAGCTGCCACAGGTGGTGCTGAGAAGTATCATTATGAAAGGAATGACCAACAAAAATAACATAACTTACCTCAGTGCACCATCACAGGAACTACTAGATTTACAAAGAAGAATACAGAATTTATTTTGTTTATTGTTTGATTTTAGTGAAGAGGACAGCATAAATAAGTTTGGTTCTGTTCCACCTGCACACGGTAAGGCACACAGGGTGTAGCTGACAAGCAAAACTTAGATAAACAGAAGTTACTCAAATGCAGGTGATAAGCAGCGACCTAGATTTTCAACCAAGGTAGACACACGCTTCAAACAAGCAGAAACACTAAAGCAGAAAATGACACAGAGAAGTACCAATTACCGACAGTTATGAATCTTTAAATTTTTGAAGCTGCTCATCAATTGCTTTCAGAAGGACATCTCCAAACACACTGAAATAGCCCGATACAGTTGTGAGCTATAGCAGATTGACAAATACAGGTTACAAACTACACAAGTTAGAAACAATTACATAAGGCTTTACAGCATAGCTCCAATCTCCACTGCACAAAGCAACTTCTTGCAGAGCAGCCAGTTCCCAGAATTAAAACAGAACAGCTCTGAAGAGACAATAATAAACTCTATCATAAGCCTCCTTAAAGCCTACAAAACTCCCCCCACAAAGCTAACAGCACAGAAGGGCAGCAGGAACTAAAATGTTTTCTCTTACCTTTACTGAGAGTTCCTGTGATGAGCTTAAAAATAGTCTGGGCAAATTTGACAATCCCATGCTTGCATCTCTTTGAACAGCCACTCATGGTTCAAACCGGCAGAAAGGTTCTTCTCTCTTACAAAGACCAGAAATAACAAAAAAATTAAAAAAGCAAATCCTTTACAAAGTTGAGATGACAGTTTGCGCAACACACAGAACTCTGCTCTCATGCACTAAGCCCCAGCCTCTGCACAGAGCTTTGCCTCTCTGGAGCTACTAGGAAAGATTGCAGAGGAGAAATTTGCATCCCCTTTTCTGTTAAAGGTATAGCTCTCCCCTTCAGCCTCTCGGCTGCGATTGCACACACATGCCGCGATGCCCTGATGGAAGTTGCTAAGCACAGGCAGCACCTCAGCCAGGCAGGGAAGGAGGAGGGGTTTGCCTCACCAGGCTTTGCAGGCTGCCATGCCGGGCACTGGAAATGCAGCAATTAATGCTGGAGTCACAGGGTGGTGACTGCTGCAAACAAAAGAAGCTGCCATTTGAAACGCGTTTTCTTGGTACTCTTTTCCAGCTGATTTTAATTGAGTTGTCAATTTTACTCTCATCAGGCCCAAGGGAACCAGAAAATAACACTTTTTTAATTCTACCAACACTGTACCTGCACTTTGTATGTAGAAGGCTGCAAAGTATTCCTTCGCAAAACCTGTTAGAAGTAGGAAAGCAAAGCTGTGCCCAGAAAAAGTCTCTTTTCTTTTAATTTTAGCAGTTCAGATGCAGCTCAGCTGGTTATTTGCTCAATGCTCAGGGATGAGCCAGTCAGCCTCCCAGAGCCTGCGGGGCTCACGCTCACACCTCTGTGCAGCACAGCGCTGTTTCAGGCCTTTACTTTTTGCACGCTACCTCATGACATGCTCGCCCCACGCTCACAAGGCTCCCTCTTACTGTACTGTGACTTTATCCCCTAGCGACAGCCACAGCTCTGGCTTCTCCACTTCAGTCAATTATTTCTGTGTGCCTGGAATACTTTGAATAAAGCAGCAATGTGGAGGTGCCTCAGATCTTCTGACCCCACCTGAGCACTGGGTAGAGTCAGGCATCTTTAGGTTTTAATTCATGCTGAAGTCCTCTCAGATGTTTTTAAGCAACCCCCAAAATGCAGCATTTGCTTGTCCCGGGGTGGGTTACAAAGCAGATTACCTCAGGCTTCTGCTCACACCCAGCTGCCACTCATTAGATGACTTGATCAGCCCGGTCTCTAGCAAAGCCACCTGGAGCCAGCCATCACCTCCGAGCAGCAACAGCTGAGTCCTCTGCCTTTACTGAGAAACAAGTGCAACAAACAGCTTTTCACTTCAGGGAACAACGATAATCCCCTTCCCTCAGGGGGCACTAAACCGCTTTATGGTATTACTTACATCCCTCTCAGGCAAAATTCAAGGCTTTGCCAAGTGGTTCATCTTGCTGCGAGACAGGCGACTGTGTCCTTTCTGGCTGGAAGCACCCTCCTCCTCCTCCCTCACACGGGGAGCCATGGAGCGCTGCTCAGAGAGGCTTCACACTGCCTCATTTTACCTCAGAAAAAGGTACTTCGGCACATAAAAAGCAACATACGGACAAAATGACTTAAGTAATAGCCATCACGAAGCTCATGCCTGGCCTGTCACCCCCGAGTTGAGCCATCAGGCACCGGAAGTTTTGCTGCCCACTCACTTCCACCAAGTTGCCTCTAGCCTTAAACACCTAATACTCAATTTCAGGGTTTTTTTTTCAGATTTAGTCACCCCCGGCTGAAAAATTGCAAAAAACATCAAAGGAAATGTTCTGTAGAAAGCAGGAACAAGCTCGCAAAGATGGTTGACCCTGGCTGGCAGAGGTGGTGGGAGGCCTCCAAGGCATGGACATCCCCTGCAGCTGCGGCCTCCATCTTGGGGTTGTGCTCCCACGCAACCTGTCAGGTAAACTTTTCTGTAAGATTCTCATAAGCCTTCACTCTTTCCTTTATTGTGCTACACAGGGCCAAAGTCAGTCAGCGGAGCACTTGGACACTGGAGACAGCGGGTGGTGAGCGCTGAGGCCTCCCCTCCTCAGGACACTGCAGGCAGAGGAGATGAGCATGGTCCCTGCTGCCTCCAAATCTTCTCCACCTGGATTTCAGTAAATACCCAGAGGCCTTGTGGTTCCTGCCACCATCACCTCCACACAGCCCAGAGCCTTTATTATATATAATATGACATTTCACAGATTATTACATCTGTGGGGATCCTCAGCCCAAGGTTATGAATGGGAAACCAAGGCAGAGATTAAATACATTCCTGAACATTGTTAGAAACATATGGCTGAATTGAGAGTGGTACACAAGTTTCAGGTGTAAAATAGTATTTCTGCCCCCTACACCATAGATTTCCAACCACTAAGGAAAAGAGTACAGAGTTTGTGAGGAGGGAGGGTGGGAAAGGAGGGAGCGGGTGTTGAAAAAGTAGAGCACCACTTTTCTCTGGACCATTCTTGGCTTGATAACCTTGGCTGACTACACAAAATGAATGGTAGATTTGTGGGGAACACAGTGCTAAGTAACTCCTTCATGAAGCCATCTCCAAGGCTGTCCTTTCTTTCCAGAGATCCAATTCAAAGTTGGAAATGTGATTCTTAAAAAGAAAAAATAAATTGTAATAAGGCAGTAAAATGTCAATAGGGAAATCGAGTCAGCAGGTTGTTAATCAGTGTATCTCTATCAAAGGTTTGCAGCATGTTTAATTGCATTTATACATATACCTCATGACATAATTTGAGAGGGGAAAATGTAGGACAATGGACATAAAAAGTGCTAGGAGCTGTATTAAAGGAAGTTATGGAAACCAAGAGGTCTTGCATAGTGGGAGATGGAAACCGTGTCATATCCCAGACAGCACTTTAAGCCGCCCTGGCACTCCAGTGTCACACAGAGAATGAGATTTCTTCTCAGACATCTATTTGCCTCTTTTGGCCCATACCACACAGGGAAAAATGGGTCAAAAGGAACACAAAATGTACATTAATAGGAGTGGATCATCTTAACCACAGGTTTGCATAAAAGCTGCAGCAGGTTCAGTAGAGTGGTGGAGATTTGTAGCCCCATAGCTCAGGGAAGGCTGGAGTTAACCAGGCTTCCAGCAGAAGTTTCAGCAGCCAAAAGGCCCATCCTAAAAAAATACTTGAGCATAAAGATACTGACCATGAAGGGTCTCAAATTACTCACTGCTGTTATCTGTGGGAAAGTACAAAGGCAGCTTATTCTGGTTGCAGGCAAATGCAGACAGTGTTCAGTAAACGACTGAGAACATCTCTGAGAATCAAAGGTGTTATGTCCTTGTTTGAGCTTTTTCATAATGGCCAGTTCAGACAAGAAGATGAGTATAGACAGATAGTATTTCTGTATATTACTGTATATAAAATTTCTGTACATTACTAGAAGTCTAAGGAGGTCAGTCAAAGGTAGAAATGCATACAAAAGTAAGGTTATTCAAAGGGAAGGTTGTGATGTAGGGCAAAGTATTCTTCTCTGAAGGCTTTGATATAATAAACTCCAAAATAATACACAATGTGCCCTCTAATTTATTTTACATGTTTTTCAGCATGCTTAATAAAGGACTATGGTAGTTACACAGCATTCAGAAATGTAACTGGTTCACTCACACCCATGCTTAGTTTAATTTTCTGCATGTAAAATCTGAGAACACTATATAACAAGTTAATTGTCATCCCAAAGAGATATAAAAGTGCATTGCAGGGAAATGCTCTTTCCTGATTTGCCATTCAGGATCACAGTGTGGGTGGGTAAGAGGTGAAAATATTCTCTGAGTATGTAAGGCTCATATGAGCTAAGTTCAGCCAGGGGGTCAGCCAGTGCAGTTTCCACTGACATCAAAGACAGCTAAACCTATTTGCATCAGGAGAAAGTTTAATCCCTTAATTTGAAACCACACAGCAAATGCTCAGGAATAATCTCTGGAGTAGGTATGAACAAACAAACAGTGAACTTCAATGCCCTGCTTTTTCACAGCCCTCTCTAGCATGAAGGGAATATCCCTATTTTTTGCAGGTATGTCAGGTTTGGAAAGAGCAATTCCAGAGCTAACTGCTGCCAGAGGTGTCAGGGTATAGCATTCATGTTACCCAGTTCATCCTATAGACGCTGTCATCATACTGTGGAGGCCAAAAAGGCAAAGGGGATGATGGCTGGGATGCATCATAGATACTGGATACTGTCAGAGAATACACTCTAGTATTTGTATTTTTTATATTATTTTCCTAAGTTTCTGCTACTTGGCACTGTGGGAGACAGTTGTCAACTAGTTGGGTATTTGTTCTGGTGCATTCTTATCTCTGGCTGCAGAAAGGCTTTTGCGCAGAAACCAGGAAGTTCTGACCCTAAGAAGGATAATCCAAGTCACTCCTTTTCCCTGTGGTTTGGGGAAGTGTGTCATTGCACAAACTACCTCCTCTCAAACTCCTTTCCATAATTTTTTTTTCTTAATAAGTGTTTCCATGTTAGTATGATGCACTGTTACATTAATCCAGTAAGAAAGAGTAGGATCTTTCCTCCTGCACTGGAAATTTTTTTCAGCCTCCACATATTAATCTTGAGCCAGGTGGTCCCTTATGTTCCTAATTGTCAATGCTGGAGACTTGGCTGGAGCATGCCACAGATTCCTGCCTAGCCTGTGCACCCGGCTTTCCTTTGCAGAGAAGAAAGATATGGGAACAGATGATATGCACTGAGTCTCACCCAGACATGGAAGCAGAGAGGTGCCTGGTATTCTATTAGGCCCAGAAGTGTTGTCACAGACATACTCAGGATAGACCATAAATGAGATTTTAATAATGATCTGTTTTGGAAGCAAATCTAGCAAGTACAGGCAATTGTTCCTACTAGCTGTGTCCTAATGACCTCTAGATTTGAGGTAACCTAACACATCAAGAATCATAGTTTTATTGGCCCCTAAGAAAAGTATAACTTCAAGGAATAGCTTGGAAAATCGATCTACTTCAAATGAAGAATTGACACTTTACTTGAATACATGTAGCCTGCGTGGGTAGAGCTCTCAGCATGCCATATCCCATGCCATTATTATTTGCAATAATACCACCATTAATAATGAGCATTATCCATCTATAGAAATCCAACTACATTGGACTCCCAAGGAAGTTCGTACAAACACCTGTTTTTCAAATGTGGTAAACTGACAGACAACCAGATGGCCTCACTTGCCTATGATTACCAAGAATAAAGCAGCAGCAAGTTTAGAATCAACATCTCCTTTTTATCAATCTAGCACTTCAGCAGCAGCATCCCAGCCCTGATATTATCTTCTCCACTGTTTTCTGGCATTGCTGCCAGGCAGATAAACAGCCATACTGCCTTTTCATTCACTCTGTAATTCCAGTTAGTATTGTCATTCAGAGCCTCAGGGACATCACACGGACATTTTCTCATCATTATAGAACTTGGGTTTTTATGGCACAGTAGTTATCTCTAGACTCAGGCAGCACTCTTCATTGGAGAGGAATGTATATAGATAGCAACACATCAGTATTTTCCACAAACTGTCCACTCAAATTGGATCATCTGTTTATTTAATATCCCATCTGTCATGCATGATTAATTGCTTATTTATACAGAAACCTAGGGGAAGAAAGGGTGCTTATGAAAAAGCACACACACTAAAATGGGCTTTTTAAAGTGCAGTGAGAAACTAAGAGAATCAAGGTTTGGGTACAAAACCTTTTCCCTGAAGTACAAGCATACATACACAGAATGCACATAAATTGAAGTTACAATTCTGGCTTTTTTTCCAGCAGCAGCCTGACACCCTGGACTTGGAAGTCACTCCAAGCAGGTGGTTCATCTCTGCCTGTGGAAAACCAGAATGACTTTCCTGGAGCTTTGTGCAGACAGAGCTTTTCCCTACAGAGGAGGCTGAGGCCAGTGCCTAGATCCTTCTTTCCAAACCAAGTGCAGTACTTGCCATGCAAGCTTCCTGCAGAGAAATTGGCTGAAGTTCCAGCACTTGTGATATTCCAGCCCTGGACTTCTCTTGAGGTAGTTTGCTACTCTTGCTAAAATATACTGGTAATGTCATAATTCAGACTGGGATGAGACTGAATACATTTTCAGACTCTTGAATAGATTTGAATACATGCAACATCTAAAGCAAAAGGGTGCTACAACACATCCCTGGAAATTACACAGAGCTTCTGTCAAAAAACTCCCAAATCTAGCCAAACATGGTTCACTTTCACAGCTCTCGGTTATGAGAGTCCAGGAAACACTCTAGTGGCACGTCCTAGCTTTCTTTATGTCTGCCCTTATAATGTGTGTGTCAGTAGGAGATTGAAAGCAGCAGGAGAAGCAGAGCCACACACAGGCTCTCAAGAAATACTCCACAGGTAAGTGAATTCGGCTCAGTAGATAGAAACTTGATTGTTTAACATATGAGATGCGCAATTGCTGCCACGCTTCCAGCAGTGAGGTGATGTCAACTTTTTAATGAGGTCCTGCTTAACTTCCATCTTAGCCCTGTATGCTCAGGATAGTTGGACTATGGAAAGGGATTAGACACACTCCTTTGTTCCGTCATTCAAACTCAATCACAGTTTGCTTTGCCGTAACTAAGGACAGAGATGCTACTTGGCAAATACAAAGCTTCTCAGAGAGCAAACAGCGTATACTGAACATAGCAACTGTAGTCAGCTTGTAAAGCTGGAAGTGGGGAAAGGGTGGTAGTGATTTTGCCCTCACACATGTTAGTGGGAGGTGAAGGCAGCTTCCAGAGAGAGACATCCACCATCCAGAAAAACTGGTCTAGTCCAAAGGCAAGAGATTTACTTCTCATAAGTAAGTGTGTAAGCTCCATGGGTAAGGCAGCCTTGGCAGAGGTGATTACAGAGGACCAAAGTAAGAAGAAAAAAATGAAACCATGCTTCCCTTTACTTTGGTGGCAATAATTTGTCAAAGGGGTCTCCAGACTTGTAGGCTGGGAGTACTTACATTGAATCAATGGCTGCTCTTGTGCCTCCCAGCTCCAATGACCTGGAAGCATGAACACATTAATTTTTAATTTATAATACTATCAGAGCATGCATGAGCTTGAGCTGTCCCTGACTGAAGGAGGAGGAAGACAATGGCTAATATGTTAGCTGTGCTTCAGTGGGTTGGTAGGACAGGTCGGAAAAAAAAAAAAAAAGAAATAACACTGATGAGAACATCAATTGGAAGAACAACTATGGCAGTAAGGAGAGTGTAGCTCCTTCCAGAGGCACTATGTCATGGAGTTTCCAGAATTAAATTTCCTCAGCATTTCAATTTCAGGGAAAATTAGAAATAGATTTCCTTCACCCCCCATTCCTCACATACTAGGTTTTCACTCAACTTTGAGTTAGTTCACTGATGCATTCACTGGTCTGGACCTGATATATAACTTGACTAGGCAAAGTATTTTCTTTCTTTACATTGCAGTAATTATCTCAGACAGAATTGATTGAAAATACTCTTTCAATTTCTTTTATCTTGTTATGAAATGGATCTAATAACATGTACCTATCTTATACTTATTTTTGGCATCCCAAGAATCTATTTGCCTCAATAAAATAAGGTTTAATGACTTGGCACCTGACAGTTTTATGACAAACTGTCTTTAGCGCAGTGCAGGCTTTATGAAGCAAAGCACCTCCAGACAGTCGTCTTTCTAACGTCAGTAATCTTGTGCTACTTTTTGCATCCTGTCCATTCTTGAGGTGTAGGTGCGTTAATTTATGCAGCAGACACTGAACTTCTTAGAAAGCAGCAAGAGAGATTATATACTTATACATTTTAATGAGCTATAATAACTTGTTCTAGTTCAGAAAAATATATTCTGGTGAAAGCAAGAAGACTTACATAAATGAAGTCAAGCAGGATAGGGAAGCGCAGGTCCTACTTCCTGACTGATCTCCTTTTGCCTTCACCATTTTTTTTTTTTCCTTTAGGCACAAAATAGGTGCTAAAGCTTTTGAGCAAAGAGTTAAGCCCTTTCCCAGTTAAATCACAGTTAAAGTGAATGAAAATCACCTACAATTTTGAAGCTGTCATTCTTCAGTTAAATGCAGGGAACAGCTATATAAAATTAATGTTTCAGCTGACAAAAAAAAAAAAAAAGGTGAAACAAGAAAGACTGTTTACAACAACCCAAAACAATTGATCCAAGCATAGCTTTCACAACTCTTAAGCTTTCTTTGTTTTCCTCTTAAGAGAACATGCCCAGTCTCTTTTGGCAACCTTATAAAATCATAGCATCAAAGTAAAAAATTGAAAAGGGTTTTTTTGAGGTTAAAAAAGTTATTTGAACTCTTATGGAAATATTTTCTTGATTTGAAAACTGCAATGTGGATCAGTATCTGTCTGATTTTATGAATAGGTTTATACTCCTTTCAATTACATTTTTAGTAGATGTAAGTTTATGCACACACCCAAATGTGGCTGTTAACAGCCTGATTCTGATAATGACTAAATGGCAAATATCTAATAGATGGAAAGCTATAAATGGCTTTTGGACACAACTACCGTTTGAAGAAGTGTGTCACAGTTGCCCTGTGAAGAAGAGCCCTGGGACTGTTATGATACAGAGCAATAAAATTCAATACAGGCTACAATAATTTGATCATATAAATTGTGAATTTGTAGACACCTGTGATTTTTTTTTAAAGTTTCCACGACTCTTGAAAGTTCCACTAATAAAAATATAAATGATAGTTCTATTACTATCCTGTTTAAAATTCATCAATCAGCAAAACACAGAGTAGACACAATATCCTGGAATCATCAGATTAACCATATGTGCATGACTACAGTATAATCAAAACAGTCTGTAAATACCCACAGGTGAAATCCATTCATTTGGGCAAATCCACAAATGTTTATAAATACTCAGCATTTGGAAGTTCAGATTCATTCTAAAAAAAAAAAAATTAATCAATCATTATTTAAAAGGGTAGATTAATGATAAATATTATTCCAATTGGCTTTACCCATGATCCTTTTGAAGTACATGTTCTTCTCAACCATAGTGCTTTAGGAAAATACATCAAGAGAAGAAGTCCTGGCACAGCTAACAATGACAAACTATCTATTGTCTTGAACAAATGTAGGATTTTGTTCCTGATATTTAAACAGTAAGATAGGGAGACTGCTGTTTTCTACTTATTGCAACTCATTTTTCTGCACACATGGTACAAGAGGCAGTACTCTAACCATCAATAGCCTTTGTTCATAAACCCCATGTAACAGATGCCCTTTGCTCCTCTCCAATTCCAATGCATGGTAAAGCCTTGTTACTCTAGTTTTGAATTGGTTTTCAATTGGTTTTTATTTTATTTACTCTGCTTTTTAAAATTTTGATTTGTTTTTTAATCCAATGAACTCTGATCACTAGATCTCAGAATACTTTGGAAATGTTAAGAAGGCAAGTGCTAAAAAAGATTATATTTTCCTAGTTGCTAAATGAAGACCATTGGTGCCAAAAGGCTGACATACTCAGTTTTGTGCAGGAGGAAGTGACAGAACCAGTTTTTTTATTGCAGTCCACTACTCATCTATTAGATCTGGATAGACTTTAAGGAAAAGAACTAGTCAACCAGTAGATACAGGTGATTGAGAATCAGCATCCTATTCCAAACAGCCCAGCAATTTGATAGGTCAGCTGGATCACAGACCAAGGAGAATTCTTCCCCAGTTTTCTTTTGTACTACTTTGTTACGTGTGCGCTTTCAGGCACTCCAGCACACACAGGTGCCTGGTGAGATTTTGAAAGTTTTGAAAGTAGACAATAACTGCTTACTTCCATGAGTTCCTCCATGATCTGCCAAATAGTTTTCCAGCTATTGCAGCTAAAACACACTCAGAGGAGGGAGTAGGATGCTTATCTAGCTTTCTCTGAGGATGCTCAGCAACTGTATTCTGAGTTAAGCACCATGCTCCTTATCAGTATCACAAATATCACTACTTCCATATAAAAGCAGCCAACTGCCCAACCACCCTTCACACTGGACTTTTGCAAGGCCCTAGCATGGTCTTTAAGGGAATGTTCTTTTGTACATCAGCCCATACTCACCACCTGAATGAATTTAGCAAAATGTGAACTTTGCACACTTGTCCAAAGACAACTAGGTTGATTACATGGGTCAGGAATCGGAACAAGACAGGTTTTTGGCTTAAGGACCTTGTGAATCAAAGCAGCATGCTGGGGGAAAGCTGTCAGAGTTCTGAACATTGCTGTTCATTGTGTGGAATTTTTGTTGCTGTTTTGTTCTGTCTCAAAGCTAATCAAGTGAAATCCATCTGAAATGAAGTATAAACTGTGCATTGCACAAGCTTATCAGCACTATTCTGAATTATACCAGCCAGAGAGAATTTAGCCAGACTAGCTGTGGCCCAGAAATATGTGCGTCTCCCATTGCATCTGAGATTTATTAATGATTTTATTTAAACTCTACATTAGCTTATGAGAATTTGGAGGAACAGGGAGAACTTCCTCTACAGTTTTACATTTCCAAGCCTTTACCAGACCCCAGAAGTATACGTGGGAAGAAAGCAAAACTCCCCTGAAGATTACTTACAACTACTAGCTTATGGCAGATACATTTTGATCACCCTCCATTCTGCAGAGGTACTTATTTGCTGACAGTCCAAACAGGACTGTCTGTCAGATTAGTTTTGCTGTGGGGCCAGACCATGGTTTAAATAGGTAAAATAAACAAATGAGTGGATGGAAAGAGGGTAACTCAACTCAAAGTGGCATACCCAGCAAGAACAGAAATTCATACCTGGGGCAGCTACAGCAGTCAGGTCTCTTAGCTCCCAGTCCAATAACTTCTGCAGAAGGCCACCTCATCTCTTGAGCAATAATGTCTTTTCCAACTGCACATTTATCTTATTTGTAAGGGTTTCTGAGGCTGGTAAATTTAATCTAAGCTGTAATGATCCTCCTAGTTAATTATCAGCTAAGAGGAAGTGATGGTCCAAGGTTACTTCTCAACACACCCAAAGCAACTATTACTGGAGTAATAAAACACATCCTCTTGTGCCTTAGTATTTTATTAATAAGCACTGCAACTTACCTATACAATTAAAAGGGAAACAATGTTTTCTTCTGTATTATTCTCCCATTTAGACAAGCTCAGTCTTTCTGAATGTGTTTATTGGTATTATATGCTGTTCCCACTGCATGTTATGCCATCAGTTCCAGTGTCCTACAGTACCACTTCCCACTGTACATGTACCATCCAGGCAGTCCATGCTAGAATAATGCTATAAAAGCAACCATTTATCTGGCAACTCTAGTTCTGAAAGATCAGAAATACTTTCAATTCAAGAAGTTCTAGTCAAATTTCAATTTACCACATTACTATTCTAAAAAATGAAAGCAGAGACTATTGCATCTTGCTAATTTTAGACACTTACACTTTAAAACGTCTTCCCCTTCTCTTTCGTTCACTACAGGCTTTTCCTCATTATAACCCTTCTCATCTTGCCACTATGTAGTGGGAATTACATAGTGGGATTACAAGACAAAGATCAAGATGAACAACAACAAGCCTTCTAATACAAAAAGGCTGACCAGTTTCAGCCATCATTCTTCATCGCTTCTGGCTATGAAACCCATGAATGTAAAAGCTTCCGCCATCCCTGAGTGAAGCGTGTAAGATTTGTAAAAACTATAGGGGTTTCATCAATTAAAAGGAGATGAAATGATAACTGTTCTTCCAGACTTTACTGTTTGTACATGCTTATGTGACCATCATATTCACCAACAATGAAAAGTCCCTCCTGACTTTCTGCATAACACAGACTACAGAACTTGGTTCCCTCCCTGAGTCAAGCTCTTTGTGGTTGAGTAACAGAAATCCATCTTACCCCTTGGTAAACAGTTCATGTTGCAGAAGCAGGCTCCAACTCAGAAATTGCTGGATGAACTGCTTCCATGAGCATTGCTGTTGGCTGCTCTGAAAGGCAATTATAATATGCTATACTGGAAAAGCAATGGGTCATATGTTTTTGTTCGTATCCTATTTTTGTCACTTCTATTTTTAAAATCAATTAAAGCTGTTGAGATTCATCAAAGAGGCAATAAAATGACACACTGTGTAACAGCAGGAGAACACTGATAGAATACCTACCTCTCCTGCAGCTGTGCAATCAACTTGAAGATAGACTAAAAGAACAGCCACAGGAGCTAGGGAGAACTTTAGTGATGCAATGTGAAAAGAGCTCAGGAAGTTTTAGATACTGTAAAAATGACAACTTGAAGAAAGGAAGGATAATTTTATTTATTTTTGGTTCTAAAGTGTGTGGGCAAGCCTCAGTAGGCCCAGGTCTTTTACTATCCTCAGACATCTGTACTACTATCATATTATTATTATGAACTATGTAAAAAATTGTTCCCCCATGATTTTCTTTATCCTTTACAAATCTCCTTTTGTGCCTTTCCATGCTTTACAAGTCTACTTTGAAACCCTGGAGTCGGTCACACAGCTGCTTAACAAAATAATCTGCTTTCCCAGTTTGGCATTCTGATGTTGATGAAGAGCATTTAAGTGTATTTTCCTCTTTCAGCTTCTTATGCCTTCTAAAATTGTGTACACAGCTAGCCCTTAGACCACTATTTCAATATCGTCACTGCTACAGAATAGCACAGATGCGTTCCCAGACAACCAGAGATAGAAATAACTGCAATGTGGTTTTGATTACCCCTTGCTCTTACACTTAACAGGATTAAGGAAACGTTGACAGTTTATGGAGCCATCAGACCCAACAAATAAAACCTAATAGTGTTTTTCAAAATCCAGCACCAACGGGCAAAGCTTGCGAATCACCAAGTTTCAAAATTCAAAGCCAAATGAAAAATAAAAAAAAAAAATCCCACCACCCAAAAGATTTGCTTTGTTCTTTCTTACTAGCCAAAATCCACATCATATATTTTTATGAGTAACTATACAATAACATATCAAAGGATTTGCCTTGGTCTTAATGACTCCTAGTCTCTATACTGAGCCTGAGGCATCATACTGTCAGGAATGTACCTGAACAATGTATGGGCTTACTATAAATTATATAGCAACTTTACTCTGATCTGTGTCAAGCCAGGCAGACATCTGTTATCTTTTTGTTAAAAGATGTAGGAAATACATTAAAATGTCAATATTTCCACCACAAAGCCAAATTAGTTTGGATCTATAGAAATTTGTGGTCATGGTCTTCCTAATTCAATAACCAGGCTTTCAGGTCAGTTGAATTAGGCAGGTGGGTTGAAATCTGAAAGTTGCTAGCAAGCATGAAAATAGTCATAAGGCATGAACTTCTGGAGTAAATACGAAACATACTTAACTGGCAAAGATGGACTTGTAATGACAAAGCAATTAGAATAAAAACAATTGCTGGAAGACTTCCCATTTCAAGAAATCTGAGCTTCCCTAAGGCTAAGATTGGCCTTACATCTACTTCTCTAACAGCACTTTTCCTTTAGAATAGAAAAGAGGTTTTTTTTTCCAATGCAGAATTAGTTTTTAAATAGCTTCATTAATTGTACTTAATTTTCATGTTAAATATGCCTTTAAAACAGAGATGCTGATATTTTCATTATAAACTAAGACATTTAAACATTAACTTTTCAGTCAGAAATGCTTTCTGAAATGGAATTAATGGCTTTTAAGTTGCCCCTGAAGTGTACTCTCTTCTAGCAAATAAATGGGTCATTTAAAAAAGTCTAGTTCCTGGTTAATTTTTATGTAAGAAAACTGACAGTGAGGTTAATACAAGGTTTGACTAATGTATGTCAAACATGAGTTCTTGTCCTGTACTCTTTGACTATCCCCAAACTGATTATAAACTACTGTTAGATCAGGGTAGTCACAATGTCACACTTGTGGTAGCTTAAAGCTTTGCAAACACACCCCTAAGCAATACTGTGCAAGAATAAGTTGCTTTTTTGACTAAGTCACTACAGTAGTATTCAATAAATCTGTGTTTCTAAGCTCTGCTACTGTCTTTCAGTATGGCACTCAACTGTGCATGAGGTTCTATATAGAAAATAAACCAGTCACTGCTACAAGGAGTTAACCAGTCTAAATAGACAAGGCTGCAAGAAAATAGGGGAGAATTGTAGAAAAGCAACCTCATTTTCCTGCCTTAACACTCCTCCCCCCCCCAATTTCTTTGATTATCTCTCCTGTTAATTCAGACTGGAAGCTCTAAATCCAGGACTAACTCTTATTTATACTAGAGCTAAGACAACGTAGTCTCAGTTTCAGAGGAAACTAAATGCTGCTTTGCTACAGACTATGAAAAATTGTTTAGGAACAAATGACTGGTAACCTGTGAGATTACTTATCTATTCATTATGTGCTCCAAAAATCTCAGAAATAAATGTATGTTAGGACTTTTATTCACATCAAGTTTCAGATAAGGCCTCTGTTAATATCCGCATTAAGCTTATTGCTTCACCCACTGAACTAGATTATTTTTCAGTCACGGCATTAAGATTTAGCTCCAGTTAAACTACCCTTAGACCAGGTTCTCTAAATGTTTATTTAATTTTGAAGCCCAGCAATAACACATTTTTCAAAAAGCTTATGACCAGAATTTGCAGCTCTTGGCACCTACTCTAGATGGCAGATTTTAGAAAGAATTTAGCACATGATACATTAAGCGTCACCACCAATTAAAGGCCCATCAATAGACCCGAGATATGTAAAGTACCCAAATCCTATATGTTTAAGTCAATAGGCTTTGGTGCATTTGTGCATATCACCCTGGCTAATACGGAATGTTCTAAATACTGATTTTGAGGGATAAAAACTAACAGGTTGTGTTGTGTTAACATACTTAGTTGTCTAAGGGTGGTTAGTTATTCTACGACAAATTGAAGCCTTTCATTAAAATGGGTAAAATCTTCTGCAGTGTTAGTTCAACTGGTTTGTCAGAGCTGTGCCCCACCATCATATATTGCAGTTTCTGGACTTAATTTTCATTCTAGACACTTTAAAGAACAGAAGGATTCAGATCTAAACACATTTTAGGCTGAAATAGGCAGAGAAGTCACAATCTATCGATTAATTCACTGTTTCACCCCAAATTAATACAGTGTTTCCTTCCAAGTTGTGGTTTAGAGCAATCTGTGTTTACATGCAACTTAGTTTGATTGGCATTTTCAGATTATCCTGTCACCCTTCTGTAAGAATCTAGAGCAAGTCTCTAATTCTGATATCCTTAGGTAGATGTCCTGTGTAGGCAATCCACTCACCTGTGAATGTGATCCTTCCTGCTTACTGCCCTGAACTTAAATACAGTAAACATACATCCTTCTGTGGGGTGTTGCAAACAATGTTGTCTCATACATAAAGGGAGCAGATTGCAGAAACAGAGAACAGTGGGTAAACTTTGCATTTGTAATGTAGCCAGATGATTTCCTTTAAAATGAGCTCTTATGCATCAGGCCAGGGTTTCAACATTTTATATAGTAATTCAAGTAGATAAGGGTCTGATTCTTTCTGTTCCCTGCTGACTTCCAGTGCATGACTGTATTTTCTGAAGAAGCCTGTTCCGTGAGTTCAACCAGCACACCGAAGATATTAGTTGTGTTTTCAGATGATGCAATGATGGAGATAACTACTGTCTTCTCTTGAACTCGGTGGCAGTCTAATGTTTTAGATGGAGAACTTTCTCTAGAAGGAATTGATCTGCAGACAAAGCTTTGGAATGCTATGTCATTTCATTATAAATGTCTCACCTTGATCTGTATTGTCACCAGAAAAAGGTAAAGTTAAATCTAGCAGTTGTGATAACAGCTGGTCTTTGCATACCCTGCTGCACACTGCCAAATCACAACAATAACAGGTACTGAGGAATTCCCACATTTAGCTCCTATTATCCAATTTTCTAATATTTATTCAGTTGGGAAGACATGATTATATTAAAAAAAATTTTCCCAGAACTGAGTCCAATATCAAAGAAAGAAATCAAAAGTGGGATTGTTAGAATAACAAATATTAAAAATTGTATTTACTAGAAAAAGGAAAACCCTAAGACCCTCTGAAGGTTTCAGAAGCATGTACAAAGGCTATAAGACTAGATAGGGCCAGGACCACTGAGCCTGAACTATTTTACACTAGGAACATGGTAGTCCTATAAGTAGGTTCTTCTGACAATTTTTTGAAAGTTCTATCAATTTCATCAAAATCTAGTCTAGATAGACAAGCACGAAAGCAAAATTAGTTTTGCTTTTTTCTACAATTTAACATTTAGTTTTCAAAAAGCAACAGCAGATTTTGTAATCTAAAAATCCAAACACACTGTAGCAAGACGTTAATATTTACGTTCTTTATGCAAGTCCATTTGCAACTACTGGTGGGGTGATTAAAAGCAAGGAAGGTGTTTGGAAGTAGGGATGTAACTGCTGTGCAGAGTTATGTGTAGGAAGGAATTATGCATCTTCACATAATGTAGCAGGAACAGCAGGAAGAAGCCTAAATGTGGGAAAACACACCTACCTTAAGCGAAGGCACACAAGATGCCTGATGTATTTGGAATTTTGAGTGCAACTTCTGAGAAGTTGCATGAGACCCTCAAGAAGATAACATTTGCACATAGTGACACTCACCTTTAGGAGTGAAAGGGGAACATCTCAAAGCAAAGTGCCAGCTGCAGAGAGAGTGGGGGACCAAGCGCAGGGACATTATCTGCTGCTGTTCAAGGCCTGCAGTGTACAGGGAATTGAACATCCCATAAAAATAAATAAAACTGCATCAGGAAACTGGCTCTGCAGCCAGCTCCTCTTCGTAACTAGGAGAATGTTTTTTGCCAATAGCTTGGATCAGCATCGTAATTGGGAACTGCAGGGAAGCTTACTCCCAACCTTTGTAGGAATGCAAGACTAGCAATAGTCTTCCTGAATACTTATTAGATAATTTATGCTGTAACTAGAACAGGGTGCAGGGACTGACCCCACAGCTCAAGCAAAACACTCAGTTTTATCTGATTTAGCCACTTTAGATTTATCCATCAGTCAGAAACGCACAACTACTGAAGAACCTATTACCCACAAACACCCCATTACCCACAAACACCCCTGAGAACACACACATTCACATGTATTACTGTAAGAGACATCACTGCAGGGGAAGCTGTTTATTAGATCATAGGATTGTCAATACATCTTTAAGCACACAGCAAATTTACACATGAAAGAAATATACTTTGAGCCAATCTAGCACAATAACATATATTCATGCTGTTGATCTCCTTTCAAGAAGTTAAGTGGAATTAAGTATAAACCTTATGAAATTCAAAGCAGATTTCCACCTCATTCTGGACCGATCAATACATTCACTTTTTCTGGATTAGTTAGGTTAGTATGACTGCCCCCAAGCTTGTACAGGCAAAACAACTGACTCAATAACACAAAAGTTGACTAAATTTAAATAAGTTCAAACTAATGCTTTAAGCACTGGCAACAAAAAAGACATACTGTCACATCTCTCACAAGAGAGTTTTGAAGCAGAAAAATCAGTGAAATTACAACAACAACAACAATTAAAAATACTAAAGCTTCTTCTTTGTAAGGTAAGCAATAAGATTTTTTAGTGCCTATTTGCATCATTTAACCTTATTCCTCCAGGCTAAGCTGGTCATCTCAACCCCCTTGAAATCCCATGAAGAGAACTGCACATTTCTAGAGAGCAAATGAACCCAGCTATCTTCAGATGATTGCATGTAGACAAGAACTGTTGAGTAAAGAAAAAAAAAAAAAAAAAAAGAAAAATGAGATGCCTCTCTCTCTCTCCATTTCCTAGATGTCACCTTGAAGATTAGGTAAGACAGATGACTAAAGATAGGTGAGCTAAAGCCAGTCCATCGTGATTCATTATTGAATATGATTATTCCAACATCAATTCACCCAGTGGAATCCTTTTAGTTTACAGTGATGTACATACCCCAGGCCAGTACAGGTAGAGCATATTAATGCAAAAGATTCATTGATATGTTCCTCTTTAAAATTAATTTTAAGCATATGCCTACCTGCACAGCTGAACAACAATGTTATTCACAAGTCATCTTACAAAAGAACAGTCCCTGTTTGGCAGAGCTCTCACTGACTAGGGAAACAAGTGCAGATTTCAATTGCTTTTTGTCTGTTTCTTTCCTGAAGAAAGGGTGGGCATCCATCGATTGCTACTGTCTCCGGACTCTTAACCCACAGGCTCCCTTCTAAACTCTGTGTCTACTTTGAAAGATTTATTCTGACGATCTCATCACCTTTTTATCCATTTTTGCCTCAGCAAGTCATTCCCTTGGATTCCCCTTTTCCTTCATAAATTTTATCCCTTGCTCTTTGAAATACTGCCTTCCTTACTTGCGTGCAACACTATTTCTCTCTGCTCCTTTCAGCTGTCCCTCCATATTGGGATTCTTTCTTAATCATAATAGGAACTGTTTACTAGACAAATGGGTTTTGCACTGTGATCTGAAATGTTCGTTTACCTACTCTCTTTTCTTCCGTTTCCTTCTTTACTCAGCAGTCCTGAAACTGAGAACATTTTACCTGTGCCTCAGATAAGGAGAAATCATATACTGCTGTAGAATGTAGAATGCAGGCAAACATTACCACTACACACCCTGAAGTGTTGTGGGTCTGCATTCATGATGTGAAGGGAAAAGGGAATTTTATGTATCACTTATGTATAAAAGTGGTACATAACAGTCTTTGTTACCATGGTATTACAGGCCAAAGACAGCCATAAATCAGCCAGATATAGGCTGACTTAAATAAATTTATTTCAGAAACCCTTTGAAATTAATTGGAGTTTCATAGTTGACTTCAAAATTGGATCATACCTCCAGTTAGAAGCAATGAAAATATTTACCTGATAACAGGGATTTCATGTAAAGTAAAAGGCATGTTTTACTGGATAGCATATGTTTAGATAATGCTAGGTAATTCCTGGAAAAAGAACTATGTTACATTTAATCTCTACTTTTATTAGATAAAAATAATCTCTCATTTTCTTTACCTTTCCCTACTCCAATAAAAGCATAATTTGAACAAACTTGCCCACCATTTCCAAATGCCAAAATGTACTAAATTTTGTTAGTAATACATGAATAAGTAAAAGGATTATATAATTTTACTTTGTTTTAGATACAAAGAATTTAGTTTATTAAAGGACAAATGTATACAGGCTCAGTCCAATTCTGAATTAAGTGTTCTCAGGCCTTTCTATTGATTTTTGAAAGAACCAGGACAAAGCTAGCATTACCCAGTATCCAAAGTCATACACTGACAGAGATTGATTTTGTAATCAGCATTTTCAGTTTCAAAATAACTGAAACTAAATTGAACATATAGTGGTAAGATCTGCTTGGAACAAATAAGTTAGTGTCACTAATAGTAGTCATTATACACTGAATATTTAACTAGTGCAAGACATTAATGATAAGGAAATAAAAGAAAGAATGAGCATTGTATGATTGCTTTAATTTCTATTCAGAATACTGGCAACCTTTTTACTGGATAAATCGATCAATCATCCCCCATTTATAACTTCCAGAACATGCTAATAACAAAGTGTGTGCCAAAGTTGTGTAGGAGGATAGAAGGGCCAAGTAAGATTCCCGATACCACAGTGGGGATATGCAGCTTATTTGCATCCTCTTAAAGGAATTCAGTATTCTAATCCTGGAAAACCTATTTAAACTTGTTACAACTTGTTATAATGTAGAGCCTTAAATCTGGGATAGATGCAAAGACAGTCACAACATGGGGTAAAAACCAAACAGACTATACTAAGTGACTTCAGTCCATGAGACCACCAAGCAACTCTGAAGTATTACTAGCTCTATATTCTTCTACTTCCATTAAAGAATCCAAAGCAAATTCTTCCCTTTCCTTTCCTGGAAGTGTAGACTAGTAATTTCCATTAGCTAAAACATACCTGCTGACTCTAGCCTGTTACTGTCCTGCTGGGATTATAATTAGGAATGAGTGAATTTGACAAGGAAAGGCTCATTACTTCTTATACAAATTCATTTGATTTCAGTATTTCACTTGCAAATTTCCGGTGCATTATTTTGTCTTAGTGACACCAGGCAGTTACAACAGAAACAGTAGCTTACCCCTGCATAATAGGTTAAGAACACTGTGTACTTACTCCTATATCAATCACTTAATTTTTAGTGATTAAGATACAGAAGTCTCGAGTCTTCTAAAAATCTTGGGCTTTTAAAAGCAGAGAAATTAGCAGTCCCTTTTCCTGCTATTAGTCCTCCTTAGAGAATCCCTAGTGCAGGTCTGCTTCCAGTCTAGCATCATTATAAACAACCCTTGCTGATGAGACACTTCTGCTAGCTATGTTTTTTTCTGAGAAAATGTCACAGGGATTACAAAATATTATTGTGCCCAAGTACATGTGTAATAATGTGCAAAGCCTCTACGGAAAGCTGATTCTTTTACATCTGGTATCTTGAACCATGAACATAATTTCAAACACCTTCTCCTTCACAGATGCATTTTTACATATTTATAGACAGATAACTGCAATAATCAAACAGGTACTTAGGCAGCAACCTTTAAGTTTTGTTTGAACTGATCTGTTAGTACAATATGTAGTACAATCCTACAGATGTGATTTCCTTTGCTACAGGAAGTTCAGTATTTATATAAAATGAAAACAAACTGTGAGCCACTCAATATGCTTCCCACAGGCTACACAGGTAACAGACATTGTACTTACTTCTACTGTTATGAGACAAATTAGTGATCTGGAGGATCAGCATATAAGTAAAAAAAAACCTAGAAAAAAGTCCTGTAAAATCATGTAGCCCCTCTCAGTCTCAGAACACAATAAATAGGACGGGATTGCATAAATGCTTTGCCCATCTTAATTTGGAAAGACAAACTGCAAAGCTTCAACTGTTTCCATCAGGAAAACATTCCAGCCATTTAAAAACTGGCAGAAAAACATAGACCTTAAAAGTCAAGACTAGCTGACATGTTCACTTTTTTTGACTACATACTTGATAGATTAGGCAATTTTTGATGACATCCTTACTGCTGGTAAATGTTTTAAATTCTTCTTTTACGCTGGCTGCTGTTTGTAACAAAATACAGATTTGCTTCACAGTTCAAGTGAAGCTTGGCATTGCCTCCAGTTGTAAATCAAAAACTTAAGCATTGTTAGTCATGTCCTCTACAGACTTTAGGAATTTTTTTCTTTTTTTTTCTTTTTTTTTTTTTTTTAAACTCGCTTTAAATTGTGCCTCCTGTCATCATCCAGTTGAGTTCTGAATGAGGTGATAAACAGTATTCTAAGTCCTCAAGTAGAATAACTGAGCATAAGTAAACTGAGCAAGGGACCAAGGCCTAGTAATCATCTCTGGTTTTAGAACCAGTTTAAGTGTTAGCAGTAGATAGCATCTAATCTTTACTATTAGACACATCTGATTTTGACCTAGAAAAAGATTCGGCTCATCACAATAGATTTATGAGTAAAGATGGAGCAAGTATAAATTTGTATAACTTCTCCATGAGTGACAAACTACAGGGTTCGCATTTCAGAAATATGTAGCAACAGTTTATAGTTTGCTTCCACTGTTCTGAGTGTCTTCATTAAAATCACGATGATATAAAATATTCCATAGCTGAATGGCTTCAGTTAATACCTACCAATAAGAAAGATACCATAATAACTGACGAAAACACTGAACAGTGATATTACTTAGCATTTTCAGTGTTTAAAGTCTGAGGTGGGTTTTTTGTTTTATTTTGTTTTAAACACAGAATAAGCACTTTCCTGTTCCGGACACTAAGCATGCTCTACTTGCATGCTTAACATGGATCATACATACCAAGACAGATTTTCAGTCTGAAGTCCACAATACAATGACTCAGTGTTACTCATAAGACTTTAGTCCAGCAAATAGCAAGCTATATAAATGAGTATTTACATATTTAAGTACATTTTAAGTGTGCATTCAGGTTCTGTTATTTGAGATCTTTGGATTCTCATCTCTACTGCAAAGGTCAGATTTTTTTTTTTTTTTAAATAAAAATCTAAACATTCTAAACACTAGAGCTTAAAAGGGGAAAAATTAGTATTGTAAGGTTCATAACAAAATTGAAGAAAATCTGACCATACAGTTTTCACCACTTGAGGATACTGGAAGAGTTTAACCATGATTTACAGTATTAAGAGGGGAGAATGGAAATAGACTTCCTGCATAGAATTTATGAAAGCTTCCAAGTTAGGAGCACAAATCCTGCTGATTTACACTTGAAATCACAGTGGGTTCTTTTCTACATGCAAAAATTGAACTCCTGATACACCATGACCAACCATAATTCAGGGAATTCATAAATTAATTAGTCACAGCTTACATTTGCAACAAATACTTATAAATATGTTAGTGTTCCCAAAATAATGACTAGTAATGGACTGTTCTGTACATGTCCTTTCTGCTGATTATCAACCAGAGCCACCAAGGTCCTAGGCATCTCCATGAGTGACTTGGTGTTTCAGTGAGGAAACTCAGCAGGAGCTGAGGAACTCAAGCAGGATCAGTCCTGGAAATCCAGTCCTCCCATGATGAGGACATTGGTAGAACCATTTCACAGATGACTGATCAAAGGCTCAAGACGTTTATCTGATTTCACCTGTGTTTAGTCTCCAGCTCTTATCACTAGATTACCCAGCTTCCTGCTGTAATAAGTCTATAACTTTTTTGGAAGAGGCCTATGGCAGGCTTGAATGACAGATACTGAGATGAGAAAGTACAGTGTTCTCACTGCAAACCTGACAATATCACTTTAAAGTACTTGTTTTTTGAAGAAACGAAAATGTTTGCATAAAGAAAGCAGACAGGAAATCAAGCTTAAACTCACATACAGTTTGTGTTTATGCTGTATATAAATGCATCTTTGTAGAACTGGGTTTAGTTTTAATAGTTATAAAAAATAGCAGTTACTAGTGCAGAAAGGAGTAAGGAAAGAGTAGAGCTAGGCAGAAGTTCTGTATGAAAAAGGCAGTAAGTGTGCTGCTTATAACAGCGAGTGTAAGAATAGATAAAAAGCAAACACTGGACCAAGTACAAAGCATCGAGTGCAACAACTTATTGCCTCTAGCTATTATATGAAATTCTTAAAAAACAATCCTGAAGGTAATAGACTTGGATCATAGAGTGGGCAAAGAATATTCTTAGAACAAACTTCACTGCAACAAATACTTAACTTTCAGAGGGTTGGTTTCATCTGGGGCCCAGATATCAGCTAGCACGTATTATCTATCTTAAGTGATTTTCAGCCACCAATAATTACAGCTTCAGTGCTCACTGATTATTATCTTATTGAACTTTCAATAGCAGACCATAGTAAGCCTGTAAAGCCATTTCTCTTCTTTTTCACAAATGAAGAAGCAGCACAGCTGAAACAGCACAGAAAGGGAAAAGGCTCCCAAAGGTTACCATCCTTCTGAACTGGGAGAATCAAGTAGTGACCAACTCCCAACAATCTGACTCCCAGTGCACACCACGGTCTATTACCAGACCTATGCACCTCAACATTACTACTGAAGTTATAACCAACAAGACCTGTCCCACCTCAGCAATCACTGGGCCTCAAAAATATTCAAAATAGAGCCTCAACTTCTAGGCATCTTTAAAAAGCCAGTGCCTGCCACCACTGGTCTCTTCAGAACATAAGAATTTCTTGTTAAGAAATCAGGTACCTCACTTCATGTACCCAGCTTTGAAATTTTGGGACAAATCACTCTCCATGCTTTCCATGCAGAGTACAAATCCCATTTATCTCACAAGGGACACATTAAGATGAGTACATACAGACATTTCATAAGGAAGTCTGATCTCCAAAGGTGGCTAATTCAAGGCATTAACACTACCGTTTCTTTCAAATATTCAAAAAAAAATCTGGTTTCCACTGGCATTGAAGTAGTGCCTAGAACTCAAATATGCCATCATCACAGGGAGAACTGCATTCCAAAGTGGACGGTAAACTAGTTTATTTGACTATACTTCCAAGGAGACTTAACCTTTACACAGAACAAGTGGATGATGAATAACATTATTATGCTTGTTGCAAAAGTGACCATGTGTTATGCTAATAAGAAAAATGTTCAGCTGCATGAAAATAACCTTCCCCCTGAGATTATTCCATTAAAGTTTAATGTTTGCTCTATACTTTCTTTTGAATACAGATCATTTGTTCGCAACACTGCGGCCCACAGAATCATCTGGTTTTTTCTCTTTAATGTCAAGCCCTTGCTAACACCCCACTCCATCCTCATTATTAGGCTTACTGCATTAAGCTGCTGTTCATAAGCTTTCAACAGTGGGAAATCTAATTCAATTTCTTACCATATTTTCCTTTTCAGAATTGTTCATTTATGAAGGGTGAAGTTAAATTTAGATTAATTATGTGTCACTTGCAACTCCTTTTAAACACAGCTCATCAGAAGCTACCTATAAACAGATTCAAAATACTTCTGAAGTGGGCCTGTCTTACTGCATTCAGCCTAGCAAAGGCTGTTGGTTCCAAGTCATCTGACTTGACATTGAATTCATGTCCACTAAAAGCAAACTCTCATTCACGGATTGTAACAGAGGGTAAACCCAGAAGAATAGGACTTGAATGGGGGAAGAGAATGGTTCTCCCTCAAGCCAAAGACAACCATGGCTATAAAAAGCTGGCTCTAAGTCATCTTTACACTCCTCTACTAGTTGCTCTGGGCATACCAGTATCTTCACACAAATCAAAACAACCACACTGTTACCTGTGCTCTCATAAGTCTATTGCCACGGACTATAGTGGTAAATGGATGCACAGCAACACCTTGCCCACACAAGAGGTCCTTTCATACTGAGGATAAATAATAACAAAATAGCTTCCTGACTAAATATGCATTGAATGCTACCACAGTGCAGGAAATACCTGGTTTAATAACTAACACCTCTGTACCGTGAATTTGCAAAATTGTTCAGATTTATGCCAAGTGATGACTAATTCTGGAAGACAGTTAATGCACTGGACTAAAACTCAGACTACATGGATTAAAGCTGTTGCTCTGCTATATGCTTTCTGTGTGACTTTTGTGATATTCTGCGCTATACTGGTTCTTATGCTATGCTCATCCCTCTAACATCCAGGCACCTTCCAGCTCATCCATGCCTGCACATTTGTGTTAGCAAAAGGGAAAGGTTAAAGGAACAGATCTTGCACCCACACAGGAAGATGTTGTCTATGATCACAGTCAGTCATTCCTAGAAAATTAAATTGTTCTGGAGAAGTTTTCAATCCCTCAGTTGTAAAAAGTGTTAATTAGCCTCCTTTCTCTTCTCAACTGAGCCAGTCATACTTATTACAAGGTCTATAAAAGGATATAGCATTGTCTACTTAGTCTTACACCACTTTGCTCCCTGCAGCTGTGAGGAATGCAAATTTATGACACCCCAGCCAGCACAAGAACAGCAGAGCTTCATATACATGCAAAGTACTTCTGTAAAAATAACATGTCTAAGCAGGCTGAAATACCTAAATATTAGGTAGCGGGCTTTGTGGATCTTGGGATCCAAAGAAGTTTCTATAACTCCTGAAGGATCTTTCCATAAGTTATCTGGGGTGAGAACTGTGCCTTTAGGAAGTAGCTGCTACAATAAGCCCCATATCTCAGTTGCAGCAAAGCAGTACTGTAAGGTAATGCCGTAAAGCTTTAAGCTTTTGTTAAAGTATCATCATGGTCTAGGTGGAAATGGACACTATTTTCTTTCCTGCTACACTTTAGATATGTGTCCTTTTTACATGCTGAGCTTGCAGGGGAAAATAAGTGTAATGAAAAACATCAGTTATGCAGATACTTACATGCTCTCTGCAAGATTCTCTGTCACCTGATCTCTGACCAGTAGCTTATTCAGCAAACTAGCTTTCTCTGTTCCAAGGCTCAGAGAGTATGACTTACTGCTTTTCAGAAGAAAACATCTTTAGAAATAATTATATTACTAAATGTTATCCTGTACATACCTTATTCCCAACAGTTTGCTCTGGAAAATGTTGATACGCCTGGTTGGGAATTGAAAGCTAGAATCTTTCTGTCAAAGATCAGTGTTCAGACCTGATTTAAATTCATGAATAATTCTGGTATAATAAACACTGGGAAACAGAAATACTATGGCTCAAGACATGAACATAACTAACTCTGCCTCAGAAAGCGCTGTGATAGACCATGATTTGAATTCTTTCCCAGCCCTACGCACAGTTTTATCTTGCTTACTACTTTTTCATAAATAAAAATATTTACCTTAAAACACATTGTAGCCATGGTAAAACTGCTCCCATAGCTTACATTACAGAATTAACAGCTGCCTATTGGGCTTTCTCTGCAGAAAAATAGCAACTATCGTCTCACTGTATGCAATGCAGTTACCCCAAACCTGTACCCATTTAAAATACAACAAAATTATTTTGTACCTCTTCCAGCAAACACTGCAGTAAAATGAATACCTATAATTCTATAATCAACTTTTTCCCCTTCCTTTCCAGCCTTCTCTTTATATATTGCCCACCTGGGACTGATTCTTACCATTTGAGAAGCCTCAAGTAATTTTTCTTCCTTTCATCAACCCTTTCAAACTATAAATACCCAAAGCCACATGTGAAGTGGATCATGCCCAGCCTCCACCTCAATGCTTTTTCTACCCTGCTTCTCCCAACAATTTCTTACTACAATCCTTTACCCTATGAATTTGGCAGAAGGAGTTCAGGATGCAATATTTAACTGCTGGAACCAAAGTATTTTTAAAGTCTACACAGTACCGTTATTAATAGCAAAGCAAGGATACTCTAGCTCTAGCCAAAGTGCATAGCAAGCCCCAGCCTGGGTCTTTCCGTGCCATCCACTTGGCCTGTCAGTGACCCATAAGCAAAAGGCTCAGACCAACACGTAGCACTTAAAGCAAAGATGAAGCATTTCAAGAGAACTGAAAAAGATCGTGTCCAGCTGAAGATTTGAACTGATTTGAACCCTCAATGACTGCAGTTAATGCTCTCATCTTTCTAACTGTTCATGATTCTGCAAATACTTGCCTCAGAAGTGCTCTACTTTCCTATCCCTGCAACCAGTGACTCTGTACTCTGTTCAATAATTTTATATCACCCCTAAGAAGATGGGGTATAAAGTTTCTCATGTTCTCTGAAGAAAGCATTTCTTATGTCACTAAGGCACTTTTCCAACAAATTGCATTTTTCTGAACTTCATGCAGGTTTCTGCTTTGCACACAGCTTCAGGCTGGAACATCTCATCCCACAGTAGAGCTTATGGGGAGACAAGATGAGCCTGTCACGCCCCATTTCTGCAGGAGGCAGGGCTTGTCCCTCTTCTCATAGAAGAATCACTGAGTCTGTCTTCAAAACCAGGAAATAGCAGATCACTGGCCATATACTTCCATAACAGAAGGCCCTGACCTTACCACCTCCAGTTCCACCCCTCACAATCCAGTTTCACTTCCTTGCATGAGAACTACTCCTGGGAACTTTTTCCTCAGTAACCCTACAAACGCTGAGCAGACAGGGTGTCCTTGCTGCCCTCATCACCTCAAGACCTATCCTCAGCACATACCTGTTTTCCCCACCAACAACTCCATGTTGCTTCTGCCACACACACACACGCCAGCTCCTCCTCCATATAGACTTAAATGACATTAACCTGAGCTCTGACAAGCAGCCCAGGGTAACAGAGCTTGATTTGGTTTACAGCCACAGCAGCACACTATTGCTTTTCTTTTAAATAATTTAAAATTAACTTCTGCACTTACCAAAAATTGTCTCAAAAAATGTTGAGATTTAAGAAACTGGAATCTGAAGCTAAGAATACCTAAAGTAGAACTGATTTTTATTAATATATAATTAATGCATGCTCGCCTGCAAAGTGAATGTGATTATACGTGCAGTTGCAGTAAGACAGATGCCGCATTAACATAGCTCTGACTGGTGTTGAGCACAAATGGGAACCTGAGCTCCCTTTGTACAAATGGCTTCTTTTGTTAACCTGTCTACCCACTAACACAGATGGCCAAAGCACGTTCTGGAACTATGCTGTCCATTAGATTCTTAACATTATCCAAAAGCAGTCTGCAACTGGCAGCTGTTTATTTGATTGAGCAGCACAAGCACTTAGCTTAGCAAGTTGCTTACATGGGATATGTGCCATAGAAGATATTCCCTCTTTGCTGCTATTTATAGATATTTATCTCCACGTAAATAGTAACAATTTTACTTTAGAAGTGTTATCTGAGGAAAGGACAAGTAAATTCAAGATTTGTATACAGATCCACTTCCAGGAGCCTTAACACAATATTAGACTCCTTACAGAACTTCATGCTGATCAATAATGATTCTGTCTTGGTTGGATTAAGACAAAGAAACCCCACCAACTCACCCAATAGCCTCTGGAGGGCTGCCTCCATACCACAGAACACATTAAAGCAGAAAGGTAAGTCTGTTGCTGCAGAAGTACACAAAAATAAAGGGAGATAGGTTCTGTATATTGCCTAGATAGAGAGGAAAAAATGGCCCCAAATCTGCTCCAAATTATCCTTACAGGGCATTTGCTTTGGGGCAGAGAAATAAAGGAGGTGTCTCAATCTGCATTTAAGAAGTTCTATTCGCAAGTTTTAGGAAGGGTTTTAAATCTACTCTTTTCACTGGAGATATCAGTGTCTCATTTTGCAAGAATCATTTAACTTGCTTTTGACCTATATACACTCAAACTAGTAAGCAAGAACAAGGCTGCCTAGGTAATGAGTACCTGGTTCTACCAGGTCATAGTAGGTATCTTGACCATATCCAGTCTCATTTGGACTGGTCTTAAGAACAGCAGCAGCAACAGCAGCAGCATGAAAAATTCAAAGTTCCTTATGAAGTTCACCTTTTAATCAAAGGACTGCAAAAAACTTTCCATAGCTGATGTACATACATATAAAATTCCATAGCCAGCCTTTAACAGGGCTTTGCACAAATATTCAAGCAGTCTGGATTAATCAGACTGGACAACACATAAGAAATTCAGTAACAGTGGTCTTGCAGGTATAACAGTAGGCATGTCTACAGCCTACAGAAGGGAAGAAGCACAGCCCTTCTTCTCATGGCCACACCAGCCAGAAGAGTCAAAACTACAATCAGAAAGCAGTTATAACTGCACAGTTGTGACACAGCAGGTATGGAGCCCCACTCCCTATCAGGAATTAGTAGCCTATGCTTGACTGCCAGCTACACCAGCTATATAGCTTCTTAACTGGAGTTGTGCCCAGCTCTGTAGGATGCATGCTTGATCTCTGTCGTCTTGCTCCTGTATGCTGCTTATACATCTTACACAGCAAGGAACCAGATTCATACAACTCCTTACTTACATTCCCTCTTATCTACAGGAGAACTAGTTCAGCTCCCCAACACCATTAAATCAGAGCAAATGCTGGGAAAGAGAGAAAGCATCCAACAGTCCCACACACATCACTTCGTAACAGCATCAGGGAACTTATCCTCAAGTTCACCCTCCAGAAATTACCAACATTAGGAAGTCATTCATTTTCAAGACCATCCTAAAGTAACATGGCAACCTAAATAAGAGCACTGAGCAGCCCATGTCTTTACATGACTATAATTAGAACAATCCAGACATTCCTCACCCCTACTTTTGTACTATATCCGGCCTCTGACTGATACAATGAAGAATGGAAAGCAGAAACTTTTGCTTGAAAGCAAAAGGTTTATTAGAAAGCAAATACTACGTTATCTGAGGAGACCTCTCTCTGCCCACTGAAATTTTCAATGACAGATATTTTAGCAGAGTCCTGACCTGAGCTTAAACACAGCCCCAGACTATGGGTGGAGTGTGGGTGGAGGCCCCAGGTGAAGCCAGTCAGGGCCATTAGGGCCTATTAGTGCCTGCAGGCCCCTGATACACAGCAACACAGGATATGGGCAAATACTCTTGAGTGATCCAAGGACAGAATTTCTCTAAGTAAGAACTGGGTGAAAAGTAGAGCTAGGTCTTTCATATTGACATGCAAGAGAGACTTCTGCTGGCAGAGCAGGTGTTTGCAGTCTCCTGGTAGACACTCATTACTTCTGCATCTAGACATGCTGTATCATGAGCAAGATTAATTTGTGAATAACATGATGGCTTGGAAAAATCTATTAGCTTATAAATACTGTTTGAGATCAGCAGCTCCCTGTATGGAAGACTGCAAACATGTTTTCAAATATGGGGCTTGCTTGCCTTCTTTTTAACTTCTGTGCTAGGCAGACAGTCCAAATGCAGTGGCATGGGGTGACAGAAGGACAGTCAAATCTGTATGACTTAACGAGAGAGAGGGTCCTTAGATGAAGAGCTGCTACCATTGAAGGCAAAACAGCTTCTCGTGTCTGAACTCCTGCAAGCCAGAGCACATATGCCAGAAGTCACACCTGAATGTGAGACTTTCGTAATCACCAGAACTTCCAGTTGGTGAATCCAGCGTGGTGAGCCGAAGTGCCTAGTAGGATAGTATATGGACACTAAGAAGAAAATCTGTTCACAGAATCTAAGATCAGTGACAAACTGTGTCTTTCTATAGCAAAAAAAAAAAAAAAAAAAAAAAGCCCACATAAAAGACAAATCAGTATAATAAAAAGCAATTCTATTTCTTCACATACTTGGTATTATATATCCAGATCACACAAACATCCAGGAGCTTAATGCAGAAATCTTCTTTATTGAACCTGAATAACTTACGAGTAAAAGTGATATGGGATGAGAAACAAGTGGGAGTTTTGCAGATTCGTTAAAAATAGACAGTTGTAGGAAACTTTCAACACTTGCTGTGCTAAGTAGCAGACAGTTCAGACACTTCAGTGTCTGCCTTCAGCTTTCTTTCAGTGTCACAGCTTGTTATTTATAAGTCACTTATAATAAAACTACCTGAAACTAATGTCTAAATTCTGCAACGTATTAAACTAGACAGAGGATAACAGTCAAAAAGTAAGAAGCACATAAAAGAATGCTTACTTTCTCTGGGAAATAGGATTTTAATTCTGTAAGTTTAAATCCTAAACAATAGTGCATGCCCCATCAGCCAGAACAAGGTGGTGAAATGAGATTAACTACACAGTAAAAATGAAAAGGGTTCCCACTTTTTTCTGGATGATCCATTTTGCCTATTTTATAATTTAATATACAGTCTGAACTGGCATTGTTGCCAAAAGAAACAGCCCAGACTTCCCCACAGAACAAGCACCAAAAATTTTTCTTGCTATGCTACATCTCCTACTGCGTGCAGGCATAACCACTTGCATAGTCACACAGCTAAGCCATATCAGGGAAGAGCTACAGTGTGAAACCAACCATTTCATCATTATTTTTTGTTAGATTAGCTAACACAGCCAAATCCCTGATCCTGTTTCCTCATGTGGTCACGACAATGCTTATGCTGGCACAGGCAGGAGCAGCACAAATACAGAACCGAGAGGTTGAGAAAGGACCACATCTTGCAATTGCAGCACCAGCTAATGCTGTCTTTAAGTGTGTGTAAAAGTTCAGCAGTCACAGGTCTTCCTTCTGAGCTTTTGAGCTTTTACACCACTCTAGCCAGTGAAGGAAGCCAAAATCACATCCCTACACTGCACTGGGCAATAGACACTCCTGTCCCTAGTGACAGAATGTATTGTGTCACTTATCAACAAGCAGCAAGGTGAGATCCTACTCTGACACTGCTGTTACTTTAATCTACATCTTAGATGGGAGACCTAACTGATTAGGACTGCCCCATCTGGATAATTATTTTTGATCTGTGCTGACCCTCCTTCATAATGAGCCAGATGATTAAAAAGAATGGTTTCTAATTCCACTCATAGAACTCTACAAATATACAGATCAAAATGTATGCAAAATGCTTGTTTATGAGAAAAAAATATCTTTTACTATGAACATACTTTATTTTGAACATAAGGTGACACTGGAAATTTGAAAAGCATGGGTTGTTTGAGAATTCAGCTCCTTGGAAACTCTGAGCCAGTCATACAGAGGCATATAAATACTGAAAACAAAACTAACACTAAAACCAAAACTATACCCGAGACTATGTTGGTTAACAGCAGCTCTTTTTTTTCTTCTAGACATCTGTGCCTCCAGACCATGCTGGTTTAGATGCATGTAAACTACTGATTCAGAAGCCCTCAGGAAATTTGTAGAAGAGGAAATGTTCTGGCATTCACGGGATGGTGTCTTCTCTGCCGGCAAGAAAAACTGGTGCTGCAAAGATGAGAATGCTAAGCATTTCTTCTAAGTCCCAGCTTCTTGCTCTGTCTGCTAGGAACACTGCAGGAATAAAGGAAAGTGTCAATAGCACCACTGCATTGCAAGTGTAACTAAGAAGCTGAAATATCATTATTTTCATCAAAATGGTCTCACAACATATTTTCAGATCTGGCATGAGATTCATTCCCAAAAACTTTCAGGATTGACAAAAACATTTCCCATGAAGGTCTGAAATGAACACATATCAGTGTATAAGCTGTTGAAGCTTTTTTCGTTTTCTCAGCATTGCAAAATCACTACTGGTTTTCCTGCTGTTCAGTAAGCTGTTTAAATATTTAGAGAATTTGAAATCTACTAGGATTGGAATCAAATTCTGAGTTTGTGTATGGACAGGACGCTCTGCAATTGCAACATTCACTCCAGATTTTGACTTTCAATTTAACAGCAATTGTTTTCTTCTTTATTGGGTTGTCAAGCCTTCCTTGTGATGGATACAATGACAAAATTCAATGTTGTTAGCCAGTACAGATCTGAGCTGAAAGCAATGTGAACTCTGCAAGTTATATAAAGATAGCTTTGTTTAGGTTAAGAAAAAGCCTGCTTGTCTAAATAAAAAGAGTGCACTTACAGTGTGAATGTCAGAGCCAATAAGCTGTTTATTAGTGTCAATAGTTCATTTGAGAAAAATAACAAAATGGGCTGAGTTAAAATAATCAACTGTCAGAATAGTTGGATAGAATTGAAATACTGCTTTTAAAAAACTGATGAAGTAAAAATTATAAATTTTGTTACCGTTCAGTCGTCTTTGCTGAAAGAAAAGAGTTTTTTTTTTTTTTTTTTTTTTTTTTAAATAAACACGTACCAAAAAACCAAGAGGCAAAGCAAACTGAAAGCTTATTACAGAAGCACGGAATGGGAATACCTCGGGCTTCGGCGCCATCTAGGGATAACAGCTCCTACGGACGCTGATGTTCAGTACCAAAGGTGAGCACGGCAGTCCAGTCCTTGTCATGGTTTGCACAAATGCCTTCTCTTGCATTTGCAGTCCTGGAAGCTCCTTTCAAAGCCATTCTCTCAACCGAAAAAAAAAAAAAAAAAAAAAAAAGCAGCTATGTCTTACATGTATTTTACCCAACTGCAGTGAAAGCTTCTCCTCCTTGCAGCTTAAGATCACTTTTAATTTCAAAAGCACTATTTGTGGTATTGAGAGTACCAAAGTGGGTTCCTAGGACCTACATGGCAGTCCTGGGGTTGCACCTCCTCACAGCATAGAATCATAGAATCATAGAATCGTTTAGGTTGGAAAAGACCTTTAAGATCATCCAGTCCAACCATCAACCTACACTACCAAGTCCACACTAAACCAATCATGTGAGGGTTCAGCCTGAATGGAGGCCACTGCTCAGTCAACTTCCAGCTAACAAGCTGTATGCAACTTCGGATACACTGCATAATTACAGAGCCATATATAAGCATTACCAGGTGCTGTTTCATAGTAAAGAGATTAAATAACATCAAATACTGCCCAGTAGCTACCTTCAGCACTGTGCAAGAGGCAGTATTAGCCCACTCACAAACACTGACTCAAAAGGGTTTGAAACAAAAGATTTCTTTCAAGGAAAGGAGAAACCACACCAAAAAAAAGCAATCTAGTAAGTCCAATAGTAGGCAAAACTATCATCCTTTAGGGCATACTTTACCAACAGTCCTGAATTCAGCCTTTTTTTCCATCCTTCTGAGTAGCTGGGCGCTTGTCTCACCACTGATGGCCACTGCTTGGTACTGCCATCTGCACACTGCTGATCATGTCACAGCACCTTCAGCCTTGCTTCGGCTCTTTGGAGGGAAACTGGGGCATATAGGACCCAAGACATGGAAAGGAATCATCCCTAGTTGGATTCACTTTTGTCTTTTTTTCTTCCTTTCTCAGCTTTTATCACTTTGTTCAGGGAGTCTTTTGTTCACCTCTTTTGACTACCACATTGATAAAAATAATCTGAGCCTGATTACCTCTCTTTATATTTAGACCTAAATAGCAGGCTTTTACTCACCATAAAAACAACATTTAGCCTTGTTTTAATTTTCCTTTTTAAGAAAACCCAAAATGTTCGAAGCAATTCCACCGGGTGAGGTCTGGCTGTGGAGCTGGCAGGTTCCCACAGCACACCACGGCACAGCCCAATTCTGCACTGGTGCAGGGGAGAAGGGAGTGTCAGGGATCATGTGAGAGCTAGAGCAGAAGCTGTTATAGCAAAAGGGAGCTGCACTGGTGGAAGAGGCTCTTGAGGGGAACTGGAGCCCTACAGAGCCAAGGTCTTGGCAACTGCCCCCTCAGCAGCAGTCCCGGCTGGAGCTGGTGGGAGGAAACCTGTGCTTTTTGACAGCACAGGTGGAAAGGGTCTGAGCAGTCACCCCAGCCTAAATGGTATATTTCTAACTTTCTTCATCTTTGCCTTAAATAACTCCAATATCTCTTTCAAACTTGCATATTCAATCACAAAACCTGTGTGTTCGCTGGTAGAGTTCTGTACCTGGAAGATGCTGTACTAAAATGGAATATCATATCCAAAACTGAACATCGTTTCCAGTTGTCCTTTTGGCCCACAGTTTCCTTCTGAGTCACAGCACAGCTGGCATTGTTTGGCAGTTTATGAACTGAGCTGTTGAATTGCACTGAACAGTCCAAATACTGGGCAGGAGAGTTCTTCAATCTGCAATACCTATTTTTCAAGGTTGCAGCTGCTTTTCTTGTTAGCAGAGCATTTCACAGGTCATGAGAACAACTGATTGCTCTCACCCAAAGTCACTAAGTTTGTCTCCTTTTTCCTTCCCTCATCTCCAGCTTCCCTTTCCCAGACTAAGCAAAACATCTTTTTCAGTCTTTCCTCAGCAGATATCCTTTCTAAGGTCTACTAGGTGTTTTCCTCTGCATTTGTTTGCAGTGTCTCCAGACAAACTAGATACATTATGCCACTTCTGCCCCTAACAGAATGGAACAAAATATGTACCTGAAAAAACAGTATTCTTGCTAGAATATCTCTGCTTGCAAAAACAGTATTCTTGCTAGAATATCTCTGCTTGCCTTTTTTTTTTTTTTTTTACAGTACCTTAATAGGTATTTAATTCTCTTCTGAATAGAGTTCAGCTGCACTCTAGTGGCTGTATCCTAGGATTTCAGGCATTGCAGAATTGCCTAAACTCCACATTACCACTTACTCAAAGTAACACAATTCACTAGCAATGGAAAATATGCTTCTTCAAGTATGCACATTTTTTTTCCATCCAGGAAAATCTTTGCTGAGGGTTGAGTTCAGAAAGAATACACAGAAATTTTTGGGTTTGTTTTGTGAAATTGGATTTGAAGCCAGTGTCTTAGACACAGTTTTATTCAAACCATATATTTCAGATGCAGATAGGTTGGTTAGCATCTACCTCGACTGCTAGTACCATTGAAGTGCCATATATCTAACCCAAGTATCAAATTTGTACAGTGTCAGCAATTCAGTGTCCATCCCTGGTCTTGAAAATAGCAGGCGTTAGTGTTTGGTGTCGGCCTGTGACTCCGCCACTAGGTGGTGAGGAAGACTCGTAGTTCCATTCCTACAAAAGAGCTTTTTTAAGTTGGCAAAGACTCAAATTTTGGATCTTGTATTAATGCACAGACATTGCAAAGTCAAGATTAACACTTGAATACAAGAATTAAGGAAATAATGGATAAGGATGTTTGAGGAATAGAAAATGTGGCTCAGTGATTATTAAAGACAGCAAGGAATATATAACAATACTGTGGTGATTTTTAAAGGGTATAAAAATGAGAGCATTTTTCCATGTGTTATAGATAGTTATACAGCTTGGGAATAAGCATGCAATGTTAAAAGAGGAAATATGGGCTGGCAATGGTAAATATTTCCAGGCTAAAAGGAAGAAAGTAGCCAAGTCTTTTAAAAACAAAATTGGGCAGGGCAAAAGAAAAACATGTCCTGAAGATCCACTTTGCTTAGGGACTGAGATGAACATGACTAAATTCTTATGAAGTTTGAACTTTTTTTGCTTCGCTCTAGGAAAATTGACACGTAAACTGAGTTATTCTAGAAAAATAAGCTGTTTTGAAAGCTGTTCAAAGTAAGCCTTTGACTCCACTTAAAATAGGGTGCTGTGAGACGAAACACCACCAGAAAGAGGTGAGAGAAAAGGGAAAATATTGAGGCTCTTTGAAGGCAGCAGAATGTGGGCAGTGTGAATTTCCTCCTGCCGTGCCTGAAATGGCCCTCACATTTTCAAAGATCAGTCACCAGACCATCGCTACATCTGAAAGAACTGTACCATTGGTAGCTGTTATTTGAAGAGACACTTTTTTTTATGTGAAGGCTGTATCACTGCAGGCATCAACTATAAAAGACCTAATTCTTTAAAAAGAGGAAAAAAAAGGTCATAACGGAAAAGGTATGCACGTGATAATAGTTGTAATGTCAAAGTTTCTCAGCATTTGAAAATCTAAGAGCTTAAAATCCATTTCATGGAAGCTTGCCAACTGAAGTACATAACAAGTTATATTATGGAACAGATGTATCTTATGCTGCCTACTTATTGTGTCTTCATTTCTTGCAATATAAGATTGAACTACTAAGATTCAAAGCATGTGATCATTCCCAGCAGACAGTTAGGATTGTCACCTCTGAAATGTATTTAGTTATCAACCAAATTTCTGCATGTGGCCTGTCAAACTTGACATTCTTCCCCAGGAACGATCTGTGGCCCTGTTGGCTGCAGTTCATGTAACCCTAATGCTCTCCCTGCAGTCATCCTGTCTTCCTCCATAAAAATCAGATTTGGTTGCTTTGCAGACATCCTCCCTTACACTCCTACCCAAATCTGACTAGAGATTCTTGCATATGGGCTTGCACAACTGTGGATATTCAACTTTTTCTCTCGATTTCCTTTCTTGGTGACCATCAGTGCCTCTCTGAGCAGAGGACATTGGAGGCAACAGGAGCACCTGGGAGAAAGTGTTAATACTGGAGGTAACAACAGTGACTCTGAAGGGAGAAAGAGATATGATAAACAAGTGGGAAAATATGAGAAGAGTGAACAGAAGAGCAATTCTAAAAGTGAGGAAATAATGTGGGGTCTTTTTTCCAAGATCAAGATTTTCCTTTTGTGGCATATGGGATTTGCCACATTGCATTTCTGGACCACAAAGACAGATGTCTAAAAGCATCTTTCCAAACAACTCTCTGCAGTCTGGTTGGGATTGGGGGTCATGACTCATGTATGGTTATTTGCGAGTTCAACATTTTCCATTGATACGTTCAAATACATACATGGTTTGGAAATGCAATTTAAGATCGTTACAATAATCTAGCAGTGTGTCTGAAAATTCAAATGTAGAAAATACAAAGTAATGTTTCCTCAGCAAGCCTTACTTGGCCACCACATCCTATGTGTTTATCACATTACAAAAGAAGTTCTAGACAAAGATAAAACTAAGTACATGTGCAGCTGAGTTTTGCAAAATGCATGAAATATGCATGTAGCTATAATCATAGAATCATAGAATCATAGAATCATCTAGGTTGGAAAAGACCTTTAAGATCATCCAGTCCAACCATTAACCTACACTACCAAGCCCACTCTAGACTAATCAAGGGTAGACCAGACTAAACCATATCCCGAAGTGCCACATCTACCCGTTTTTTAAACGCCTCCAGGGATGGTGACTCCACCACCTCTCTGGGCAGCCTGTTCCAATGCCTGACCACCCTTTCCGTAAAGAAATTTTTCCTAATTTCCAGTCTAAACCTCCCCTGGCGCAGCTTAAGCCCATTTCCTCTTGTCCTATCGCTAGCTACTTGGGAGAAGAGACCAACACCCACCTCACTACAACCTCCTTTCAGGTAGTTGTAGAGAGCGATAAGGTCTCCCCTCAGCCTCCTCTTTTCCAGGCTAAACAACCCCAGTTCCCTCAGCCGCTCCTCATAAGGCCTGTGCTCCAGACCCTTCACCAGCTTCGTTGCCCGCCTCTGAACACGCTCCAGCACCTCAATGTCTTTCTTGTAGTGAGGGGCCCAAAACTGGACACAGTATTCCAGGTGCGGCCTCACCAGCGCCGAGTACAGGGGGACAATCACCTCCCTGCTCCTGCTGGCCACAGCATTCCTGATACAAGCCAGGATGCTGTTGGCCTTCTTGGCCACCTGGGCACACTGCTGGCTCATGTTCAGCCGGCTGTCAACCAACACCCCCAGGTCCTTTTCGGCCAGGCAGCTTTCCAGCCACTCCTCCCCAAGCCTGTAGCGTTGCATGGGGTTGTTGTGACCGAAGTGCAGGACCCGGCACTTGGCCTTGTTGAACCTCATACAGTTGGCCACGGCCCATCGATCCAGTCTGTCCAGGTCCCTCTGCAGGGCCATCCTACCCTCGAGCAGATCGACACTCCCACCCAATTTGGTGTCGTCTGCAAACTTACTGAGGGTGCACTCGATCCCCTCATCCAGATCATTGATAAAGATATTGAACAAGACTGGCCCTAAAACAGAGCCCTGGGGAACACCGCTCGTGACCGGCCGCCAACTGGACTTAACACCATTTATCACTACTCTCTGGGCTCTCGGCCACCCAATAATAATAATGTACTCACAGTGACATAGACAGGATCCAAGCAAATAATAATGATTAGATAAATGTGTTAGAATTTCTGTGTTAGTTGCTCTCTAGACTAGAAGATTGACTTCAAAGGTGACAGCTTTTCTCCTATCCCAGCATCAGAATAAATGACACTATGATTCTTCTATAATGTCATCAGAATAAATTTTGACCAGACTAATTAGTTTTATATAAGTACAAATAAGGAACAACACAATTGAAACTAGAGCTGCTATGCTGGATTTGGGATAGAAATTAGATTAGAAGGTAATTAAATACTTAATAGAACGAACAATTAGATATAACAGCACAGGCTTCTTCCTGTCTCTGTACTGTAAGAAACTTGTGTGATCGGGTGTCTGAGATGTATGCTGTGTAATCTCCCCTTTACCACTGCTGCTAATGCACCATCAAAACAACTTCTCCTTTGGGGATTCTTTGTCACAAGTTAATTTAGTCCTATTTTGTCTCCAGACCTAGATTTACAATGAAGAGGCGATGATATTTCTGTGATAGTCAGTACATGCCTCAGATGATTCATACAGATCGTTTCAAATAAGAGGCCATAAAACACATCTATATCATGTATTTGGTAAGTGCTACACTGTTTAGAACAGCTGTTACAGCAGTGTAGCATTCCAATTTTAAATACCATGCTGCCATCATTTACCAACATTTATCCAGAAAAAGTAACTTTAAATCAGACTGAATTTCAAAAGGAAAACTCTTACATACAATACTATAGAGACTTGTAGATGCAATCTCAAATACATGCACTCATATGCAATGCACTCGCAAATTACAGACCCAAGGTTAGAAGGTCTTCAATGACTAGAAATAGTGAGTGATGCATTTCATCAGAAAGAATAGAAACTTTCCTTTACTTCAGAACTATGCATCTATTCTTACTAATATAGGAGGCTCACAAAATACCACCTTTTGTGCAGTCTACTGCAACAGATGTGAACTATGACCCCAAGCATTCGCACCAGCACAACTTTGGGAGGAAGCTCCCCATCAAGAAAAGGGAGAATGGACATGCTGGCTATTTCTAAAAAACAGGCACATTTGGAGTTACTAAATGTGGTCTCACCAAAGGGACCTACTGATAGGATGCTTCCTGAATTAGCTATACATGACATGCAGTCTGTCATGTCCCAGTGTTAATATTACGGTTCTGTGGATTCTTTTTCAAACACAAAAATCCTCATTAGAGGTAGCTGAAAAAATGAAACAATGACAATGTAATAATTTTTCATCTAAGCATGTTCGTTTTTTACTTTCACTTAGAAATTCCTTATTTGAAGGAATGCTGACTGTATTTCCATCCCTAATTCATGCATACATCCTTAGGTACAACTCCAACAACAACCTTTTGTTGTTGTGCACATCAAAGAAAGATAAGGTGACACTTCAGGTAGTGAGGTAAGTTCAAGATGTTTCTCTTAAATGGATGTTTTCTTCTTTGGAGGGGGGTTTGCCTGGGCTAGACTTGCACAGAAGCGGTAACCAATGTCTATGCAGATAATATACCAATATTTTTATACTGTACGGAGTATGTAATTCTGTAAATATTTATGTATGCAATTACAAGCAAATAGGGTCCATAGGAGCTTACTTATACGTAGCAGGCAGAACATTTTCAACACTTTGCTGTGCTTCCTTGTTTACTTATTTATATTCAGACAAAGGAAGTGGTAAGGCTGACTAGCTGACAACTTTTCTGAGAAGAGACCATTTTGTGTTAGAGGAAGCAGTGTCTCTCTTGGATGTCCTAACGACATAGTTCTAAATTTAAAAAAGGCAAGACTTAAACAGACGAAGCAGGGCATTAGGCAAGGAATTACTGGACACGCTGCAGGTGGTCACACACAGGGAATATATGGCTGTTTCATCGATAGTACTGCTATGAACATTCTCTAACTGCCTAGAAGGGAAAACTTACAATGGATATGCGAAATATTCCCTACCGTTCAGATGTGGTTACATGGAACCCAGATGACTTAGCAGAATATTTTAGGACGGTAAGTTTACCGGTGTTTCATTTTTGTATGATGGAGGAGCAAACTACTGTAACATTGTTTGTGCTAAATTTACATATTTTTATAATGAGCAAAGCTTGCTGCAAAACTAAAAGCAAAACCATTGACAATTAAGAAGCTGAGCTAAACTGGCCAGTGAAAGCTATAAATGAATCTTGAAAGTGTGTTTTAAATTGGGTATAAGAGAAACACATGGCTTTTCAGAGAAAATATACACTTTACTACAACAATTGTCAATATAACATATATTAACAGCTACAGAAGGCATTAATGTGTGAGGATTGCAAGCTTCCTTGGGCTTCATCAATGATTTTCAGAAGAGGTTTTTTTTTTCAAATTGCTCGGTGTTCACAAATGAGCCTCTGAATGTCTTTCCTAATCACATCCATGAGAATGCAGCCAGAAACTTAACAGTTGTGGATACATGGACTCCTAACATTTTTAGGCTCAGCTGGAAAAACCTTTTGCCTTTTGTTTTGACTTCCCCGTTCTAAAACTTCTTGGGCAAAACTCATGGCTCAAGATTGCTAGTTATTCCTTTCCTGTCACTGTTACTTTTTCTGATATTACTTTGTGTGACTAGCTGGGTTTTTTTGTTACTTTTGACATCTTTTTCCCTTGTGACAATCTATAAATTTCATTTTACAATGCAGAGGAGTTTCCACACTGAAGAAATACTTTGAAAGGCAATACAGGAATTCACTGCCAATATGTATCATCTGCACAGCAATGCTGACACCTTTGTAATTGCCCAGGAATGTGTAACTGAGCCAATTTTACTGAAATTTCATTTCTGTGTGTTCTTTGTAAATTGCTCATTTTTCAGTTCACATCAGAGATGGTGCCTGCTCCATCTCCCTTGCAGCTGACTACATTCCTCCCAAAGTGCAAAACTGTCAGTCTGGAATTTAACATTCAGATCAATCAGAAGATTTGGGAATATTTTCAAGTAATGCCAGCATAGCTGGTTAATTTTCAAGTGAGCTGTAAGATTAGACTTGTAAAACCTGGAACAGTTTGGGCTTCATTTTGAAATCATGTGAAATTTATTGTTTCAACAGCTCCTATAACTCTATAAGAGTTTTCTTTGGGGAGTTGAGGCAAATTTGATACTAGAATGCAAAGCTAGCTAATGAAGGCAAGCAGATCAAACACAATGTCTATGTCTACCAAATCCTGAGAGAAGTGCAACTGCCAACTACTTGCAAACCTCTAATTTTGGGGTGCAGGGGTTAGTAGCGCAGGAAAGTGAAACGAAGAATTGGAGATGGAACAGATGAGATCATTATCAACAGGCAACTTCAGACAAATACGAAAAACATTACAACATTGGTGCATGGTGGTTTGGATCACCATTTCCAAGAGACTAAGAAGGGAAATGGCTTCCTGAAAGAGTCGATAATGATATTCTTAACAGTGATAAAAGGATTAACTATAAGTTCTATCATAACTGAATGGGCCCAGTTACATTAATTTTTGAGTACCTCCCCTCTGCTGATCCAGATAGCCCCAAGGACAGAGATGATCTTGGCATTTCGCTTTTGGGGCAGTGAGTCAGGGAAAAAGCTGCTTAGAGTCATCTAAGAAATCTGTGTGAGATGGTAATGTCAGCCTAAGTCAGCCAGCTCTGGGCAACTGCCATGTGACCAGTTCTTCTCCCCAGATAAACTCATACAATTTCCCTCATATATCATTATAGGAATGCTTTATTTGCATCTGACAAATATGTTTTGCCTGCAGCCATACGTTCAAAGTCCAGGATTCAAGTCCAAGAGGGATAAGCAATTTTTTTTCCTCCTAAACTGAGATAATTGTGGGATGATTTTCGAAGGGCAATCACATTCAAATCTTCTCTCATCTGAAGTGATTGGTCATGATACAGGGCAGTGGTAAGGTTTTTGTCAATTCATTGTTAGCTTACACCTTCATATTAGCAAAATTCAGCCAGAATACACATCTGTAATTTATGCAACAATACTATGATGTATTACTGGCATGAATAAAGTCCTCAGTTTCTGTCAAATAAGAATTCTTCATACTTAACAGTAATAACATCTAATTCATTATTCTAGGTGTGTTAACTTAAAGCCTATGTTAATTTAAACCATGCATTCAAAATAGGGAAGGACCAATAAAGAATCAAACCTTCAAATAATTTCTAAAGACCTTACTTTTTTTAGAAAAAACAAAGATGTTCATATTTGTAATATCCCAAAGGTTATCTTTAATAGCTAAACAGTATTTTTCATCAATTACTTTAAGAATGACATTAGGTCTCAGTCACACTGATGTGTTCTACAAAGTACAGCAGTTGCTTACTGCTGTATACGGACTTGTGCTGGTAATGTAATGATAGCACTCACTGTATGAAAGAGATGTTACTTACAGGTTTAAGTCCTCAGTCTGCACAAAGGTCTTAATCTGTATCCTAACATATTTAGCAGAGTTAGGTCTGTTTCTGCATATGAGTAACTGAAGGTGGCTCCTAAAAATATTCTCTCAGCTGTTCAGATGTTTTCAGGATCTGTTCTCATAGAACACCAAGTTACAAGATTACTCCTTAAAATGAATAAATAGGCTAGAACTAACAAAGGGCATAGTGCTTTCTATAATATATTCTCTGCTTTAGGGGAATTATCCCAGCAGCACAGGATCATTTATCTGCATAACTATCACTAACTAAAGTTTCAGGCAGGACCAGAGCCATTCTTCTGTCTTGAAGGCTCCAAAAAGTCACTTTGTCTGCCTACTGTTTGGGTTCCTTCTGGTATGGACTTGATCAATTTGAAACAGAAAAAATGCATTCTAGCCAGATCAAAAATATAACCTGTGTTCTCACATTATGCTATTACTGTACAAATAAAAAAAACCCTTCGGACACCCACTGGAAATATTTAAAAGTCATGTCTTGCTAAATGTGGCTAGGTTTTTGGTTTGTTTGGTTGTTTTTTTTTTTTTTTTCCCTAAGTCCCACAAATTTTTTGCGTGGTAGGACCAGGAGCTTTCTTTTCTTATGTACATTATCAACTTCTAAAATGCATGTCCTTGTCGTAGATGCTACTGTAAAGTGTAATATTGTGGAAAAGCTTTCAAAAAATTGTAGAACATTTCCAGGATTAACAAGTGACATTTCCATCCAGAATAGGAAGATTTTCGATCACAGCAATGAATTCAGCGACTGGGATCAGGGCTTCAGTATTCCAAGATACTAAGGTTTTTGCTGTACTTCCTGTTTTCTGCAACTGTTCATCCCAGTCAGTACCACAACTATCCATTTTCCATATCCATTTCTTTGAGCCAGGCAACTGTGACGTGGTTTTTAAATGTGAGGAATTACATGTTCCTAAATGGATGAAAATCCTCAAGTCCCCTGAAGAATCTTTGTCTTAAAAATCCATGTTTATAGAACAAAATGAGCCATTTAGACAGGCTCTAGCATGCAAAAGGCTAACTTGAAGCATCTGCTCAAAGATAGCTGTATGTCTAACTGTCTTAATCCATTCTTATAATTAAGGGTGCAATAATCATCTTCTTTTCATTGACAGTTAAAATATAAGGACTGTGAGAAAGTCGTGAGAAAGCACAGCATAAATGGCCACAGGTTTTTGGTAAGTAGAGTTGTAAAATTCCTTCCTATAAAATTCCAATCAAGTGATTGTTTTGATTCCTCTTTACTTTGCATTGGCAGATGCAAAGTACTTAGCTTGCAGATGGTTGCTGAGGTATAAGTATGAGAATTAAATGCCTTTGCTAAAGTCAGCCAGACATCTTGCTTTAAGTATGGAATGCTGGGAACCCAAGCATGTTGTTTAATATGTGTATATTTTAGTATTTTTTAAACTGATGAGGAAGTTATAAAACCACAATCTTTCCTTGAATTCATCTCTTCCTTTATAGGAAGTGCTCATTCTCAAATGCTAACTACAGAAAACTCACATTTATTAATTGTCCTCTCCTACTAAAGAAGACACAGACCTGGTCAGAATGACTGGCCTTCTGTTGTAATCACTATTTCATGCTTCTATAGTTAAAATTATATTTCTTCTGCAGCAATACACAAAATCAATGAACTTTAAGAGCACCAAAACTAGTGAGCAAAGTCCAGGTGGGTTTAAATCAACATTGCTCCAGGCTTTACCAACAACTTGGCTTAACTTTAGAAAAGCTGGCAACTTCCATTGGCATAGCTGTTGCTTTTCAGGTCTTAAATACACATCCATGAAGATGTGTAAGGGCTTTTGTTATTACTTCATTTTACTTCTATTTTATTTTCTTTCCAAATATTAACTACTCTATTTTCCCCAAAAGAAGTCATTTTGATCATCTGTATAATTAGTCATAGTGGGGAAATCTATGCATACGTCTTCTAAAGCCTTCTTATTTTTTTATTTCCTTGTCCTAACGTATCAGGCTTCTTGACATTTTATTGAAATTCAACATAGACATTTTCAAACACCTTTTGTAGGAACAGGATATCGCACCTCCCTGTTATGGGGTGCAGTCAGAATTATTCAGATGTTTGTCATAGGGTTTATCCTACTAACCCCTAAGAGATTCTCTCTTGAGCACTAAGGATCTATGGCTGGAGTGGGAGTTCTGGCTCTGTAAGCATTATGAAATTCTGGAATTTTGTGAGGTACAAATAATGAGCAATAACTGTAATTCCAAAGTGATTTTTGTAATTTTTTATTATTTCCAGAGTGTTTCTCTAACTAGATAGCTCACACTGCAGCATTTCTTCAGAAGCATCCTAGTAGTTTCAAAGGATGCTTTTCTATTAAGTAAGCAAGCAGCTGCTCATGTCTGCTCAGACTTTTTAAAGCTTTTGTCAATTGTATAATGCAAAAAAGCTTCACCTGTTAAACAGAATAACAAAAGGAGACTTTAAGTGGAATATTCTAGAGTACAGTGCAATCTTGAGAAGAAATTCCTTCTCTGTATGAATGTTTTTTCTAAGAAATTTCTTATTACAATTTGTAAGTTATTGGAAACTACCAAATTACATTCGCACCGAAGAAACTATTAAGACTGAGTGTTTGCAGATTTTGTATCTATTGTCAGATCTACATGGTAAATCTGACTGTAAAAATATTGCTGTCTTATTCATCAGAATAACATCCTAGTTTCAGTCACATTTCTATATCTACTGGCTACCACAAGGGAAGTCCAGTTGAGATGTAGTAGGAATAAAACCAGAGGGATTCCATGTAACTTATTCCAATAAAATTATCTAATATTTAAAATGGCAACATGCTCCTTTTATGAGAGCTTAAACCCATAATATTTGTCAGGTTTATCACCAGAATAGAATTCCAGAGAGAAGCTTAAAAACTCTTTAGAAAAAACTACAATTCTTCAGTAAATCCTGCAGGACATTTCCATAAAGGAAGTACATCTTTTTGTGGTTTACTCCTGTGAGTACTCCAAGAGGCAAAATAGTGCTGAAAACACAGAGAGGATTTGTTCTGTTCTGAAAATCATTGACAGCATTGTGAACCAATGTGTAATTAGAAACTTCTTACTGTTGGCAGTAAGAAAGACAGACAGAACCAGACTATCATCCACGTTCCAAAGAGGGTTTGCAAAGCTTGTGATTAACTAGAGAAAACACTTTCTCAAAAGTTTTCATAATGCTCTGTTCTAAACTTGGAGTTGCGCATGATGGAAGAAGAGAGGGGCCAAGTCTCTCTGTGGGAGCATCCGTAAAGTTCTCAAGACTTAGTACATCTCAGCTCAGGTCAGGAGTAATCTGTAGTCTCATTGCTATGTTATGGCCCTCCATCTCAGTTTCTAGAAAGATTTTTGTTAGGTTCCTAAGGCTGCTCTGATGTTCAAGGAGTTTTCCAGCTACATCTTCACTGGAACGTGTGATTTTACATATACTGTGATGTTTCAGATAAGGTTCTTTGCACAAAACTCTCCTCTACTCCAGCAAATGGTGCTCTATTTTAAAATTTACAATTTTACCCTGAAACCTTGCAATCGTGCACAACTTTGCCTGATTTCATCATGCAGACCTGAAGGAATTAAATATATATAGCTCTTGAAGTCACTTAAATACCGTATTTTTTAGCTGTACTAAAAATATGTGAAGCAAAATAGCATAAAATCAGAATCTATGGTAGAAATTTGCCTTCCCTATCAGGAACAGCTCTTTACAAAGGGCATTTCATTGCACATTGCTTTAAAACTACAAGTGTTTAAAAAAGCATTTGAAATAATCTGTCCTTTTATGTTCACTGTGAGAAGCATAATTCCAAAATTGCCAGGAGGAATGCCACTGATGATTTCAAACAGACCAGCTCACAACCATAATCAGTAGCACAGGGTGTTGCCAGGATGTAGCTCTCTATTAATTATTTGACACTGTCCACTGAGATTAATCATAGTATCTCAGGACTTCTTTAATAATGAATACATAAGGGATATGTTTTTCTGTATGCTATGTGATGGCAATGTACAATGAAAAGCAATATCCAGAAAGCGAGAGAAAGAAAAGAGAAAAAAAATTAGAAGACTTAAAAATAGTTCTGGAATTTTTTGGTTTACTGTCTGTTCACCTGCTTTAGCTCAAGTATCTCTGACAATTTTCTGGGAGGAACCTGTTGCAGAAGAGGGTTTTATTTCCATTTTTTTTGAGAAGCAGAGCAGGGATGAATTTTAACCTTGCCTTTAACTCCATGTGACAATATAACACCAACAAGGAACTGGATTAGAACCCAAATCAGAAAAGTAAATGGCTTGACTTTAACTTGCACAGAAGCCCATTGGTTTGAAATTTATCCTGGAAGAGTGATTTGTTTGCTGGTAAACAAACGAATTTATCCAACTCTCATATGGTAAAAGCTGCTTTAAGATTTTACTTCTCCTTACAGATCTTTTTAACAAGCTACCATTAAAACATTCTAGCTACAGAAATACTTCTCTTTGAAGTTAGATGCGATTCTTTTGTTGAAGTCCTTGGTGTGTAAACAAATACACATGATATTTATTAATGTCCTAGCTAGTTTAATACAGCTGGCAGCAACGTAAAGTAAAAAACCAACATCCAGCAAACCAAAAAAAATAGGGAGAGGATTTTTCATTAAAATGGGTTCACTTCTCTTACAAGCCATGGGAGGGGCAGGCTGTTACCCTGCATTGCTTTTCTACGCACTTTATGTTCCTATCAGTTGAAACTTCATGACACACTTTGGAATATGCAAACTTCTGTAAGCCAGAAGGTATTCCATGGACAATTTTGTGATATATACCATGTGTTTCTTTTTCAGAACATGTCTGAAAATGATATTCAGAAATTTCCCAAACTCAGAGTGCCGTAAGTAAAGCCAAACCAATTTAACAGTAAAAATAATCTTAGCTGGTCTGCAGTGAAATCTCATAGGAAATATTGGGCAAATGATTTGCAAGTGATTAGTTAGAGACCTGTTTATTGCACTGTACTGTTGCGGGAGGATACCTCTGTTCGGATCAGATAAGCAAGGACTTGCACTTGAAAGCCTTGGACATCACATGTTTCTTAAGATCAGATCTATATTTTCACACAATAAATTTCCCAATAATAGGGATTGGTGGTGTATGTTAGTTAGGGGGCCCAGATACTATAAAAAAAGAGATGCCCAGATGTCTCAGTGGTTTTGAACTTACTGTCAATTAAAAGTGACATTTAACTGGTTACTGAGACTGAGGGACCAGAGTTACATCAGATTGTCTGTGAAAAATCTTACCATACTGTAAAACACATTGCTTATAATTCTCTGACAAATTGTCCCTCCTTAACAGTCCTTTGGCCTTGTGTTCTCCTTGTTTGAACTTCTAATTTTGAGAACTTTTAGTGATTTCTTTTCAAATCTGTGGTCAAAAGGGGTCAATGGAAGGTCTAATAAACACACATACGAGAGATATTAATGTTATAGGTGAATAGTTAAAATGAAATTAACAATGTGGAGTTGTTCCTATCTTGTCTAATCTATTGATATCTTAAAAATGTTTTGAAAATTCGATTTGCACAGTCCACTTACCTTGTTGCAGTGTAACAGAAAGTGAACAGCCTTTTCTAGTTAGGTCTTTTGGGTTTCTCAACAAGAAGAGAACTTGAAATCAAGAGATTTAAAAGAAGAGTGAAGCTTGGTGCACAACTTGAAGAACTGCATAAATAAGTAAATTAATAAATCTGAGCAAAATTTCTGGAACTAATGCCCTTGTTCTCAGCTTTCTCCACACTTACGAACATGGAAACAATTCACTAGAATATTGTGAATATACATGGAAAAAAGTTGGTGTGGTGTGGGGTCCTCCCTGTAATGCCATTGTTTAAAACAAGAATTTAGAGCTTTAATAGGGAAGTGAACTGGCTACCATTTAAAAACAGACAAACAAACAACAGAATAAAATTCATGGGTAGAAGAACCTGCCATTCTTTTTAACATTAGTTTTATTACTCAGAATTTAATTTTCAGAACCTCCATGCTCTCACCAAAATGGAAAGCGCTTGCTGCTGACTTCTACTAGAACACATTCACTCCTTACTTTTATATCATAATGCAAACCTCGCTTAGTAGGAAGAGTTTTTCTAGAAGCTCAAATACACATTAACATATTGCAGTTACAGTACCTGCTACACAACAGTGCTAAAATCTGAGCATATTCGGTAAAAATATTTAATATAAATAGCAAGTGTCACACAGCATCGACCAGTGGAATGAATAAAAAGTACATATGCAAGAGAGATTGTTCTCCGGTAACTTTAGCAGGGTTATGCTGACTTACATGTACCAAGACCAGAACCCAGCACTTGCAACTATACAAGGTTTGCAAACCACAGCCTACATCCATACAGACCTCCTGAGCTGGGTATGTGGTTTTGCTAAATATATGTGTTTAAGCAAATCTACTGATCAAGTCTTGCATATAACTGTGTCATTACTTGGGGGTGATTCTGTGACTTTTACAAGAATCTTTAAGTGTCTAAGTATGTAACAGTTGTCATTACAAAGTATGATAAGCCATTTCCTGAAACTAAATTTTATTTAGCTATTCTGTTGTTATTAACAGAATTATTATTATTTTGAAAGTTAATCTCTGCCAGGCATGTTACAGGTGCACATTTTCATGGATCTTCTTTTGGCTTATTTTTAAATACCGAAAAAGGTTTTAAACACTATTTTGAAAATTAAAATACTTCATACAGCTTTTAAAACTCTCCATTAAAAGGGCTGAACTCTTTATTGAAAACTTTGCTAAAAATTTACATACATAAGGACACCATATAAAAGTGGCTGATGCATCCAGACAGTCCTGCAAGTTTTATTCTGGCTACTGTTTTGCAGGCAAAAGGGTTAATGTACAATAAGTCTGCACAGGATTCACTGCACCTGCATATGCATAGGCCATGCATAGATTTCTTGAGGGATCATAACAAACTCCATAGTCCATTTACCTCAGTAGGGATTCCCATTCTTTTTTGCGGTCACCACCTAACTTTCTTGTGTGCCTGCCAGAGATACCGAGGTCTTGTACACAAGGTGATCTTTACTGGCATGGTTAAGGAAACCCATCCTGCATGTCTATTGGGGCATGATATCTTGTGGAGGATGGAAAATGAAGACTGAGTGAAGATCGACTTTGTCACAGAGTATTTGAGAGGATCGAACCCAAAAGTTGTCTTCATCTTTGAGTTATGTGTAAAGCTGTGCCAAACAGAGCATCAGACGACTGGAAACCCTCCTTTCCTTGCAGTACCTAGGCCTTTAAGTAAACCTGCAAATTTGAAACTATTCATCCATTTGGGCCTTCTCTGATAAATATAAGTAAATTTTTACTCTCATTCAGGATATTTACGTCGATGATGCTATCACTGTTTGGAACCCTGACACCTCTTGCACTTATGTTGCTATTAAAGCAATCTTAGGGAGAAGTTTAGAAAATTAACTTTGCTTAATGCTATATTTTGATTTAACATGGAAGCCTTTCTTTCATTCCCAATTACTTGCACAGTGGAATCAAAGGTCTAGCTCAGGCACAAGGTCCCAAAGCAAAAGGCAGAGTACAGCTCCACTTACCGCTTCACTTTCACCCTTTCCCTTAGACAAGAGGAAGGTGGAAAAAGCCACTTGGTCTTTGCCAGTTCTGTGTTGTAGTTGAACTGCTCTGGGTGGACATAGGGAAGAGGGAGTGAAGAGAGATTCTTGGACTGGTTTAAGGCTCCAGTTCAAAAGGCAGTACATGGACACATACGGAGCTTCAGGCACTCCTTCAAGCTTGTTGTGGTTTAGCCCCAGCCAGCAACTAAGCACCACGCAGCCGCTCGCTCACTCCCCCTACCCTGATGGGACGGGGGAGAGAATCGAAGGAGTAAGAGTGAGAAACACTCCTGGGTTGAGATAAGAACAGTTTAATAATTGAAATAAAGTAAAATCGTAATGCTAATAGTAACAGTATAATAATGATAATAATAATAATAATATACAAAGCAAGTGATGCACAATGCAATTGCTCACCACCCGCTGACCGATACCCAGACAGTTCCCGAACAGCAATCCCTGCTCCCCGGCCAACCCCCCCCCCCCCCAGTTTATATACTGAGCATGACATCATATGGTATGGAATAGCCCTTTGGGCAGTTTGGATCAACTGTCCTGGCTGTGCCCCCTCCCAGTTTCTTGTGTACCTGGCAGAGCATGGGAAGCTGAAAAGTCCTTGACTAGCATAAGCAGTACTCAGCAACAACTAAAAACATCAGCGTGTTATCAACATTCTTCTCCTACTAAATCCAAACCACAGCACTATGCCTGCTACTAGGAAGAAAATTAACTCTATCCCAGCCGAAACCAGGACAAAGCTAAATAGAAAATGCCACCATGTAGTATTTCTACTTGAATATATAAATTTATTTTTGAAGATAGAGAATATCAGCTTTAAAACACTTGGTGAAAATTTACTTTTAAGAGTACTAACCATATCTTAAGAATTTCCTCAGCACAAGAAGGACATGGACCTGTTGGAGTGGGTCCAGAGGAGGGACACCAAAATGATCCGAGGGCTGGAGCACCTCTCCTATGAGGACAGGCTGAGAGAGTTGGGGTTGTTCAGCCTGGAGAAGAGAAGGCTGCAGGGAGACCTTATTGCAGCCTTTCAGTACTTAAAGGGGGCCTACAGGAAGGATGGGGACAATCTTTTTAGCAAGGCCTGTTGTGACAGGACAAGGAATAATGGATTTAAACTAAAGAAGGATAGATTTAGACTGGATATAAGGAAGAAGTTTTTTACAGTGAGGGTGGTGAAGCACTGGCACAGGTTGCCCAGAGAGGCAGTGGAGGCCCCATCCCTGGAAACCTTCAAGGTCAGGTTGGATGGGGCTCTGAGCAACCTGATCTAGTTAAAGCTGTCCCTGCTCCCCGCAGAGGGGGTGGGCTAGATGATCTCTAAATGTCTCTTCCAACCCAAAGCATTCTGTGATTTATGGTTCTATAATTTAAGCATAGTTGCTATTGAATGAAACGATATATGCCTATCTGTTCCAGTGACATACATAAATCTGCTATGGCACTGATGAATGATCTTTGGAGATCTGATACTGCATGACTACGTGTGATGGAACCCACTCTCCAGTTTCCAGACCACAGAGGGTTTTCCCTACTTCACTTGTTAACAGATTTAGTAGAAAACCATGGCCCAGCCATTATCCCAGAGTTATCACATTGCCACAGACCTTTAAGGAGCAGCAACATTTGGGCCAAGTAATCTATTGGTAGGAACCCCTAATATACATTTTCTCTCTTTTCCCACTGAGAAATTAAAATAAATAATTTTGGCATGACCATCAGCTTTAGAGATTGGGTTATATGAATGTAGCTGTCATCCTATGTAAGAGATAGCATCATGCTTGACCTAACAACTTGTTCAGTTATTAATAGCTTAGCTCAGTTGCAACCTGTTTTCTTCAAACATACACCATGCTTAACGCCTGGCATTTTTGTAACAATATGAAAAACTGTTAAAAAACATAGTGTTATGGTCTTTCGTTGAGCTCATTCATATTTCTGTTGTACTTGCTATATCTTATGAAAGAACCATTTAAGTCAATATTAATACCACTAGGTTAACACACGCTTCACACCTGAAGCTTCACAAACAACACACTGCATCCTGAAAGAGTAAGTGGTACACTGGTGAAACAGGGAAGGCATATGGTATATTTTACAAAGAGCAGACATTGAATATCTGTCTTAAGTGCTAAATGAAGCTCAGACCTAGTCATGAGGGTGTAATTAATATTTTGATAATAAATCTAATGAAACAAAAGGCCAATATACAGTTTAAGGTCACATGGAGTCTTCTTATTGCTCATCATCACTATTGGAAGTCACAGAAGGTCATAAAGGTTTATACTTGTGGATAACAAATGTGAGTCTAGCAAAATATTTTAAAGTGCATTCAACAGAATGTGCCTTACTTAATGCAGTCAGAATTAATATACAAGAAAAAGCAAAGATCTCATTCAAAATAACATTGGTTGTTGGTCAATACCTGAACCATGATCTAAACACTGAAGTTAGTCTTTGAGAGAACACCTTTCCAAGTTTTCAGTACCTCAAGGTACTAATACAGGCTGTTGATCCTTTTGGCTATCCTCAGTGGCAGGTTGCTGGCAAACCTGAGATTTGAAATTTTCAACCTTGGTCAGAAAGCTTATGGCATGTCCCATAGCATTTGCAAAAATTTCCAGTAATAAAAAGAGCATCATTGCACTAAAGTACATAATTACATCTGCCAATTCAGGCATGGTAAATGTGCTGAGTTCTGAATGGGACACATTCAGACCCTACAAACATGGCACAGTCTGAAGGTCATTCTGCTTTCAGGAGAGTCAAAGTGCAAACCTAAAAATTAAGAAATCTATGGTGCTTTTTTTCTCTTTTAAAAAGGAATGTCTTGGGTTTGGGCAGAGGTGAATGTGTGTGCACACATGCTCTCTCAGATGAGATGCTACAGGTTGTTGAAAGGTTTAGAACATAACTGATATTCAGTCAATTTTGAAGCCAACACAATCATATTGTATCTGCCTGACAGACTTTTCTCAAAGGCTTCGTCACAAACTATGCTCTTGACAGTGTTCAATATGCAACTATGCAACTTCCTGGTCCTAGAGGACTTTGCTTTCCATCTCTCTCACCCATCTTAAATCCTTTATCCCAATACAGGTAGAATGGATTCTACTCATGACAATATTTGCAGTTAAGTGAACAAAAGCCAGTTTTGGAGTACTGCTTTGGGGGTTAGTTGTGTGTGGGGTTTTTTATTTTCAACTTCCTGCCAGTTTTAAGCTAAGCGTCTGGTGGAGGAGGTAGAAAGAGAAAGAGAAGTCTGAGTAACATTTTCTGCAAGTGCTGTTGCCTTATCCTCTCCTATCATCCACTCCCACAACTCAGAAAGCAGTGTGGTTTTGGTACTTCCTTCCTCACATGGCTACAGATTCAGCTGCTAAGTGCACGGATCTCCTGTAATAATGTTGCTTGTAAAGTGTTACCATACTAAAGTTTGCTTTCTTTTAATAACTTCTCTGAGCCACTGGTTTGAAGCATTTCAAATAATTAGACATTGTATTTTAAGCAGCAAATGATTAAATTTTTTGGCAGCAAGATAAGATGAGCAACTTTTTCCTTTCAGTTTTTCCTCAAAAACCAGTTGGTGTAAATCCTCATAGCAGCCAGCCCAGGTTTAGTCCAGAAAGCTTCCAAACACTCAGGTCTCATTCATACCCATAGAAGTCTGAACTAAAAGAATTATTAGCTCTAAAACTAGTGATCTTCATATTACTTCTTTAGCTGAAAATAAACGCAATATTATGAAAGATCCTTCCTCTACATCCACTACAACGGAGAACAAGCCACACACAAGTTCCGTAATCCACTTCTCAACCAAAGCACTGGTATATGCAGTGCACTGTTCACCCTGGAACATTTCCTGATGTTTCACATAGAATTTATTATTCACACAGCAACTTCCTTATCACCTGCAGCAGAAGGAAATTTCTTGTGCAGAGAAGTGTTGATTACATGGGAAAGAAGAAGAGCAAGGGAAGTCCTATGTTTATAATTTGGCATTTTTCTGTCTTTATGTAATCTGCTTGGGTAATGAAGTCAGATTTAGACAGCCGTAATCCTTCTTAAATTATTAACATTTGTGGATGTGCTTCTTTCAAAAGGGGCAAGTGTGACAATATTTGCTTCAAATCAGAAAACTGCAAAGTACTGTCTTAAAAAAGAAAAACAAAAAAAAATTCTTTCTCTGCATCTCTATTTTCATACTTGGATCCTTGAGTATGTATCCTTAACTTCAAATTACCCATCTTCATCCTTTTCAGACAGCATGACCATACTGATCTGAAACTGTTTGTTCTCTGATACTTGCTGGTAGCCTGATCTGTCCCCACAGCACTTTCCATAATCAAACAGAGCAACACTATGCCTTGAATTTATCTTTTAATCTGAATTACAGTAAGGTAAATATTAGGAAAGTAGCAAGGGCAAGAGAAGGGATATTCAAAATAAGAGAAAGATTTTTAGCATGGTTCAGGATCAAAAAAAAAAAGTATGTTTTTGTTGGCTTTCTTTTTAATATTACATTGCTTGAAAGCTTATCTTCCTCAAGTTCCAGCCCAGAAAAGCAGTTAGAAATGAGATGTACAAATGAGGTCATTTGGATAAAACTAGGGGATTATTATTGCTGAGAAGCAGAAAAAGACACAAAAGAAGAAAACCGAAATAGAGTGGTAACTGCCTGGCCATAAAAAAGATTTTACAATACTGTTATAAAATTTGATTGACTACATCTAAGATGTATGGAAAAGAGTTCTGCACTAACAAACAATAAAGATAAAATTTTACAGAATTTAGAATCTAAGATAAACAGACATGTTGAGTTCCTGATTTTTTTTATACTACATTTATTTCTGCAATTACTGTCTCTGATAGACCTAAATAATATGAGCTAGAAGTAAAATGGGCTATTTTTAACCAGATATATGTAACCAATTTGCTTTTTCACAGTACTCTTTTCGGTGGGACTTCCCTGAAATAGAAATATTGAGAATTAAGAATCAGACCATGACACATCATAAGCTTTCTTTGATACAAAAACTTTCTTTGAAACAAAATAATCATAGAGACAAACTTCATTACTAGCTAAGCAGAATTCTGTTTCTCTCAGTGGACCTAATCCTGTTAATCTCAGTAACCTGTAACCACAGAGTTGTTCTCGGGGACTCAACCCATATAAAAACTCTCAGTCCCACATGTCTGTGCTAGCTACGGATGCCAGCAATATTAGCAGCATAAATGCATGCTCCTGACTGAAATTTTACTCAAGGTGGCATTTCATTGATTGTTTTTCACCCTACTGCTGTATACAAACTAGGCATAAGCGACGAAAAAAGCATCCACTTGGAAAAATCTCTCTTGGCATACAGCTATACTCTTCATATGTTCCATGAATATTTCTGCCCTGCACTGCAAATGTGTTATAACATGGAATTAAATCAGCCTTTTCACCTTCTTTACTGGAGGGATTCTGGATCAGGTATACCTTGGTTTCAGAGGGAGGGAGACAAAAAGAATACACAGTAGACAGAGGGTACATTTAATCCCCACTTTTGCAACCTTAAGCTTGGTAGTAGCTGTTTCCTGAAGCATTATCTGTTTTTTCCATGCAAAATAATACAAATGCAATCACCATTATTTAAAGCAGTGTTCTAGTGCGTGATGTCTACCACATCCAAAGTTTCTAAGGCTTGCTGGGTTTAATGTTTATTTTTAAATTTGATCCAACAATATGGGATTTTATCTAGGTAAAAAAATTTCTAGTTTTCAATTGGACATGCTATAGTGCAACTTTGCAATAAGATGATAAATTCAATATTCTTACCACATAGTAAATAATAATTCTAATTACCAGATTTAATTTAGTAAATATTGAGGGAAAGCAGCTAAGAAAATGACTGACAAGTTTCAAGGAGTTCTTTTAAACTATTTTTGTGTTTCTTTTAAATAGAATTGTAAGTAAATTAAGTCAAGAAATAAACAGAAATGAAGGGAGGATACCTTTCTTTCCAAAATGGTAAGTAAAATGATTCAGCTTTCTTTCTCAGAACTTTCAGATATGTCCTTTCTGGACTGTTTTCCATTTGGTCACCAATGCCTGGGTCAGAGGGACAGTCTGGAAATTATATAAAATAAAACTGTTTTGTTAATGTCATCTGTTAAGAACAGCAAAGCCTGAGCCCATGAACACCCTAGATACTTCTGCCATGTCTGGAACCAAGTAACATATAAATTTCATAAAATTTTCCACCTGAGTAAATTAATCTTTAGGAATGCTGTAAAGCCTAGGCACATATGATTGCATTAATATTTTATATTAATATATAAATTAATATATTATATATAATTAATATTTAATAATAAATTAATGCATGTCACAGACCTATACATCATTACACTTTTTAATACTTTATGACTTATCATTGAATATAATATTCTTGCAATAGAAAAAGAGCAAAAATTGCAAGAACATTGCACGACAACAATTTATATTCATACAGAATAAAAATCTAAGCCTAGTCTACATAACATGGTTTTACATCATCTGATACCTTGATTTTACACCTTTGCGTTACCTGGAGTTCAAAGCTAGAATTGAAAACCAAAAAAAATATTTATGAACCCTACAAATATTTATGAACTTGACTTTCAGCAGCTTGAATGGAATTAGTAAACAAAGTTTCTATTTGCAGGACTGGGGCCCCTGGTAAATTTATTTACTGAATCCCCTTGTTTCTAAACACTCGACCTCACTGACTTGAATTTTTTTTCAAGACAGTTTAGCTTACATTAGGATCTTGTATGTGAAATATGAAGTAGTGTGGTTTTGGCATTTTGGGCAGAGTTAAACTCTGCTATATAAACTTCATTCTATTGTTAAAGCTAACTATTACCTTTATTTGCAATAGATTTTAGTATGCTTCAAACAATTAAGAATTGCAAATGGAAGGAATTTATTTTTTTGTATCTTTGTTGTAGGGCCCAAACACAAAAATGTCCTGAAAATCCAGGTAAGTGTGTACTGGCAGATAGTCTGTAACAAAAAGTGTTTAAAAATATTAAAATATTAAGTTAATCCTTGCAGGGCAGAAGGAATGGGGGGGAGGGTGACCCAAAACAACAAACAGGAAAAGATGAGAGCACGAAGAGGTTGCAAAAAGAATATACTGCAGTTACAGGAGAACAAGTAAGAAAAAATATTTTTAAAATAGAAAAGATGGTGAAAGGCAAAAGCAGAGATGTTTACATGAGCATATCCAAACTGTCTTACTTTAACCCAATACATAGTATCAGTGCTTATATATTTCTGTTCCAACATCTCTGTCCCCTGCCCTTACTCCTAGCAGCACCCTATATTAGAGAGGTAAGAATCTAGATGTCCGCTGTGTTCTGAATTTTTATTTTAATTATTTTCTTAATAGGCCATGAGAACTTAAAACTTCTGCAAGTTACCATGTTCCCCCAGTCCTACTGAAATTAAAAAATCTCTTGATATGAAAGCTAAAATAGTATTAAACAAAGAGATAAGAAGTCTGTGCTCATTCTGAAAGCATTCTACTTCAAATTTTATTTATCTGTAAGTGTAGGACAAACTTGAAGTGACAGCACATATATCATCTCATACAAGGGTAGCTATACTCTTAGTTTTGAATCAGAATGTTATTTGTAGTACCTTTCATGACTGCCTGCCTGCCTTTGAAAGACCTACCTTGTTCCTGTGACATGGTATTGTGGTTCAGAACTGATCTAGGATGCGTTGTGTCCTTTTTGACAAGTTACATCTTGATGGTTTGAAGTTGTACATGCTAAGAAGCCTGTGGTTATGCTTCTTATTGCAGGATACAGTCAAGAAGATGGTGGCTGGTCTTCATTTGTGAGTATCAGGATTAACAAAACCTACTGGTTGAATGGATTATCTCTTCTGTAAGGTCTATCATTTCTTGCATTATCTACTTTGGGCAGCATGGATGGTGTGAGCAATGGCAGGGGGTGTCAGGGGGTGTTGGGATGAGGAGAAAGAGAAGCAGGAGCATGAATAATTGAAGTAGCTGCATACAAATTTCTTCACTGAGAAAAAGGTCTCCCCTGGTAATGCAAGGCAGAACTGGTTCAAGTTGAAGCTCACAGCCTATGACCAGGTCTCCCCAGAACCTTAGCTGAATTTTATGTACCTATTTCCAATTCTTAAAAGAGGTGGCTAGTAAAGGAAATCTTGCTATGTTATTCAATGGCAAATTCTTGCCAATTTATTCTCTAGAGTTGACTTGTTGAAGAATCTAGTTTTTTGCAGCCAACTAGACTGCAAAAGTTCCTTTTGCCTTTCGGCATAGAAAAAACATTGGGAAATGTCATTAGATGAAGCACACACAACTCAGCTAGCTAAATGAATAAGCTGACTGATGCACAGTCCAAGTTTATGAAGATCTCTTACATTGACCAGTGCCAATGTTTCTTTGCAAAAAATGGAGAGGGATTTTTTAAAAACCACTTGCTACTAAGTTTGCAAGAGATTTGCTGCTATTTTAGGAGCACAAAAGGTAAAAGTAGCCACCTATAGAGAACCTGGACTCTATGCCAATAGAGAGTTAGTCTGCAAATTTCAGCCAAGATACCAATGACAAATTGAGTATTCTTTTTCTTGTAAGCCTTGGCAGATTGCATAGAAGATGTGTGCAATGACCACTGCCATATTTTCACTGTGATTTTACTAGGTCTTGCAAGTTGTATGAAGCTTGTTTTTGTTCTGGTCAGTGGAGGGCACCAAGACCCATATCAAAGACCTTATTTTTTCTGAAGCATTTTTAAAAAGTTGAGTTGCAGGCTGTAGAGTACATGCTATTAAGTAAGAATGAATATCAACAGGCATCAGCTGCTGCTCCAGTGTTTCTAGGAAGCACTGAATTGTTTGCTGGCTCCTTGTCTGTTACCTAAAGAAAAGGCACTGTGCATTTCAAGAAGCTATTGCCTTATCTTGACCTTCCACTGCAGTTACTGTTATAAAATGGTACTTGTTTCCTTTCTTAAGATGTTGAGTGCTGTATGCATTAATAAAATGCTGCCTCCTTTTCCCATTTTCCTTCAAAAGAGGATTTTTTCACTCAAACTGCTTGTAAAAACTTGATATCCTCTAGAGTGAAAAATACCACAGTGAAAGGCCACAAGGAAATTGCACTGCAGCATTCAGTATCCTGTTATATTATCCATCTTTTATGTACATTTGCCAGGATGAAGATGATGACTATGAAAGCCCTGATGATGACCAGGAAAAGGAAGATGAGGCTGACTATGAATCACCAACAGAAGAACCTGAGGAAGCAGAACATGATAGTGATGGCTATGAGCCACCTCCATCCAATAATGATGAAGCACACCACAATGTCATATTTCCTGCCAAGTCACTTGCAAACAACACAGATTATATAGGTAATTACTAAAAATTAAGTGTTATTAATAATTTGTAAATGATATTTTCACACATTATCAGCCACAATGTATCTGGTAATGGTCTATAGAAGTTTTTCCTTTAAGATAACAGTATACTTCATGAACAAGATTTAGTGACACAGACTTACTGCATGTTGGTGGCTTTGTGACTTCTAAAGCTAAATTTTCTACTTCAGAGTAGCTCTGTTGGATTAAAGATTAGTTTTGTGTGATGTGTGCATTATTTGGCCTTTGGTTTGAATCTGCATGAAGTTAAACATATGTGCATACTGTATTAGCTTTAGTAGTGCAACCCCGAACAGAGCAAGTTGTCACAACAGTGGCAAAAAACTCTAGTGAAAATTGAGAAAAGAAAGAGAGTGGCTTTCGCTGATTGTCATTTCTTTATGTCTGATTCTTCAGCAGCAGTTGTGGAGTGTCCTGGTTTCGGCTGGGATAGAGTTAATTTTCTTCCTAGCAGCAGGCATAGTGCTGTGGTTTGGATTTAGTAGGAGAAGAATGTTGATAACATGCTGATGTTTTTAGTTGTTGCTGAGTACTGCTTATGCTAGTCAAGGACTTTTTCAGCTTCCCATGCTCTGCCAGGCGCACAAGAAGCTGGGAGGGGGCACAGCCAGAATAGTTGATCCAAACTGCCCAAAGGGCTATTCCATACCATGTGACGTCATGCTCAGTATATAAACTGGAGGGGGGTGGCCGGGGAGCAGCGATCGCTGCTCGGGAACTGTCTGGGTATCGGTCGGCGGGTGGTGAGCAATTGCATTGTGCATCACTTGCTTTGTATATCATTATTATTATTATCATTATTATACTGTTACTATTAGCATTACTATTTTACTTTATTTCAATTACTAAACTGCTCTTATCTCAACCCAGGAGTGTTTCTCACTCTTACTCCTCCGATTCTCTCCCCCATCCCATCGGGGTAGGGGGAGTGAGCGAGCGGCTGCGTGGTGCTTAGTTGCTGGCTGGGGCTGAACCACGACATGGAGTCAAATACAGGAGTACAAAACTGCCCTTTAGACTGACTGGTGTTTCACAGTCATCGTACTGCAGTGAATGAAAACAAATAGTGTGGGCCAACAAACTAGCAGATGGAGTCACCTCACCGCCAAAGGCTCCCACAACAACACTGATCATAAAGCAACTGTCCATTATATACTAAAATAATGTCTTTATGATATATTAATTTAGGTATGCAGGTTATTGCAAAGGCTCTTTTTCATAAACTGCTAATGAGAATAAAATAACCAAACTGTTTGTGTAGTTGTTTAGTTCTGGATTTTTGTTTTCTTTAGACAGACCTCCAACAACTAGATCATCACATCAGCCTCCAGTACCACCCCAGCGACCTGGCCCATCCCCAGTACCAGCCTCATTTGGGGGAAGAGGTGCTTCTGTATGTTTCTTTCTTAATTATTCACTTATTTCCCTTGCTAGTACCTTCTTAGAAGTCCAAGTGTAATGCTGTTTTTATTCACATAGTGTATGTGGAGGAAGAATTTCAGCCATCAAAATAGGTTTGAACTCTGTTACAGGGTGGTAATTTTTTCATTGAACAATTAAATTTCATGGGACAAATATATTAAATTATTTCACATTATTTGCTATTTCTTACACTGGAAATTTGTACCCACCTGTGAATGCCTCTCTCATACAAATTACAGATTTCTAATAGATCCTTCTTTGTTTCTTTAGTGATATTTGTAAAAACAAAAAAAGGCTAAGTCTTTCCAAGCTATATTGCTAGCAATTGTCCAATTCAATTAAGACCATATGAAAGTATAAGGGACTGTATAATGAGAACCCTGATGACCCAGATTTTTTTCCTTTCTTTTGTCCTGTGAACACTTCAAAACTGAAAGCTACTGTGCTGTTTACAACTGGCACTACAGGTTCACTGTATGCCAGAACAGAGGTACATTAGACCTATCCATGTACACAAATAAAGGTTATTTTAGGATTTGATAGAAGTACTTTTGGTCTGATCCAGTGTTCATAGTTCATATATATAAAACACACAGGATTCTTAGGTGTCATGAGTTCTCAAGACTGCTGTCCTAAATTGCTGCTCTGTTTTTTTGGAATAAGAATGAACATTGGAAGGCATTTGTCTGGAGAAATCTAGGTTTAGATGCAATCATCTCTTGCAGCTGCTGACAAACGATGCTGTTTGACCCCCGCTCTCCCAGTAACAAAGAACAGTCCTCTCTCCCCCTGCCTCAGTCAGCAACAGGCAGTAACACAGACTTAATACCTATTTCTCAACTTCAAATTTACATCCACTAGTTTCAATACCAGTTTTCAAAACTAACACCTGTCCTATTGAAGGGGCAAAGATACAACAGCATTATTGAAGCTCCTGTTTCTTTCCTTTGACGATACTCATGCCCTCCCCAAAGACAACATCCCATTAGAGCATTCCTTGTGAGACAAAAGAGATGGAGGCAATTCTGCATCTAACAAAACCCCATGTATGTAGGTCATTCTTCAGGAGTGCTAATGGCTCCTATCCTTCCTGCACTGAGCAGAGACAAAGATTGGCAGATGTGGTGTGGTGGGGTTAATATACTAAAATTAAACCAGAAAGGTGTAGACACAGTTTAACCACATGTAAAATATTTGTTTTAGCTACCAGCTTTTCCTCCTCCACCAAGCAACAATGACTTGAGTAGAGACAGAAATACCAAGCCTTTGAAACGTAAGTACAGCTGGTTTTCTCTTTGTAAAGCTTTTCCCACGGGCTATATACCACTTCACTTTTGCCTGTATCTCCTCAGTTCCACTCTCTTCTACTACCTATACAGAAGCCTTGATCTTTATTCTAAGAAGTAACACTAGTTCATGGCTATATAAAATAAAGATATATTGACCTATACTAGCGAATTATCTTACACAGATTTTGTGTTTAGCCCCAGCTCCTTCTATAGACAGAAGCACAAAACCCCCACTGGATCGCCTTGCTCCACCATTTGAAAGAGAAAGCCCAGTATCAGGTCAGTATTTGCCTATGCTAATATCAATGGGGTTCTTTTAATTATTCAAATTATCAGTTTGAATATCATTCATTCAAAAGAACAAGTCTCAACTAAACGTACTGTAATCCAATCACATACAAGGTGATCTGTTTATGAATAAATAATATAAACAGTACTTACAAAGTGAGAGGAATTATCTCTAGAAAGTAGCAACCCCAGACCAGGACTAGTTGAACAGAAAGACATTATGAGATCCCTGTGCAATAAAGGTTTGATGTAAAACTTAAATGAATGAACAAGGAAATGTTTAGTAGGTTAAAAGAGGAAATAACTTTTGCATACAAAGCTAATGAAACTCTGCATACACTGCATACATATGTAATGTGACACCCAGACTTAAAAGAATGCTGAGAACTGAAAAAACAGAAAAAAAGGCATTTGTTTCAGACCTGAAAACCGTATCTTACAAAGAATCTAAAGAGACTACGCTATGATTTTTATTTATTAGCTAAACACTTTCATCTGTTATGTAATATCATAAAAGTATCCAGTAACTCAAAGCTGAACCATAGAAAGTATGATTGTAAAACACACCACTTTGAAAATTTTTAAATTTTCCTTTAGTAGGAGATACTGCAATTTTGCTGTCTCTTGCAAAGCCAAAATATTTTTCTGGCTTACATCTCAGGAGGCTGAGTGCTTCAATCTGCAAAATTCACTTTCAATGATATGCAAACCTTGTTTGTTTCATAGAAAGTTTAATTAATTATCTTAACTTTCATTTTTTCTAAATGTAAGCTTTCACTATTTTCAGGGAGGAAGCCAGGCTTTCCTGAAAAGGTAGGGTCTCTTTTGTTCTGTGCTTGTTGATGTTTTTCACCTATTTTGATACGCTTACACATTCACTTAACTATTCCTTGTTTTTTTACAGCCTTTGACTTCACAGCTAAGGTAAGAATTTTGCCTCTGGAAATGAGACTCTCAATGCCAGTATTACCCAGTAATTAGTAAGCAGCTTTTTGCCTTTATTTCATCATCTTGCTCCTGATTTAGATCCCTGGGGGAACAGCTAGCAATGATGCCAAAACCTCCTGTCCCACCAAGTGACAGATATGAAAGAGGCAATCCATCTCCTCTAAGGAAGCAAACCCCTGTAAAGTAAGTGTTCATTTAATTGAAATTTAGTAAAGGATAAATCAAATTTAACAAAAATATGGATAAGCAACACAGGATAGTATAATTTACTGCTATTGCATGACTGCAGTGTCTGCGGATATCAAAATTTTGCTTTATGAATATGCATGGGATGTGCTGTAAGCTACAGAAAAGTGTGAATGCAGAAAAAGCTCTCTCTCCAGTCATATCTGAAACAGCCATTACGTAGGTCATGACTCAGTTCCAAGTTGCGCCAAGAAATATATGATCCATGTTTTTTCCACCAGATCAAGTTCTTGCTCTAGGGAACATTCTTTCATGAGTTCTATCACTTTTTTTTTTTTTTTAAAGGATGTTAGAAAAAGAAAGCTTTACTTTCATACCATTGATTTTATTAGCCTGCAAAACTCCTCCTTAATGGCAAACAGCATTCTCTAGCAGAACTAGATCATTCTCTAGCATTTTCTAGATAACTTGTGGGCTGAACAGTGTGACTGATCTTAGAACAAAATGAGAAAGTAATTGAGACCTGCTAATCAGCCAGGATAGTTCATCAGAGAAACAAAGACTAGAAGGCTTATCATGTGCTCCAGCAATGTTGCTAAGTACTATAAATGAGTTCCAGACTTGAAGTCTAATATTTCATCACTGTAAAAACTTGTTTTAAGCTCTAATTTTATAATCAATTCATCAGACATTTTCCTTGTTGATAGAATCAAGATGGGCTAAGGACCAGCATAATGACTTAGATTATGGCTGAAAATTAGAATCTTAGCTGTTTTTATGATGAAAAAATATTGCTGCATTCATTGGGTCTGTAAAACTTACTATGAATTCATGTCTTAGTTGAAAATATGGCCTAATGCACACAAAGTGAGTGAGTAATATTCCACCTATGATTCATGCCTTGTTTTCTCTGTTTCATTCAGGCAGGGTTGGCCACCACACAAAAAAATTGAAGTAAGTATAGTCTCAAAGCAAATATTTAAAGGTATAGGGACTACAATAAAATGAAGTACCTGTATAAACTAATAATTCTGGAAAAGGTAAACTCGTTTCTTTTATCAGTTATAATGAATGCTCATGGATCTTTCATAGCATATGGTTTCTTTTTAAACAGTTCTTCTGTGTCAAGCTCAGTTTATTCCCTGAGTTTTTTATCTTAGATAACAGCAAGAATAAGGCCAGAATTTTTTTTATGATATGGGAGAAGTGATTTTGCTTACACTACGTTTTGGGGTTTGGGGTTTTTTTTCAGCTTAAGCTGACCTAAGGATTTCACTTTCAGATAACTCTGAGAGCCTACACTTATTGAAGAGGAAAGTTTACATCTGCTGAGAGTTTCTGACTATTTTGGGTCAAGATCCATTATGGGATATCTACCTCATAGCTTATTTGTAAATAATAGCTGCACCTTAATGCAAGAACTTTAAAAATTATTTGGTGTTGCATGAAGATAGAAACCCCAGCATTTTAGATGAAAGGGACACTATAGATATTAGAGTCCTTGTGTACTCAAAATTCACCAACTTCTAGGTTTTTGTTTTGTAAAATATTCCTAAGAATATGTTGCTAATGTTTGTTTTCTTCTGGCTCCCCAGGAAGAAGACGACAGTAAGTATTTCTACACTGATTTTCAAAACTTAAAGTCGTTCTTTGTCTTAGTTCTAAAGAAGAAAATAAAGATTGCAGAGTTGTTTCTTTAGAGCCATATCAAAAAGTCAGGTGGTATCCTGACAGGTTATAGAATGCTTATGAAGTACCTCATGCAGATTTAGATATCAAAGCCACAAAACACAGGAAATCAATAGCTAATAGCTTCCTTCAGTCAGCCAGTTACAAGACAGGAGGGTTTCTTAGTTTGAAACACATTACATTTTAGAGAATTGTGATCTACACACAGCATCAAACAGCTAGGCATGCAAACCTGATATTCTCCCAGTTTTCAACAAAATGTTCAGTCAAACCCTGCTGGTACTAGTCTTCTGTGTAATGTTATTTACTCTAACAAACAGAAGCAGAACTTGTTTCATGTAGTAATAGTATTTATAAATTACTTCAGAATCCTGGTTCCTAAAATTAAGTTGGTAAAGTGACACCATAACGGAAGCAGAACATTAGGCCAAGTCTCTACACATTATCACTGCCTCTAAGACTCCATAAAGAATAGGGCTATTTAAGCTGTGCAGAGCGCAGTTAATCTGTTCCTCTCTTACCAGTAGTTAATCTGTTCCTCTCTTACCAGTAGTTGAGGTCTGAGGACACTGCAGAAAGAAAATGTTTTACTTTATGCTGTTGTTTATGATGATATGGGAGAAATCTCACAAAGGCATGAAGTTCAAAAGGGTAACTTCAAATCCACTATTTAGAAGCAACATAAGAGAGAACACAGGATTATGCACCACCTTCATCTACTGCAGTTAAGGTATCTGAATTGTGGCTTATCCAAAACAGAAGTTAGAAAATTAAAATGTTGCTCAAGCCTGTTCCAGTTTATTTTTAATTTTAATACTTAATTTTAAATTCTCAGTTGACCATATGAATTTACAATCTCTAACTAACATATCAAGGACGTTTTATAGAACAGTTTACTCCATTATGTTTATCTAATTAAACAGCAGTAATGTGACAACATTTCTTTATTCTACCTCATTTAAGAGTGTCTCATAAGTTTTAAGTTTCCTTTTCTTCCTTTCTGCAGCTGCACCCCAGAGACCAGTGCCACAGCTATCTTTGCCCCCATACAGCTCCAATACATTCCCATCCAAATCTGTCAAGCCTCCACCTAAGCCAGGATCCAACAGCATGCCTGGTGCAGAAAGGTTTGTTTCACCCATTATTGTGTCATTCCTTTTGAATCTCAATCTCTTTGCAATTTAGCAAATAATAGTATGCATGTGGCTACAGGGCTCTCAGGTGAACACAAGGTAACTACTTGAAGTATCCCATTGTTTTTCAGGCTATACCCTTGCTTCTACTAGATGCTAGTTTGTGTTGTTCCTACTATCAAGGAGAATCCTTCATACAATTGAAGCTCTGTATTCAGTGAAGCAGATAGTGTACATCAGGCAAGCAAGAAAAAATGCAAATCTCTCAGTTTTATGTCAAGGAAGTATTTTAAGGCCTACATGGTACAATGCTTCCATTCTTGAGACATCTCTCCCGTTGCCTGCAGGATCTGTAAGAATGACAAGCCCTTTTGGGAAGGGATCATCTTGTCCTACAAAACTATGCAGGATGTAGGTCAAGGAGGTCATTTAAAAGGATTCTGCACACTCTAGGAGCCTGAGTGCTAGAACTACGACTACATATTGCTGCAAAAGTAAAAAAAACCCACAACCTTAGCTGTCTAGAGTTGAATCTGAAATAATTTTACCACCCTTCTACTAAATTTTACTCTAATGGTTAATAATTCCTACTTAAAATGGTGAACCTTGCTTCAGCTATGATTTTTTCTAGCTTCAATTTCCAAATATTGGATTGTTATGTCTTCATTTGCTAGATGGAAGAGCCCTTTATTAAATTTTTATTTCTGATGTAGTGTGCAACAGACTTAGCCTTTGATGAGTTGGAGTGGGCTCCTTGAGTCTAAGTCTGAAGTACATTTTCTAATCTCTGTATTTTTTGAATGGCTCTTTGATGAATTCCTCCCATTTACCATCATCCTCTGGAACTGCTGACACCCCAGTAGAACAAATATTGCAGTAGCAATAGCAAGGTCATACGCAAATATGAACTATTCCTATGATGAACAATTCTGCTTATATTCAAACAGCGTTGCCAAATTTTGCTATAGCAGAGGCCCCCATTTGGCTGATTCTCTCCCATGAATCACAAGTCATGATAGGGTGTTTTTGTTCTGCAAACATAATTAACATATTAATCCCAGAGCTTTTTGTACAGTTCATTTAAGCAGAAGAAAAATATGAACTGTAAAGGAAAACCATGTAGGCAGTTTGCTCCCAATTAGGTGAAGAAATTAAAAAAAAAAAAAAAATTGAAGACTGGGACTCTTCATTTTGAGAAGTTTTGGATGTGGGTTCTGGGGTCAGGCCATAAAAGGGAACTGTAGATTTTCTAACAAAAAAGCATAAAAATGAACACAGGAAGGAAAGCATAGGCACATGGAAGTGTTATGGTGCTGTGGGTATGAGCTTTGTGCCACTGTCAGCTCATAGCTCACAGAATCACAGAATGGTTGAGGTTGGCTGGGACCTCTGGATGTCATCTGGTCCAACCCCCCTGCTCAAGCAGGGTCACCTAGAGCAGGCTGCCCAGCACCATGTCCAGATGGCTTTTGAATATCTCCAAGAAGGGAGACTCCACAACATTTCTCAGCAACCTGCTCCAGTGCTCAGTTGTCCTCACAGTAAAAAAGTGTTTCCTGATGTTCAGAGGGAACCTCCTTTGTTTCAGTTTGTGCCCACTGCCTCTGGTCCTGTCACTAGGTACCACTGAAAAGAGCCTGGCTCTCCCTTCAGGAGAGAATATGCATTAATAATATTCTCTCTTGAGCCTTCTCTTTTCCAGGCTAAACAGTTCCAGCTCCCTCAGTCTTTCCTCATATGTGAGATGCTCCAGTCCCTTATCATGTTACTTACCATGCCCTTCACTGGACTCTTTCCAGTAGCTCCACACCCATAGTTGCAACATTAATGATGAGAAACTGCATTTTCATCAACAACGTTATAGAAGCTACAAGAAAAATGGTTTTATAAGTGGAACCCCACAGAAAGAAACATATAGCAAGCTGTTGCCTGTGCTTCCTGCTTTAGGGGAATAAAGTAGTCATTCCCTGTGAAAACTCAACAAGCTGAAGTAGTTTTCTGCATTGGTCCTGATACAGAAGTGTTGGTGGTCCATTACTGATTCCCTCTACCTTATTCCCAGATACTGAGCTTCAAGTAAACTTAATGGTGGATCTACTAACATAAAAAGAAGGAAAGAAAAAAAAAAATAAGAAAGAGAAGGCTATCCTTATCCTCTATAGGTCTCAAGAGGATCTCACAATCTGTAAAACAGGCACAAAGTCCAGATCAGTTCCCCAGGGCACAGAAATGTTGTATAGCAATGTTGTATTTATACTGACTACTTTTTTTTTTTAAAAAACAGTGTGAGAAACCTGTCTTCAAGTGGCTCACTACCACCACGCTTACATCTAGGTTTGTATCCTGCATTCCCGCATTTTTTGTACAAAAAAAGACTGAAGAGGTGGTTTCAGTGCAGTTAATATAATTTTTTTTTTCTGTGGATGTTTCTGGTTGGACTGTGAACAGACAACTATCAAGTTCCTAAAAGGCATCTTATATAACAGTCTGAATCTAGGATTTTTTTTTTCCCATGAAGTTTGGGCTTACTGCCTAGTTAAACCATTGTCAAAACTTCATATAAGCATCTTTTTCAATATAGCTAACATTACTGAGAGCTGAGGAACACTACCTGCAAGTCACTGTTTTATACTAAGACGCTCAAAAAAGGGAGAAAACACTTAACTTGTGAAATATGCTGCAAATTTATTTTGTAATAACAAGTAAAAAATAAAGGAAGCTTAGAAATCAATTGCTTTGCAAGTAATTTTTCGCATATGCTAACAGCTGCCAATGACTTACAGTGACATTTTTTTAGTTTCTACATGCTAAGGTGGCAAGGAATGCAAAGAGATGTTACTTCTGTCTCTAAAGAAACCTGAGATGCTTTAAAAACTAATTGTGGTACAGAAGCTAAAAAGGTGTAACCTTTATTTCAAGTTCATCTGATTTTAAGGAAACCTGAACTGCAACAGTTCAGTTGAAGTCCCTGTGCATCAAGGATGAATTTATGTAGAGAAGCTGGTTCTCATACAGTAGCCTAAATCTGATTTCAAATCAATTCAAAATGTCTCAGTATCAGAGTGATATAAATTCTTCATGCCTCATTAAATCAAGATTGTACACCCTGTATGCACACCACAGATGAAATAATTTTCCTGATTTTAACATTTTTTCTATTTTTGTATCTTTGAAGGCAACAACAGCAGATCTCCTTCAAGAGGCACAGACATAAGACCTCCATTGCCAATTCCTAGCAGACAGACTGTTCCCCAAACAAACGTGGAGGTAGATGAGGTACAAAACATTACAAGTATTAACCATAACTGCTAAACACAGCAAATTTTCTGATTTTGAGAGAGAGAACATTTTTCAAAGTTGTTTTTCTAGTTAGCAGTCACCGTCAGGATGTTAGTAGGTGCTTTCAGTTTCCTTTTCTGTGTCAAACCTTAGTGCCTTATTTTGTCTTCACCAAAAAAACCCCAACAATAGCAAAAACACATTAGAACAAAATGAGAAAAATACTTGTTTGCTGGATTACTTGTTTTGCACAATTGCCTTCAACTAGCATTACATATTCGGTTCTCCTTCCACAAAACCTTGGTGAGTAAAGAATTCATACCCTTTACGTGCATTTCTGTTTCACATTTATTTAAATATGACAAGTTCAGAGCAAACAACTCCTGGTGATAATGCTGCTGGGCAACCATACATGGTATGTTTACAGGAAGTCTGCATTATTGTCTCAGATGATAGTTAAAAAAGAAAAAATACAATAATTTAAAAAAAAAAAAACCAAACAGAGAAATGAAGGCAAAGGATGCTAGTGTCCCAGGCAGACAAAAGAGAAAATGTCACTTATAATCTATCTTTCGCTGAAAATATTTGGAAGTGTCTGTTTTCCTAGCTTACTTGCAGACATATATCTAGGTCTATAATATTTTCAAATTTATCAAAGTAAGCAAATAATTTTAAAATCATTTAGTGCCACTTACCATACAGTAATATATACTAGTATGATCCCTGAAGCTCATACCTTCAGAGATTCTACACATAAACCCAAATATCCCTCACATTCAAATTTCCCTCTACTGATTTGTATGTTGTTCACAGCACAAGCTAATTAATTGCCAGCTGACTTTCTCCTTTATCCTCTCTCACAAAAAACATAGGACTCACTAAATGATGAATGGTATGTTGCTTATGTTAGCCGGCCAGAAGCAGAAGCAGCTCTTCGAAAAATAAACAAGGTACTCTTTAAATCATTAGTGATTCTCACCATCTCCTAGCTAGATGTCCTTGCAGTCATATGGGAAGAGTGAAGGTAAGTAACACGGTAAGGTTATAGCCCCAATAGAGATACTTAGAGTGAGGGATTCACCTTGAATATCTTTACCCGCATAAAAGTTACACAGCTAGTCTAAACCAGCCATGAAGGCTGTTGTTTTCCATAGTCCGAGAGAACAAATTATGTGCCTCCAGAAAGCAGTTTCACCTCACCTCTCTTAGGAGGAGTGGCTTGTTCTCTGGAAGTAGTTCTCTGTCACCGGTGAGGAATGTGTTGCAGATGCCAAGTTTCAGATAGCTTGAATTAGGTGAGGTGAATCCCACCCTTTTCTAGGCCATATTTAACAGCAAAATGAAGTACAGATTCAAACAGATTGAAACCTAGGCTTAACTGTGCATGTGGAGATAAACCAAATTGTATCCCATCACTGTGGGAAATCTGTTTACTATATCATGCTTCACAGCACATGCAATGAGCTGAAGATGATATGTACAGCATTTCAATGACTTGTACTAAGATCACATTCAATGGCTTTAAGGAAGCATGTTTCAGTGGAAGACTTGTTAAAACAGATCTGAAATAAAGAAAAGCAGAGAGAGAGAGAGACAATTCACTGCCTTTACCAAAATTACACAGACACTATCATTATTTTAGGCTGTCTGTAAATAGATCACATAGAAACCTTGATTGGCACTTACCAGAAATGCACTTCTCTTCTGGTTAAAGTGATGTGAGGTTTGGCCTTTGATATTTACTTCCTCCTTTAATGGAATCTCTCCCTCATAGAACACCTTCCTTCCTTCCCTCCCTAAAAATCTACATTTGTCTCAGACAGGAAAGTTTTAAGTAGCAAATTGAAAGATAAAACATTTGAGAAATGATCTAAACTCTTTAATAGTGCAGTTTCTCTTACCAGGAGGAAAGAGATGTCAGAAAGAAGAAACACTTAAGTGCTCTAGTTAAGGTTGTTATGCTGATCAAACCCAGAAGTGACATTTATTTTGTCATCTTTCCTTTTTTCATCTTTCAGGATGGAACATTCTTGGTAAGAGACAGCTCAAGAAAAACTGTTACTCATCCATATGTACTGATGGTGTTGTACAGAGATAAAGTATACAACATCCAGATTCGTTACCAGGAGCAAAATCACATATACTTGTTAGGAACCGGCCTAAAGGGAAAAGAGGTACTATGTGGTTTTCACACTACTTCCCTTCATCTTTAGGTATCTCCTGTCTCATTCTAAGTGTCAGGTGACTGAACCTGACAGCTGTTTTACTCCAGTGGCATTCTGCTTATTGTCTTAGAATTATTCCTGATAGAATACGTTACTGCTGGAAGTAAAATCAGATTCTCCTGTTTGCACTCAGGGAATGAAGGGATAGCCTTAGAATACAGCTATTGGAAATCCATATACCTGTTTAGGGAATGTTAGTTTACCACTAAGATACCAGATAAGGGAAATATACAGTTGAGAGCAAATCCATACCTGCCAGCTTTACTGCTTTGCTCCCAGACTGTTGGTTTACTTACATCCAGCAGTACTGCGTTGGATTTACTGGCACCAGACAGACCACTCAGCACATGTACTGCGGTTCTGATCAAGTCAGAACTCTCTGAATTTATCAGTCAACTTTTTGAACTTTCAAGTGTGATCATCATGTCAAGCAGAATGACATCATATATTAAACAGGCCGAGACTGCATAAATTAGTTATACAACACTGCAGTAGGTCATACACACACTAGATTAAAAGTTACTGAGCTGCAGATCATAACAGGAATGAAAGCAGCTGATCTGATAGTATTTACTGGACCTTACAAGACTGCTAAATATTTAGAGTTTTTTAAAAAAAAAATTGGTTTTACTAATTACTAGTAATTCTTATATTTTTGCCATAGCCTTCTCATTTTTTCCATCCCACAGGATTTTTCTTCTGTAGCAGATATGATTGATTACTTCCAAAGAACACCTCTTCTTCTGATTGATGGAAAAGACAGAGGTTCAAGAAACCAGTGCGTGTTAAAATATGCTGCAGGACATATTTAACTGAGACCTTAATGAAGATCACATGCAGCACTGAAGCCTACTGAAGTTTTAAAACTTCAGGATATTTTCTTTTTTAGCAAACTAAAATCATGAAGTTATTAAAAATCCTTTTAATTTTAAGGAAAAAGGACAATGTTATTTTTAAATTATGCCTTAAATGCAGTACTCTATAAATAATCTGATTTTCCTACAATGTGTTTATTACTGTCCACTAATTATACAGTACATGAGAATTTTTTTTTTCTTTCAACATATGTGTGTCTTCTTGGAATTATTTCCATGCCAAATTAGAGGACCCATGAAATAAATACCAATAAAGGTCTCTGCTTTCATAGGAGGGGAAAAACAAAAAAAACCACCTATTTTTCAGATCAGAGCTGCAGCAGCAATTATGTTATTTAAAGTGACACAGAGTTGACCCAAACCTTGTCAAAGTTGAAGAGTAGACAAAAGACAATAAAAGCCCAATTTTTTCCCATAATACACTTCCCAATAAATCTAACTATGGCCACTTCTATGAAAAGACTGGGACTCTGACCTGGATCCTAAAGACACCTAGGTTTCAGCAACACCAAAAAAATCCCCTAACCCTGGATATGCAGCTGCTTGTCAAGACCTGTGTCTGTGTTATCGAGCTATGAAACTGTCTTTGTTCACCGTTTTCTAGAAAAATAAAATATCTACAGGTATCATGTTCTCTCTGCCATACCACTGATTCACTGATGGCATGTCTTAGTCCACAAATTGGAATTATGTACCTCCTAGGATCATCTAACTTCACTCAGAGACAAGCTTTTCTCCGTTAACACAGACCTCTCTTTAGCTGTGTCTTTCTGATTCTAAATTAAGCAACTACTTTTTTATAGGAGGTACAATAACAAGATTATGATCATGTGATTCTCAATTGGCAGAACATACCCAAATCTCTTAGAAAGCAGGCAGACACAATCAGGCTAAACTTAGTTCCTCTTATACAACTGCTTTCTGTTTTTACTGTATTTTTTTCAAGAAAAAGAGTAACATTCTCCATTCTAAAAGAAAAGTTGCAACTGAGGACCACTGAAGCATACTATATCAAGAGTTTTTCCCTCTCCTTTGTAAAGTGGGATTTATCCAACTCTTTGCCTCGGTTTTCTGGTAACCTTTGTTTTCTGACAAGAACTTGGTTCGATAATTTAACGTATGTTAGACTTTGTCACATTTTTTATCCTTTAAATCCATTTGTGTGTGTATCACTTGAAACATTTGAACCAAAAGTCAAGGCAGGAAAATATCTTCCATGTAATCTGTATAGCTTCTCAGATAAGATAATCAGATTTCATAAACAGTTTTACTTTAAATATATATGTTTTGTAAATGTTATCTTCCTTTCTAATATATTTAGCTAGGAGCTGGAATTCAATTAGCGAATTTAATTTCCATGCAACTATGAGTCAAAAAAAAGGATTAAAAATAAAAATTTAAAAATTCTTCAGCTGACAAAACCTGTTTCTAGCCCAGTATTTTTTGAAAGCTCACTACTAATCTTGTGAAAGAAAAGTCAGTTATAAAGTATGTCTCTTCAAAAAATGCTAAAATTGAGAGCAACATCTGCCACATTACCACTGATTATGTGAGCTGGAGGTTGTAATTCTATTCCATTGCACTGCCTTTAAAAGTCTGTCAACCCAGAAATACCTCCTATGGAATTATGTTTTATTTCTTTTAAATCATCTCATTAGTGAAAGAGAAATAGAATGTAAACCAGCATAACAAATTATAACACTGCATATTTTCTTCAGCAGAGTAAATCTTGATTTGATTATTCAGATAAATATATTCTGTATATCAATAAAAACACACCTCAACATTCAAACGTGTTCACAAGTAAAGTATGATTTAATATTAATTGTAATGGACTACACGAAAATACTGGCTACTCAAATTTTGGGCCAAGAAGATTTCGATATAGAGAATTTAGACCACAAACTCTTTCTTTCGTAGCTAGGTGCATTAGAAAGTCACTACAGAAAACAGAATGAAAGTACTTTTGGTTTTCCAGAAGTAACTTGCTCTTTGGCCCCCTTCCTCAGCAACATTTTTAGAATGAGGAAGACAGATCAAATGACAAGTTGCAGTTCCTCCTTTACTGTCTGTTTCTTATCCCATTTGCCAGAGCACAACTGAGATAAGAAAGCAATGACTTGACAAGTAGTTTAAAATCTTCTGTTACTGTTCCAATACGTCTTTGTTTAAAGGGATACAACCACATCAGAAAATGTCCAGTTTCCTGACTTTTCTAGTTAAAGATATCAGTCTTTCCAGCCCTAGTGGGCTTAATTTGGGAAATCTCGGTTAAAAAAGATCTTTCAAAATCAATAACCTGCTTATAGCATTTTTCCACTCCACATTTTCAGTTTAAAATAAAAATAGCCTAACTGCAGGAAACCCTACTATCATTTTACAGTTCAAACTGAAGCGGTATTAATAGAAGATGATACATGAAAATGAATGTTATTACTTAATCTGTCAAACTCCAAGTTTTTTCTTCAGCTTTTCTTAAATCTTTGGCCTTCATAGGATGGTTGAAATTCAAAATAAGGTCACAAAGCAGTAGCTGGCTTTCCACTGAAAAACAAAGGGCAATGTATCACCATGGTATTTACTGAATGGTAGATGCCATGTGAATGGCAATTTATTTACAGCACTTTTTGAAGTGTTCATCTATCAACTTTTTAAAAAATTTGAAGGGTTGCCTTGTTTTCTTTACTTCAAGATGGTTAAATAAAGTTTGGCATTAGCACACTGGCAATATTTATATTAGGAGACTATTACTGTCCCTGCAAAGGAATGACTGACTACGTAACAGACTTTTTTTTCTGTGGTTAGCTAACATGATTCCATTTCCATGTAATTACTGTTTCATTAATTTTTCAAAACAAAAGAGCAACTGTATTGTTTCATTAGATTAAAAAACAATGGTATGACATAGAAAACACAAGCCATTCACAACTGCACACTTTTTAAAACAATGCCTTAAACAGCTTCTTGTTTAGTTGGACGATGAACTCAGAATTACCATTTAGTTTCTTCAGCTCATTGGACATTTCATCAATATTTTTAATCGCAGCTTCAAGGTTAAACTGCTGATTAGCAGCAGCATTTTCGAACGCCTGTAGGAAATAGAAACAAAACATAACTGGCAGTGTACATATGATTCATAAACTCAGTAATACAGTTAATCATAACCTTTATGACATTTTTTCTTTGATTTTCTAAAACAATATTTTAACTAAAACTTCCCCCCCTTTATAATTATGCACTTAGATATGGCAAATTGCAACTACTGAAGGCAACTACTAAACACTCTCTATTTTTGTTTTTTGCTCCATTTATTTTTTTTTACAAACAACTGCAATGAAATTAATCATATCTAAAATTTCCTCTCCTCACCAGCATTGTTTTCATTTTTGTTTTCGACCTTACTTTTCCTATAGAATCTAAATGAAAATTAATCGTCAAGGAATATTTAGTCAACCACAAGATGGAGCTATTGTGACATTAACATGCATAAAAGAATTATCACTATTAACAATGTTAATGAATCTGCTAATACTTGCGCAGGAACATTGGTGTCTGTATAGGTAATTATTTCATAATCAATACCTTTTTGCTTATTTTGAAGATCATATTCTGTCCCTTTAACATTTAATTAAAAAAACAATCAAAATCTGGAGACAATTAAGACTAGAAACTAGCTGAAACTAAATATAATTTGAATTTTTAAATTTTTACTATGCTGTTTTCTAGGCTTTTTTTTCTTTTTAAGAAAAAAATTAAAGAAAATTGCACATATCATGTTTTCTGGCCTAGTTATCAGCTCTCTATAATTCAGAAATACTAAAAATAAAATCTGGAAAAACTCTGGGCTATTCATAAATAATGCTCACTATGTAGAACACCTCAACACATTGAGAAGTATGACAAAAAAATTAAACATACATTTAACATAGATTCTTTGTCCAAGTCTCTCTTCCCTTCAGACAGTGGCTTTGCATTGAGGTCATCAGCCAGGGCCAAAGACCCTAAAAGGACAAACCCCAAATTATTATGCAGTAATATATATATTTTATATATATCTATATATAAAATATCAAATATATTATAACATTTGAAAAATACAATGATTGGACCTTGTTTTCATTAGCATTATTTGAAAGTAGAATCTAAGGGATTTAATAGTTTTATTTGTTCAAAAGGAAATAAATGTTTTTGTTTAAATCTTGGATTTTATTTCTTTTACTTTCTTTTAGAGATAGTGGTTCAGAAAATTTTTAGGAGTTAAACATGGAACTACTAATAGTGAATAAGCATATTTATAATGAGTGAAACAATGAAGAATTCCTCGAACAAAATTCTGGGTTTTTTTTTAATTTAAAACTTTATAAATTATCTAAAAAGGCATTGCAATTAGTTTCTGTCACCAATTTATGGAAGGAGAATCTAAAGCGCACACACACAAAAAGTCAAATGTTGAATGTCTGCTGGTCAGTAACAGCTGAGATTAAATACCAGATCCTTGGGCTCTTTCATCCCCCATTCTCTCTGCTCTTCTTTCCTTACACATTAGGTCACCCGCAGGCAAGTTTAAGTGTATGATGTCACTGGAAAGCTGTTTCAACTCTGAAAAGAGAAAAAAAAAGGCGGCGAGGGGGGGGGTGGGTGGTGGTATTTCACCCTGGTGCTGTGTGTGTTCAGAAAGGGTGCAATGCAATCAAAAAGACCCTGCTCTTAGCTAAAAGGGCAGGCAGAAGAGCGTGCCCCTCTTCTGCTCCCCCCAGAAACGGCCCGGAGGCAGTGCACAGCCCCCTGAGGGGCTGGCGGGTGGGACCAGCCTGCGCTCGCCATGAAGCACCTGCCCAGGAGGGCACCGGCTCTGAGGGCCAGGTGGGCCTCCATGATGCGTGCAAGGAGGGAGCCCACAAGGCTTGAGGCTTTCCCTGTTACCAGAGGCTGTCCTGAACAAGCGGTAGTGCAGAAGGGGTTGCCTCACAGGAAGGCCCAAGGACTGAAATACAGCGATGGCAGCTACCTCACAGATTGGTCAGGGCACTCCTCTATTCTTGGGGGTGCTTCATGGGCAGCTGAGAGTTCGAAGAATTGGCACCAGCCCCGCCATGGCCTGCAGGCATATAAAGCCTCACATCTCCCAGGGCGCTGGCGCCCAAGGCCTTACTTCCAGGAGTGCCCTGCAGGGATGGTCCATCTGCTCTTGAAGGCCGGGGTGGTAGCACAGCCAGGCCTCCTGGTAACCCCCTTCCCCAGCATGCGGAGCAGGTGCTAGCAGCAAAACTCGCAGAACACCAGATACCGCAGGGTGATTTTGCTTCTCCCCCCCTGCTGCCGTGAGAGCAAGCAGGGCTGTCCCTGAGGAAACCACAGCCTGCCTGGCCCCCGGCTCCTCACAGGTGCTGCTGGGGCCTGCAGGCAGGCAGCAACACAGCCATTTCCACAAGAGGTGAGGAGCCTGCCATTACCACAGCCTGGCTGTGCCATGGCTTCCTCCCAGCAGGCAGCAGGACGAGCTGGTCACTCCAGCTGGGCCCTGGCAGGCACCGATCCCTGGGGCGCTGCCAGTGGCTCCCCTGGCCTGGGGCAGGCAGCCGCCCACGCAGGCAGGGGGACGTGCAAGCCCCCGTCCACGGGCAGCCCTCGTGCTTCGCTGCCTTCTGCTCTGCTCAGCAAGAAAGCCCCGTGATGTGTCCCTCTTCCAGCACATGAAACTTAGGTAGGTTGCAAAAGCCCTGTAGGAGTTGTGATTTTAGGAGTGGGAGGTAAAAAGTAACCACAAATGTTGCAAGAGCTGAAGAAGAAATGTATAAGAGAGGACTGAGGTGTCAGCGGGGGAGTGGTGAATGGTGATTTCCTCTTGTCCTTTGACACCCTGCCTGTGGAGTGCTTACTGCATGTTGGAGCAACTAATTTATAAGCAGTCAGTTCCTTTTTGTCATCAATTTGAATTCACATGGTAAGAGTAATTTATGATGAGTAAAGATCAAATAATGAACCTAAATTCAAGGAAGTCAAGGAAGGGACTTTGCTGTACTGATTTACCAATTTAGACTACACCAACGATCGCTGCCCTCGGTTGCGCATATCTGACTTGAGTTGAAATCAACAAAAACTGCTAAATAATGACCTGGAGTTGGGAACTCTTCATTTCTTCCCCACTGTGTGCCCTGTAGTACTTAAAGCCAGGGGACACCAAGCAAGGGAATGGCTGTCAGCACTTTTATTTAAATTACTGCAACCACTTTTCCTCCTGCTCAGCATTCATCTGTATTTTGAGCTTGCTGTTTGGCACCAGTGGAGAAGGGTTATCAGTACCTCAGAGTGAAATCACTTGGATGTGCAGTAGAGGACAGATGGACAGAGAAGTCAGCTGCCTGCCATTTACTTACTCTTCCATTCTTCGTCTTTTTCAGGGGTGTGCTTTCACAAAACTTCTTTAAAACAAAGCGTCCTAAATGCATTGTTTTGTGACTGCGGGTGAAGCTAGACTGCAACTCAGAATAGCATTTTCTGTTAAGGCACAATTAAACTGTGATTCAAAGAGAAAACATGATATGCTGCTTAGATTGTGGGGATTTCTGAAGATGAGAAATGCAGAGCCGGAAAGACTTTACACGTGCACTAGTTCCTGTACTATAGTGTTTCAGTTTATAAGGTCTTGCAAGGAGCCCAGTGCAAACAAGTTAGCTGTGCCCTTTCTGTATGCCTCTAAAGAAAAAGCCTCCATGATTTGCAGAAGCTGGTGATTTTGCTGGCAGAATACCAGAGTGTAGGTGTGTACAAAGAAAATACACAACAAGGTGTTTTTATATATTTCCTATATATAAAAGAAAATATAAGTGTATGTAAAACATATGTACAAAAACCGTAAAACAGTAGCCTAGCAAGTTCCTGAAAACATTTGTGTTAGTATAAGCAGAGGTTATTTTCTTCAATAACCTGTAAAGGAGAATGCTTAGATGGCTGCCAGGAGTGGGGTTAGCAGAGGAAGATATAATGAAGAAAAACAGGCACCTGCTTTAGTGCATATATTGCTAGGAAAAGCAGGGGATTGGGCCCAGCCAGCATGGGTTCATGAAAGGCAGGTCCTGCTTGACCAACCTGATCTCCTTCTATGACCTGGTGACCCAACAGGTGGATGAGGGAAAGGCTGTGGATGTCATCTACCTGGACTTTAGTAGAGCCTTTGACACTGTCTCCCACAGCATTCTCCTAGGGAAGCTGGCGGCTCATGGCTTGGACGGGCGTACTCTTTACTGGGTAAAAAACTGGCTGGGTGACCGAGTCCAGAGAGTTGTGGTGAACAGAGTTAAATCCAGTTGGCAACTGGTCATGAACGGTGTTCCCCAGGGCTCACTTTTGGGGCCAGTCTTGGTTAATATCTTTATCAACAGCCTGGATGAAGGGATTGAATGTGCCCTCAGTAAGTTTGCAGATGACACCAAACTGGGTGGGAATGTCAATCTGCTCGAGGGTAGGATGGCCCTGCTCTCTCTCTTACTCTCTTGAGTAAGAGATATTTAATTTCTACAATCAAATTTACTTGGAATAGAAACACTTTCTTGATTTCTTTGTAAGGTAATATTTCAAAATGAAAAATATAAATTAATAATTTAAATTATTAAGTTACACCTCTATGTGAGGAGTGTTCTCATAGGTGTTGCTAACAATTTCATATCAGCATGTCAGTTTATGAGCTGCAGTTTCAGCTTTGCCTGAAATAAACACTACAGGTTTATGTGCAAAGATACTCGTAGTTGAAATTGATTGTAACTCTCTTTAATCATGGGCTGATGTGGCTGTGTATGCTACTTTAACACATGAAACAGCTGTCTCCCTGGAGTCTTTCTGAGAACACATTCAGTTATGGAAGGTGAAGCCATTCAGCCACCTTTATGAATCTCGGATAAAGACAGAATTACTACCAAACCAGTTCTCTAAGGAGGAAAAAAGATCAGGAAGACTAGAAAATATATTTCAGGTCATGAATTTAGGATTATGATGTGAATCAGCAAGCACTGCAGGCAACTGAAACAGTGCAGATCACTTTACAGAACTACCTTCCTCACCTCTGCAGTAAAATTACTTTGAACCTAATTTCAGGCAAAAATAGAACAATTAAATACACAACCCTTGAACAGGAGGATTTCAAAATAAAGGCTACCTGAATTTATTTTCCTGTATAATCAGAGATGAAGTAAAAAGAGATAGACTGTGATCTCATGTTGTACCTCACAGTTATAAAAATATTTTAAAGAAATTGTTCTAAATGGGAAGTAGGAAAAAATCTATTCACTTCAAAGACAAACAATATTTTAGTGAGTGGCTTAATAAACGTTAATAGAGTTTGTCAAGGAAATCATATTTACAAACAGTGCAATACATAGGAGATGAGATATAAGGAAATAAACTTTTACTGAAACTGTAACCATTTGCTGTTACTTTGAAACCTTTAGCTTTCATAAAAATTTCCTAGTGGATCTAATACCAGAGTTTGAAGTTTCAATGCATGTTATTAAATTTTCACACAAAAAGCTCACACGAAAAGCTCTAACAAAAGAGGAACTGCTTTTTTACCATTGCCTGAGTATAAAAAATGTTAATCCAGATTGCAAGGAAAGTCAAATAGAAACCAAACCAGCACACACAAAAAATCATGCAACCTCAGTATATGACAGTTATTTCTGATGAAATAATGTATTTCATAAGCTTTAAAGCACATGTAGGATTTTCACTGGTGAAAACTGGTAAATGCTGAAGGCCAAAAAAAGCTTAACCAGATCATGGTACAAAACAGTAAAGCAAAAGCCAGACTTTGTCTTGAAAAGTTTACAGTCGAATTAGTTGAGGCAAAGAGTGACAGGTGGAAAAGATTGCTAAGTGAACTGACTCGCCTTGATACATGCTCATGAACGAGGAGGAGGAAACCCTGAGTTAAAATATATATTTGTGACATAGTATATTGGGTTGTGAAACGCCTTTGCTTGAGGAGTTTTCAGCCAGAAAACTTCAAGAAATTATATAACACATAATACACTTTTCTGAGAATGTTTTAATAATATTTAATCAAGACAACAGTAAAAACACTAGTGTTCCACCTAGAGAATGAAAACCATTACAGCATTTTGCAGCAGCAATGTAATTAAGTCTGTGTTGCTCTAAGAAACTGATTATATTAAATGCATACATTTAAAAAAACCCAAACAACTGTGCAGACCATGTGAAATACTGCACTTAATTTACTAAATACTTGTCTGTATACTTAAGTTTGCTGATTGCTGTATGCATACCATTATCAGACTTAGAGGCACGTATCATTGCCTTCCATTTTAGATACTAATTTTCATTTAAGGAGACCCTGAACAGCAACAGGTTATAGAAGACAACACATGAGAATGCCTATCTAAGCATCTACTTTAATACCCTCCCTACAGTGGGCAAAGAGCTAAGAAAGTACGCAGTGGCATCTGAGTGGAAGGTGGACATCACTATATAGAGCCCTGTTTCCTTCTGTTGCTTGACCGATAAATATTTTTCTGGTCAGTGCGATGTTTTTCAAGCTCACAGCACATCAAGTTTTAATGTCTCAGATGTTCTTGTCTTCTGTTTGCATGGACAGTTTAAATTCTAACATTAAATCTACGAGGTGCTTCCTGTTGCTGTGAAATATTTTTATGAAAAATATTTTAATCAATAAACAGCATAAGCTTATGCTTTGTAGATACTCTGGAAGGTCTCTACTTGTGTTCTGGAAAGTTCTTTTATGTGGTAAAAGGTTTTAAACTATAGCTTTTAAGTAGTTCTTAAATGTGGTATTTAAGATAATTATATGGGATGCTAAAGACGTGAATAATCAATGATTGAAGACAAGTGCATGTATAATATTAATACAGACAGAATCATCTGTTGAAACTGCTTGGTTGGTATGAATAACTTTTATGTAAAAATCAAGGTGTATGTCCTGCAGCTCTTTCATATATAACATTTGTGCTGTTCAATTTTTCAGTAAAGTCAGGTGATTAGGTGGTGAATTTTTGAAGACATAAACAGTAAATGTCAATTAGGTTCTGGTGGGTTACTTTGGGCAATTAATCATAAATGTTATGCTTAATGGAACTTTGGGAGATTCACAAATATTTTTGCTTTCTTCATGGTCCATATTTCGTGGAAAGGGAGAACTACTCACGAAAGCAGAAGTCCTGCTTGGCATGCAAAGTCTGAGCCAATGGAATCTGGAAGCACAACTGGTCTTGCAGGGGTTTTTAAAGTGAAATTCAGATACATCTGGGAGTTGGGTGGAAGATTTTCAAGAAGCATTCAGGAATTGCTCATGCTTTTTGGATTTCACAATAAAGATGTTTTCTGATGTTATCATATATTTTTCCCATTCATAATAAAACCATTGAAATGACACAGGACTTCATAGCCACTGTGAACCTTTATTCATGAGCATGCAGCTACCTAGAGCTACAGAACTATATCTACTTCTAGTTCTTATATACACTCACATATAGTTTTCTACATACTCACATATACTTCTCTACATCCTTTCACAAACCAAAAGCCATTCAGTAAGATTTTTTTCTCATCCACACGGGGAAAGTAAGTTTATGAAGCAAGGAATTGTGAAATTGTCTCCAGATCCTAAGAAACCAGTGATTTCAGATTGCATTTTGAAAAATGCTGAGCCCTTTTGATTGAGATGGCATTGCTTAATAGCTCAGATTTTACAGATATCTTACTATACTGCTATTTTATCTTCCTAGATTTCCATAGTAATAACAGCATACTGCCTGAAATACTGCAGAGAGAAATAAAGGAGAATGCTAATATCAGTGTCAGGTTTATCATTTGCTATACTGCAAATTATCGCTTCTTCACTTAAATTCATTTAATACTATGAACTATAATTGTTAGAGACACAATGTAGATATTACAACTTCTCTTAGCTGTTTCTATTGTGATTATCTACATTATTTTTCATTTGCCAACTTGCATACATTACTACATGAAATACACTATAAGCATTAGAGGTATAGAAATGAGAATTAAAAAGAATAAAAGAATAACAACCTGTTCAGGGAAATTCTATTATTATTTTGATATTACAGGCTTGATTACTTTTATTGCTTCATCAGACTTCTTTTTAATTAACTCATGAAATGGCCAGTAGGAGGCACAAGAAAAAATTCTGAAACAATTCCTGTCTCAGCTGTTTGACTGGAGCATTTCCCTGTAACTACGGCTTTTCATAAATGGCTGTCTGGAAAAAAAAAAAAACACAAAAGACTTAATTTTTGCAATGATATTTGTGCTGTATAAATACAACTGTGTCACCAGTTGCACCTAATGCACTCTCAGTAAGTACTACAGTCTCTGAAAACTGGAATAGTAGAACTACAGAGCAACAAAAGAGAAGCCACTAGAGGCCCTCCTTCCCACAATTAAAATGCATTAGGCAAAAGTAAATTGAAAGCAGCAATACGCTTGGCTGAAAGGTTGGTGATTTAGTCCAAATGTGAAAATGACAAGTATGTAGTAGATGTCAGATAATTAATGCCACTGCCTTAATAGCATATTGTATTAGCTTCCCACTCAGTGATATTGTAATCCTAGGGAGAAGGGATGTAGCGAGAGGAAGGAAGACACAAAAGCTACTCACATTAGGCTCTCTCCATACTGTCAGAGTGATTATCCCTCACAGTGCCATCCACAGTAGGTAATTCGGGCTTATTCACATAACCCAAAAGGAAGCCTTTTCCTTTCCGTTGACTACAGTAGCAGTTGAGAGAACTGGACCTCCCCTTACTGAAGCTAGCTTTTAATGAGTAACTCTTCCAGGTCTCATGCCACACACAATTGTGCTCTGTTGTGTTTTATCTGTGTTTACAGTGTAAAAAAAAAAAAAAAAAAATCTGTCATCCAGGTTCTTTTCTTTATTGAACTCAGGAAATAGCATCGGGTTTAGAGGATTGCTGATGCTAACAAACTGTAAGTTGCTAGTCTTTGACTCCAGCTTTTGCCTTTATTTTGTGGAAAATCTCATGTTTACATATCCTGGCTGTGTATGTGTCTGCACAAAAATCATCATGGATGATCTGCCATATTGTATATGCAGACATGGACAAAGTTGCATTATCTTCTGAAACAAAGCATTTTGTTCAGATTCTTTTATCAGAAGAGAGAATGTGTGAAATTGGTTATTTCAACTGGAGTTTAACAGTCTTTCAAATATGAACAAGGCTGCTCTGAAATAACTATGACATGTTAACAAGTTATTAGCTGTGATCATTTGTGGCAACTACTTAGCATTAAAGACTAAGACCTCATCTCCCCACATTTGCATGTCCTGGCTTGGATTTCTCACAGTATGACAATGGCCACATTGTGTTAAATGAGTTAGGACAGGTATGAATGTGAATGTTAGCTTGAAAACAAGTATGCAAAACAGAGCATAAAAATAGAACTTATTAACAGACATAAAAGTCAATATTTATGTTTAAAAATACTTTCAGTGAGAGAGAGAGGAACTGGATATGCGGCAAGTGGAGAACAAAATGTAACACCTGTGCAAATGCAGTAGATACAACTCTCAACATTTTTCTGACCCAATATCTGAAACTCTGTAAACTGAATCACAGCTAGGAGGGTTGTACCTGCACATCCATCACTTAGCAGAGGAGGGGCTGTGGAAGAGAAATAACAACAATGGCCTCTCCCTCTCTCTCTTCCATTTGGCACCTGGGGTCGTTGAGCAAGAGAGAGACTGTGCTGCTGCTGCATGATTAATGTTACTGAGCTGCAGGTGCCAACTGAATGAACTTCACACATCATGTACAAGGCCTGGTGGGTCTAGATGGGAGCAAAGATGAAAAACTTAGATTTGTCCACTGGATGTATCATGAGCAATGAAGTATGCCATATTATTGTTTAGTTTTACAAGGATGTCAACATGAAAAACAGTTGAAATAAGACACAGAAGAGATCTTTAAAAGTCTAACAAAGCTTCAACTCCCTGCAAGGATAAATGGACTCATTAATATCTCAGAAGTCTGTCTGGCTCACAGGCCAATTAAGTTATAATAATATCATCGTCCCAGTATTTCAGACTCCACTGATGAGCATTAATAGGCAGATAGTGTTTAACAAATATTTCTACATGTCAAAGTTAAGGTTTCTCTTGAGGTCCCTACACAAACTAAAATGTAAAGTGAACAATTACATATCTGTTTGTAATATTATTGATCACATTTCCAAAAATGGGAAGTGAGGTCCTTCTCCCCATTGATTCACCACATTTGGTTTATAGCTAAGAACTTCAATAAAAAATAATGCTAAAATTACACTTCTTTTCAGGGTCTGTCCTGTTCATATTAATTTTACATAAATACCATTGCTTTCATTTTTTATCTAACAAAAATAATTTAAAATGTACCATCAAACTGTATAAGGAAAAGAAAAAAGAACCCAAACGCCCTCAAAATGACAAAAATGAGAATTTGGAAGACTGTTCCAGGAACCAGTCTGAGAGTTGATAATTTCTCCTGTAAACTCTTAAATGGGTGAAATCTCTTATGACATTACTAGATTTCTTTGGAACCACAGAGAAATTATTTTATGACAAATCAGGCACATTTAAATGCAGCAAAATATCTACAGTTATGTATAACTATAAATGATCTTAAAGGTCTTTTCCAACCTAAATGATTCTATGATTCTATGATTCTATATTACTTATTTCTATGAGTTCTGATATATTAGCACTGACATTTAACCACAGAAATGTTTCACAATCCTTTTTTATTATGCTCATTTCTCAAGAAGTTTGGAAGCTAGATAAAGCATAAAATTTGTAATTTGGTTACCAGATTGATGCATGCTACAGACACATATTTGAATAACTTCACGGCACAAAGAAAAGGTAGGTGCTTCCAGTTCCCACAAATAATACAGGAGCTTGTTCTAACTGTAAATAAAGTCAGTCCTAACATTTGCAAATTGTATGAACAAGAAATAACACTGTATATAAATTTAATGAAGTGGAATGTGGAATAAGGCTGTCAAGACAGAGGACACCAGAGGAATCACCAAGACCAGAAAGACCTAGCCCCCATATTACTAGTGCCTCCCCAACAAAAACAAAAAAACTAGTCATAGTTGTAGGAGACTCCCTTCTGAGAACAGAGGGTCCAATATGCTGGGCGGACCCTCCTCATAGGGAAGTCTGCTGCCTCCCAGGAGCCCAGGTCAGAGATATCACTAGGAGACTTCCCAGCCTGGTATGGCCCTTGGACTACTACCCCTTACTGCTCTTCCACATGGGTGGTGACGAAGTTGCAGTGTGTAGCCCAAGGGTGATTAAAAGAGACTTCAGGGCCTTGGGACAGTTAGTGAGGGAATCGGGAATCGGCACAGGTTATCTTTTCCTCCCTCCTTCCAGTTGTGGGAGGTGACATTGGAAGGAAGAGGAGGACTCAATCTATTAATACATGGCTCTGTGGCTGGTACCACCATCACAACTTTAGGTTTTTTGACAATGGGATGGCCTACAGGGCACCAGGCTTGCTGGCGTCAAATGGGAGCCACCTTTCTCAAAGGGGAAAGAGGGTCTTTGCTCAGGAGCTTGCAGGACTCATTGACAGGGCTTTAAACTAGATGTGAAGGGGGAGGGGGAACGTACCAGGCTTGCCTGTGACAAGCAGTGGGATGCTACACAATGGTTAGAGGGATGAGGTGCTACTATGAGCCCTCAACCTGTTGCCAAGACGCGTGCTGGGGACACTGCAGCACAGTCGAAGTCTTGTGGAGATGAGCTGAGGGCTCCTAAGGTAGTACGAGCCAACAAGGAAACCTCCATGAAACACCTCAAGGGAAACAAGGGATGTTCCACTATGAAGGCGACACGGCCAACAGCCCAGATGAAATGCCTCTACATGAATGCACACAGCATAGGGAACAAACAGGAGGAGCTGGAAGGTACTGCGCTACTAGAAAGCTATGACCTGATTGCCATAACTGAAACTTGGTGGGATGAATCCCATGACTGGAATGTGGCTATGAATGGCTACAGGCTGTTCAGAAGGCACAGGCAAGGAAGGAGGAGCAGAGGCGTTGTCCTCTACGTAAAGAAATCAATACAGTGTGAAAAGCAGTCCCTGAAGAATAGCCACGAGCAGGTCGAAAGCTTATGGGTAAGAGTCAGAGACAGAGGCAACAAAGGGAACCTTGTGGCTGGTGTCTACTACAGGCTGCCTGATCAAGGGGAGCCTGCTGACGAAGCCTTCTTCCTCCAGCTCCAGGAGGCTTCATGCTTGCAGACTCTTGTCCTGCTGGGGGACTTCAACCACCCCGACATTTGCTGGAAAAGCAACACGTCAAGCTGTAGGCAACCCAGGAGTTTCCTAGAATGCATTGAGGATAACTTCCTAAGCCAGGTAATAGACACCACTGCCTGAGGGGATGCAATACTGGATCTGATGGTCACCAATGCAAGTGAGCGCATCAGTGACATCAGGATTGGAGGCAGCCTGGGCTGCAGTGATCACGCATTGGTGGAGTTCACACTCCTGAGGGACATGGGAAAAGCAAGGAGTATAGTCAGGACCCTAAATTTCAGGAGAGCAAACTTCCAGCTCTTCAAGGAGTTAGTCAGGAGGACACCCTGGGAAACAGTCCTCAGTGACAGGGGAACAGAACAGAGCTGGCAGATCTTTAGGACACTTTCCACAGAGCACAAGAGCCCTCAGCCCCCAGGTGTAGGAAATCGGGCAAGGATTGCTGGTCAAACAAAAGAGCAAGAGGGAACTGCACAGGCAGTGGAAGCAGGGACAGGTGTCCTGGGAAGAGTACAGGGAAGCTGCCCGGTTGTGTAGGGAGGGGGTCAGGAAGGCCAAGGCACAGCTGGAGCTGAATTTGGCAAGGGATGTAAAGAATAACAAGAAGGGCTTCTACAGGTATATCAATCAGAAAAGGAAGGTTAAAGAAAGCGCACCCCCGCAATGATGAAGAATGGCGACTGAGTATCAACAGACGAGGAGAAGGCTGAGGTACTCAACAACTTTTCTTTTTTGCCTCAATCTTCACTGGCAACCTCTCTCCTCACCCCTCCCAAGTCAATGGACCACAAGATGGGGAGCAGGGGGATAAAGTGTCTCCCACTGTAAGGGAAGATCAGGTTTGAGACCACCTGAGGGACCTGAATGTACACAAGTCTATGGGACCTGATGAGATGCATCCCAGAGTCCTGAGGGAATTGGCTGATGTAGTTGCCAAGCCACTCTCCAGGATATTTGAGAAGTCATGGCAGTCCCTGCTGACTGGAAAAAGGGGAATGTTGTGCCCATTTCTAAAAAGGGAAAGAAAGGAGGACCCTGGGAACTACCGACCTGTCAGCCTCACCTCTGTGCCTGGCAAGATCATGGAGCAGATCCTCCTAGAAGCTATGCTCAAGCACATGGAGGACAGGGAGGTGATTTGAGACAGACATCACAGATTCACCAAGGGCAACTCCTGCCTGAACCAACCTCGTGGCTTTGGCTTTCTATGAAGGAGTGACTGCATCAGTGGACAAGGGAAAAGCAACGGATGTCATCTATCTGGACTTCTGTAAAGCTTTCGACACAGTCCCCCACAACATCCTTCTCTCTAAATTGGGGAGATGTGGATTTGATGGGTGGACTGTTCGGTGGATAAGGAATTGGCTGGATGGTCACATCCAGAGGGTCGTGGTCAATGGCTTGATGTCCACATGGAGACCGGTGACAAGTGGAGTCCCTCAGGGGTCCGTACTAGGACCAGTGCTGTTTAATATCTTCATCAATGACATAGACAGAGGGATCGAGTGCACCCTCAGCAAGTTTGCAGATGATACCAAGCTGAGTGGTGCAGTTGACACGCCAGAAGGACGAGGTGTCATCCAAAGGGACCTGGACAAGCTGGAGAGGTGGGCCTCTGTGAACCTCATGAGGTTCAACAAGGCCAAGTGCAAGGTCCTGCACCTGGGACGGGGCAACCCCCAATATCAATACAGGCTGGGGGATGAAGGGATTGAGAGCAGCTCTGCGGAGAAGCACTTGGGGGTATTGGTGGATGAAAAGCTGGACATGAGCCAACAAGGTGCACTTGCAGCCCAGAAAGCCAACTGTATCCTGGGCTGCATCAAAAGAAGCGTGGCCAGCAGATTGAGGGAAGGGATTCTGCCCCTCTACTCTGCTCTGGTGAGACCTCACCTGGAGTACTGCATCCAGCTCTGGAGCCCTCAGCACAAGAAGGACATGGACCTGTTGGAGCGGGTCCAGAAGAGGGCCACAAAAATGATCCGAGGGCTGGAGCACCTCTCCTATGAGGACAGGCTGAGAGAGTTGGGGTTGTTCAGCCTAGAGAAGAGAAGGGTGCGAGGAGGCCTTATTGCAACCTTCCAGTACTTAAAGGGGGCCTATAGGAAGGATGGGGACAATCTTTTTAGCAAGGTCTGTTGTGACAGGACAAGGAGTAATGGATTTAAACTAAAGAGGAATAAATTTAGACAGGATATAAGGAAGAAATTTTTTACAGTGAGGTTGGTGAAGCACAGTGGAGGCCCCATCCCTGGCAACATTCAAGATCAGGTTGGATGGGGCTCTGAGCAACCTGATCTGGTTAAAGCTGTCCCTGCTCACTGCAGGGGGTTGGGCTGGATGACCTCTAAAGGTCCCTTCCAACCGAAAGCATTCTATGATTCTGTTATTAACAGCTGACAATATACTTGTCCTATGAATCTAGGCATCTTTTCAGAGCCCTCACCTCTTTCTTTCCCTGCATGTGATGGACCTGTGTATCATTGCAGGAGGGTAAGAAACAGATTCCAGTCATCATCGTGTACAAGTTCTGGCATGTTAGCCATACCAACTGCTGCTTTGCTTTCTGTAACTATGTCAGCTGTGTGGCAACTCTAGTAAACTCACAAAAAATATTTTCTGCTGCAGTCTGCTGGAGTCACCACACAGCTGACTTCAATAAAAGGATCAATAAAAGCTTTTTCCTGGGTTTCAACAATTCCGGAACTAATTAATACCTATACACTGTACCTTCTACCCTCATCACAGATACTCTGAAATCCAGAATGTCTAGATCCTCTGCAGAACTGCATATTATCTGAACGCTTGCAATCAAAATATCCTATTCCAGACCAGGTAGGTGCTTTAGTTACCCCTCAGCGGGAGACAAGTCCATTTCCTGAACCTTCATAAAGTTACATTGTGAGGCTTTCTCCCTTGACATCACAGGTATACCTTCTGTAAACGTGATATAATATTTAAATAAAAGGGTGCTCTGCTATACATGTATTACATCCAGACAAGCCTAGCTTCCCTGATTTAGCTTACTCAGTTACAACCATCAACAGTAGCAGCAATGTCTCCCAGCTATGTGCTTGGATAGGGTTAGTCATTCAGCCTTGCAGACAGCATATCACAAAATAGTGGGTGTGCCACTCGAGTGGTGTACCCCAAACCATTTGCAGATCTGTGCACTCTGATGTGGCTGCAAAGACTGAAATTACACGTCCAAAGCTAACCCGTTTTCTGCTTGTGTCTCACTGAAGATGCAGAAAGATTCTTGCAGCAAAGAATTGTGGGTTCAGCCAGAAACAACATGTTTACAAAGCACTGGATTAGGCTTTGTATCCAGCAAGAAAATAAAAATGGCCACTTGAAAGTGGATCTTTACAAGCCAATTTGACAGTAGGTTATTTTTGTTCCTTTCTTCCTCAAGCACTCGAGGAAGTTAATATAAAATAGTTAGTTTAACTTTTGAGAGTTCATAGACATTCACACATAACATTATTTGACAGGTATTACACCAATTTCCTAATCCATTCACAGTATTACACCAATTTCCTAAGCCATTCACAGTATTCCTCTGCACAGTCCATAGAAGTAATAAAATAAAGTGGGATTATTTCTTTATGCCTAATATTGCTTAATATCTCTTTTGACACCTCTGGGACATGTAAAATACTATTAATTTCCTTCTAAAGTTAAAGAAGATCTACTGAAATTAAGTAAAACAGAACTGGTAAGAATATTCTGACATTAATTGCTGATTTATGCATAATATTGCAGGTTTTTTGTTGCAGACAATTGTAAGAACTAACTCTAAATAAGTAACCTATGAAATTGAAAACTTTACTTGTGTAAATATTTACTTTTCCTGAACAAACTTATCTCAATATTTTATTCACATAATCTCTCCTGTAATTTTCATATGAATTAGTATTGCACAAAGATATTTTCTTGTCAATTTATGCTCTTGCAATGGAGATTATAAAAAAAAAAAAATGACCAGCTACAAAATACAATGTTCACTGCTGGTCAGGCTCCTTGTTTGTGATTGTAATGCATCTGCAGGTTTTTGTTACAGAACTGCAGAGGTTACCATGCCTCAGATTAGATTTTCTAGCTCCCTGACAGTGTCATCACACCTTTTTATACAATACCAGTTCTGTGTTTAGGTTCATTTTAGGTGTCCCAAGCAATTCTTTCATGAGTGTATTCTGCAATGTACTCCATTCTGTGTGCTCTGCATCCTGCATCTGCAAAGCTTTCTTGAAATATACTTCTGAGGAACCCTGTGCTACCTTCCCCCACAACCAGTTACTGGTAGGCAGGCTATGTATAATGGGACATATATTTAGTAGTACATAAACCAAAAGCATGTTTACTGATAACAGGTTTGTTTTTAAAGCATCACAGTAGATTGGAAATACTTATGGCAAGTTACAAATGCTGCAAAAGAGTCAGCCACCTTTCTTTTCAGGTAATCAGGACAGCTGATCAAGAATTGAATCAACACCCATGAAGCTGAATTTCAAAAGCCAATCCCAACCTGCCATCTTTAAAGTATCACAAATAAATGTTTTCATTATTCTGACATAAACACTTTTTTGCTTTTTTTTTGGTTGTTATTTGTCAAGTCATCATTTTTTTGGTTGAGGTTTTGAATTTTGTCCCAATTAGGCCAGATTTTTTTTCACAATCTTGAGAAATCAGGATTGTGACATTCATTTCCTTCATTTGTGGTGACAGTCCTTCATTGTGACATTGTGACATTCATTTCCTGCCCAGCAACTTTCCTCGCTTCAGAAGGCAAGACTACAGATTCTAGAGTGTGTGTTCGTGTTTTTATTTTCTAAATGGAATCACACAAAGACTGCAGATAGTGATTGAATATGACTTAACAGAGATCTTGCTCTTCTAACTTTTGTCTATTTCTGTGTCTCATGGAGAAGAGAGAGAGCACAGAGCAGATTCACACAAACACCTTTTTCACAAGGAGTAGGCGATCTAATAGCCAAGCAAACATCACACAGCGGTGAGATAATTAACATCATCTTTTGCCACAGGATAACTAATGCTTTTAAGAATGACCCAAGCCCAGCTGTTACTTTTAACAAACCTGTCTTGTTCTTGCACAGGTGAGAGAGAGGCCAAAAAAGCCAGTGGTTGAATTAGGAAATGGTCCAAGAAGCCACAAAATCTCTTGACTTGAAAAGTTATGGAAACTAGTTGCTATCTCGAAGTGGAGGCCTGGACCCAGAGCAGGACCCAGACTCCAGCCTGGGCTTTGCCTAAAAAAAGAGACCTAGAGGGACCCTAATGAGCTGTCTCAGAATCCAGGCTTCCCTAAAGCGTGGAAGAACTGGAACTAAATCCATGAGAGCACAAAGATGGTATTCAAACAGAAGTACGTGATTTTTCTTTTTAGCTTAGTGTTAGTGAGGATTTGAATACAACAAAAAATTTGGCCTTTAACAGCTAAAGTACTCTGTCATTTCAGCAACAGTTAACATATGTTAACATATAACAGTTAAAATATGTGTGTGTCTCTAAAAGCAAAAAAGGATGTAGGAAGAATAAGTATCATGGCATAAATTAAATTAGTCTGGTACATAATTTACATAGTAATATTTATGTATTATCGTATGATCATAAGTTGTAGCCATGCTACCTTGGCATGGCTGATATCAACAACTGATCACTAAACTTTAGGATCATTTCAGTGTCACTGCTCTGTGCTCATCACATTTTATCTTCTTTCACTAGACACATGCTCTCCTGGCTCTGCCTTATTACTTAAAGGAAGCAATAGGCCTCTGCTGAAAGACATGAGAGCATTTATTTTCTGGAGAAAAATGATGACATTTTACTACCCAAGCTTTTTATAACACCTAGATTATATTGCTTCAGTGGCTGCTTTTTATAGCTTTTTCCTCTAACAGGAACTTTCAATGTAAATGTTTAAGAAAAGTGCATAAAAACAGTAAAGAGAGGCATTTAGAAGTGTAAAATCCCATGCTGACTTATTTCAATCATTATATTGCATTAGAGCAATGTGCACTGTGTACATATAACAAATCCTAGCCCCTCTTGCAAATCAACCTTCGGTGAAGCAAAAATTCATCAGTTCTCTGATACTCAGTGTTTTATTATTTACTTGTCAGTTTTACTCTCAAGAGGTCTGTCTCTTAACTGTTATATATTTGTTTTTGATAATGGTACCGGTGGAAGAAAAAGACTAAAAGTGCCATGAAAACATTCACAAATACAAGTACATAGTCATTCCAAAATAAGAAGGTCAATTTGCTTCACCAAGATGATTAATGTAAGGTGGTTTTACTGCTTCCTTCTTAAAAGTTTCTCTGACACAAAGGTCTATCCGCAGGTGAATATTACTGCAGAGGTAGCATGGCCTCAGTCACTTTCTGAAAAAGCTGCAAGAAGCAACTTTCATGCCATTGTTCATTAACACTTCGATCACATTAACAAGGATTTGTTGGCAACTGCTGATGCAATAAAATATATGTCTGTTAGGTCTTTTAAATGCTTTGAATGCAGAGTCTACTGTGCCTAATCAGACTGGCATTGCCCACTGTTGGAAAGTGTTGCATATTTACCACTTTGCCCAGGCACTCTTATCTGATTAAATCCCTCTTTCCTTGCTGTTGGGAAGCAAATTTGGCAGCAATGAAGCATCTTTGACATTGTGTAGTGCAGCTCTAGAGCTCTTGGAATACATAAGTTCAAATCTTGGTTTAAAAAGCTCCCTAAATTTGATTTTACTTGGCTGCAAATAGGCAACCTGAAAATGAGCAAATAAAATATTACAGCTAATGCAGAAGAAATTTAAACTTCCACCTACCAACATACTTCAGTCTAAGGTGAAGCTTGATTGTGAGTAAGAGCATGAGTCACTGATGCATTCACACCTCATCTCTCTGCAGATCTTGCAAGCCTAGCAAGTCTGCCACCAGTAACACAGTGACTACAGCATACAGTAGCTGACCAAGTGACACACAGCCATTTTAAATAAAGTGTCAGATGGCTAAAAATTTTGGACAGTGCAAACAGCTCACGATGGGCATGGTAACTTGATTAATATGCCTAGTAACAACCCATTTAATAGTTTTCAGAAGGAATCAATCTGAATAACTGCAGTAGTAACAGTAACCTGCCAGTAAAATGTGACTGTATTTGAGGTTGAAAAAAGGCTGACTTATATTAGAAATAACTGAATAAGAAAATGTATTTGAGGAAAAAAAATCCATATTTAATTATGACATGGATATAAGATAGACAGCAGAACAAGTGACTCTTAAGGTCATATTTCAAATGATCTTGCTCGGTTTGAAAAATACAGAGTTTTCATTGTGTATGTGGGTGTACATAAAATACGATGCACATTACTCAGGAATACATGTGCCAGGACATATGATGTATTAACAATTAGCAATTCTATTGTTCCTATTCATTTGTCTAAGCCTTAATGGTGTGACCAGTAAATGGAAGCACTTTGGATTGAATTGTTTAGATGTTAATTTGACTGTGTCTGAAACAAACGATTCACTCTAATACTACAAGGTGGATAGCTATGCAAGCAATGAAATTTTGGGCCAGAAACACTAAGTATAGCAGTCTGGCTCACTGTGACTCTGACACAGGAAAGAAAAGGGGTTGATTTGATTTATGGATTTAAACTTTTCCAGGAATTTCAGGGGAAAATTTAGAATTTTTCAGGGATTATGTTCCTATGTAGGAAAGGTTATCCATTTATTCCAGTATTCTGCATTTTTCAAAGCATGCTTACAATAGTGATTATTCCTTCTGTGTCCTCAATAAAGAAAGTAAGAAAGAATGAGAGGTAGGTATTGTCTTTTGTGACAGCAGGAGAAGTTAATTAATTATACTTTTTAAACCTCTTTACATCAACGCATCCAAGCTACCGAAGACAAAATGAAACCACCTTTAAAGCAAGGTTACTGTCTGTAATGAACTAAATAGACAGCATATTTCCTCACCCAACAAATTGCTCCTTGCTTAAATTTAGAATCACGTCAGCTCTTTGTTCATTCACATAGATTTTTCCTACTTTGTGTTCCCTGCAAAACCAGCATGTAAACTGGATTCTGTGCCAGGTTGTGCATCACCGATAGCATTAATTATTTCAAGAAAACACTTGTACTGTAGTGTCTTCATTGTTCATGATTTTCAGGCTGAGAAGAACTCGCTGTAGCTCTAGAATCTCAAGTTGGCAGGCATAAAATTGTCTTGTTTGGGAGCTGGTGAGACAAGCAGAAGCCCATACTGCCATTTGAGACTCAGTTTTACAGATGTACACTTTGACAGATTGAACATGTATGCTTGTGAATGTGGCATATCAAAATGTCACTGAAAACATTATTTCCTTTCATTCCCAATCTTATCTACCTCTTTCTATAGCCAGTACTAAAATAATTCAATGACATAAGCAAGATGGTTCTTATTGTTAGCAATAATATGTTTAATATTCCCTCCCAGAATGAACTAATTAAAATGAGAAACTGATCTCCACATGAGCTTTCAAAATCAATATAATCCAGAACAATAACACAAAACTCCCAGCAAGGGGCACTGTTTCACTAAATGTCCCTCACCACCTATTCTATGCTTAAAAAAAAGTTATTGTACAACTCATTCATTTACATGAAATTTAGAACCACATACACCTCACAAAAATGTTCAACCTTTTGTCACCTTTAGATGAAGGTGATCACTTTCATTAAAGCATTTCTGCTTATTTTATTCCTCAGACAACATCTTGCCAGGTATAGGACTTGCAGTTTGTCTAAATTAAGATATACTTTTGAAAAATGAGATGGAAATTACTTATTCACAAATCCTTGGATACTTGAGAGAGAAATAGAGGTGTATATATAAAGAATGAACTGTATAAAGGATGAAATGTCAAATTTGTGGGGGACATTGGAAGGTGTTTGGAGACAGGATTCAATTTAAAGTGTAAGTGTGATATGCAAGGAAGTAACAAATCCTTTGTATGTTAAACAAAAACAAAATTAGGAGATATTTGGCAGAATCTGCTTTGGGAAGTCTAAAAAAAAGAGTAAGCACAAATCTGAACCAGTGTGCTATCAAGAAAAGAATTCCTTTGGAGATTTTGGTCTTTTCCAAGACTAAGAAGCGAAATAGAAAAACTTTGGTCATTAAAATGACATATTTTCCAAGAAGGCAGTTACAAAAATGAAAAGCATGGCATATTTCATAACAATGCATTTGCAAACAAAATATCAGTACTAGATTTGGTATGTTTTGTCTCAAAAATACGTGCCCCCTGAAACCTTGCCAATGCGTAGACACTCTTTCCAAATTAGAGTACATGCTGCAAGGAGGAAAACACAATCAAACTCAACAAACTTTTAGGTAGAACAAGGCTGTTAGCAGGAGCATACCATTAAAATGCTGTTGAGGAGCTGAAGTCTTATCTCACATTTTTCTTACCTTATATTATCTCCAGGGTTGTGGCTAGTACAGTCAGATCTAGCCTACTCTCCTTTATAGCAATATTTCTTTCCAGATAAACATCCTGAGAACTTCAGAAGTTTCTGGAAATTGTGGTTATCTTATTTTTATGCTACAATTTCTTCCTTTCCTTATGATGTTTCCTGGCTGTTTTTAATGTACTTTTTGTAAAGATATTTGTAAGAAAGCATTGGATAAGGACTTACTTCTCTATGTGTCTTATTTAATGAATTTGAGAATTTAGGGTTTACTCTGAAGAATAAATGAGTATGTTAAACTAATGAGAGTGCTTCTCCGGTAGCTAAACACAGCAGACTTCAGAGATACTTGCCCAGGCATCAGTCGGGAAATGAACCATGACCTTACTTCTTCAAGTGTTGGAAAATATTTTAATCTTTCTAAGTGTTTTTGATTTTGAAACAAGGAAGATGCAATAAGTAAAACGACTGTCCTCTTACATCTGTTAGTCTGAGCAGCCAATCAGTGTCCTGCAGATTGTTTAGTTCTGGACAACAAAGGAACAACAGTCGTGTAATTCTTCACAAAGACATAATGCAGAAGCAATGTGAGACAGTTTCTTTGCCACCACTTCTAAGCTACCTCATACTTGGCTGTGGAGTACTCCCTTTCCTACTCTGCTTTTGCTATGATGTAGAGCTATACTACCAGTAGTTACCCAACTGCCTGTAAGACTTCTTTGCTGCCTCCTCTGAACATTTTTTCACACACTTTGACAAGTCCGGCTAGGAAAGAAGGCCATATCTTGGATGGATATAATTTCTTCTTCAAAAAGGCATTATGGTTCATGTACTTCTATCTGTAATACTGTGGTGTGGTCACAGATAAAATGACAACTAGGCAGTCTGGAAGAGCTATGGGAGGAAGCAGGTTTTAAAGCTTTTTAAATAGTCAGAATTTGGTCAGGTCTGGGCCTGAAAGACAGATTGGGTGAGGAAGTAGAAGACTGTGGCTGCTTTATAGAAGAGAAAATTACATTTTTATGAGGTCTTCTCTTTCTTTCTCTCCTCTCTGTTTTTAGCATTATGGGAGGCTTAGTCTGGATTTCTGACATCCTCACAGTTTAGGATGTTCAGTTAAGGAGTTTCTTTTCATTCTAACAAGAAGCTTCCATACTATATGCAGTCAGGAATTACTTTCATGGTTTCAAGGTTATAGCAACCCTTGCAGACCTATTTCTGAGGTGTGTTCTGATTTAGGGTATGTTACAGAAGTACTGTCACAAACCAATGTAAGGGCATGCTGTTAATGTGATTAAGGCACAGTAAGTGTTTGGCTGTTATGTTGATTTTTCTTCAGCTATTTCTACTTGAAGTAACACATGAAAGAGAATGCTAGTTTTTTTTTTTGTTTACTTTCATAGCTCTCTTTACTACTATGCTACTATATGCTACTATATGCTACTATATGCTACTATATGCTACCAGAAACTCAAAGGAATGAAAATGTGCTATATACTTTTCTCATGCTCAACTCTATCCAAATCCCAGATGACACTTAAAGGAAGACTTCAAAAATTGCAGGAGGAAATCTGTTGTTTCTCAACTATTTACTCATCTAATATGCTCAGAGACATAACATGATGCAAATTTGTGATGCATTTTAACTCAGCAGCTGTTCCTCATCAGGACTTATCATTGTACCTCAGTTTCTGCATGCATGCCTGTACCTCTTAAGGAAGCCTATCATTTCTTTTTTATTGCAAATGGATTGCCTGGGATAAATACATGACTCTTATTTTGTAGGCAGAGAAGGTCAATAACAGTCTCTACAGAATCTCTCCATAAAATGTGACAATAAATAACAGTTTATCCTCTAATCTATATTAACAGACTACCTTTATTTATTGTTTGACTTGTGTAAGGACAAAGATAGGTAATCCAAAAGGAGCAGTCACAATAGAGGCTAATGACCTTCTTTTACAAGAATGTAGATACCAGTGGGCAAAAAACATTTCAGCTTCAGCATCATGCAAAGGGCTATTTTGCAAAGAAACACTGCATGTTAGTTGTTGAAACTTTTTTGTGCATTCCCCGAAACAAATTACACTATTCTGAATATTTTCTTTTCTGTGCAGTAAATAAAGTCTTTCATGTTGACAATGCTAATATTATATTTTAAAATATATTTGCATTTGTGTTTTTTGTCATTTTTTATTGCATTGTATAAATCCCAGAGCAGAGATCCACTAAGCTCACTTTCAGAAAGCCCTGTTTCTTGGGATAGCATCATGCAGTGACACAGGTGATCATATGGCATTTCAATATAGTTTACTGGCTGAATGTATGGAAAAATTATTTCAACAAGAATTATGGACATGAGTTTGGAGTACAAGTCAGGAAGGTTATTTTTAAGTTACTTTTTTAGTTGAATTATTTCATATGAATAATTTTCAAGGGTGGATATTCCTAATGCAAAGTAATCTTAAGATATTTTAGTCTAATTAGTGCTTTAATCTACTAAATAATCATGGGAAGGATGGAAGGGGGGAAGAAAATAATTTTATTACTACTTGTAATTCTGGGATTTAGCAAAGCCACTGTGGCATTGGGGGGGACAGAATAAGAAATGACTAGTTAATATTTATTTTTTAGGAAGAGTTATGCACATTTTGTGCTCTAGCTTGTAAATGTTTTCTAATGCATGAAGGTATATGTGTAATTAAGTTGTTTTTACTTACTTTTACATTTTAGTGATGCATAAGACAGGTAGCCGGAAATTCTCTTCAATCTTAAGTCATGTACCTAGAAATAAGAAGTTAATTTTTATCTACAGAAATATTGATCCACATCTGCTGGTTATTTAATTTGTTCTTAAAAATACATCCTCTTGTTTAAGAATACCTTAAAAGCTCATTCATTTAATTTTTTAGTCTCATTTTTCACTAAATGAAATAATAAAATTTAAAAAAAATTTTTTTCTTCCTCTTCCTGCTTTATGAAGCCTATTTTGAACACCAAATGCCAAAAATCTCTCATACATGTAGGCAAGTGACAAGACAGTCTCATAAGGTTTATTAGAGTTGTATTAATGTGAAAGGTGTTTCCTGAAGGTACTGAACATAAGTTCTAGGACAGTTTGTCTTATCTTAGTGTAAGAAATATTAGAAGAAAGCCACATTTCTGAGAATCAGAGATTTTAATTTTCTTTTCAATTAGTCAAGGAGCTTGACACCAGTTCTGTAAAGGTACAGCGTGTGTTTTTCAGACTTAGTCTGATTAGCAAGAAATGGTGACAGATCTTCTCGGCACTGTGGGACATGTCAGTGACATTTTTTGAAAACGAGGCCTTGGAAACACGTTGGCCTTCCAAAATGGTCTCAGCTAAAATTGCTAGTCTTTTTTTCCTCCACTGTTGGCTTTGCAATTTAGCTTTTTGTTTCTCACATTTTCATTATGTGCAGTATTGTGTATATCCATCCTAATAAACTCTATTACGTGGAACAATGAGGTTGAGCATAATTCAAATCCTGAATTAAATGCAAGTCTAGCACCAGAAAAATGGATTAAGTAGTATGATAGGATTTGAAATGTAAATATTGTGTCTTTTTTGAACGGAAAGTTTGATTAAATAAAGGAAATGGATACTTTTCCTGGGGAAAAGGACTGACAAACTCAAGGTAGTATTTGTATCTGTAAGAGACTAATAAAATGTGTGCATCATGAGAACAACATGGAGATTGAACACTGGTGCCTTTGGAAGTAACATACAATTGCCTTTGTAAACATTTTTACTCCTTTTTGGACAAACGGCCAACTGGAGGAACCTTAGGAGAAGAAGAATGTCCTTTTTGCAGGGCCAGCAATGTTTTTTTTAATAGGACAATGCACAAGTATTTAATTTCTTTGTGACTGAAATAGTGAAGCCTCTCTACCCAGTGAATTTACTGCAAGACTATTGCATTATTTCTTTGAATTCTGAAATGGAAGAAGAAAAGATTTCAAATCGTACCAGCAGCCAGATAAGTGCGACCTTAATTGTCATATATATGTGATATCAATATGGAACAACTCTAAAGATTTATGGCTGTGTAGTCCTTTGCACTAACATGTGGCTCAGAGTAATACACAAAGAAGTTTGGCTATAAAGCCAGGACAATATGCCTGATTTCTGCTCAGTAATTATTCTTAGTTGCAGGCAAAAAAAAAATGATGGTGCTATTTTTGTACTCTTTTAATAGGGAAAGGGCTGTTTTGGTGAAAATACTACTTTGTACATAGACAAGGGAATTCCAATAATTATTTGATGTTTAGAAACACGGAAGACCATTGTGGTGTCATTTCATTGCAAGTACATAAATCCCATAATTATGGCAAATGTACCCCTGAGGAAAAAAAGTGTCCTATTTCCATTATGCCAAACAACTTTCTTGACAACTTGACACCTTTTGCCAAACAAGATTTTGGCAACATAATGCTGCAGATAATCATTATAAGGCCACACAATTCCTAGTTACTTTTCTTAAATGAACAATTTCTAGCAACTAGGAAGTAAGAGAACATGAGACAATATTTTTCTTCTGTATTAATCCCTTTTTTTCATTGAAAGGGAAGAGAAGTAACTGCAGGCAGACTTTAGTTGGCTGTGATTGCATACATACAGCACATACTTCCATTTGTCATAGTCTCATGACAACTGGAGACAAAAATTTAATTGCTCAACATATTCAGAATACATAACAACAGGTCATGACTAAATTCTGCTCTCCTCCAATTTAAAGTCAAAGAGAACCACATATTTGGATTTAAGTGCAAATTCAAACCTCTGAATTTAGCCCATGTTCTTTCTAAGTAATTTTGGCAAATGTAGTTTCTTTAATGGTTCTTCACAAGCAGAAATAGATACAGAAATCGAAACTGACTCATGAAGTCTTAGGGAAAGCAAGATTTTGCTTACAACACTTTAAAGCTCATTTGAAAATTCCCTGATTATCACTGATATTTCCAAAAGTACTCAGGAGTTCTGCTCTGTGATATAAAAATACTTATCCTGTTTTTAGCTCAACCCTCTTTCAGAGATATTTATCTGAAATTTTGGTTATATTTTCAGCCCCTAAGACAAACAAACAAAATACTGGTAAGTAGCAAAGATTACGTAATACAGAATAGGACATAACCTTAATTTTCTTTCAAGATCATTATCATTTTTATGTTGCAGGTAAACAATATGACCCATTTCTTTATTTGAAATTAATTAAAACATATTCAGCATATGCTACCAGAAAAGGTCATCTGCTGTCTGTGTAGATGGAGTTTTCTTCTAATACAAGAAATGTTAATAATGATGATCTGAAAACCAAAAATGTCGCAATCAAAATTTGAAAATAAATATGAGTATGTGTTCAGGTTTCCACTTATATACTACAGTGTTGCCTAATCTCATAGCAGAATAGCTTCTGCACACAACAAGCCGTCAACTATTTTGACCTGAGTCTTCATGAAAATTATTAATTTGCTTTGCTGCATAATAGAACCAGTTCTGCTATCACCACAGAGAGCTGCTGTGCATTGCATTAGAAAGAGATATGACATAAATTTCAGGAGAAGCAGTGCTAAATTTAATGTCTGGCTTTTAATTTTGTTCAGAAGCACCTTTGTACATCTGAAATATGTGAAATGTGTTTTTTGCTTGTTAGAAAACAAATGGCATTTTGTTTTGCTAAGAAAGCTTCCAAGTTATGAAACAAAACCACGGGAAAGGCACATTGAAAGTGTCACTTGTGCTAATGTAGACGTGTCTAAGGTAGTGGATAGAATCTAGCCACAGAGCACAGTGAACAAAGTTAATTTTAACTTGCTTCTCAGCAAAGTAAATGTCTTTACTTCCTCAGTAGGTTTTCAGTGTCAGATAAGTTGATCCAAAGATGGCTCAGGATCCCAACAATATGCAGCATACAGTATAAATAAAAAATTGAAAGAGCTGTTCAATTTGACTTACATTAGTTGCCCTCTAACAATTATCCATAATCCGGTGCTGTTTTTCTGTGAGTTTCTCTCTGCTAACAGAGCTATTGTCAAACTGGGGCTCTGCAGCAGTACGCCATGTCACCTGGGAGCCTCTCCGTGAATCTGTGCTTGAGAAGCTCAGTTGCTCTAGTGTAGAAGTCTGCCATGCAAGCCTATTAAAGCCAAGATAAAGCAAGTAAGAGTGCTTAAACTGTGTGCTACTATCTCTGTCAAAAGGAAGGAATAGGGACACTTTTCTTCATACAAAACACTCATCCTTTTCTGTTCAGCAGCTGGAACAACTTTTGCAACATGATTGCTGTTTTATTTGCCAAATTACGTTAGTTCCCACAGACTCATTGTTGGTCCATATAGGGTCATAACTATACAATCTGACTTTACGCTCCACTGAGAATTAACCCGAATATCTATGGAATATTTTTAATAATTAAAAATTTTTACAAAAATACGGTTAACCAATTCAAGTTACTTCCTTCTGGAAATGCAGGCAAGTGCTCTGACCTAGTTTTATGCATTTATTTCTCCCCTTTCTTTTTATCCCTGCCCTCCTAATTAAGTGGACTTTGCACTGTTCTCCCCAGCTTTTGGAAACTTCCTAAACATGAAGCGATCTCTGAGAAGGTAATGAACAGCACACAGCAAAACCTCAACAAATTTCTATCCTATTTCATGGAGTACTAAGTCTAGTGCATTTTGAACTTCCAAAATTTAAGATACATCCTGTAGCATGTTAAGAAACCTATTTAAATATCAAAGCCCAATTTTGCTGAATTCAAAATAAAAACATGTTATTTGAAAAGACTAAAGGGTACAAATTCTCCACTTACCAATGTAATAATATGATTTCCTTAAAAAATAGATTAACTTCAAATGTCTTTGTCATTAGCATACTGGTATTTTCCATTATTTGCATTTGCTAGCAACCTTTTTGTCCTTCCAGGAGACAATGCTTGTGCTTATTTACACAAAATAAAGCTAGCTTCACTTTGTAAGTTCAATATTTTGGGCAAGCAATAATATACCAGTCTGCTAGCCAGTCTTAGCAGGAAATAGTCCTAGTGCTGATCACAAGATGACTTGTGGTATCAGCTCATTTCGAGAAGTTTAGCAAACACCTTATCTCTAGCAACAGGTCTGATGTAATGTTTATAAGTTCAGTCTGTCCTGTTTTACCATTGTTGGTGATATGCTTGTTACCAAAACAACCTAAAAGTCTTTTCTTCATCATAACCTTCAGAAGGTCACATACAGATGATGTTTCATCATGATCTAATATTTGAAACATATGTTTAAAGAGAAATCTCTGACATTTGCCTGAATTTAAAACTTTAAATCCTACTTAAAACGAAGCTTGAACAACTTTATACTGCAGAAAGCTTTTAACTGATAATCTGATCTTAATGTAAATAGGTTCCCTTTTGTCCAAATAATGAATATGCCAAGTTGTACGGTGGATTATCTATATGACTGCAAATGCTTACTTAAAATTATGGTCAGATGGTCATCTATATTTGTTTAGTTAAAGACCACTACATGTCCTCCAGGACACTTGAGCCAAGGCTGACTCGTAATCATAGAGGGAAAATTGTATGGAGAGACAATTAGAAGGAAAGAGAAAAAAATATGTAGTCTGCATAATGTATTTCTTTAAGATTCTGAAAAGGCATCAGGTTTGTTAGTACTCTTTTTACACTCAACACACTTTCTGTTTCAAACAGTGTCTTTAAAGTGTTTAAGTTGTTACTACAATCATGTCACACACATTTTTTCCCCTTTAATATCAAGTCTTGTGGGCTGTCAGTTCAAATGAATTATTTCTAATCCTGACACTACCAACATCAGGAGAGATTTGCAAGCTGAAGTGACTCCATCACCTCTGTGCTGATGAGAGGGTGTCTGCTTACGTGTCACCATCCAGAACCTCATAAGAAATGCTGCTGATGCAATGGAAAATGAATCTAGCTCCCTAATTCCTAGCTGAGTTGGGTCAGTGGGACTATTGTTTGAAGCAATGTTTCTTTAATCCTTTTTCTTCATCTGAAGTAAGAAGTTATAACTGAATATGCACATCATGAAGATCTGATTGATAATGAAGTACGGTTTGTAGTCATTTTCAGAGCACAGCAACACTTCAAATTTCTCAGTATTATATACGTACAGAATATTTATTATATGGAAATTCACAACTACTCCTCTCATGCCTCAGTGAGAAGCCAAAGGGCAAGTTCTCTATTCAAGTTCTTCTCAGCAACTTCTCTAATTACCTCCATAGACGGAAACTTCTTTCCAAGACAGACTTTTTCGGATTGTGCAAATGTCTTTTAGTTCTTCCTACCTTTTGCTTGTGGTTAAGGTCCTCAGGATCTTCCTTCATTACTTCACTAGGAAGATGCCCATGACAGCTTGAGAACATACAATACTTTCTATTTTCTATGTACATAATCTTTTGTCCTTTTTGTCTCAGCTGTCTGAAAAGTAGGGGTTCCAGGTCTATGTATAAAACAACAGAACTTGACTCTCTGTCTGAATATCTGAAAGTGTTAGACTTATACCACTTCAGAAGCAATAAGTATACAGTAGCAGAATGAAACCGAGTAAAACAAAATGCTCCATTGCCAAGAAACAGAATCAGAGATGACAAATTGTATAACTTACTACTATTAATTACACTTATCTAAGGATTAGATTCACATTAGGTTTTCTTTTCAGCTGCATACATCTTTGCAGATGTGTGCTTTTACAGGAATTTGTGCTGAAAATTAGAATTCTGTTCTCATAAGATCTCTATATAAAATGTCATCAAAAAATGTATTTGGCTCTGTCAACATCAAATTTGTTTTTGTTTACACTCCTCAAATTCTGAGACAGAAACAACTTGTTACCGGTTAATAATACAATTATACTTTACGTATAATTTGTTTCATATTCTGATACATTTCTCTAGTTTGGATATAAAAATGCAAGGATAGAAAGATCTTATTTATCATTTAGAACAAGAGTGAATATGTACATTTTTTATGAAATTGTACTTTGGCCAGCATTTTTAGTAACAACACTTTGCCTCCCACCTTGTTCAGCACCAGCTCAGGAAAAAGTGTGTCCTTACTGAATGATCATATCTCCTCTCTGAACCAGCAGTAAACATTGTTACTGAAGGTAATTTCTTGTTTCTTCACAGTTTAGTACCAATCTAGACCAACTGTGTTTAGCCTGAAATCAGACAGTGTAAGAGTTCAGGGTCATATGGCTTCAGGCAAAATGAACTGGGCCTAGTCATTAAGCAGAATGTATAATTTCAGTTTAAAAAGAAGAGTAATATATAAAACAGCACAGTTTGTAGGTGCTGAGTTCACAGCTGCTGGTTTTGTTTACTGATGCATACTTCTACTGTATACAAAAGCTTGAGCTTTCCTGTGTTAAGGCTGTAACACACTAGTTCAGGGAAATAAGATACAGATGGAGGTCACCAGAATAAAATAGATGAAATGCAGCACACCAATATGCAGATACTTCATAGCTCCTACTAAGCGTGTGCTTAGGTTTCATGTCAGACATGTTTCACCAGGATAACAGCAGATATTAAAACTAAGCATGCATGAATGATGTCCCTATTTAATGTTAATTTGACAACAATGAAAGGAAAACTAGGAACTTTACAACAGGACTTTCCATGAACTTCTGGAAACCAATAAAGCAAGTATGAAAGTGCATGAATCTCAACAACAGCTCTACAACAGCTTTTGCGTGTGAGATGTCTAAGCAAGTTTTCACTTGGAGTATCTCAGGGTCCACAGAAAATCTGAAAAGCACTGCTCTAGAGTTTATAGGCAAAATGTCACCAAGAGTAGGCTTGGCTTACAAAGCTACACATTGATCTGTCTGCATATACATGTCTCAAAGAAATTTCTGAAGAACTGAGCTGCCTGAGACATACAATGTAGGATATATATTTTTAAAAATGCCATTTGTTACCAGTTGTCTTCATGTCCCTCATTCTATTTCTGAGAGTTCTTCCAGAAATTTTGCTTATAAAGAAGCTCTGCATTCTGGCAATGTTTGCAACAGTATTCTTAAAATCTATCCCAGAACTGTGGATGTATCTCAATTTGTTGTTTTAAAAATAACTTTCATATCTTTACTACAAAGAACAGAATATTGTATCTGGCTAGGTCTCCTGCTCCTGAATAGTTACCCCAGATGTTAGGTATGCTTGTGCAGTCTGGGTTGCCATGGCTATGTTCTTGTAGATACCATGTTTGCATAAGAGGAGTGATGTTGCTCACTCTGGAGATGTTCTGGGCATGGCTGAGTCCTGAATGGGCAGAAAAAGTCCACCAAAGATCTCCACTGCTTTCCAGCAGCCTGGAGCTGCCCTTTTTTGTCAGAATTGGCAGTTTTTACAGGAATTGTTTCAGATGATTAGCACTGGTGAGGCCGCACCTCGAATACTGTGTCCAGTTTTGGGTCCCTCACTACAAGAAAGATATTGAGGTTGCTGGAGCATGTCCAGAGAAGGGCAACGAAGCTGGTGAAGGATCTGGAGAACAAGTCTTATGAACATCAGCTGGGGGAACTGGGGTTGTTTAGCCTGGAGAAGAGGAGGCTGAGGGGAGACCTTACTGCTCTCTACAACTACCTGAAAGGAGGTTGTAGTGAGGTGGGTGTTGGTCTCTCCTCCCAAGTAACAAGCGATAGAAGAAGAGGAAATGGCCTCAAGTTGCATCAGGGGAGGTTTAGCTTGGATATTAGGAAAAATTTCTTTACCAAAAGGGTTGTCAAGCACTGGAACAGGGTGCCCAGGGAAGTGGTTGAGTCACCATCCCTGGAGGTATTTAAAAGGTGTGTAGACGTGGTGCTTAGGGACATGGTTTAGTGGTGGACTTGGCAGTGCTAGGTTAATGGTTGGACTTGATGATCTTAAAGGTCTTTTCCAACCTAAACAATTCTATGATTCTATGATTATTTTTATCTATTACTCCCCTCTCCAGTAAACAGTCCTTTAACAAAGGAACATATGAGAGCAACATCACAAGAGCGATGGGAGGCAACTGAACATAAGTCTTTTCTCTGTTCAGTATTTATTTTGCTCTAATTATGCACCAATATCCTAGGGCATGAGGACATATGTCAGTATTTTCAGTTTGCAGGTGTCTAAGAAGTTATGAACAACACAAGTGAAAAGACATGCTATATCAGGCAGGAAAGCTGCTGAAGAGTCACATTTGCTTGAGGAACAAGGCATACCCATTCTGCAATAGGAAAATGAAAGAGATTGTACTCAGCTAAGCTCTCTCCACATAAAAAGTTTTGTTTGTGAAAAATAACAGTGTCACTAAATAGGATTAATTTTCAAGAAGAAACATGTTTTTTGTGTCAGCAGTCCTGCTTTTCAAATTATTTCTAAACACGTTAATCCATACTTGAAATAAAACTCTGCCAAGCTCTTGGGGTCTTTCAGGTTTGGTTGTTTTGTTGGTCTTCTTGCATGGTTGCTGGCCTTATCAGGTATATCCTGATCTGGAAAGAAGCATTTGATCATTTAAAAGTGAATGTAAATGTTTGGCTTTCAACTAGACAAGCTGTGAAAAAGGAAGTTCTTTTTCATAGTCAGCCATAAACTATTCTATTTTACTTTTTACTTGTTTTTTTTCTTCTTTGTAGTGGTGTTTATTCATTATGTGTGCCAATCATTACAGAGAGAATACAAGAACACTTGAAAATATGTATGAAGCAGTACAGTACTGGAGGCCTGGAAATTTTGCATACAAAAAGACTGGGTAAGGAGCATTTATATCTATTCTTGAAAAAAAGGTACACGGACCATTGTCTATTTTTCAGGAATTTTAGAAGATACCAGAAAAGGGCATTGGCTTTCCTTTTATATGATATTAAGAATACATACTTCTCCTATATTTAGTAACACTAATCCCTGTAATGGGGATGGTTTTGAGGTTCATTGGCATTAATCATTCCGTGGATATTTGCTCAGTGAAATACAATTACTAGTTCCTAGTCAAGGCATGCAGACTGGAGAAGCACTACAGGGACCCATGACTCCTGTTTGAGCAGCTGGAATGCAAATTTATGTGCAAAAGCTAGCATTCATTTTGGCATTGCTATTACAACTGCCAGTCATTCCCACCCTTGTTGCCAACAAAGTGTTGTCTGCCAAGGATGGCAGCCAGTCTGAAAGAAGCTTCACCAAACATTGCTCTGGCTCTGAGTCCCACTCACGTTAACACAGCTGAGGCTGGAAAGGAACCCTTAGGGACAGGCAGCAAATATTCTAAAACTAGGTGGATGAATGGAAACCTTTGCCTCTAGTCAAGGCTATAGAAGGTGTGCCAAACTTTTTGCCACTAGAAATTACTCCCAGCATACCTCTGCTTCTAGTTGCTCTCATTCATCTTGTCTAGGAACCCCTTGGAATGGCACAGGCACTGTGGAGCACAAGGGTTGAAGACAGATGGCTAAACCATCTTCTCACATGCTGTCAAATCCAAGCCTTACAGTGGCACAAAACCACCTGGGACCTACATGGCTACTTCCTCTTTTGTTCCAGTCTGTTTGTCTCTGATGAACACACTGTACTATAAATTGATTCCCAGAGTGTCCTGGTTTCGGCTGGGATAGAGTTAATTTTCTTCCTAGCAGCAGGCATAGTGCTGTGTTTTGGATTTAGTAGGAGAAGAATGTTGATAACATGCTGATGTTTTTAGTTGTTGCTGAGTACTGCTTATGCTAGTCAAGGACTTTTTCAGCTTCCCATGCTCTGCCAGGCGCACAAGAAACTGGGAGGGGGCACAGCCAGAATAGTTGATCCAAACTGACCAAAGGGCTATTCCATACCATATGACGTCATGCTCAGTATATAAACTGGGGGGGGTTGGCCGGGGAGCAGCGACCGCTGCTCGGGAGCTGTCTGGGTATCGGTTGTCGGGTGGTGAGCAATTGCATTGTGCATCACTTGCTTTGTATATTATTATTACTGTTATTATTATTATATTGTTGTTATTATTATTTTACTTTATTTTATTTTAATTATTAAACTATTCTTATCTCAACCCAGGAGTGTTTCTCACTCTTACTCCTCCGATTCTCTCCCCCATCCCATCGGGGTAGGGGGAGTGAGCGAGCGGCTGCGTGGTACTGAGTTGCTGGCTGGGACTAAACCACGACAGTCCTTTTTGGCGCCCAACGTGGGGCACGAAGGGTTTGAGATAAGAACAGATTAACTAGAGTGTATTAAGGAGTCTGTTAACAGTTGCCGGTCATGATATTAGTTCATCTGATCTGTACCATGTTCTTTTCTTGGCTGTGCATGTTAAAGCTTGGTGTTGGTCTGTGCATTGCGCTATGCTCTGTAGTGATTAAGGATGTTTTGATTGGGAGGTTCCTTATCAAAATCCTGACCTTGAGCATGGTTTTGTATCTGGGTTTTATACACAAGTCATTACTGTACTTCGGGTACCACCTCATGGAGAGAGTTAGCAATTATACCTTTCCCTCGGAGACGTCTGTTGTGGAGGAACTACAGAATGGCACCTTCATTACCTTATTCTATAATGCTTCCTCCCTCATTACAGAAAGTTTTCAGTATTTTGAACATCCCTGGGCAGTTAAGATACTTCTATTGATACTTCTTGGGAATATTGTTTTGGTTTTGACAAAGGTTAGTAAGCAATTTAAGAATATCATCCAGAGATCTGCCCCAAGGCTGGAGAGTTATGAGTGGCAGGGTGTGTGGGATCGTATGCGCAAGTACCTAGGGCAGTGGGGACCTCCAGTGTTTTGGAACTTCACCCCTGAACAAGTGCAGAATCCTGAAGAACTAGTAAAGTATTTGGAAGAAGTATGTTCTCACCCTGGCAACTCCAAAGAGACACAACTCATTGCAACATGCTGGGGACTGGCCCATGCTTATAGAGCCCTGTTCAACACTATTCAGTACCCTCAAGGGAAAGAGAGGGTCTCTGGATCTGATGACAAAACAACAGGCACTGTGGCTACTCCAACCACAGCCACAAGCACTGCAGCTACTCCAACACCCACCACAAGCACTGCAGCTACTCCAACACCCACCACAGGCACTGCGGCTACTCCAACCCCAGTGGCAGGCACTGCGGCTAAACCAGAGAACCAACCTGCGCCGGTATCAGTTGCCCCTATACAGAAGAAAAAATACACAAGGAAATCAGTTCGTTTAGTAAGGGATGAAGATGAACCAGGGCCATCACGAGAACCAGAGGAGGAAGAACCCATAAATGAGATGGTGACCACCCGATCCCTATCTCTGAGTGAGCTGCGAGATATGCGAAAAGATTTTGGTCGTCATCCAGGCGAGCACATCATCACCTGGCTGCTCCGATGCTGGGATAACGGGGCCAGTAGCCTGGATTTAGAGGGTAGGGAAGCCAAGCAGCTGGGATCCCTTTCCAGGGAAGGGGGCATTGACAAAGCAATTGGAAAAGGGGCAAAACCGCTCAGCCTCTGGAGGCGACTTCTGTCAAGCGTGAAGGAAAGGTATCCCTTCAAGGAGGATGTTTTATACCGCCCAAGCAAATGGACCACCGTAGAGAAAGGTATCCAGTACCTGAGGGAATTAGGCGTGCTGGAGGTGATTTACAGTGACCTGAATGATGAGCAGTTAACCAAAGACCCAGATGAAGTCAGGTGCACACAATCCATGTGGCGGAAGGTGGTACGGAGCGCACCAGCATCGTATTCCAACTCGTTGGCAATACTAGCCTGGAAAGACGACGAGGCACCAACGGTGGATGAAGTGGCTAGACAACTCCGGGACTACGAAGAAAAGCTCTCTTCCTCCCTACGGGCCTGTGTCTCGGCTGTGGAAAAACTGTCTGAAAAAATATGCCAAGAGTTCCAACAACTCAGAGAGGATCTGTCCTACTCCCCACCTGCACGGACCAGTGTCTCAGCCATTAGGAGTCAACGTCCCTATGCTCAAGAGAGAGGATATAGAGGATACACACCACGGGGCACCCTGTGGTTTTACCTGCGTGATTATGGAGAGGACATGAGAAAGTGGGATGGAAAACCCACCTCAACCTTAGAGGCACGGGTGCGTGAGTTGCAAGGAAAAACTATTAGGAAAGGCGGTTCTCCCAGGAAGATTGCAGCTCCAGTTTCCAGTGAGCAGTTCCCGAGACAGAGTAAGAGGGCTAATTTTACTTCCGACCTTGATCAGGGGACTTTTGATTCACATTTACAGGAAGTGAACAGCGAATACTGTGACCAGTGTTAGAGGGGCCCTGCCTCCAGCCAGGTGGAGGAAAGGGACAACCGGGTTTACTGGACTGTGTGGATTCGATGGCCTGGAACGTCAGACCCACAGGAGTATAAGGCTCTAGTGGACACTGGTGCACAGTGCACGCTAATGCCATCAAACTATAGAGGGGCAGAACCCATTTGTATTTCTGGAGTGACAGGGGGATCCCAACAGCTAACTGTACTGGAAGCTGAAGTGAGCCTAACTGGGAATGAGTGGCAAAAGCACCCCATTGTGACTGGCCCAGATGCTCCGTGCATCCTTGGCATAGACTACCTCAGGAGAGGGTATTTCAAGGACCCAAAAGGGTACCGGTGGGCTTTTGGTATAGCTGCTTTGGAGACAGAGGAAATTAAACAGTTGTCCACCTTGCCCGGTCTCTCAGAGGACCCTTCGATTGTAGGGTTGCTGAAGGTTGAGGAACAACAGGTGCCGATTGCTACCACAACTGTGCACAGGCGGCAATATCGCACCAACCGAGACTCCCTGATTCCCATCCATAACCTGATTCGTCGACTGGAGAGCCAGGGAGTGATCAGCAAGACTTGCTCACCCTTTAACAGTCCCATATGGCCAGTGCGAAAGTCTAATGGGGAGTGGAGACTAACAGTGGACTATCGTGGCCTGAACGAAGTTACACCGCCGCTGAGTGCTGCCGTGCCAGACATGCTAGAACTTCAATATGAACTGGAGTCAAAGGCAGCTAAGTGGTATGCCACAATTGATATTGCTAATGCATTTTTCTCCATCCCTTTGGCAGCAGAGTGCAGACCCCAGTTTGCTTTTACCTGGAGGGGTGTTCAGTACACCTGGAACCGACTGCCCCAGGGGTGGAAGCACAGCCCCACCATTTGCCATGGACTGATCCAGACAGCACTGGAACAGGGTGAAGCTCCAGAACATCTGCAGTACATTGATGACATCATTGTGTGGGGCAACACAGCAGAAGACGTTTTTGAGAAGGGAAAGAAAATAGTCCAAATCCTTCTGAAGGCTGGTTTTGCCATAAAACAGAGTAAGGTCAAGGGGCCTGCACAGGAGATCCAGTTTTTAGGAATAAAATGGCAAGATGGACGTCGTCAGATCCCAATGGATGTGATCAACAAAATAACAGCTATGTCCCCACCAACTAGCAAAAAGGAAACACAAGCTTTCTTAGGCGTTGTGGGTTTTTGGAGAATGCATATTCCAAATTACAGCCAGATCGTAAGCCCTCTCTATCAAGTGACCCGGAAGAAGAACGAATTCAAATGGGGCCCTGAGCAACAACAAGCCTTTGAACAAATTAAACGTGAGATAGTTCATGCAGTAGCCCTTGGGCCAGTCCGGGCAGGGCAGGATATTAAAAATGTGCTCTACACTGCAGCCGGGGAGAATGGCCCTACCTGGAGCCTCTGGCAGAAAGCACCAGGGGAGACTCGAGGTCGACCCCTAGGGTTTTGGAGTCGGGGATACAGAGGATCCGAAGCCCGCTATACTCCAACTGAGAAAGAGATACTGGCAGCATATGAAGGGGTTCGAGCTGCTTCAGAAGTGGTTGGTACTGAAGCACAGCTCCTGCTGGCACCCCGACTGCCGGTGTTGGGCTGGATGTTCAAAGGGAGGGTCCCCTCTACACATCATGCAACTGATGCTACATGGAGTAAGTGGGTTGCATTGATCACACAACGGGCTCGAATAGGAAACCCCAGTCGCCCAGGAATCTTGGAAGTGATCATGGACTGGCCAGAAGGAAAAAACCTTAGAATATCACCAGAGGAGGAGGTGACACGTGCTGAAGAGGCCCCACTGTATAATAAATTGCCAGAAAATGAAAAGCAATATGCCCTGTTCACTGATGGGTCCTGTCGTCTTGTGGGAAAGCATCGGAGGTGGAAAGCTGCTGTATGGAGTCCTATACGACAAGTCGCAGAAACTGCTGAAGGAGAAGGGGAGTCGAGTCAGTTTGCAGAGGTGAAAGCCATCCAGCTGGCTTTAGATATTGCTGAAAGAGAAAAGTGGCCAGTCCTTTATCTCTATACTGACTCATGGATGGTGGCAAATGCCCTGTGGGGGTGGCTGCAGCAATGGAAGCAGAGCAACTGGCAGCGCAGAGGCAAACCAATCTGGGCTGCCGCATTGTGGCAAGATATTGCTGCCCGGGTAGAGAACCTGGTTGTAAAAGTTCGTCATGTAGATGCTCATGTACCTAAGAGTCGGGCCACTGAAGAACATCAAAACAACCAGCAAGTAGATCAGGCTGCTAAGATTGAAGTGGCTCAGGTGGATTTGGACTGGCAACATAAGGGTGAATTATTTATAGCTCGGTGGGCCCATGACGCCTCAGGCCATCAAGGAAGGGATGCAACGTATAAATGGGCTCGTGATCGAGGGGTGGACTTAACCATGGACAGTATTGCACAGGTTATTCATGAGTGTGAAACATGCGCTGCAATCAAGCAAGCCAAGCAGTTCAAGCCCCTTGGGTATAGTGAACGATGGCTGAAATATAAATATGGGGAGGCCTGGCAGATTGATTACATCACGCTCCCACAGACCCGCCAAGGCAAGCGCTATGTGCTCACCATGGTGGAAGCAACCACTGGGTGGTTGGAAACATATCCCGTGCCCCATGCCACTGCCCGGAACACCATCCTGGGCCTTGAAAAGCAAGTCCTGTGGCGACATGGCACCCCAGAAAGAATTGAGTCAGACAACGGGACTCATTTCCGAAACAACCTCATAGACACCTGGGCCAAAGAGCACGGCATTGAGTGGGTATATCACATCCCTTACCATGCACCAGCCTCCGGGAAGATTGAGCGATACAATGGATTGTTAAAGACTACCCTGAGAGCAATGGGTGGTGGGACGTTTAAACATTGGGATACGCATTTAGCAAAAGCCACCTGGTTAGTCAACACCAGGGGATCTGCCAGTCGAGCTGGCCCTGCCCAATCAAAACTTTTACGTACTGTAGAAGGAGATAAAGTTCCTGTAGTGCACATGAAAAATATGCTGGGGAAGACAGTCTGGATTACGTCCCCCTCTGGCAAAGGCAAACCCATTCGTGGGATTGCTTTTGCTCAAGGACCTGGGTGCACTTGGTGGGTGATGCGAAAGGATGGGGAAGCCCAATGTGTACCTCAAGGGAATTTGATTTTGGGTGAAAATAGCTAATGAACTGAATTGTATAATATTAATTGCTTTATAATACTGTATGTTATCTCTTAACTATATGTTATCTCTTAACTGCATGTTAATATAATAATATAGTAGGTTAATATTAAGTATATAATACTGTATATTATGATTGCTATATGCCACATCAATGGTATTGCAGTAAGAATTGCCCAGCTTAATGAAAATGAACTTTGATGAAACCATTTTGGAATGAGAACTGACTTCAGCATGCAACAGTCCAACACTGCACACCACCTCTCCTGCTCTGAAAGACTGTGATGACAGATGGAACCCAAAGTCATGGGCTAAATGAACTCAATGGACATTTTAGAGGGATGGGCCATAGACGAAGGGAATGATATCTGTGTGTATATCAAGATAGGGAAAGTGGTGGTGATTAATTGGAACACATTGGAAAGGGGAGGGCCTGTGCATGACTTAGATGGTATAGAATAAGGGGTGGATACTGTCCTGGTTTCGGCTGGGATAGAGTTAATTTTCTTCCTAGCAGCAGGCATAGTGCTGTGTTTTGGATTTAGTAGGAGAAGAATGTTGATAACATGCTGATGTTTTTAGTTGTTGCTGAGTACTGCTTATGCTAGTCAAGGACTTTTTCAGCTTCCCATGCTCTGCCAGGCGCACAAGAAACTGGGAGGGGGCACAGCCAGAATAGTTGATCCAAACTGACCAAAGGGCTATTCCATACCATATGACGTCATGCTCAGTATATAAACTGGGGGGGGTTGGCCGGGGAGCAGCGACCGCTGCTCGGGAGCTGTCTGGGTATCGGTTGTCGGGTGGTGAGCAATTGCATTGTGCATCACTTGCTTTGTATATTATTATTACTGTTATTATTATTATATTGTTGTTATTATTATTTTACTTTATTTTATTTTAATTATTAAACTATTCTTATCTCAACCCAGGAGTGTTTCTCACTCTTACTCCTCCGATTCTCTCCCCCATCCCATCGGGGTAGGGGGAGTGAGCGAGCGGCTGCGTGGTACTGAGTTGCTGGCTGGGACTAAACCACGACACAGAGCAATGAATAAAAAATGCGCAATTAGGCAACCTACTTCACCTAACTGTATTCCCACCATTGTCCATCTGGTCTCATGTTAAACAATGCTTTTAAGAGAGGCTATTACACAGAGTCACTCCAGTAACTTTCCTTTTTTTAATGTCAAAAAACCCCCATACTATCAGAGGCAATTTCTGCCACACTGTCTTTCTCCTCCTTATACTTTGCATGTGCTTTACAGCACTTTGTTCTAACCACTTGCACTCCTCATTTTGCCAATATAGACACATTTAGTTCTCTTAAGCAATCATTTCAAATGCAACACCGCAGTTGGAAGAAACTAGCAGGCAGCCAGATCTCTGCAGTAGAGGATGTATCAGTCACTGTATGCCTTACCACTGTTGATAGCAGCAGGACTCATGCAAGACTGCTGGCCAATGCCAGAGTACTAGAAAAGTGATTCCTCCCATTGCTGCAACTTATTTCTGTGTTCAAATCTAAATAGAACAATGTTTGCAACCAAGCAACCCTATTTCTACTCCCAGCCACTGGCACTTCTGCACATGATTCTCTAGATTCTAGGAGTGAAGGTGGAGAAATTAAGACAAAGACTTTTGCAAGAGCTTGCATGCCCAGTTCCTTATGGAACATCAAAAACACGGAGATGACTTTGAAATGCTCATGGTTAATCTGCTTATTTCCATAAGAAACAAATTTTCATTAAAATGTCTTTTTCTTTCCAGTAACTGGCTGAAAAAACCCAAACCCAAAACGTGTATTATGCAACCTCAAGAGGGCAGCATAGTATTTCAAGAATCACCTTACAAAAAGGTAATAATGCCTTAGCATAACAGCAGGCTCTAACGACAACACAGAATTAAGGCTGCTGTAAACATTAATTATTAAAAAAAAAGTTAAAAAATAAGGTAAGCCCATGGCAGTATCATTAGCTCACCTGTTTTACTGCTGTCCATGTAGCGCCACGTGACTCACAGTAGCAGATGATGCAGGATTGCAGTTTCCAGATATGTGTACCATATGCTGTAGCAGCTACATCAGCATAGCCCTCTGTGCCAGTTCTTTCTTAACCAATACCTACTATGAGCAAGCTGTTCAAAATTGTGATAGCACTGTGGCTAGGGCAAGGAACAGCCTAGTTCTGTGATAATGAAATTCTTGCCTGTGAGTGGTAATAATTCTGTTCATGCTTTCAAATGGTACATAGAAATTTAGGATTATAGGGACACTGACTGCAAGGTGATCTCATGACTAATTGAGTACAGTTGCCTTTTATGGCACTGCATCATTTCATCCTTTCATGAAAGTATTATGTTCCGTCTTAAAATTAGATTATTTTTTCATCTCACTACTTCTCTTGGAAGGTTATTTCAGATTTTTTTTTCTCTAACTGACCTTATATAAAAATTCCACTCCAGATTTATTTTTAGCCAACTTGTATCTTTTGGTTCTTGTGTCAACATTATCTGTTAGCCCCTACACTGCCTCTGTTTTGCTTAATTAAACATGTTTCTATCTTTTATGCTATGATGACACCCTCCAATTCCTTGATCAATTTAGTAACAATTGTCTCTGCTTGTTCCCATTTTAATCTCCTTCCTTAAGCACACATGATAGATAATAACTATATTCCAGATGAATAATCCCCAAATCACTGGCCTTAATACTAATTCAAGTTTACTGGAAATTCATCATGTCACCACATGTGCATTTTATAGCACTGATGCAATGGCATGCATCATTAGGCATGGCAACATTAGCATGTATTCTGAAGACTTGGAGGAGGAGTAAACTTGAGAGTTAGCTGCAGGTACAACCTCCAATTCTGCCATCACTGTGCAACAGTTCAAGACAAATAAGACTGCATCTCAGGTACCTCATTTTAGAATGGTGATAATATCCACCCATGCTACTATATAACTGATACCAAAACTACAAAATGATATAGAAATCTAATACATACCATATGTCTTAATAGCATACTTTTCAGCTCACTAAAGTAGTATATCTGCTGTAGTTCTCACAATGATCGTCCAAGGTCAGCTAAGAGCTTTGATACTGGCAGATCACTGCATAACTCACATCTAGCAATCAATCTTCCCTCTGCCTGCAAACATGAAACAACACACTGTGAAACAATACAATATCCAGGCTATCTGGCATTGCACAACATCCTAAAGAGAGTAAGTTTCATTCAGCCCTTGGACCAGGAGCTCAGTGAAGCTAGATACCAATTCCAGCCATACTGAAACATGGAGAGCCCCACAAACCACAGAATTCAAAAAAGGGTTCAAGGAAGTGGTGGTAGATATTTTACTACCCACATGCTATGTAGTTCAACAGCTAGCAACAGTTAACACAAAAGAAAATGCAATAGCAAGTTACTCTTCTGACATTCTTTGTTCAACAGATGGTTTGCAAGCTCATTTTGTCTATCAGAACCTAACACCGCCTCTTCTCTTTCTGAGCAGGAATTTGTCCTGCTCTCCTAAAGTTTATTGGGGGAATCTGTTCTAAGACTTATGTATTTAAAATAACAATCAAATTAGATGCCTCTGATTTTACAAGGTTTCTACACATTTAATAAGTGATTTGATGTGAAATAAAGCAAACACAAAAAAAACTTCCAGACTGAAGCTTACAGCTGAAAAGATGAAACGTACCAATGACTAAAAAAAGGAGCGATATTTTCATGACTGACCTATACCACTCTCTAATCTAAGTGGGCTCTGCAATTACGTAATTCCTAGGAATTTAAAAGTAGCACTTCTACATGCCTGGATCACTGATTCATTCCAGTACTGTTTAATGCTCCTGCTTCTTGTAATGTATGGCCTGTACAGATGCAACCTACAGCCTTATTGAACATTTAGCTGACTTATCTCAGAATTCTGATTCAGAGACCAGTTTTCCTGCAGAGAAGGATGAGTACACTCACATCTATGGATCAGTCCTGGCAGCTTTTTTCTAGTTGAGGAAGGAAAAGAGAAAAAGTAACAGGCTGTGACTCTTTAGAGTAAATCACTAGCTCACACCTGCAATGCTAGAACAGTTCTTCTGATACAGCTCCATGAAGCTGGGGAATGTTCAGCTGTAAAAGTTTCTGGTATCTTTTTTCCTAGCTGATCTCTATACTTCATTTTCCCAGGTACCTAGCAATATTCAATTACACAAAGAAAGGAGAGACATATGATTCCATTTGCACACATGCAATTACATTATGGTAGTGGAAAAAACATGGGCATGGGATCACCCAGTACTGTATACTATCATCATTTAGGCTGTTGAGAAGTCCACATACCATAAGCTTAGTCCTGCACTTCTTTCATTCCCCAAACTCCTCCTGAGTCAAACTCAGGGAGTAGCCATTTTTTGTTGGACAAAGGCAGGGATAGCGAGGCTGTCAAGAGGCAAGGTATGGCCTCCCTGAATCTCTTCCCCAAGACCCAAACCTGTAGAAGGTTAAAGAAGATGGAAATCTGCTTTGGCACTTCCCAGATGGCAAAGCTTAAAACTGTATCCTCTGAAAGAAATAGCAGAAAGACATGTCTCTAGTCACATTTTCCTCCATCCCCAACAAACATGCTGTAACAAGATTAGTGTTTCCTGGGGACTGGATAAACTTTCAGCCTTCCCACCTGGAGAATCCCAAATACTTTCTAGTCAGCATGTACTGTTTCAAAGCTGCATTGGAAGTAGAGCAAAGCCAAATCAGCCCCTTGTATTCATGCTTCATTCCAAGTGCCTGGACATATATATCTAAATATGTTCTGATCTGAGAGCTCAGCTAAGTCATTTAGTGGTGTCTACTGTCTTCTGTTAAAGTTTTTGTGGTATTATTGGGTAAAATTAACTCAAAAACAGAAGGCTTATATGTGATGAAGAAGATCTTTGGCTAGAGGGTGAAAGAGATAGTAAACAGCTTTTACACCCTGTCCTCCAAAGACTGAAACCAATATATCAGCCCAAAACACTCCAATTGCAAGAGCACATTGGAAAACACAACGGAGAAAGGTAGGCTCAGAAACAAAGATCATAGGGCAAAATAATACAGATTAATAAAAATTATGTAGGAGTCCTGTTTCTTAACAATTGTTAAGATTTCTATCATTGCTGATGTTAATAATTGACATGAAGTATAGTGAGAGTTAGATAACAGCAGGAACGTTCAGGCCAGGAACTCATTTCATTTTCCAGTGGTGTGAGGCACTGGGTAATGGGGAAATGCATAACCTAATTTCAGAGATGATCTTGCTTCACTCAAGGAATTTTATACTGTCTAGAAAGAGATTTCTGTTTGTGGTATAGAATAGAAGGTGTTCTTCAGAGAGTGGAAAAAGAACAGGATGTAAATTTTGTGTTCATGAAAGTGAGGAATTAATAGCAAAGCCTTGAGTCAGATATAAGCTGTGTGGGTATTGTGCAAGCCTCATCACACAGCACTGCCATCCCACCCCAATTTATGACCTGGAACATGGCAACTTTTACAGCTTTTAGCTGGAACTGCAAGTTGTACCAGAGCGTACAATGGTTTTATAAATGCAAGAGAAAGAGGTAAAATCTCCAAATTTCTTTTGATCCTTAGCCTAGCTCAAGTATAAGCTGAACAAAGTCTGATGACACACTGCACTTCCTGAACCTGCAGATCACATTGCTGGCATTTTAGTTCAGTTTAAATACAGTCACTCTGTATTCCCTGAACTCAGAATGCACATGCAAGCCCAAATTTGTTCTCTAGTACAAGCAAGTACAAATAAATGAGTAGCATCAACTTTAGCATGGGTATGATCTGCACGTTCATGTGGGCAGGCCATATTTTAATTTTCACCATCATATCTGATCTGGGTAACATTTTTAATGGTCTCACAGAGTGCCAGAAAATCTCAGCCCACACAGACTGCTGAGATCAGTGTCCTCTGTGTGCAGCTTGCCAGGCCCCAAAATTCACCAGAGAGAGGGAATTTCAGTCTTTCACTTTTTATACTGCGAGAGTCTCTGCTTTCTGGTTCATACCACCAAAATCCAGCTTGAACCAGAGGTGAATCTACTACATGATATAACAAACGGCTATTGCTCTCATTTGTCCTGTATGTTCTTATCTTAGTTTGCAATTAATCACCACCCTGGAAATCAAACACTAAGGTATTTGTACGTTCTCTTTGAAAATACATTTCAATTTCCTTTTACTTGAACTGCCCTGTCCTTTGCCACACCTGCTCAATACATCATTCTGCATAGCACACACTATACATACCTGAAGAATCTGAAGACTCATGCTAGACAGAGAACATAATCACCATAGAAAGAATATAAGATTGAAAAGTGTGATGCAATTAAATATAGAGGGATGACTGTTCATTAGCAAATAATCACATGTGCCTGCTGATGATAGTTGCAGTATGTCATGACTGAGGACTAGGTTCTGTTCTCAGTAACAAGAAATTCTCTTCAGTGTGTGACCATACAAGCTACATGACTACCAAGTTCATACTAAGCACCAAAGTCATGCACAGGAAAACTCTAAATCTAATCCCATCTATCTGGTATGTTCACATTTCTTGATGCATGTTAGCTTAGCCTTTGTGATTGTTGAGATCTAGCTTATTCTCTTCTATCTGGAGATATTTTGCTCTTTGCAGAGAAGATAATTGGGAGAGGCTGATTTTATGGGAACAGCAGTGCGGATGAATTGGTCTCCTAACATTTATAAGGAAGGTTTCTGTGGTTTCAGCACAGCTCACAGGTACAGTTGAAGGTACAGCTAGTTTCTCTGTACTGCCATTAAGCTTAGAGTACTCATCGGGTTTTAGAACAAATACCTTAGATTCCCAAAGCTGTCCTTGTCCCTCATCATACAACCTGCAGGGATTGCTCCATTACTTCCCTCAGGTCATGACGGTTTGTATCTTTTGGTTTTAGTACTGAAATGTTTTTGCCATTCTGTGATGTATTTCCACTATGAATTAATAATTTGTATTTTGCAAATACACAAACAGATGGTTCTGGAGATTCCTAGGCTTCCATGTGCTGAAGGACAGCCACATTATTGCTGGAAATAGTCTCTGCTTATTTGTTTAAAAGAAATTAATTTCTATACAAAAAAGCCTGAAACAACTGGAAATACTGAAAGCAATACTCCAATCGTTACGCATCCTGAGACTGATTCAGTGAAGTACTTGCCACAGATGCAAAGTCACATCCAGTCTGAGATCTCTTTGGGTGATTACTCTCAAACTTCCATGAAGGACAGCAGTTTCAGCTGTACCAGAGCTGAGAAAGATTGGCTTCTTACAATTTCATGGACTCACTTCAGTCAGCAATTGTTAATCAAAACTTCCATGAGGATGGCATACTCACAATGGTTCTCTGCTGTGTGGATTCTGTGATGTCTATAAGTAGGCACTGTGAGCTTCCCCTATGTTGAGACACTGTTGTATGTAAACCATCCATCCCTTTTTCTCCATGGCAAAGAGGGTGGAACTGGCCAATGTGGTTCAGAAGTTACAACGACAAAAGGTGGAAGAGAAAGACACCATGATCAAATAAACCCTCTTTCCACAGAAAATAAGGCTAAAAATAAAGTTATCTATTGTATTTCAGACAGTCTGCTTTGTTGCGAGGAAGCCAAAAAAGCACACATTTACAGCCTTACATTTATGCATTACTTGTATTAATGTGGTATGAAATACCACATCTCCTGAACCAATACAAGGACTAAGCTCTGAGTCTGCTGAACTTGTATTTTGAAGGAAGGAAAATGAACTAACTAGTACTTTATTCAAAGTTTTACTGGCAGCTTGTCTGTTCTGATGATTTAACTGTTATTTACACTGAAACCAACATGCAAGAAGATTGTAGCCTATGACTCCCAAGGGAGCAGCTATGGAATTTTTGCATTCTGCAGAATGTTATGGGTTGGCAGCTGCTCCTGTGTGCTACACATATCACTTCAATCCTGTGTGTTTATCCTATAAACAAGAAAGTGCTCCACACTGTTGTGCTAAAGAAAATATCTGAAATCTAAAGCAGCTCAGTCCTGTTTAAGCTGTCCCCAGACACACTGCCTACCACGCGGGTTTGTTTTTCATTTATTTGTTAATGAAAGCTGGCAGCAGATGCTACACTTTTATTGAGCACATTAATCATTGAAAGAAAACAATATTTCTGCTGCTCTGGCAACTCCTGTACTACACATAAATAAAGCCTGCTGCTTTCCTGTTAACCCTGTACATAATGTAGAACCCCCTAAAGCACTGACTTTCTTTGCAATAGTATACTTCTGCTGTAAGACTGGATGCCTAGTGTGGATTCAAGTAAGATCTGAAACCATCCATCTGGCTTCTGAGTCAAAATTCGACCTGCAGCAACAAGTACAAACAATGCGTGACAGGTGCTTGGATGCTTTCGAGAAATAAGAATGCAATCTTGATCCAGTTGCTAGTTTTCACAGAACAGTAGTAAGAACAACAGCTTAACACTACTGATTTCCATCATTCATAGCTGTATTATAGCTCACAACAGTATGTGCTGAATGCCTTTAAGGCATTAGGGAATTCCTTGTGCATGTGCCATATATACCCTTCATAAATGTATAGCCACTAGCACATTCACTTGCTCATCTTCTTACAGGGTAACATGAGGGGTGTCTAAGTGCACAACCTACCAGAGATCTAATTAGCCCTTCGAGCAAGCCTTTTCTTCTCCCCACTCTTAGTTTACGGGTTATATTATTAATGGCTCTCTTGGGACAACCTTCTCTCTTGAGAGCAAGTTTCCCTGCACACACTGTCCTGACAGAAACTGCTTACAACTCGGTACTGTACCTGAGAGCTCCAAACATTTAGATTCATCACACTTCCACTAATTTGTGCCCTGCAGCAGAATAACAGCACACTACCTGTGAGGACCTCTCCAGAAGGTAGGGTGGCACTGTTCAGGTGGGGTAATGGGTCTTAAACTAGTGTTAACAGATATGACCTACTATCTTCAGCAAAGCTGCACTACTGCAGATGATAATCATAACTGTTATAGTCTCATATCCTCACATTTAAAGCTTTGATCATATTTCCGAGGAAGAAGAGTAAATCAGAAAGGTGCAGTTCATGCAGCTGTGAAGGTACCAATCCAAGACCGAAGGAGCCATCAGGTACAGGCTACTTCAAAAACATTTTACTGATCAAATAGCCTGTTATTCATGTATAGTTTCTTTATCTCCTGCAATGGAAAGAATCCCTGAGATGGATCTATTAAACTCAGTGGAGACACCAATGATAAACATAATCCTCCTTGTGTCTATTACTGTATACTCTAGGTTACACAGAAGGATGTACCTGCCAGATGACCAAATCATTTGTGCTGCAGAATTGTGGAAAATTATTCTAAGAGTTGAGTATTACAAAGGAGCAGACAAGCAGTCCTTGTTGGAGGTCTGCATATACTAGTCTACAAAGAACAAATTACCATGGAAATCTCTATAATACAGAATACTTTACTGTACTGAATAAGGCATTATCTTCCCCCCCCGCCCTAAGCCTAGCTTCCAAATTGCTTTCTTAAATCAGCCCTAGGAGAAATCATTTGAATGTGCATGTCTTCATTAGTTTCTGTAATTAATTCAGTGCAAATTATAAATATACCAGGTAAATTAGTTTACTCTGGTCTACTTGGGAGCAGGTCTTTTAGCTATATCCAGTTTTATTCACACTTCTTCCCTCTTTGCCCACATGAGTACAGTATCAGAGAATAGCCTATGCTGAAAAAGCAACAGTGACAGATGTGACAGAAACAGAACAGTGCTAGCAGGTACTCTTCAGTTCTGATGGCACTTACAGTAAGCACAAATTTCAGTTTCTCATTTTAGACACCTTGGCAATAGATTTCCTGATAGACGGAAAATGCAGGACTTGTTAATTGTGCCTGCTTGGTAGTTAAGTTCATATCTCTCCAGCAGATACTGCATTTTCCAGCCTGAAACAGGTGTTTTCTAGTAAGAACTAGACTAGTCCAGCTTGGTGTTTACAGGAGCTTGTGTGCAATCTCTAAGTTCGTTATTCTTCAAGTTATCTTTTAGTTTTCCTCTGTCCTGTAGGTTCACCCTAAAGGCGTAAGTTTATTGTGAACAGTATTTATTAAATGAAGGGAGGGTGACAGCTGCAGCTCCCAGAATAATAAATTATGTTTGATTTTGTTATTTCTTTGTACATGAATGTTTGAAGTTCTGCAAACAAAATATCCCACATGAATACAAATGCTAGAATACTGATTCACTTTCATTTCAGTTCCTATGATCTCTAGCACAGGAAAATAATTAGGAGTGATTAGAAAGCAATTCCTTAACAATTTTTAAGCTAATTTTGCCACATTTCCCACTGAAACGAAACTGTTCCTGGTTTACTGATGTCAGTGCTAAAGAAACTACTTCATACCAGATCACAAAAATTCTGTTATTATTTGCCTGAATTGTTACCTAAAAAGCTTAAATATACTTGTGGAAAAGGGTCAGTGAATTAGATTTTAGACTAAGAGAAAAATTTCAGACTTAAGGCAATTATGTTACTATGCCTGCTGTAGCTTTTCTTTGCTTTTCTAAGGCAGGTAAATCTATTGTTGCTGACACTAGCTAATATTAGTGTACCTCAAGTAGCAAAACTTAAAAAAATATTTGATTATTCTGCATGCTTAAAGAGTTTGGATGCACAATTTAACATGTTTTGTAGGAGTTGCATCATTGGTAAAATCAATGACCATTTAAGTGTCTTAAGCAAGGAATTTTTCAATATTCAAAGTCCTGGCTTCAGTATCTTGTTGATCCTCACAATGTTAGCTTTACTACTGCTATAGCTTCTTGGGAGATTTGAGTTTTAAATTTTTATTTCCGTCTTTCAGATATGTGCAAAGATTAGGAAATTCAGACTGGAGCTGAAAATTATGTGATGAATAGGTAAACACTAAGTCTGGCTCACCTCCGCACACTGTTCCTTTGAATAACTTTTTTTTGACGTAATAACTTGTTTTTCTCACCTAAATAGACATGAACTGTTGATAGAGAAGAAACAGAAGTATCAAATGAAGAGGTATTGCTTTTTATAGCTACTTTTTCTAGTGAAACCTATGGATTAACTTCTGAGTTCCCATCCACATTTTCTGGGTACATCCCTAACTGGAAGAACACAGAGTCATACTCATGTACCCATGACTGTGATCTAAACAGTGCAGATTAGATCCTTCCTTACACATGGTTGAAAAAAGTGTGGGAAGCACGCCAAGCACGCCAAGCCCAGAACTGTCCTGTGTGGAGCTCACCGGGAGCAGCCTCCGCAGTGACTCTGACCCCTCCGCTGCCAAATCCTTATCGGCTGCGTCTTCATCATAGAATCATAGAATCATAGAATGCTTTGGGTTGGAAGGGACCTTTAGAGGTCTAGCCCAACCCCCCTGCAGTGAGCAGGGACAGCTTTAACCAGATCAGGTTGCTCAGAGCCCCATCCAACCTCACCTTGAATGTTGCCAGGGATGGGGCCTCCACTGCCTCTCTGGGCAACCTGTGCCAGTGCTTCACCATCCTCATGGTAAAAAATTTCTTTCTTATGTCTAGTCTAAATCTATTCTTCTTTAGTTTAAATCCATTATTCCTTGTTCTGTCACAACAGACCTTGCTAAAAAGATTCTCCCCATCCTCCCTGTCGGCCCCCTTTAAGTACTGGAAGGCCACAATAAGGTCTCCTCACAGCCTTCTCTTCTCTAGGCTGAACAACCCCAACTCTCTCAGCCTGTCCTCATAGGAGAGGTGCTCCAGCCCTCGGATCATTTTTGTGGCCCTCCTCTGGACCCGCTCCAACAGGTCCATGTCCTTCTTGTGCTGAGGGCTCCAGAGCTGGACGCAGTACTCCAGGTGAGGTCTCACCAGAGCAGAGGGGCAGAATCCCCTCCCTCAATCTGCTGGCCACACTTCTTTTGATGCAGCCCAGGATACAGTTGGCTTTCTGGGCTGCAAGCGCACCTTGTTGGCTCATGTCCAGCTTTTCATCCACCAATACCCCCAAGTGCTTCTCCGCAGAGCTGCTCTCAATCCCTTCATCCCCCAGCCTGTACTGATATTGGGGGTTGCCCCGTCCCAGGTGCAGGACCTTGCACTTGGCCTTGTTGAACCTCATGAGGTTCACAGAGGCCCACCTCTCCAGCTTGTCAAGGTCCCTTTGGATGACATCTTGTCCTCATGGCGTGTCAAACGCATCACTCAGCTTGGTGTTGTCTGCAAACTTGGTGAGGGTGCACTCGATCCCTCTGTCTATGTCATTGATGAAGATATTAAACAGCACTGGTCCCAGTACGGACCCCTGAGGGGTCCCACTTGTCACCGGTCTCCATGTGGACATCAAGCCATTGACCACGACCCTCTGGATGTGACCATCCAGCCAATTCCTTATCCACCGAACAGTCCACCCATCAAATCCACATCTCCCCAATTTAGAGAGAAGGATGTTGTGGGGGACTGTGTCGAAAGCTTTACAGAAATCCAAGTAGATGACATCCATTGCTTTTCCCTTGTCCACTGATGCAGTCACTCCTTCATAGAAAGCCAAAGCCATGAGGTTGGTTCAGGCAGGAGTTGCCCTTGGTGAATCTGTGATGTCTGTCTCAAATCACCTCCCTGTCCTCCATGTGCTTGAGCATAGCTTCTAGGAGGATCTGCTCCATGATCTTGCCAGGCACAGAGGTGAGGCTGACAGGTCGGTAGTTCCCAGGGTCCTCCTTTCTTTCCCTTTTTAGAAATGGGCACAACATTCCCCTTTTTCCAGTCAGCAGGGACTTCACCTGACTGCCATGACTTCTCAAATATCCTGGAGAGTGGCTTGGCAACTACATCAGCCAATTCCCTCAGGACTCTGGGATGCATCTCATCAGGTCCCATAGACTTGTGTACATTCAGGTTCCTCAGGTGGTCTTGAACCTGATCTTCCCTTACAGTGGGAGACACTTTATCCCCCTGCTCCCCATCTTGTGGTCCATTGACTTGGGAGGGGTGAGGAGAGAGGTTGCCAGTGAAGATTGAGGCAAAAAAGAAAAGTTGTTGAGTACCTCAGCCTTCTCCTCGTCTGTTGATACTCAGTCGCCATTCTTCATCATTGCGGGGGTGCGCTTTCTTTAACCTTCCTTTTCTGGCTGACATACCTGTAGAAGCCCCTCCTGTTATTCTTTACATCCCTTGCCAAATTCAGCTCCAGCTGTGCCTTGGCCTTCCTGACCCCCTCCCTACACAACCGGGCAGTTTCCCTGTATTCCTCCCAGGACACCTGTCCCTGCTTCCACTGCCTGTGCAGTTCCCTCTTACTCTTTAGTTTGACCAGGAGGTCTCTACTCAGCCATGCTGGTCTCTTCCCTTCCTTGCCTGATTTTTAACACTTGGGGACTGAGAGCTCTTGTGCTCTCTGGAAGGTGTCCTTAAAGATCTGGAACTCTGTTCTGTTCCCCAGTCCCTGAGGACCGTCTCCCAGGGGGTCCTCCTGACTAACTCCTTGAAGAGCTGGAAGTTTGCTTTTCTAAAATTTAGGGTCCTGACTGTACTCCTCGCTTTTCCCATGTCCCTCAGGAGTGTGAACTCCACCAACGTGTGATCACGGCAGCCCAGGCTGCCTCCAGTCTTGACATCACTGATGAGCTCACTTGCATCGGTGACCATCAGATCCAGTATTGCATCCCCTCAGGCAGTGGTGTCTATTACCTGGCTTAGGAAGTTATCCTCAATGCATTCTAGGAAACTCCTGGGTTGCCTACAGCTTGACGTGTTGCTTTTCCAGCAAATGTCGGGGTGGTTGAAGTCCCCCAGCAGGACAAGAGTCTGCAAGCATGAAGCCTCCTGGAGCTGGAGGAAGAAGGCTTCGTCAGCAGGCTCCCCTTGATCAGGCAGCCTGTAGTAGACACCAGCCACAAGGTTCCCTTTGTTGCCTCTGTCTCTGACTCTTACCCATAAGCTTTCGACCTGCTCGTGGCTATTCTTCAGGGACAATTCTTCACAATGTATTGATTTCCTTATGTAGAGGGCAATGCCTCCACCCCTCCTTCCTCGCCTGTCCCTTCTGAACAGCCTGTAGCCATCAATAGCCACATTCCAGTCATGGGATTCGTCCTACCTTCGGGATGTCACGCATTGCCCTCACTTTGGGGAAGGGTCTTCAGGAGGGCCCGGGACCTGTTCCCATCCCAGCCTCACCATGCTCTTTTCCCAGGTGACAATGGTGAGCTGTTGGGGTCTGTCTCCCTGCTGTTGCCCCCTCTGATCCACCCTTGATCAGTGCTCACCCCCTGCTGCCTCCCCTCCCAGTCTGGTTGCTATGCCCACCGCACATGCTGGTATCAGCTGAAGGATGGGTCAGTCTATCGCCGGGGCCGAAATCCCCCCTTAGCTGTGGGATTTACGGGACTGAGGTTTTCTCCCAGCATGGGAGGTTAGCAGGAGAGGAGCTGGAGGAAACACCAGCATTTTGTGGTCAAAAAACGAGTAGACATGGCACTATGGGACATGGTTTGGTGGGCATGGCAGCGTTGGGTTGATGGTTGAACTGATGATCTTAGAGGCTCTGTCCAACCTTAACGATTCCTAGTTTTCACTTCATTAAAAAATAATTCAGCCACCAAGCCAGGAACATTAAATTATTACTCCTATTATTACCTTAATTTTTTTAGAGGTGGACTTGGCAGTGTTAGGTTAATGGTTGGACTGGATGATCTTAAAGGTCTTTTCCAACCTAAACGATTCTATGATTCTATGATTCTATGACTTACAGAGGTGACATGAAGCTCTTCAGAAACTTTCCAGTCTATTATAAAAGAAAAATACTTTTTATGCAAAGAGGATGTCATTACTTCATAACTCATAACACTTTAACACAGTGGCTTACATTTCCAAATCTAATTGTCTATTATCAATCATATTTAATATTTCTATTTGTTTATATGGGAGCAATAGTGTGGCAGTACTTTGCAGTGTAAATGTTTCAATTATGATGACTGTGCAAGACATTAAACAAATGGTATAGCAAGAAATGACAGCAAACTACAAGGAAAGAAGATGAAAAGGAAAAAGGAAAATAAGATGATCTGTGATATATTTTATGACTTACCATGATACATGTACATGAGCCTGTGAGCACAGAGGGTACATTTTATGTACATTGCACATTTAAGTCCATTCTAGCCAAAAGAATTTATCCTTAGTATAAACCAGTGTATGTTTGGGCTAAAAGAACTGGGCTATTAATTCCTGTTCATATTAGGTTATAATTGGGAGATAATTTAAGCTTGGTTTCTCCAGCAAACCCCATGTAACTATACTTATTTGTTTATAAAATATACTGATAACAAAACTACGAAACAAAAAGCGAGTCTATTATTTTACAGTAGACTTTATGGAGTCCTTGGAAATAACTTAACTCTTCCAACATGTTTGGAGAATGGTAAGAAGGAAGAGAGGTCAGGGAAGAGAAAGAGTGAAATTAGGATATTCATAGGTGTGCTAAACCAGCTTAGAATATTAGCTTTCTCTTCCAGGAAATAAACCAGAGCTAATTGTTTTTAAGCTCTTCTATATTGTGTCTTTAAGCATTGTGTCTTTAAATATTGCAATGTGCACTTAAAAATTACTTCCTAACTGAATTGCCTGATCTTTTTATGGTGGATCTGTTTAATTTTTTTTTCCTTTCTTTTTTAGCTTTTTCTTTGATGCAGACAGATACACCTGGAAAACTCCATTCTCGGTGGAATTCATTTGTAGTCAAAATACAGGTTAGCTGGATCAGTAAATACATGAGAATGTGACTATATGCCTTATGAGTTGCAAGTGCAGAACTGCTAGGTTATCATGATCTCTAACTACTGATGACTTTTGCAAGTAAGATGATCTAGCACACTTGTGCATGTCAACACAGCAAATCACCAAATATATGTCAGCAACAAGACAACAAATAAAATAAGAGTAAAGGAATGGCCAGGGCAAAAGTTACCTAGATAACCATCACAAGCATTTGGTTTTGCTGCAGACCTCATCCGCAAAAGCTGTCAAGGAACACACTTTTCTGCAGCATTTCAGAACGTGTGGTTGAATCAAAATTCACAAGCACATAGCAGGCTGACAGTCCAGAGGAACATCTTTACTTTTGTAATGCCATGCTTTGACGTTGCTTCAGCAGTAATACCCAACCTCTGAATGACATTTAAAACCAATAGTGCCTTGAACCTTTTATACCATAACCCCAAGGCAATACATTGAAACACCAGTCAATTTGTAATTAGGACATATATCAGAAAAATTTGTTATGCATAGCATGACACAAAGGCCTGAATTTGCTGTCATTTACACTCACAGAAACATACAGTCTCATTCTTTCTGAACCTTTCCCTAAATATGGATGCTAGAATGCACATGAGAAGCTGTCTGTGTACAGATGGATTATGAACAATGAGTCAGCCTCTCTGTTTTAATTAAAAAAGAGACAAACTTGTAAAACCACTCAAGTGATTTTTAGTAAATCAGACAAGGTTATACAAATAAAATACAATAGCCGTGTGATTGCACTAAAGCCAATTACGTCTAAATAACCACAATACAGAGGTGTGAACTGTTCTTTGCCAGTTACTTGTTAACCAAGCTTTATTAATCATAAAAAATTTTTACATGATTCTTGATTCTATAACTGCAATCTCCCAATCAGTGTTTTGCTCAGGTGCCCTTGGTCCAGCTACTATCCCATCTTCCCTTGCTAAGATATTTTGCAATAGCAGCTGATGAGTGGGAGTTCCAGAAAGAGGTTCTAGGCTTACACTACAGATGAAATCTCTTCTAGATCAATCTTGATGTTTCAGGGGTTTTTTAATCTTAAATTTTAGAATTAGAGATAAGAAAAGTTTTCACTTACCAGTGAAGAAATCAAAAGATATTTTATATACTTTTCATCAGAACATTTACAGCAGTTCATACCTGTGGGAATGTATTTTATAATACCTTCCAGCATAAGTATAAAATGAAAACAATTAGAACAGCAATTAAATATATTCCATTTGTTGTATGGACTGACAAACAAAACTGAGCAAAAGCGAAAATCAAACTCTACATGAAACTTTTTCTCCACTTTTCACATCTAATTCAAAGTCCTGTACATCATACCCCAGAACAAATGGAAAAAATACTAATATTAAAAATGCAGGAATCAAAACTCAGTTAATCCTGTGACTGCAATACCATTGTATCTGTAGCAGCTAGCATACCAACTTTGTGCTAGGTTTTATTCCTTTCAGTCACATGATACTATTCAAACTTCTTTAGATGCAATGGAATCAATACTTCTAAGAAAGACACAAAAAATGGAAGGGAATGTATACTAATTAAAGTATTTTAAAACAAAACCAGGAGTAAAATCTGCACACACTAACAGTCTGCAGGCAAATAACAAATGGGTTCAGTGCTTTTGCTCTGGATGCCATTTTTACCTTTGTCTATATCCTGTTCGTTGCAATGCCTTTGCAAGTTGTATCTATGAAAATAATGGTTAACAACTATGGAAGATATATCCTAGCAGGTGATATAACTGGTAATTTCTTAGGTTTCAGCATGAAAAAACATTAATTTAGCCAAAAAAATTTGTGTGTCTTGTTTATTATTCATTCTAGACATAAATGCATTAAACTGAGTCAGGTGCAATGATATAATCAGGCCAGGTTGTAATTTCTTTGCAGAAACATCTAAAAGGAAAAATCAAATGGAAAGAATAATTCTAGGATATGTCAGATCTTTATTCCTTGGCCTCATGGTCCCTGACTCAGACTATAGAAGAGGCTTCAGCCGCAGGAAAGCCTAGATCACAAGAGAGCTGCTGAAGACAATCAGCATCAGAAACTTCACACATCTGAATTACTTCCTTGCAGCTTCTTGGAAAAGTCTTTCAAGTCACTAACACCCACGACAGCTGGAGAAACATCCTCTCCCAAAGGGCAAGAAGGTTTACACATTACAGAGGGCAAAATTCTCTAGCTCTGAAATCCATGATGAAAGCAGGTTGGCATGGTATGATCAGGCAGGCTTGGAGCAGGGCTAATGAACTGCATGGAGAATGCCATAAAGTCAGGCTGGTCAGTGATGCACTGTCAACAGTTATACTCATATAAACAAGTATAACCCCACTTGTGTCATTACCACTCATTTTTGCTTGTCTGTGGAGTTATATTGTGCAACTGAGTACAGAATCTGGTCCAGGAAAACCAAATATTTATTCCAGGAAACCTGTCTTCTTGCTTAGAAAAGCCGTAGATAAAAATTAAGATTCAAGGCCTTATGAGAAACATTCTGATTGACAGTGGAAATAGCCCGACAATGTTAATATTAATACTGTGCTAAACTGATTAGTGTTTATATCAGTGACTTGCCTATATACTGAGCTGAACAATCATTTCTGTAATAACAAGAGGATAGATCATGTAGTCAAAACTTTGTCCTGTTACGTAAGTGAAAGACCAGACTATGTCCATGACAGATAATTAATTTATTAAGATTCTTGCCTGTGTGGTTCAGAGTAGGACTTGTCTCATCAACATAATCAACTTGTATCAGTCACTAATCACCTTGCATTAACACTTCTAATGAAGTTACATTCAAGTATATTTCAAGTGGTGATTTAAATAATACTGCAAGGCACAGCTTTCCTTCGAGCTGTTATGGCAACTAAAAATAGGCGGCTGGAATGTATTCCTCAAATCCAACACCTGAAGTCTAAAAAACTTAAAGGTGATCTTTTCCCCCAAATAGACACATTCTTCTTTGTCAAAAGCAGGAATGCCAGAAGCTCAGCCTAAAAGGTTGCTTAAACTATCCTGCCCTTTTCTTCTGTGACCATAGCTTTTTGCTTGCTGCTCTTAACCTTGCAGATAGGCACGGATAACATGATGCTTATCTTATAGGCAGGAGGTTTGGCAAACTGCTTTTCAGAGTCCAAAACAAACAGTCCTCTGTGGATTGGTCAGCAGGACACTGTGGAGTATAAAGCTAGTTTGGCCCCTCCCCGTGTCCCAGTATATCAAGGTTTAAGCTTCATTGACTCCAGTATAGTGACCTTAATCAAGATTTTTCATGCCTCAGAGAACAGTACAGCTGCTAAACTTTCTTTAATAAGTGTTTTATAGCTGGGGAAGCTGAACAGGAATTAGCTGAAAAGAGATGACTTACTTCTGGCCTTATTAAGCAGCAATTTATTTTAACTCGAGCTGTAACATTGTTTTGCTCTAAGATGAAAGAGGGATGTTGGTTTAAGTGATTTAGCTAAGTCATTGATTCTGTTCCAGTCATTCCCTGCATTTTCTCTTGCAGTATGGGTTTGCTTCAAATTCAGCCAAATGCACTGTGATAAGTCTCAGGAGAAAGTCCTAAAGTCTATGTTCCCATCAAGTAAAGCAGATGCGGTCATCTTCTCAGGACTTACTGGCAATACAATCTTTATAAAGCTCACCTTGAGATTTCATAGCTCTCTTATTTTAAATTACATTTTAAATCCTATTACCTAATTAAGCCCATGTTGGCAATGTCAACAGAATATTCAGTTAAAGAACACACAGGTCATGAAGGTCATGAAAAGTGGTGACACTCTGGAATTTCAGTGAAGTGGCACTGAAGATTCTTCAGTGGAATATATTTTGCCTTTGCAGACCAGTTTTATTGTAGTAGATTATTAAAAATTCTCTTATTAAAGATCAAATACTTTTTTTTAAGGGTTATGTGACTGGTCTTACTACAAAATTTTAAAAGAATAGGCATATAGTAAGCATGACTCAGCATTTAGGTAACACAATGCACACACTGTGCATTATGTTGGCTGTCCAATTAGCCTGTCTTGCCACATCCATTTCAATAGCATTACACAATTACTGTTTTTCAGAAAATGCTAGTTTTTTATTCTAGCTAAAGCTTTCAGATATATATACCTAAATTTCATCTAGGGTGCTCTTAACAGCTGTACTTGCAATCCAGCAGTGGGTGTGTTTCTGTCAGACTCGGCAATGAACCATTGTCATGGGATGGCTCCATGGGTACTCTGCTCCTGAAAAAACTATTATTATTACTATTGTTGTTAATGATATAAATTCCTATGGTATAGAATCTGAGAGTAACACTCATGCAACGGGATGCCTCTATACTAGATGCTGCAGAAAGACAAGTTTCAGACTGAAACACCTTGAAACACCTTGAACGAAAGTAAATATTTAATCCTAAGCACCTATAGAATACGATGGATGGTTTGGGTTTTTTGATAGAGCTGAGCAGCATCAACTGTTTTAATTACTTTCTGCCTCCTTATCTTACACCCACTTAACACAGAAAAAAAAACTAATGTTTTTTTTTCCTGGGGAAGAGCTTTGTGGGGAAATTCTTATTGTAAAAGGAGCCCCTTCTTGATGAGAGTTGGTATATAATAAATAATTATAGACTTGTTAAAAGTTATGAAGAAACAGAATGACAACAAAAACAGACATAAAAATAATCTTCTGTTGGAAGCTACAGCAAATTCTCATGAACCTGAAGGACAGACATTCATCTAAGGATATCCAAGGAAAATTTCAATCTCTGACAACAGTAAGACACAAGAACTAATAAAAATTTGTAACTTCATCCTTTCTTATTTCAACCAATTCTTAGCTGGAGTTTTTGAGAACTAAGAAGCCTTATAGCTTCTTAGATACACTACTGTGTCTCTGAGTGATTCGAAGCATAACTGCTTCAACTGGAAGCTGTGCAGTGCTGTGCCAGCCCTTGAAGAATCTAATGGGATCCCAGCTCCTGTCCTACCTGTCTCTGCAGATGTTGCATAGCATTCCTTTTACAATACTTCAAGCAAATGACCTCTGTTATTCTTCCCACTAGCCAGGAAAATGAGTAGCCCCTGTTGAGGCAGAACAGAAAAAGTAATTCTTTTCCAGAATGGGACATTTCCACTCAGTTAAGGATGGGCCACGTGATAAGGTTATGCAGAGGAGGCATACCAATGTGTCAAATCTTGAGACAGCTATATACAAACACCTGATTCCTGATGGAGGAAGACTGACAAGCATTTCTTGTTAGCTTAAAGTTTCTTGATGTTCTCAGATTTTTGTCCTTTGAGATTAGGACCCTGTAGGAGCTACACTTCACAACAGCAGCAGTGCATTGCCTCCTTTTCACCTTTCTCTTCCTCTTTTTCCTGTGCAAAGACAGATCAGGGATCAAGCTAAACAGATTATTTCCAGCTGGCACCCAGAGCAAGATAAAAAATCAAACCATTGTACAGCAAATGTGTGCTGTGCAGACTCAGTAGTCTGGAACTGTGGATCTATGAAGATGAGTTAGAACGTGTTGAATATATATGATCACCTGCATTTACATCTACCGTCTGTCTCAACTCTGAAATGCTGTTGCTCATCTCATCTCTACTGATCTTATAGGAGAAGAATGGATCCCTTGAGATGCATGCAGGTGCAAGATGACATGTCATTCAGAAGAAACTCAACACTGAGACCTGGAAGCTAATCACATCTCCATTTCTCTAAGGGTTTATATCTCCTCATGTACCATTGTCATCTTACTATTTTCTTAGTAACTGGCTCAAAGCTTCCATTCAGGCCACAAAGTTAAAAATCTTACAAAATCTGCCTATAATGAAAATATATAAATCTCTTGCAAACTGCTCATTAAGACTATTCCCACTGTTAGCAGGATCTACTGTTGGTGAATACTGGGTCAAAAAGCTAATTCCTTTACAGTCCTTTTACTGTACTTAATGATTACTGAGAGTCTGGAAATGAGAGCAAAAATACTTTATTCTTTATTCAACATAAAATCACCTTGATTTATGTTCCTGGAAAATTAATAAAATGCCTCTGGGACAGACTAGCTCTGCTGCCAGGCTTCCATAATGTATCTGCTTTATCTGCTGACCTGTGCAGAAATGTATTAGAGAATAGTACTTCTGCTTTCAGTACCACATTTACTGTAAATTTGCATTCTTCCAGGAAAATTCTGGCAGACATATTTAGCATCTCAGATCTGACTTCAACAGAAGCACTTAGCTATAATTGGTTCCACTAATTTTTTTTGAAAGAAGACCTAGCAGTTGCATTTGATGCCAGGGCTGAAGACACAGACAGGACCTATACAAGATGCAGAAAGAAAAGCAGGGAAAAGATTTCCTTCCCTTAAGCTGCAGATCCCTATAAACCGTCCCTGCTTCTGAGCTCAAAACAGAGGCAGTGCCGAAGATGCTCCTTCCATAACAGTTCCTCTTTCCATAAACCACGGCACCATCACATGCAAGCACTTACACATGCACTTACTTTCCTGTGCAAAGCTTAATTGGGTGTTGTCAGATTTACCCAATTCTGCCCAACAAACAGCATCCCGGTTATCATGTATTTTATTACACGCCACAAATATTCAATTAAAAATAGCCCAAATTCTTGGTTATTCTTGGTGATGATGGCACAGGCCTCACTGCCAGTCACAGACTAAATGACATAGTTGATAGGACCCTTCACAAGGGTGCCGGGGAGGGAAAAAGTAGAATATGCTAATTTCAGACTTTAAAACTTTAGGTGGATTTTCTTAGGAAACCATTCATTTATTTCTCTGCTTTATCCTGTTTCCTTATGATCCTACTTTTGTCTCCTGTGAGAGTCTATTCTGTCCTACCAAAGAGGAAGCATTGTCAAGAACGCCTACATCCACGCAGTTTACGAAGTAGATGATTGACATCCAAGGTACTATTAACACAAACGTGAAAAGTCACCATGTTTCTAAGAGGGTGGAATGGCTGGTAACAGAAATGTTAAGGAAGACTAAATGTGAGCTCTGGGAGACTGGAGCTACTGTTTGAATGGAGAAAGCATCTCCCATCACCATCCTATCCACTCCTATATTACTGATAATTGTTTTTTGAATCAGAGAAAATTTGTGTTTGCTGACTTTCAAATAACCACTGAATAAGTTAATCAGTAGCCAGTAACAACATACGGATTCCAGAATAATGCACTGACAGTGAAAAAGGAAGTCAAGCACAATTGCTGCACCATCTTTTGTGCCATTACCTTTATAAACTCTTAGCCCTTAAAGCTGGAAATGTTAGTTATTTACTACTCTGTCATGTAATGGCTGTATTGGTGAGTTAGAAACATTTTTGCTAATCTCTCATCCATTTTCACACACTGAAAATGCTAAACAGAGCCAAAATAAAAGAATGATTGGAATACAGTTAATGAGCAATAAACTTCTCTGACTTTACTATAAAATTCTTGAAAAGTTGTCCTTCCATTTGCTCACAAATCTAGATGAATACATATGCACACACACACACAAGTTAAGTCTGTGTTTGCAGATCAGTTCAATACTACATGATCTTTATCAGTGATACTACGAAATGTCTTTGCAGACTTGTCTGTGACACACTTCAGAAGCTACTGAAATAGGTTTCTGGTTGCCAACAGCCTTATCTTTTATCTTTTACCTCTGAATAACAGAGCAGAACATTTTTCAGTGTCTGATTTTTTAAGTACCATTTTGTACAGCAAAGATGTAAAGCAAAATCTTCTGTCTTTTTCATTCCTCTAAAATAACTGCACTCTCTCCTTGGAGCTTATCTGAAAGCTTGAAACTGAAATAATGCATATCTTGGGAGAAAACAGAAACTGAACAATAAAATGCATATACAAAAAGATCTAAGCATCCTCACTCTAATGCACTATTCAGAGAAATTGAAAAGAAAAATCTTTTAACTCTTCCTCACCTGCCTGCACTAATAAATGCTACACTTACATCAATACTAGCATATCATGAAACTTTGCTTCAGGTGCACCATCAGATGAATAAATGTTTCTCTTCTGAAGTGAAGAACTGACTTCAGAGAAGAAAAGAAATCTAGGCTCTTGCCCCTTGCAAGCTAGGTGTAGTTGTTACTAAGTGGAGGTGGCATAGGAGCAGGGCTTAACAGGATTCCACACAGGCACCGAGCACAGTGGGACCTGACAACTCCAGATTGCACCTTGACCAGGTCTGCACTGAGCAAGGAGTCAGCTCTGTGTGTGAGCACCACCTCAGTGGACTTTACAGTGTTCCACAGGCCTTAGTGTGTCAGAAACATTTCAGAACATGTAGTGATCTCTAATGAGCAAACGCTAACAAAATAGCTAGTTTCCAATGCCTCATAAAACTTCAGACAATTTCACAAATTGCTTTCAATTTCTGTCAGCATTTTGCTGTATTTTCATCATCCTACAGCAAGGGCAAACCTTAGGATTCTACACTCCACTTGAATGAGGAACGCTGAGTGTTAAGTGGAGGATAACTTCCTTTCCTGGGAAGGTACCTGCGATTTTGTTTTGAATAAAGAGTTTTCTAATGATTAAATAAACTTCTGGAAAAAGCACAGTAAGTCCAAACGTACCCCTGAATTTGAATGCAACAGAAAGCCAAACCACAAAATGGCTTTTTTTCATATTTCAGAAATATTAAATTGGATACAAACAATATAATTTATAATGTATATATTTTCATTTCCAAGACTTCCACAGATATTATGGGCAAATGTTCAACTGCACCAAATCAAAATACCAAATACTAGACCATTGAATCAGTTAATTGATTCTCAGAGGTGTGGGGCAGTTTGTAGCCTGCTTTGCCCAACTGTAAGTTTCTTCTGTCTAAAATAAGATGTAGTTCTGACTCTATCAGTTCATTATGCTGTAAACCAGAGAAAGAAGAAATAGAAGAGACCAGCAGGAAAAGCAAACATTATCAAGGTTGACAGGAATGTTAAAGGAATTATCTCCCAACATCCTGTCCAAGATCCAATCTTTTTAGTAATAGGAGTGAAATAAATTCTAGACATTTTGTTCTTTAAGTGAAATGTTACCATTTCATTTTTCTAAAGATGCTTCAAACAGAAAGGAAAGGATAGTTGCCAAAAGTTCTTAATTCTGAAAGACCCCCTAGGGAGGATAAAAGAACTACACATCCAAGCTCTTGGCATTTATTATCACAGCTCCTGTCAAGAAAGGAACAAACTGTTCAGCTATATTGCATAAGTTTCCAACACGGAACGGATAAATATTAATTCATGGAATAAACCTCTTGGCAACTGTTTTCTAGTTAAGTACAACTAGTTGATTTCCAGATTGGTGATCTTGTTGTGTAGGTAATTACATTTTAAAATTATACTTTTTCTCAATATTGCTTCTAATCAGTACATAAAAACAGGCTTCTCAGTTCTTCTGATATAAATTTTGATCAATATTTAATTATTTTAGTTACTCTCAACTAAAAGTGCCCATATTCTGGAGTTTCATACCAACTCTCACTGTGGCTGTCATTCAGATTCCTCTGAGCTTTTTGTTAACATCTACAGCGGATCAAAAGAGATTATCAGATTTTTCCTTTAGTCATAGAGAAGGGCAGTGGGTTTTCTTTTCCTTGTTGCCAGAGACATGTCTGAAAGCTGAGATACTCTACCTGGGGCAATTTAGAGCTGAAACCCAGACAAGACACCAGCCTGTATTCACACTGCAACCCAAGAAACACAACACAGAGGAATAAAGTTGTGACAGGCCACAGCTGAAGATATTTTAAGGTTTTTTTGGAACGAGTATTCTTCCTTGCACTAAACTGCTGACAAGAAAACAAAACACTAAGCAGAAAATATATTGTCTCTTCCTTTGTTACCACAAACATTGGACAGAAAATACAAACGCACTAGCACATGCAAAAATAGCCTGCTAGTGCCCAAGGATATTAAAACACCAGACACCACACAGGTCTGTACAGCAAAACAGCCCTGGCATGACTATGGAGTGGCTCCTGGCCATTCTGGCTGTGAGACTGACCCCTCTTGCAGCTCTTCATCTCCATTGGAGATCACTGCTCCTAACCTCTATGTCAAACATTTAAAGAAACAAAGAATGAGTTGGTGAACTTCAAAGTTGTGTTGATTACTGAATAAATACATAACTAGATAGAATAGAAGTGTATTTGTCTTATTTGACTAAAAATTCAAACTGCTATCATGATCTCTAGTCATGAGTGGAGATAACTGAAGTTTCTGGACACACAGGGAAACATGTAGAATACAAGATGTGACTTGAAATCTTATCTTGCTTGCACTGACATGCAGGGATGTCCACTGTCATAAACAAGAGTAGGATAGGCTCCTAAAAGTCTCTTAAACATGAATGCTCACTCTACATTTCACAGGCTGAATATAGCCCCATTACAATACTGATTCAACAGCCTGGGGAGCTTCAGTGAACACCACCAGGCAAGAAAGTGAGCTGTTACCAAGAAAAAAATCATACAGCGCACTTCCTTTCTACTCGCTTTAAGTCCCAGGTTAAAAAAAAAAAAAAAAAAGTGGCCAAGTACAGTCAGCGTGACATATGCTGATGATGGGTGCCATTTGGGACATGTCAGACCAGTTGATGGTCTGATCATGCAGTAAGGAAAAGACAAAGAATATAGCGCTTCTCACTCCTAGAATAAGGCAGATCACCTGTCAAGATGGATAGAAATGGATAGATTAGTTCAGAACAAGTTGCAAAGAAATCTAGAAATATTTTAGTAGCTAATTACCTTGCCATGAACCCAGTTGTCAGGAAATAGGGACAAAAATGCTGCTGAAGGCAGTGCCAGATGGTTTCTACTTCCCAAAACTTAGTGCATCCCTACAAAAATCGGAGTGTAACTACAGAATACATGGGTCTTAGTCATAATGAATATACAGCAGCAAATACAAGGAAGTTACCATTTCAAATGTGCCTTTTCATTAAAGATTTGAACGCTTCCTAGTACTAAGCACTACAGCAAGATCCAGTTTCTTCTTTTCAGGTCTCCAGTGCCATATGTGAGTAACATCAACTTCATAATTATTTGGTTTTGACCCTTTTCATTATCTCTTGTCTGCTTTTTTAGAAATCACTGATCTCACTGAAAGCCTTGATCTTGCACAGTGTTCTGCTATCCCCAATCTTTCCTTTAGTGCACCAGTTTTCTCTCTAATGAAGATTTCAATCATGGTACTGTTTACTGTCAGCCATTTTGACTAGCTGTAAGCATAATGAACTCACTGAACCTCAGAGGAAGCAACTGTAAACCTGTCAGGGTTAATGGTCTTACGGGCTGGTGATTTCACTCCCCGGTCTCTCAAAGGCAGTAGGAGAGTCCTGCAGCCTGACCTCCGTAGCCATACTGCCAGCCAGGGAGTGGGAGGGAAGGAGGAGGTATGGCTAAGGGAGCCAGGCACGCTCCTGTGTTTTCAGTAAACACTGCCTGGAAAATGGGCCTGCTTTATAGCACAGATTAGAGACTAAGATAGCAGCTGGCTATGATGGAGAAGCCCTGTGAGGGGAACTGCAGGGTTTGCTTGAGGAAGAATATGCCAGGGAGTCAGGCAGCAGTTGGTGCAGAGATATGTAAAGTGACATTGGTCTTGGTGTGGTAGCTGAAGGTTGTAGTACGGGTAGAGAATTAAATTAATGACATCCTCTGCTACCATCACAGCTGTGAAGCTGCTCAGTCACTGCAGAAACCTTCCTTACTGCTTTCCTGCACAGCTGATCATGCACCTGAGCCTCATTTGTTGTAGTTTCAGCTCCCTCCCTAAAAATTATTTGTGAGGGCATACATGTTACAGTAATTGCAGCTCATCTAGGTGAGTCCAAATTAACACATGCACTGTTAGTGGTGTATTTGAAAGCGTTCCTCAGCTGTTTGGTATTCCATGATGCTGTGGCTACATTGCTAGGGGCATTGGAACTAGCTAGTTCAAAGACAGCTGGAAAAGTCTGCACAAATTGCAGCATGTAATACCTCCTGTGTCCACTATGAAAACAACCTGACCCAAAGCAATTTGTCTTCGAAGAGTAATATGAAACACATTTCCAGGCAAGACACTGAAAAGGCAGTGCAGGTCTCCAGCTGCCTTTCTACTGAAGAGATGACCCAGCCTAACGGGGAGTGTGGGTGCCAACGGCACTACAAGCACAGAACATGTGCTGCATGGCATGGCATGGCATGGCATGGCATGGCACATCCTCCTGGTGGAGTGTGATCTCAGAGTACCTGGTCAATTGCTGGCTTAAACCTAGATTTATTTTGTGACTTTGGTCATTTAAGTCATACTTTTTTAGTTCATCATTTGCAAAATCAGATTTATTGTATAGGAATGTTGAGAGGACAAAATCAATTAATGATTCTGAGATATTCAACTAGAGTGGTGGTGCAGTGGGCCATCTAGTTAGACAGCAATTACAAGACATATGAATCAGAGTCTTTTCCAGCAATTTCCAATTCATACTTCTAACTCACTTTACTTACTTACTTTAAACTTATAAAAGTTGCAGAACTGACATACAGTTTTGCCACCTTTTTTTCTTTCTTTTTTTGTTTCTTTCTTTACTTTTTAACTTCTGGACCATTGTAGTTAAAATAGCCCAGCACTCACATTTTCTCTGCATTTTAAGTGAATTGCTTGGTGCACCGGGCAAGGCTGGGAAAGCAAACTGGTTTTAAACTCATTTTCTTTTTATTTCATATCACACTGCAGACACAATGCACTCTTTTCTCTAGGGTCAGTACGTATCACACCCTCACTTACACTTGCTACCTCCAGGAATAATGTTTTTGAAAGCAATAGAATCAGTCTGAGTTTAAATTCCTGTAAAGCATGAACCCCAAACGTGAGTGACAAAGCCAATTCAACTTTCTTTCGTTTGCTTTTGGCTTTCCAGTAACAAGAAACTCACTTCATATGCAGGGTCAGATACAACTTACTGGTCAGTCAAGGCATCCAAAAATGAAACTTAGGCCAGGAATCTCTTAGCTGGGACACTGGTAACTGGATTTCACCTTTCAATAGCCACACCATTCTTTATAGCTCCTGACTTCTGTACTCCTAGGAGCTGAGGCACTACCTACCTACTGTGATTTTGAGCAATAACATACTAACAATTACCATCTTTTAATGTCATATGCAGAAATTATCTTATATGAGGTTGATGCTTGGAAGACAGTTGTTTGCCCCGGTAAAAAAGGTAGTAAACTTTAAAAAAAAAACCCAGAAACAAACCTTAAAAAAAGCACCTGAGTAATGAATGACGTTTTCATTGAGTAGCAGAAATGCAACCATAGTGTAGTTGTCACTCTATGGAACTAGCCATTGCATACACAGATAACTGCTTTTGTTTTGGGGGATTATGGCTACACTTCTCTAGGGCATTATTACCTATCATGGAATCATAGCACCATTTAGATTGGAAAAGACCCTTAAGATCATCGAGTCCCACTGTTAACACCATCAAGTCCATCACTAAACCATGTCCCTAAGTGCCACATCTACATGTCTTTTAAGTCTATTTTATAACTACAGAACAAGGCTGTGTTTCACTGAGGAAATAAAGACTTCTGTATGGAATCTACCATGTTTAATCAGTCAGATATCCAATGAGTTTATACATTACAGTTAAACATTCATTATGTTTTGTGAAGGAAAGAAACATGAATGTGAAGATTCTTCTGCTTGGTTTGAGAACAAAGTTTTAGAAAGCACGCAAAACTAGCTGAGCAAGTATCATTACTATCTACGGAGCAGAAAAACCAATAATTTCCAGGATACTCAGGCACATGTGGGTATATAGAGTTACACAGGATTACGACTTTCTTCTTTCTGAATTCTTTCTGAATAAAGACTTGACATTTCACTGCAAAGAAAGGTCTGTTCATAGATTGATTTTAAAGGAAATAGCCTTAAGGTTGCCCTAATCCTGCAGAGAGATTCAGTACAATAACTCTCAGATTCACACCAATTCATAGGATAGCAGCTAAGACAACTGGTTCAGAAGGTGGAATCAGTGGAAGATACAGTCTCCAGTGGACTTATGGGTCAGGTCCTTAGCTACTCTAAATAGATAGGCCTCAGTGCTTTACCTGCAAATATGATCCTTCTTCCCCTGGTTAAGAGACTGTATGTTTGTGAGAGAGGTAGACATAAGAGCCCATTTCCCCCAGTGTTTCATTTCTTCATACTGCTGTTTTTCCCGGAAGCTTTTTAACCATTTCTTACATGAATTGCTGGATTGAATCTGTATCTAAGAGACGTCTTATTTTCATTAATGCCCATAGTTAAATGAAATATTAAATATATAAAGTGCAAGTCTCCTATTATTTAAAGCCTAAATTAACATAATTACCATAATTAAGACAACTGCTTTTTTCAGTCTGTTATGTCTCAGCTTTTTCTGAAGGCAGATTCATTATCTGCAGGCCAGCTTTTATCTACCAGTGAAAGAATTATTGAAATTGCTACCATTGAAGTTCTTCAAGACATGCACATCACCACTAACCTTAATATCACTGATTTCTCCACTGATTGTCTAGGTGACTAGTTTTATGGCTTAGTAGAAAGACCAGGTGTTAATTGAAACAACTTATCTTAAATGCAGTCATAAAAAAAAAAGGTGAAATAGAAAAGGCTGTACTGGCGATATTAAAAGAAAGTTACAGAAATCTTTTAACACAGATTGAAAATCCCAATGGTCAAAGCCACGAAGTCGAAGATCAAATCTCACTATGTTTCCAATTTGGAATCTACTTACACTAGAAAAAAGAGGAACAAAAGAGCACACATAGACATTTTTAAGCTAGCCAAGTGGGATACCATTAAGAGATTTGCACCACAAGCTTCCTCACTGACTGTATTCAAGCCCACCTTGACATCCACCATGGCCTTGCCTTCATGGCAATAGGCATGGGCATACCTTGACTGTGTATCTTTCTTGGCTTCTGAGATAAGCATAACTAATTCAAAGCATGAAGTTCTGATGGCTTCTTCTCCAAAGCAGAATAACTATGAAGACACATTGCTTATCACTAGTGGAGCTGGAGCACAATGCTTCTACACCCACAGCCACTGCTTCATCTTACTCTCGAGTAATCAGCTACCTGGAACACCCTTGAAGCTATCAGTACACAATCTGACAGCTTTTATCCTTCAGAAGAAATAAAATCCAGTTAAACTCTTCTTTTTGGTTGATAACTTATATCACATCGTGCACTCATAAAAGCAGTGCTATTTTATTTAAATATCATGTCTCAGTTATGGTAGCAGCAATATAAACTGTACTGAATGTTTTATTGTTACATAGCATTCCTTGCAATAAAGACATCTTGGTCACTCTTTACTCTCCTGGAAAGGATTGCTTTCTTGTAAGATCAGTCTGGCAATAAGCATACTTCAGTATGCCATCTTCCTTAATATAAGAAAGTCCTTTTTATGTTCCATTACATGTTTTCTTCCTTATAAAAAGCTTGAGGAACTGCTCAGAGGCCAGGGCAATGCAATACTTTGTAGTGCAAAAAAGGAAGACAGGCAATGGGACAAAGAAAGGAAAAAAAAATTAAAATGTGTTTCATTGCAGATGTTGAATTCTTTTATCTTCCAAAGAAGTACAGCATAAACAGTAGCAGCTCCTGTAATCACACCTCAGCTGTCCCTTCCATGAAGCCCATACAAAAGCAACTCATTTCCTAAGACTCTTCTACACTTGCCTTTCCTGGTGAGAACAGCAGTACAAAGCAATATACTAAAGGGACGAGGATGGAGTCACTGCATTACCACTGTCCCTACGCACCTCCAAGACTTTCAGGTTTGATGACCACAAGTGTAAACTTCCTGCAAACAACTCACCATGCTTGCCACCTCTACAACCTTTTGAGTCTTCTCTGGGAAACCTCAGTCCTGGCAATCACATACCCAGAGAGGATCAACTCAGGCACCAAAATTAGCATTCAGGCTTTCAAAATATTTCATCACCGTGCTAAAATTCAGGGCCTTTATTGGGTGCATTTTGCTGCAAGCTGAAACCGAGACTACTATCACTGGCTGCCCTCTGCCACAGTGGCTGTCCACTATCAAATCTGTCCTTAAAAATTATTTCTTATCAGAAGTCAGACCACAAGCAGAAAGTTCAAGTGGGGTCTTTGGGATGTGGCTATCTGGCTTCCATTTTTAGGAGTAAAACCCATAAAAATATTCTACCTGTATTTTCTTTTCCTGTTTGGTGAGTTTGTGGTATGCCAGGAATGCTAGCTGTTCATTTAATACCATTCATTGCTGCATACAGACTGTATTTCTTTCCCCTACCACATTACTACTAAAACTCATTGGCAAGCTAATATTAGTGCAGAGCAGAACCTTTCCATGGCAAATGGTGCTATCTACAGAATTGCTGGGGTTTTGCTACAAATGATCAATCTTTGTGGCAGTCACTTTGTTGGTCCATCTAGAATTATGATTCATAGACTGTTCATTTCTGGAACTGAAAGAATTTAGTTAAGTAATATAAAGATCAGCAACTGTTCTGACTGTTCTCCAAAGCAGTTTTCCTGTCTTGACTGCTGGAGTAGCCAAAACCCTATCACCTTTTCTGGAAGATCAGAGATGTGCATCTTTAATAAAACTCACTACACATGCAAAGCTGGATTTGACAGACTTTATAATAAATTACATTAACTCTCTATTACATTTATATAGAGTCCTTTACCCAAGCAGAAAATTATTTGATTGATCCCTTTCCACTGTAAACAACAAAAAAAACAGCTCTCATGATTCCACCACTTACATCAACAGGGTCTACTCAGCAACAGCTGATCAAACATTTGTTAAATCACTTCACAGCAAATAACAACATGATGCAGCATGCCTGTTCCTCATTTCAACTTAACCATAGCAATATTTAACATGCACTAAAAAACATATGCTGCACACACAAGTATTCACAAAAAATTTTTTCATCTTAATCAACCACATCCTGCAAGTCTCAGAGGATTCTGGAAAGTTCCATAGGTAAGTAGCACCTAAAAGGCTGTGAGAGATGAATAGATTCATTCATCCTGAAACCTAATTCCTAAGAATGTGCACACAGGAGTCCAGATAATCTGACTTTACATTTTGGTGCCCAAAGCCTGGGCCGCATTCTGTATTTATTAATTTATTTTGTATATATTGTAGCAGAACCCACTATCCATTAAAAATACCAGGATCCTGTTGTGATAAGAACAGTGAAAAGAATACCCAGCTCTAACGCATTAATGTGAAAAAACAGAGACATGAAGTACTTGCTGAAGGAAAATAATCTATGAAGTCACAGAGCAAAATTCAATTTTTCTGACTTTTCTGTTAATGCCCACACCCCTGGACCCTTCTGGCTTCCCAAACTAGTGTCCTGGTCTCCCAGAATTTCTTCACACTGCACCCTTAAAGTTTAGACAAGCAAATTTGAAAAATTTGAAAAATTTGTCTTAATTACTGAGCTCTGAGTAAGGAAATCTTTCTTTCGCTGCTCCCTTAACTACAGGGAGCTTAGCAAGAACTTTATTAATTAAACAAGAGAAGAGATCATCATCTTAACTTGCTGATGCCTATTCTATGCTCCTGCTTCAGGATTCCAGAGCCATACTGTATCTCCTGGAATTTGTCAAGAGTGATGTAATCAGCAGCCAACCCGACTCAAAGCTGAGACTGCACACACATGTTGTTACTTCTAGACACGGTTTTTAGATGGGCTGCTGCTTGGCAAAATGTCAGGAACCATGTTACAGTTCTATACACAGGTAAAAGTTGAAGAATCCACACAGCCTGTTTTCTTGCAAAGCTGTCTTCAGTCTCATTGATAAAGACTTAATGCAGCCTGCTACTGATATAGGGAAGAAGTATAGATGCCTTCAACTAGAAGCACAGGACTACAGCTCCTTTCTCAGGGCTGTTTTGACTACCCACTCGGTGTCTTTGGAGAGTCCATCCCTACTTTGTTTCCCCCTTTGGAGAATTCTGTCTTCTTATACCCTTACTATCAAATGACAGAAATTTCCAAATCTTTCCACCTTTCTGTTTTCCTCTCTGAGAAAAGCACAATGCACCATATTCATAATTTTTAACACAATAAATACCCTATACAAGGCTGCATTTACTACTTACATCAAATGTATTTGGTTTCGTCAGTTGCACTCTTTCAGCTACTATGGCTTACAACCAAACAGCACTGTCATGTAGGCAGTAATGAATTATAAGCACCACCTCTAAAACAAGAAACCAAATTCCGAGCATTCACCTAAGTCCCCTCCTCTCAAAAAATCTTCAGCTGGCATGGAATTGGCAGCCAGTTATTTTATTTTAATATGATGCATAGTGACATACAACACATCATGTTAGTTTTGGTGCAGACATGATAATGTGTGCCTTGTGTTCTACGCATTCTCACATGACATTAAAAAGATATAGAAACCAAAAGTATCGATAAAATATAAGTATTGTTAATGTTTTCTTTTTTATAAAGCATTTGCAAAAAAGCATACATCTTGCAAGACAATTGTTTTTCCAATATAGTGTTCCAAATCATAGGACCCATCTTACTTTTTTTGGACATCCCACTGAACACAAGGAGATCCCTCTTTTAAGTGAGATTGCTCCATAAAGCAAGAGCTGGAAGAACAAGCACCTTGAGGTATCATAAAAATGTATGAAAATTAATATATAACAAGTAAAAAAAAGCAATATCCAAGAGTGTTTTAAACACTGACTTGGACAGTACAAATATCGCATATTTATTAATAAAGATTGCTCTTCTACAAGATCAGACCATAATAAAGGAGATTCTACGGCTTGTCTTCCTTCAAAAAAACCCACACAGAATGTACAGTGGGGAAACTAGGCCTCACTGAACTGTAAGATTACCCAGGAACTCCTTGCAAAAATATACAGAGAGCTAACTTCAGTTTGAAAGGCTGAACCCCCACACCAAACAGTTTGAACAAATAGCTTTGTTATGAACTTCTAGGTCTTATGCCACTTGGGCATCAGGCAAGCACTGAAAAGTGGTTGGAGGAATATTCTCTTTGGTCAGAATGAAGATTTAGGATTAAGTTTTGACCTTTGCTGCTAAATCTCAGGGAAATGTTAAATGATGTATAATGACCAGTCCTGCAACTAGAGAGGCCCTATGAAATAGTCTACTGATTCCAGTGGGTTTTGGATGCAATCATCAAGCTCTGTCTCAGTCCTAAATTCAGTACTGACTTTTCCTGTCATAATGTTCTATCCTTGAGGTGAAGAACTTAGCACATTGTTCAGCAATCCCTGGATAGTATCATTACTGTCTTTACTTGTACAAAAAGTTACTGCTTTTGCAGAAGTTTTCTGATGAAAGCACAGTATCCTTAAAGCATAGGCTCCTGAAAATAGATAGCACAACTATTGTATATGAAGCCAGAAATCCTGTATAAGACACTGCAAACAGGGGGTTAACAGCCTTTGAAACGCACTCATTCCCTGAGAGATGCACACAACAAGGAAGTAGAACTACTGGGTTAATTACAGTCTTTCAGGAAGTAGATCTGCTAAACTAGGAGCTCTGTCCAAACCCAAACCAAACAAAACAAAATCCCTCAGAGAAATAGAGGTTGTGAAGAGGTTAGCAAAAAGGCAGTGTGTCAGTAAAGGGAAGCTTTCCCTTTGCAGGTTTGTGGGAATAACTTGCTGAAAGTCTGAATGTGTTTGGTTTGTTTTGTGCTCTAAACCAGGAGATACTCATGTAATAGTAAAAGAGTATTTTATGCTGTGTTGAAAGAGGGCTATGCCAATCAAATAATTGCTTCTTTGTTTTGCTGAGCTAATGCTTTACAGTCACTCTCCAACACTTGTAAGTCTAGTCTAACAGTTATTAAGAACAAAAGAAGAGAGCACTTTGTTTTTTTGGTTGGTTGTGGTTTTTTTTTCTTTTCCTATGTAGTGGTTCTACCAAGGAGTGTTAAGAGTCCCTTCTCTTGAGGACTAGTCAGAATATTTGCTTATGTGAATGGAGTCTGGTATCAAAGAAAAGACTAATCTTTTAATTGGCATGTTTTTTAAACTAGCAGTGAATGTATGAAATTATTCTATTCAGATCCCTGAGTATCTTGAATCTAAAAGCATGTTTCAAATTTTGTCCACAAAAATGTAGACTATTTCAATAAGATTATGTACTGCTTTATTTTTTCAGTTAAAGACCAAGAATCAGATTTTAAAGATATTCTGTTTTCACCAGCTGCTATGGGTTTTAAATGCTTAATGTATCTAAAATCCCAATTTGGCAAATTAGTTATAGCCTTAGTTCAGAAAATGAAGAATGCAGCCATAGCACAGGACTAGCTTTATTTAGGCATATAAAAAAGCAGGATTTATTTGGCTATAAGGATAAAGGAATAGTCTTTTTTATTGAAATAAGTAGTTTTGTACCTGTAGTTAATGTTCCTATATGGATGCTAATTAACCCATTGTTGACTTTTAATAATTTTGTAATTTCAGTGCTTTTGTAACTGCAAATATTTAAGGAAATAGGGGAGATAAGGTTAGCAGTAGGAGGGCAGATTGCTTATTAGATTTAAATGTGTAGGTGGGCAGATATAAACAAACCAAACAAGGCTTTAGACACATAGGCTCGACTCGTTGCTGTATTTTTCTTTTTTAATTTTCTGTTTATGCTACTTTCCCTAATAGAAAGTCACAGAATTTTTCAAGTATCAGAATTAATTTTAAAAGTCTGTTTCTAGGACTGGATTCCAAAATGAACACATTACAGAGACTTCCAACACAATTGTTATGAATAGCACTGGAAGGAAAAAAATGTAACTGTGTGGAATGGGTGTTTGTAAACATTTAGGCTGTTCTCTCTCACTGGAATTCACTGTGACTAATTTTTTTTGAACTGTTTTGAAATTATAAACTGTAGAATATAGTATTTATCTATTAAAATAAAGAGTAGACATGACCCCTTTTAAAACTATAGTGCCATCTGTGACCATTTACAGTTTGTTATAGAGCTATTTATTCAGTTTACAGTGTGTATTTTGAGTGTATACATAACATAAGAACTAGATCGCATGAGTGATAAAAGTTTGTTTCTGAGGACTAAGGGAATGTGATACTGGAAGTTCTCTATGAACCGTCTGAAAAGGTTTTCTGAAGGGATTACGAAAGCTTGAGGGGGGGAAGCTAAACAGAGAAATGTGTAAATGCAGTTTGGGTGTCAGCAAAGACCAAGTCTATATCACCTCTTAGATTTCAAGATCTCTATCTAGAAACTTTATTTCTCAACCTCTAGTTTGCATGTCTTTGACAACCTTCATTCAAATCATATGCAAATACTAAATGTGTTACTGTTAGGGGTAACATGAGATGATTTCTTATTCATTTAATCAGGTTAATCTGTTAATTCCAGAAGACTGTAGTTTTGAATTATTTTCAATATTTGCATTACCAGTAACTGGGAGTCAGATAAGCATGTGATTGGTTCAGCTTTATGGAGGGCTATTAGAGGGGTCTGAGTATTTTGCATATTGAATGTAGATTCCTTTAGGATCTCTAAGGAGACTGCTGACTTTCTACTCTTCCCTCGGCCTCTTATGGCCACTGTTAGAGGCAGGATACTGAGCTAGATGGACCAACAGTCTGAGTCACTGTAGCTTATTATATATTATACATGTATTTCATGTATGAAGACCATATAAGGTATTTACACTCTGTAGTAGCAGGCCTCTGTTTCACACCGAATATCCTCCATTTGCCAAAAGAAGACTGGAGTCATACAAGTATTGTTAAGTAGCTGAGTTAGTTGAAAATATGAGGTGAATCACTGTTGCGTCTCCAAGCACGGAACTTTTATGCTGGCTTAGAATATCTTCTACTTATTTGTTGGATAAACTCACAAAACCACGAAGTACTTCTAGCCAAGATAACCCCATAAAAAGTACTCTTAGACCAGCTGGAGAGTGTGTACAAGGAGCTGCATAGCTGTAACAAAGCTCAGAGTAATGCTGGTTGCGGCATATCCACAACCTGAGAAGATGGGCTACACCCCTGAATGCGCCACTGCATTTCCATAAACATTCATTGTGTCCTTTCAATTAACGATATATTTTAAAGTCGAAAACCATGAACATGTATGCTTGGAACATTCAATTTGGGAAACTGGGAAAGTGTGTTCATCTCCCGTGGCTCCTTTTTCTCTGTGTTCTTCCTTAATAAGGCCTCCGTAATTCACAGCCACTGAAGAATGCAAAGAATGCCATTAACCAAGATACCACCCTGCTAATTAAAACCAAATACTTGTTCTGAAAGAATTCCACAGCAAATATCAAGTCTTACACACAGAAACTCCTTTTAAAGCCATAATATTAAAGCTTTCTGTTTTCCAGGTGATGTCTTGGCCTTTCTTTTGCCTTTGCATTCTTTGCCCAATAATTACTCCATCACAATCATGAGACTAGAGGCTCCTGTATTATTATTCTTTCATAACTTATAAACCCCAGTTCTCAAGTTTTGGTCTCAAGAGTTTGTTCTCTGCTTGCTGGGTTGCTTTTAGAGTGTGGCTATACATGTCTTTGTCACAGGGGAGAGAAAAGGAGAAGGGAAGAAAGGATTAAAGGGCTCGGGGGATGAAATAAATTGCTGGAACTTGCATTTGCTTGGGGCAAGGAGAGATGTGTTAATGGCTGAAAATGAGGAAAAGCCACCAAGAGCAGCCCCCAAACATTTCACCTTCTTGAAATTTACATTTTTTCTATAATTTTCTATTTTTCTGGACAGACAGATGAAAACTGCAGCTCAGATATGTTTTCTGCGAGTTGTCATAGATGAAGACTCTGAACCGGAAGTCTGCTTAGAGCCCTGGCAGGAAGTCTAAAAAGTCTTTTCATTACCAACAGTGAAAATGCTGCTGCATGCACCCTGAGAAACAAATGTGGGCACAACATCTACATGCAAATATTTCAGGAATCCTGTCTCCTCACTTCACAAATCTAAACCATGCCTTACTGTTAACTTTAGGAGGAAAAAATAATTATGTGTGCCATAAAACCCCATTTCCTTCAATATAGGAGACTTAAACAGCTCAGAAGTTGAGCACAGCCTGCTCAGAAGCAGTTGCTTTTCTCACAGTCTTCTGTCTCTTCCATCACAGACAGATGTAGCTGTAAGCAGTAAAATTCAAGGCAACCCCTCAAGATCAAACAAATTTCTTGCATTGAGTTTTGCCATGTACCTCTGTGCTTTTGGACAGCAGTGCCTTATTTTCTCCATAATAGTTCTTAAAAATATTTTTTAGTGACTTTTGCTGTTACACCTAAAGGAAGGGAGGTCACCACCCTGAGCAGCTGTAACTCAGTTTGTAATTGAAAAAACCTACTTCACAGCAGCTGTAAATATGCATAGCCTGCTCTGCCTGTATTTAGCATTATGGCAGCTACGTTACATCCCCAGTCTCTGAATGCAAGGGTGTTGGCAGAAGAGGTAGGTATGACTTGACACACATAAAACATTTCCATGTCACTTCCAATATGCGTGCATATTTCAGTTTCCCTCATATCCCCACCCAAATGTGATTAAATCACTATTACAGTCATTGATCTCTATTTACATGAAACAAGTGTATCCTATGGTCTTGTTTGATATATGTATCACTGCTTTTTGGCACAATACACACATTTTATGCCTATCTGAATATAAACGGTAACTGTAGAGAAAAATAAATTGATAAATACAGCCATATTTGAATTCTTCAGTTCTGTGGGTTGCCACAGAAGTTCCAGTTCTCAAGCCTTCTCCAAGCTTGTTTAGCTTTAAGACTTTAGAGAAGGGAAAGTGTTTGTGAAATAACTAAGCCTGGAGCTCAGAAACGGCATCTCATTTCACAAATGTTTGAGATGTTCTCATTTAACAGTTTCCTAAAGGAAATACAGCAGACTTTCAGGTCTGCAACATCTTGTCCCAACTTGCAATGCGAAGTTTTACAAAAACTTAAGGGAATTTAAAGGCCTTTTTTTGGGGGGGGGGTGGGTGGGGTGGGTGGGGTGGGGTGGTGGTGTTTGGTTGGTTGTTTTGGGGTTTTTTTTGGTTTGTCTTTTTTTTCCCCTTTTTTAAATCCAGAGAATCATCATTTCAAAGTCTCAGAGACTAGCCCTGGTAACAAATAAGGAGGCTGAAGTACTTTGTTCATGTGAGATACCATATCCCAAGGCAGTTCAGGACACAGAGGAACACACCGATACTTGCTGCTCATCGTCACAGTAGAAAATGGGTTGTAGCACTGCCCTTACACAGACACTGGCATGATCCTTCCTGTGTAACAAATCGCTTCACATTGTGGTAACATGGCATTTCAAAATATGTCAGTTTGGTTTCTTGCATCAAATTGAGAAATGTCTAGTGTACTGTACTAAACTTTATGTCTTTTTAGTAGGTATATTAAGACCTAATCACATAGCTGAGATAATGACTTTTATTTGCATGCTAGCAATTAATGTTGAAACAGGCAAACTAAACAAAAGAGGGAAATACAGCTTAAGATTCTTTTTCCCATATTATGAAATACAGGACTCTCTCTTCCAATCTTACCCTTACCACAGTGTTATAGGTGACATTGCTGTAAAATATGAGGAATTCTGGTGGTTTTTGTTTTGGTTTTTTGTTTTGTTTTGTTTTCCCCAGGGCAGCAAACATTCCTACTAATATCTACAGTGTTTCAAAGTCCTTAGGTGCAGTCAGATTACCAACACCAAGTTTTCAAAATGTCTAGCTTGTGCAAACTGAGAGCAATGAGATTCCTATATAACAAGGGTTCAATTATTTCTGGTTTCTCTGCTTTGAGAACTGTCTCTGCACCCTATGAGGGTACTCGATACCGTCACAAGATTTTCAATCTAAATTCAAACCAGGAGCTCTAAAAAGCAGAGCTACACAGTTGCTGCACTTTTCTTTAAGAACTTAACAGCAGTAGCTGCACCTGAAAAGCACTACTCAATTCCACTTAAACCCCATTAGAGTAAAGCCCAGGTTTTGCTCACACTTGCTCTATAAAAGTGAACAGTGAATAATTCAAATGTTTCATTAATTTTGTAGGAACAGTGTAATGTTAAAACAGTAGAAGTCTATAGCCTAGAGTGCACGATGCAGGCGCAGTACTGATGGCTTGGCTGAGACTGAAATTCCCCTCTTGGGAACATGGGAGCTTTCAGTTCCCAGTGCAGGGTTTTGTGAAGGGAGGGCGGATAGCGCCTGGAGGAAGCTTCCCCCCACCGGTGAGGAAATAACTGCAATGAAGGTGCAGCAGCAGGAGGAAGATGCAGCTTAGGGATACTCAGAACAATCTGCCCAGTATTGTGCCGCTCATCACCCAGCCAGCACACAACTATGGTATTCTTTTCCCGTCTCCAACTTGCTCTTTTTCCCCTCCAGCCAGGAACCGCCACATTAAATAACCACACTATTGTTCGAGGAATTTAATGCGAAAGGTGTGTTTCCAGAGGTGGAGGTTTCAGGGGCTCAGGTAAGGCTCCTGGGAGACCCTGGGGAAAGGCAGGGCTGGCTCTAGACCTCACTAGGTGCAGCTAGGCTCGCAGAGTTAGAGCCGCCTTAGTTTCTGCTCCAAAACCGGCGCGGGGGTGTGGGGCAGCACCTTGCCTCGCTGATGGGAGCTGCCACAGGCCAGCGGCGGGGACCAGCTGAGCTTTGGGAGGGGGCGCACGGCGGCCCCGGGCTGGCGGAGCGGTGGGCTGCGGCCGGCGGTGGCTGTGCTGGGGTCGCAGGAGTCGCCTCTGCGCTTTCCTCGGGAGCCCCACGGCCCCCGGGGTGCGGGGTGCCCTGGCCCAGCCCCGGCCGGCAGCCAAGCACCCGCCGCCGCTCGCTCGCTGCCCCTGCCCCAATGGGATGGGGGAGAGGATCGGGGGAGTAAGAGTGAGAAACACTCTTGGGTTGAGATAAGAACAGTTTAATAATTGAAATAAAGTAAAATAGTAATGATAATAATAACAATATTATAATAACAACAATATACAAAGCAAGTGATGCACAATGCAATTGCTCACCACCCGCCGACCGATACCCAGACAGTTCCCGAGCAGCAATTGCTGCTCCCCGGCCACCCCCCCCCCCCCCCCAGTTTATATACTGAACATGATGTCATATGGTATGGAATAGCCCTTTGGGCAGTTTGGATCAACTATTCTGGCTGTGCCCCCTCCCAGTTTCTTGTGCGCCTGGCAGAGCATGGGAAGCTGAAAAGTCCTTGACTAGCATAAGCAGTACTCAGCAACAACTAAAAAACATCAGCATGTTATCAGCATTCTTCTCCTACTAAATCCAAAACACAGCACTATGCCTGCTACTAGGACGAAAATTAACTCTATCCCAGCCGAAACCAGGACACAGGGGCGGATTGGTGCCTGGGTGCCTGGAGCGGGCAGGGAGCAGGACCCGAGTCGCCCTCAGGGATGCCAGCAAACCTCCACAGCTCAGGGCAGGATTGACACTACCTGTGTCACTGCTAACACCTCTTGGTCTAACTTTTCTTTCAAACTACAGTGACAGACATACCAGAACCTTCCTGGAAATCTGTTCTAGATGTTTGCTACTCTTGTTATTTTTTTTATATATACATATGGGGGGGAGGCATGGGTTCAGCATCTCTTAACACTGCTCTCTGCAGAATAGTGCCTAAAGACTGACACAGTGTTTCAGGTGAGATCTTACCTCTCTGCCCTCATTTCCACCTGGCCAAGTTTGAAGTCTGTCTTCTGCAGTACTTGTAGTCCCCAAAGCCTTGCTGCACTCCAGTTCTGGGGCAGCTACTGCTGTTTCTGTTACAGTGGTAATGGTGTCCTGTCAAAAGAAGGCAGTTAGACTGGTTTGGCATGACTTCTTTTCCTGACAATTCAGGTTAGCTGTTACTTTCACTTTAAAGTTTCTTGGCATTTGGAAGATATGTATTTGCTAGCATGGTCAAAGGATTTTTCATGGAATTCAGTTTAGCTGGCTGACTTACAAAAGATTTCTCCTTTCCCTCTCTCTTAAACAAAAAAAAAAAAAAGAAAAAAAGAAAAAAGTGTGTACCTTTCAGCCTTTGCAATGCTTCAGCCATTTTCTGTTGTAACCTAGAATGAATTGTGTCAGGTTTTACTAATTTAATGATTCATCTTAGTACAACCTAAGTTGCTCTTTCTTCAGTTTAGCCAGAGTTTTTCATATTTGATCTTCATATTTTCTACTGAGAAAAAATTGCTAAGCTTTCGATAACATAATATAACCAAAGGCCAGACTGGTGGGCTTTGAACAAGAGAACCTCTTCTGAGGAGGTAATTTTTTTCTGAGTGTGGGGAAGAGTTTCTCACAGCCGCAAGCTGTGGTAAACCATAGCAACTCCCATAGCCTTCAAGTCTTAGTCTTACACTGCCATTGTCATGCTATCCATTTCATAAATAAATGTCCACCAGTTCTGTTATACCAGTGTTCTTTATCACAACCTCAGCGTTTTGGCTTCATGCAAACGAAAGTAACTAACTCAGCAGCTGTAATCCAGCTTGCTGGAAAAGAGCTGTAGTGGAAATACTGACTGGAGAACAAACTGATTAAACATGAATGCAGGGTCCTAATGGAAAAGAGAGGCTTGCAAGGGAGGATACTGTGAAGGACGTAAGGTCTTATCTGTGCTAGAAAGGAGGGACTGGACTTTCTTCATCACATAATGTCAGATGCAGAAAAATACTTTATAAGCAGACTTAAGATGTAAAGTGGTGTGAACTGTTCACAGTATTGAAACGAAGGAAATCTGAGTTGCCGGAGCAAATGGTATTGTGGACACTCTGGAAGTGGAGCCTGGGTAGGCTGAATCAATTCCTAGACCAGAGCTGTTTGGTAATAGGGGAAAAGTTGAAATTTTACTTTTATACACATATAGTGATTGTATGCAAAACCATGATTTGTGAGAATGCTTCGGTATTTACTGCCTATCTCCAACTAAGCTTTACAGATCCTATTGAGAATATCATAATATGTAACATTTTGCTCCTGTACAATAAACACTAAGTAGGAAGCAATTTTAATTTAAAGCCAGCTACAGTTTTGCTGGTTTTAATAGTTAACAGACAATGCCTAAGTATACAGTATCTATGAATGAGAAATTAAAAATAATAATAATAATAATGAAGAAGCATTAATAAGAGGATTTCTTTTCATTATATCACAGGCTTAGCAGGAATGAACACATCCTTAAATAGTATTTACTGGTTTAAGTACATAGTTCCTAAGTGAGCAGCACTTGAAGTGTTCACTAAAAATTTAAGAATACAATTTGTGTGTTTGTAAAAGAAGCTCAGCTTAGATCTTCCATAAATTTGCACATCTTTTGATTTTGAAGTGACATCAGTGCACAGGAGACTAGCAGGACTGATGAAAATAGTTATAGCTATCTGCACAAGAAATACATTTAGAAAAAACATCTGCACTCTTGGAGTTCCAGCGTCTATGCATATACAAATCAGTTACGATGGACTGGAATTTTCAGGGTCTGATTTTCCTCAGAAATAACAAGCATTTCATTTCCCAGCTATATCAGTAACACAGTTTATGATCTTCTTATAAGACCATTCCCTTACTTAAGTCCATATGTTTTAACATGGTTCCCCTTCTGCCCTGTATCATTGATTACAAGATCTCTCCTTTCCACATCACCCTGCATGCCACCCCAGTCCACCAACTCATCACTTGATTTTTGGTAATTATCTTGCTCCCCTGTTGTTCCTAGTTTATTTAATTTTCTGGTTTTTGGGGTGGGTTTTTTTTTGGGGTTTTTTTTTTTGTTTGTTTGTTTGTTTGTTTGGTTTGGTTTTAAAGTATGGAGCATAACATATCTATTCTCTACTGAAGACTTGATGACAATCTATTGCAACTTACAGGTGTCTTGAATAAGAAACTATTGTTGAAATATTACTATTTCTAATACTTTATTGTCCTTACTCTCTGCTCTTGAAGTCATATGTAGAAAAGACAGAAAGGAGAGACTCTGTGATGCCTCGGTTCTAGCTTACAGTTCCAATTTTGTGCTGCAGAATTGTCTTCCGAATATGTGGTTGGCCTTAATGTGGAAGTCTAGCAATCTACCTTTGAATCTTCAGAATGGGAAGTGGGGAATCTCCTTTGTTCAGGAGACAATTGTATTTTGTTTATGGACTGATAATATCAGTAGTAGCATTATAAACATGGAATATAGCGTATTCTTTGAAGGCTGGAGAATTGGGAGAAATGAGAGTTAAAATAAAAATAGTAAGACACTTGGGTTTAAAGCATAACAGTGCAAAGGACCAGGAGGAAGCCACCAGATAGGAATTTTTCTTGTTATGCCTGATCTGCAGCAGCCTCACCATCTGTTGTTTAGATCTGAACAGTTCAAAGTCAGGCTGCACTTTTCCTGAAATACCGATTTATTTATCTTTTAAATGAATATCTTCCTTCAGCATTCCCACATAGAACTCAAGCATTTTCAGAGAGACAGACAGACTTATTTCTGCGCTACTTAAATTGAATAATGTATTTGAAAAAAACAACTACCTTCAGTTTAGCAGTTGTCAACATTTCTGTTGTGCAGTAAAATTCATGTTGACTTTAGCTTTAGGTTTGTCCCTCTATGCTTTGCTATAACTGGTGGTGGAGGAAAGGGAGTTCTGAAGACTGGCTGGGTTAAAACAAATTGGACGAGAGTCATCAATACTTTGGAAACTTGGACGTATATTCGGCCAGTTTTGATTTGCCTTGAAGAAGTCAGCACTACAGACACACAGTAAATTCACTACAAAACCATGCAAGATGAACAAAAGCTGAAACAAAACCCCAATAAAAAAACCACTTGTCTTTTCACTTAATATTTAATTTTATGCTATGGAACAGACATCATGACCTCATTTTAAGTAAAGCCACTGCCTTAGACAATGAGCCTCACAAACTTGTTTGTAAATACAATTCATGACACGTTCCTCCTCTTTAGTCCTGTTTTTGGGTAAAGGTCCCTTCTGGTACTACTGGAAAAAAAGCTTTCAGAGCTAAAGATGGCATGTCATTTATTTTGCTACATCTAGGATGTCAACCATACCAGGTAAATAAAAAAGCAACAAACCAACAACCAACCACCACCACCACCAAAAAAACCCACCAAAAAAACCCCACCCCAAACCCAACCAAAAACCCCTTAAGTTTTACCATGAAATAAAATTGTCTCTTGCTTTATAGCAAACTAATGTACCTTGTTGTATGGGCACCACATATCTTAGATACCTAATGACTCAAATGACTCCTTTTTTATAGCAGTGAAGACAGGCTTGTGATGCCTCATGCAACGAGTTATTATTTTGATTAAGGCCTGTATTACCTTGGCCTGTCTGATAACTTCTACCAAAGGGCTAATCTACATAATAAATATGGGCCTTTAATCAGAAGTTTTCTAGAGCCCCCACAAAAACTTCTCATATAAGCTTTAGGAGGCTTACTAGCTGCCTCCTCCTGTGTGCAGGGTAAGGCCATAAACCACTTTGATCTGCACAGGAAGCAAGTCCACTCTGCAGAAAGGATGCAACTTCATAGTTGCCATCCTGTTCCCTAGTGACAGTTCATCATTTCTTTACAGCTTGCTGTGTAGCAAAATTGACACCTGACCAACACCAATCTCAAAATTCATAGCAGAAAGACAGCCTTCTCTCTAGTGAAGACAAACTCAGACTGCTGAGAGCATGTCAAGCTTTCACAAACTGGCTTTCAAGGAATTGTAACATTCATTTAACTTGGTTTTCTCTGTACAGATAAGCCATATCAAGAGAAACTCCCTGTCTGCCAGTAAATATTTAATCTAAATTTCATTATCACTCACTAGCTGTAACTGGAAGAGGTAGCTGGAAGCATTATCTCTTACGTTTAAAAATGCAGTTTGAGGATGCTATGTGTAGTATAAATTATGTTCCACATTTAATGAAGGACCTGAAACAACTTTTCAAAAAAGTATGAGAAACACAGAACCTTCTACAACCTTCACCTCTTTATATTGCTTGGGAGATCCCAGAGAGCGTATCTCCTAGATTAGCGTAGCATGCATGAAGAGGCTTGCCTTCTCCATACTACTGAAAAGTGGCACAAAGAAGTCACCGACGGTAGCGAGACCCTGGAGGAAGACGTGGAGCAAATGCTCTGCATTGACACAGTGGCAGCAGCCACGCAAGAGTCATGCAGCTCTCCTGAAACAGAGCTCCCGTGTAGATGATTTGGGCAAGCTCGGATTTCTGCTTTACTTGTTCACTTGGCTCTGAGCTATGCCCAGTCAACAGTCTGTTTATATATGTGAACTTTAGCTTTGACTGGAACTTCACCTTGCATTGCCTCTAGGTACTTCAGACAAATTAACTTTCTCCTGTGCTGGCTGGTTTCTCTAAAACCAATGCTATCTCACTGGAGCTTTGTGTGCTGTAACATTACAGTGCCCTAAGGCAGGATTAGGCCATTTGTTTACATATAAACATGTGGCACACTCCACCTGTACAAGTGTTTGTTTTTGCATAGCTAGCAGATAACAGGACTGTAAATTTTATTGCTAAATATTATGAACATAGATGTATGATTTTTTTCCCCCCCAGAATTGTGGTTTGGGCCTGATTCTGATCTCACTTTTACCAATTTTAGGTGGATATAGCAGGAACCTGTGACTTACACATGCATGAAATTCAGGTAAAACTCTGGTTTGCTTTTCAATAGCACTGATACTACTTGTGGGGTTTTTTTAACACAATATAAACAATTTTTTTAAAAAAAAAATAGGTATTTTTTGGCACGATGCAAACATAAACGATTAAAATAATATATTTATTTCCATAATTTTCCATTCAATACCTGATTATACACCCATACTGTATAATGAACATGGCATTTTTCTGACAGTGTTACGAGAAGGACTGTTTCTGCTTTTCTCTATTCTGTACATTACTGGGTTGTGTCTTTCTCCTGAAAACATCTCTATCTAAATGGCTATTAACACATATAATTTTCTCCATTGTTTTTCCTTCTACAGACTCAGAATTAATCACCACAGAGAGCTGCTATTGCTGCATGGATCCTTCTCCACATTGCCTCAAACTGTCCAGGATTTTATGAGGTAATTTCAGTACTGTCACATCACACTGGAAACAGAATATCTAAAATATGTGATTGTGTTTTCTTATTCATAGCATTAACATTTTGTACCATTTACATAATTTCTTAAGTTCCTGTAAAATGAAATAAATCATACACTCGAAGCTCTTTTTTTGCAAGAATACTCAAAAGTCTCGGGGGAAAAATTTGAACTACTTATTCATAGAAAAGACACATCTGTTTTAACATAAAATTTGTTGATTTATTTGCTCCAAAAATACCAGTGAAAACTTGAATCTAAATGTCTTTGTGGGCTTCCTGCAGGAAAAAAAGCATAGGCAGATAAATGGGAAAGGCAAGTTTATGAGACATGGTTGCATTTGATTTCAACCTTAAATTGCACAAGAATCAGAATCATTACTGTACTGTTGAGTTTTTTGTCTTTCCTGAGTGGCTTTCAAATTTTGTTTCCAGTTTAGCTGCAAAAGCTAACAGCAGTATAGCAGTTGCAGTGGTGTGCAAAGGTTTGCTCTTCTGTTTGTACCTCCGGACACTATGAAACCCCTTTTCATATGTGTTTCCTTTTCATTAACAGTACACATGGGGATGGGATATCATGTGCTTCTTTGCATACTATTATGAGTAGAAGGTCAGAGGCTTTAAGACCTACAATAATTTCAATTCAGATATGTCTTCTGAAGAATCCTTTTCAAGAAACAAACCAAAAAGTAAAACTGAACACAACAAATATTAACTTCATAATCGTTTTTGGTTGTTCAGTCAATATGAAACTGATAAAAATAATCTAAACAGGAGAAAATTATTTCAGAACACAATTTTACAGATTTACAAAGAGACTTTCATGATGAAAATAATGCATAACTAAAATAGTGTTTATTTTTGCATACTTCACTAATTTTCTACTTTCTAAGATCATTAATATGCATATCTTTTTGTGCTTGGATTCTTAGGTGTCGTGCCATTTGTAGTGGTATAAAAGATTATTTTATTTGAATGTACAGTGTCTTCACTTGTTATTGCTTAAGTGATCTGTTACAGAAGTGCTACAAATTGCATGGTAACAGAATTAATGCAGTCACGAACTATATGCCATAGACACTGGGGAATTGCAAATGCAATTATGTTATGTTTGTATCGCAAACTCAGCCAGTGGAAAGCCTCTTTATAAATGTGCATCATCAACATGTGAGGAATGTCCTAACAGGGTTCAGCTATACCATAGCTCTTCTGCTTTTATCTTGCAACTATTATGTGAAACATGTTGAATTAAGGACTATATGTCTTGCAAAGTGCTCCTGTTATACCATGTTATACCATTATAAGAGTGCTTTCTAACTAAATCATGACAGATGCAGAAGGTTAAAAAGAAGACAGCTCCTGCTGAATCTAAAAATCTGTATAATGATGTTAAAATATATATACATATTCTGTAATTAAAAGTCTGATGTAATTCTCTAAAAAGCCATCACAATTCCATTTAAGTGGGTCTGTTCACTGGAAATGCATGTTAAATCCTTTCTGCAGAAAAGGTAAGGAGGGATTATTGTTTCTTTAGGGGTCTGCACCAAGGAAATAATTACATGCTGTAAGATATAATCACCCAGATACAAGACGGAGTCTAGGGCCAAGTGGGATGATGATGTTTCTACTAGTACCTTTGATTGCAGTATAGGGAACTACATTGTGTTACGATTTTTAACCAAGCACATAATAACCTAGGTATGCTATGTCCTTTGTGTCCTCTCTGTAACTGTCAGCTGTCATGGTAACAACATTGCTGTACACACTAAAGGGGAAGGGATATTAAAGACTCTTAAATGGGAGACATAAACAGGCAGGCCTTGGGGGATATGTTTTGGGATAATGGGGTCCCACAATCAGAAGTGGGCATAGCAATTTTGAAATTTCTTCAAGTTTTCTAGCACAGCCTTGATAATTGGAAAAGTCATTGAGAATTGTTCTTACTTGTAGATTGTTGGTCTGCAAAGCATTTAGATACTGGGTTCATAATGCAGTTAAAAGGCTTAAACGAATGAATGAATTTTGAATTTTTCAGAAGAATGGTATTTTATAAGTGAACATATACCCACTGTTAAGCAGAATCGATAGCATGAGTGAATTGGTTTTTGTGATATCTTTTGAAATTGAGATAATCCTTTAGAGGAGCGTTATTCAAATCACAGCATGTCTTTGTGTCCTGGTTTCGGCTGGGATAGAGTTAATTTTCTTCCTAGTAGCTGGCATAGTGCTGTGTTTTGGATTTAGGATGAGAAGAATGTTGATAACACACTGACGTTTTTAGTTGTTGCTAAGTACTGCTTATGCTAGTCAAGGACTTTTCAGCTTCCCATGCTCTGCCAGGTGCACAAGAAACTGGGAGGGGGCACAGCCAGAAGAATTGATCCAAACTGCCCAAAGGGCTATTCCATACCATATGATGTCATGCTCAGTATATAAACTGGGGGGGGTTGGCCAGGGAGCAGCGATCGCTGCTCGGGAACTGTCTGGGTATCAGTCAGCGGGTGGTGAGCAATTGCATTGTGCATCACTTGCTTTGTGTATTATTATTATTATTATCATTATTATTATCATCATTATTATATTGTTATTATTAACATTACTATTTTACTTTATTTCAATTATTAAACTGTTCTTATCTCAACCCAGGAGTGTTTCTCACTCTTACTCCTCCGATCCTCTCCCCCATCCCATCTGGGTAGGGGGAGTGAGCGAGCAGCTGCGTGGTGCTTAGTTGCTGGCTGGGGCTAAACCACGACACTTTGCCTTTCCCAGAAGGAACCCTCACTGTTCAGAAAGACTGCCAGCATTACATGTCAAACTTAGAGATCTCAGCTGTAAATTTCTTTCAGTCTCATTTCTGTTCAACATACATGTTGAGTCAAATAATGAGTGAGCAGAAACAGTACTTTAATATTAGCAGATCATTCTCTTGCGATCCTGCTACTCCCAGTGATGCCATATAAACACTGATGTACCGCACATATGGACGACACCATTATGTACTGCTAATAGAAAGTTAATCTGACCCAGAACTATTCTGTTTCTGATTCTGAGAAATTCAAAACAAAATCTCGCTCCTCTAAGTTCTTTATTGTATCTAGTTGAACACTACTTTGAAGTGCAATTGTTCCTACAACTCAGGCTGATGACTGAAAAACCTTAGTCTTCTGCTGTTGATGACCCTGAATCCTTCTAGACAGTAAGCAGAAAAATGATGGATTTCCCTGTACTTTCCCAAGCTGCTCTATTGAACAGAGAAGCCCAATCTGGGCCTTTAAAAAGATGCCCATAGCATAAGAAAAAAACCCTGTCAGTCCTCACATTAAGTTTCAAACTTCATTCATGTAGGCTGTGCCAACTTAATGCCTCACGTCAGATATGTCCGTTCATTCCAAACCTGCTTTCAAATCAACAAAATGCAAATAAATGCAGAATTTGCAGGAAACTGATATTTTACAGAGAAGCCTAATGAAGACAATTTTATAAAGCATTTTCCTTCCTTTGGAAGCAAAACATACACTAGACACAAAGCAAAGTATCAGACTGTATTTAATACATACAAAATTATTCTCTGTCACATATTAGCAGTGTTCAAATGTAAGTATAAAACAAACAAAGTACCAAGGTTGCAAAGCCAATCCACATAATTACATAATTGCTGTGGGAGATTAATTGTTCTCACAGCAGTTTTACCAGGCAAATGGACTTTTGTGGATTCCTTTACCTTAATTGAGCTGTGCTGCCAAGTTCAGGCCATCTCTTGCTTCAGTCCCCTTCAATACAAGCCAGGCAGGTTCATCTAGAGAAAGAAATACAAATAATTTTGTAAGATATTAATGAAAAGCTTGTGTATCTGGGTAAAAGACTGGACCGTTGGGCTTTATTAAATGGACTTTGTTTTTCTCACAGTATGGGGAAAACTGAATTGGTCTTCCCCAGTAACTGGCATTTGTTTACTCATTGGTTCAAATTGATTCTACAAGCTTTTAAACTTGGGCAAGACAGGTAGGATGCATAAAACATTTCTCTCTTCTGTTGTGGTCAAGATAGCCAAGTTGGTGTTTTCAATTTCTAAAGAAAGATGTCATAGGAATAGTTGTTCTGCCTAGCAGCTAGCTACCTGCATGAATCAGGAAAGCTCACTGAACTATCAACCTAGAGTTCTGTTTGGGCATTGTGTGAGCACAGTGAATGGTTGTAATGGTTTCATGATACCTCCTGCCTACTCTCTCCTAAAAAGAAAGTACAAACTGACAATAGATTTCAAAAGTGACTAGTGGCTTTTTTAGTGTTTCAAAATGAAATAGACTCTAAAACCTGGAACTTCTGGCAGATTTTTCAGTAGGTCACTTGCTACAATATCAGACAAATTACTCCTATGCCTTAAGTGAGGATAAATTTGGAAAAAGTAGTTAAAAAACCTCTGTGGGCAAAAATTGTTTGTTTTTCAGGTGCATTTTCCTTTTAGGGAGTACTTTAAAGGAGGATTTTTTTTTCTTTTCAACCGTGGAAGTAAACAAACCATGCTATTGACTGAAGAGGGTGATTTCAATTAGGTGCTGTAGTTACTACAAGGAATCTTCATCTGGAGACACATCTGAGTGCCATTTGAACTGGAAGCTGTAAAATTATTGCAGCAGGAGCAGGCATACTCCAGCTAGAGTTAGTCTGCAACAAATATTAATTAGTGATATACTACAGGTTTCCAGGCTCTAAAACTCTGCAGAAACTCTAGGCAACAGAAGCAGATGTCAATGTATTTCACTGTGTGGAGTACAAGCAAGTACATTCACTTTAGCTCACAAGTCTACCTTAAATTTGTAATGCAGCTTCAGCTACACTGGGAGATAATACCCAGCAATTGGCAAAACCTGTTTCCAGGAGTAACTTCTGGCCCTTTTCACCAACTCTGATGCAGTTTCATAAGCAACCGTTAAAACTGGGCTGTTCCATTATTTGTATTTAATTACACATCTATTTAATTTTCATTTCTAATTTGTACGTTTTCTCTATTCTACCAATGTAATTATCCCATTCTCTTAAAAATAACTGCCAAGTCCAAAGTGCCAACAACTCCTTTTTAACCCAAGTGTGCATCTACATTACATGGTTAGAGCTTGCAAAAGATCCAGAGGACAGAGTGAATCTAGAGTATAAGCTGTTCTGATATCAGGTACGAACCCCAATTCAGTGTAAATTGTACCTCTTTGTTTATCAGCTTTGGGAAGAAGTAATGAGCAAGGTAGACCAAGTTGAAGGTTACATAATGCAGCCCGTCTCCCTTCCTCCAACACACACCTATTTTTAAAATATTTGAGAATTTGAAACAGCTTAAAATTTTCATATATTCTTTCTTGGAATATGTGATGAAAATGTACCATAGAGCCGTTTATCTAAATACAGAATTTGCCTGGAATTTTGTGAGAGCATGGATGAAACTTTGTGACTTGGTGGCAATGTTAATTTAAGAAGTTCCTGAGTTATTTCCCAGCCCCTGCCTATTCGGTCTCACCCTTGCTCCACAAAGTACTGCGCCTGCCATTAAATCCTCCAGCTCATTATAGGAATGTGCAAAGCAGTGAATGGAGACAGGGTAAAATACATACCACTCTTGTTTTTTGTTTGGGGTTGTTTTCTTTTTCTTACCAGGAAAACACTGAGTTCAACAAGCACAACTTAGAGACAGTATACAGGGTATTAAACTTAATTTTCATAGAACTTCAGGAGTACTTAATTTTAGCACTTGCTTAACTGCTTTACCTGATATGATTCAAATCCAGCCTGTACATATTTGCAGAATTCTTTGCAAGTAGTACACAGACCCGTGTGTTTTGTACATATAACTGTCCACTGAAATCTAATATAAAATCTTTTCATAAATTTTAGGTGAAAAATGTCCTGTCCAAATATAATCTGCAAACCCAAACTAGTTAGCAGACGAATAACTGCAATAAATCTATTGTAAAAATGTAGTAATACAGTAGACAACTTTGCTGTTGGATCACACAAATAAGTATAATGACACCCCAACCGCCCAAGGAGCTCTGAAAGTCATGCAGAAACCACAGTAACATTAATGTTCACAAATTACAGGAGGTAGTTATAGACTTCTGCTGTCACTCGTGTCTAAAACAAAAACTTGGAAAATTCTCAAGCTGCAGACTTTTTGTTTGCTCATTGGTGCTCTGAAGTCACACTCTGGGGTTTAGGTAAGCCCTTTCTCTGTCATGTTTGTTGATGTTATTCCCTCTCAAGGAGTTACGTGGGATAACAGGCCATTCCAGCCATCACCTGTCCCACATGAAAACAAGGAAATAACAGCAGTATTAAAGGATTAATCTGAGCACAACTGATGGCTTCTGTTTCACTCATGTTCCAGAATTTTTATGTTTCTATCACTGCATTTCTAACTTTGCTTGTGGGGAGAAGATTACAGGTTGTCATGCTCTTTGGCCGCATCCATTTTATACTGAAGTGGTTTAAAAATACTGAAGGATACGCATGGTAGACCAGGAAAGCCATGACTGCTCTGCATGCTTGCTTGTCACATACCTACTTAAGGTGCATGGAGACAGGATTAGATAAATCCAGGTTTGAAGAGTATCTTGCTCCATAACTAGCCAGAGATAGCTCATATTTGCCACTTCCAAGCAGAACAGGAGATGATTTTGTGGTCCTGGAAAAATGTTCAGGTTTTGTAAGCTTTGCATTTTTCCTTAGAACAAATCTGGGATCAATAAAACTTAATGCTTAGACCAAATAAGAAGAGAACATCACCTGTTACTAATGAGGATGTATGTGAGATGACATACAAGTTAAAATAGTCTCAGTATGTAACATCTTTTAGAGCTGTAACTCTGTACGCTGTCTGCCAGGGTACTATGAATGGAGATGGCTTTCAGTGCAAAGTGAGATAATTTTTCAGAGAAACCATTAAATAGGCATGCTAGTCCTATCAAAGAACCTGGGATTTTAGAACACACAAGACTAACCCTGTGGCAACCTGGTAAATTTTCTATAGGTGACAAGAAGAGCATCAGAAAAAATTTGCTCTAAAGTTTTCCTGTTACAGAGAGGCAGAGAGATTAAATATGTGATGGAAAATAGTAAGGATCATGTAGCATCCCAGGAATTGGTAGTTTTCAATATTTACATTTGCATGCAGGATGTGTGTTTGTTCACCATCTTTTACAAGTGTGACTCAGTCCACATAAAGGGGCATATTTCTCATTTAGCATGCATGTTTGTATTGTCACCCTGATAGAATTGCATAGGAATCAGCCAAAAAAAGTTGAATGAAAAATAATGCTCATTTTATTGCTCATTAAAGTAGGTCTACCCAATTTGACTCAAAGACCTGTGATAAAGCCAGCTTATCAGTATTAATTTTAACTCATGTTGTAGAATTTTGTAGCTATATGATTTTCAATTAAATTATGTATTGTCATCTGAACAACAACAACAAAAAGACCATGAAAACCTCACCTTTGTGGAAATATTACCTATTTCACTACAGGAGGGAAATCATCATGCAAGTTCAGAGGTTAAAGAAGTTTGAGCATCCTGAAGACATCCCCAGTCTGGCCAAGGAACACTTGTTTCCAGTGCCAAAATTAAAGAGCAGGTCCAGGGGAATTCCTCAGACCTGAGCCAAATAGGGTTATTCACAGCTGTGGCAGGCCTAGAGTAGGGAAGGGTCTCAGAATACCCTCATTTGCAGCTGAAGCCACACTGTCCCCTACAGAAGCCTACAAAGCAACAGACAGGGGGACTGAGTAAGTATCAAAGCTTGCATCCTTTCTCCTTCCATGCAAGAATTGTGCTAAACTTTTTTTTTTTTAAAAAAAATAAGAGTAAGATCTGTAATTAGAGATCTGCCCACTTGTGATACAGTGAAATGCAGGTATGTCTTATGGGCATGATTGTTTAAGTCAAGTTAGATGATGCCATTAGCTGCATGAAATAACCAGGTTCCCAGCTGACAAGGAAGAAAAGGTATCGCTCCACCTTCTTTGAACTTCTTGCATTCTTAGCATTCTTTCCATAAATCATTTAATATCTGCCCTATTCACAGGAAAATGTATTGCTGAAGCTAAAAGTGTTTGGTTTCTTTCTCTCCCCTCTCATTGGAGGAAAACAAAATAAATTAAGCCCGATTTGCATGCAAGTTTGCATACACAAAACTCTTGTCATGAACTAGCAAACAATAGGCTGCTCATGTCAGAACACATTGTTCAAACAGCAGCATAAAAAATAGCTACTGACCTGTAAGGCACATCAGTATCACCCTACTCCTCTGTGTTACTGATACTTTGCCACAGCAAATCTACACTTCCACAAAGGCAACAAAAAGAAATAAACTCAGCACCTTTGTATCTCTCTGTGCTGCAGTCCAACCAACCTCCATTGCTTTGTAGGACATCCTGACAAGAGGGAAATTTTGAGTCCTAGATGAACCTATATGCAGAATGTATAAAAAGCTTTCCCAGATGACACAAATATTATCCCTCTCTTTCAATGTGCTGCCTGGAACCGTACATCAGTTCATTTATTGGGCAATGCATAATTACCTACTATCTCTGTAATGTTGCCGTGAAACTTTTGGCATTACGGTGTTGAGCAGATTGTTTCTGCAACTGCTGTCATTGCAGGAGTAAAAGCATGTTACTAGTCCAGCTGGACATGCTGATATCATAGGTCACCTACACAATTTCAAACATGGGGGAATACTTTCCTGACATGTCCTGTAGTTACATCAGAGCTTCTGACAGCTCTTCATGGAAAGTATCAGCATGCCAAGGTTTAGCTCTTTTTACCTCTTGGAACTACACATGCAGAGTCTGATCCTAACACCTGCTTAGTGCCTGCTTACCTTACTTTTCTGGAATCTGTCAGAGGAACAGAAGCAAGGGGAACTAATTACTATAGAATCATAGAATCATAGAATTGTTTAGGTTGGAAAAGACCTTTAAGATCATAGAATCATAGAATCATAGAATGCTTTGGGTTGGAAGGGACCTTGAGAGATCATCGAGCCCAACCCCCCTGCAGCAAGCAGGGACTGAACCTGTGAACATGGCGTTATTAGCGCCGCGTTCTAACCAACTGAGCTAACCCGGCTGGTCATCCAGTCCAACCATTAACCTACACTACCAAGTCCACTCTAAACCAATCAAGGGTAGACTAGACTAAACCATGTCCCGAAGTGACACATATACCCGTTTTTTGAACACTTCCAGGGATGGTGACTCCACCACCTCTCTGGGCAGCCTGTTCCAATTCTTGACCACCCTTTCCATAAAGAAATTTTTCCTAATTTCCAACCTCAACCTCCCCTGGTGCAGCTTGAGGCCATTTCCTCTCATCCTATTGCTAACTACATGGGAGAAGAGACCAACACCCACCTCACTACAACCTCCTTTCAGGTAGTTGTAGTAGTAGGTAGTTGTATAACTCATTACTAGTAACCACGAGGCAGCCAGAGATATTTTTAGCTGGAAAGGATTGAATGAGAGCAGTAGTAAAAGTTCCAGGCAGTTACCTAACCAAAGCATGCCTAATATTTGAAGAATATTGCTGTCAGTCTTTGCCACATAGTGAAAGCATAGTTTAAAAAAATTAAGAAGACATTAAGTCCAGAAAGCTTCTGTCATCCGAAGGTTAGGGTGCTCCCTTCAGATTGCCTCTGAAACATTTAGCAGAAATGACAGACCGCTTCCAACATTAAGAAACTGTGCAGCAGACAGACTTAACTATTTGTTTTGGCAACCATTTCCATTTAAAATGCACTCAGCTTACACTACATAAGCTACTTATTTTCCTATGAACAAAATGCATGCATACAGAATTTCCTAGCCTCCTGGTTCTATGACTGTATGAACTGAGGTAGCTGATTTTGCACTGCCTCCTGTACTTTCCCTTGTGACTTTTGACTCTGGCTGTTTTGTGAATGTGCTGCCCTATTAACTGTAGGTTGATCTGTTTCAGTCTACTATGGCAATCCTACATGCCCACTATAATATTTAAATCATTCACATTCCCCACTTCCTCTGCCACTGAACGAAATTACCTGGTATGAAATGGTATGAAATGGACGTTTAACAGGTCAAAGCAGTGCCATGTTACATTTTAAGGACATGATATTAATAAACACAGCTCCTAAACTTAAACCTGTAAATCAATCCAGGGAGCTAGAATATTGTTACGTAAGTTAAGATATGGCAAGGACAGTATAGGCAATTCAATTATATGGATCACCAACTTTTAACTGGGACCAAAATGATTAGGAGCTCAGTTATATGGTATTCTATTAGTTTGGAATTGCATCACCACCTGCTCACGCTGATCTTTTTGACTCAGAGAAGAATATATACCTCCTTTTCCGTGGTTGTCAAAGAGATGTGATTCCACGGGATTACAAGTAACATGGGTACATCTGTTCTAGCAGAAAGGTGTGCAGCATACAAAGCCCTCATTTCCTAAGCACCACCTGAGAGCCTATGTACTAGCAACTGCTTTGCTGCCTTGAATTGAGAGGAGCAGGTTAGCAACTGTCATCCATCCTATGCTAAACCTGAGACTAAAAATCAACAGTGAGAGAGTGAGAACAATTAAAGGGACAGATGGGAGACAGATACAAATAATTTCAGAAAAAATGTAAGGATCATGGCACGAACAAAAAAGATTCTGGTGTAATTTAGCATGTCCTCAACAATTTTTTTTTTCCTTTGCATATTTATGTTTACTCATATGCTAATCTTAAAAATTGACTTAGGCTTATGCTATTCAGCTGTTCTGTTGATTGTTCCAGTGATGATAATAGGTTAAAAATTGAGTTTATTAAGGTAAAAAAGGATAAAAGATCAGATCAACTCTGGCTTGATTTTTGTGATAATTTAAATCAAAGCAGTCAGATGGCTTGCTTGATTCATGGGCATGCGAAGAATATCAGATGCCTAACAGCAACTGTAGACATAAAATTGTAAACTACAAAGCTGATGGCTGTAAAATTGCTGGGGCAAGAACAGAAAAAGGAAGAGCAAAAGAAGTTGAAAATAAGATCTTATTAATGTAAACCAGGATTATGAATATGCACTGCTACACACCCACACCTTACAAGTGCTTTAGAGACCTGTAAAGATTCTTCAGCTCTCCATTCATTTAGTTTCTGCTACTACAAATAGAAAGTTAAGTATCTGATTTCTATGTACGACTTCCAACACTAGATTTTGGTAAGGACTTAACAGGCAACAGGTTCAATATTTGCTCACCTGATGGCCATTTCTGACAAAAGACAGCCTTTATCTCTCTGAGCAGAGAAAAATTTCGGTGAGTGGGGAAGCATTTTAGAGTGGTATATACAAATACCATTGTAAAAGAAAAATCAGGAAAACCAGCCCATCGGTTAATCACTGCCTCAGGCCCCAATCCAGCAAACTACGGTGTACTTGCAGAGTCCCTCTGAAGCCAAAGAGCATTAAGAGAGGATCTGATGCCTACATGGTGGTGGTATACTTTGCAGGGTGAGATGCATCAGTCAGTTAGTAATGGCTTAAACAGGCAAGGAGCTGAGCTCTCCAGTTTCAGTTTAAATAGCGACGAGTTGGGGTTCTTGGTACTTTGCAAGACTGCTCCATGAGAGAAGATTTTATTAGGAATCTTTTATCAGGAATCTTTGTCAAAGGAACAATTAATAGTTTTTTACCAGTTAACTTAAATAGGAAATGAGTAGCATGCAGTTAGAAATTAGAATTAGCTACTTCTAGAGTTGGCTTGACTTGCCACGTTGCTTCTTAAAGAGCAATGGATATCATATGCTGCACAAGACTAAAACCGTAATTTGCTGCAAAGAGATTTGGAGAGGAATGCTTTTAGGATTTAAAAAGAATCAAAACCAAGCTGAGGTGAAGCATAATTTGTATTGCAATTTATCCAACACAAGACATGCAAAAACTAGTTTTAGAGGGGTATTCTGCAAATTAATTTGCACAGGATATCAGCAGGCAGTATATTGCGCAAGTCCACTCGGGAAGAGTTGTCTGGGGAGGTGAAAGACCTTACCACCTTACAACCAGATCCACAACGTAAATAAGGAAAACTTAAGTGTCTTTCTGTCCAGGTACTGACAGCCCTGCAGGTTTCTAGCACATGTCAAGTACCAACCAAGATGTACTTATGGCCTGGTTTTGGCTGGGATAGAGTTAATTTTCTTCCTAGTAGCTGGCATAGTGGGGTTAAACTAGACAAGTTAACAGCAATACCTCCAGGACTACAGCAATGCAGATTCTTGCAGTTGTCAGCACTTAAAACAGGGAAAGCTTGAGGTTACAAGGAACGTACAGCAGGCTCTTGGTTCTTACTTTACAGATCTTGAGGTGTGGGTACTTAGGCAAAAAATCACATAGGTCTGGGTCAGTTGTTTCCAAGATCCATTGGGAACAGTTGTAAAGGTTGCTGTAAAGTGCCGTAAACTGACAGTTATGAATTGGCAAACCTACTGGGAAGAAGTTCATTATTTTCCTCACCTGGGAATGTTTTCACATGAAGCAACAAAGAAACTATTGACACTACTAAACAGTGAAGAATTTCATAATGCATCCCATCATGAGAGAAAGGTTAGTGCACTGTAATTCAGAATGTATCTGGCAAAGTCCCCATTACTATTTGCTGTAGAAGTATATACTGGCAGGATTGGAATGTGATTTTCCTTTACAGATACCTGCACCACACCTCTTGGTGTCACCTTTGAACAAGGAGTAACATTTAAGCTCTCATCAGTTCATCATCTGGAAGGTCAGGCATTCCAGAACCCTACAGTTAAATACAAATCTTTCAGCCTTGTGGTCTAGCTTTACTCTTCTTCCACTTTGTTAAGAACATTACAGTCTTAGATGTTTGCTTTATAAGGCAGGTCTGAATGAAATCTAAGGTATTTGCAGACCCTTTTTTTTTTATGATATTTTGCACAGTGTCCTGCAGTTTCTTTTTCTAATATTTTTTCATACATGATCAAAGAACTAAGAAGGTCATGCTACATTTGGAAAACTAGGTAAACAATAACCAGACATTTATATCTCTAATTGTTTACCAAGCATTGAAAGAGTGTTCATCATTGCATCAAGAGGCTGCAGCATTTTAGATTCTTTTGGTATGTGATTTAGAAGTCCCCCATTGTTTACAGAAAGCAACCATGGTTTGCAATAGCGACACCAAATTTTCTCTCTCTTACAAAACGGTTTCACAGGGCAGTGTGTGCTGGCTGTCACTTGCCACTGGTGAAATGGGGAAGGTTCTGTCCCCCAGCCCTGCAGTCTGTCACAAAGTATGATGCATCTGCACACTGAAGTGTCTCATCATAATCACCCCAAAACTGAATCAGCACAAACTATTTAGGTTAACATTAGCGAGTCTTAGTAGCATTTTTCTTGAGTCCAGTTCACTCTGACTGAATCATGATTACTTAGGCATTTGTGCAGGTAGAGTTATCAGGATGCGAAAGGCACTGACCACCTACAGGAGGGGGTGATGAGCGGCAGAAAGTTCACGTGCAGCCAGAACAGTGAAGCAGCAGCTTCAAAGTGATGATTAAACCCTGCATTCATAATCTATGCAAACCATTACCACTAATAAAGTAAATACCAGCACAGAATGATGTTTGACTACTTTGCCTAATCCAGTAAAAAGCTCCACAACAAGCTTGACCCTTAAAATAAATATGAAGCACAGAGTAAATTGACATGCAGATTAATTACATTTCCTGCATATTGACTGTAACAAGAGATTTAGCAGATCTTACTGCTAACAGCTCTCTATTGTATCCTCATCATCAGTGCAAACTTGGCATCTAATGTTGCTCCTCTGTACTCTTCTCCTAACTGCCTGCAATTCTCTGATCAACGCACTGGTTTGGATTTGCAGATGAGTGAGTCTCACATTTATGTTACCTTGTTGTGGCTTCATTTTGCTTAAATCTAGCAGGGTTTTTGTGTTTGGTTGGGTTTTTTTGTAAATAAAGATTGTTGATTACAAAACATTTTGTTCACAGCCTAACAGCTTTAGCAAAATTTCTTGAGTTGTAGATGGGGCTCTACCTGGACTGCTGGGGCACAAAGGACCCTGAAAGCTCCATGGTCGCAGCTAAAGGAGCACCTTGTATTGCAGAACTCCAGGGTTTGCAACTGATCCTATGACTAGGTGGAAAAACCCTGAGGCTGTGGTACAAGGGATCCTGGCTCCCCAGATCTCTGCTGTGAAACCCCAAATTGCTGGCATGGTTTGGGTTTCAACACCCTCCCTGGTGCTAGAGCCAGGGTTGAAGAGTCACAGACTCCACTGCTGCAGACCCACGACACAGAACTAGGAAACTGTAGAATGAGAACCCAGGGAAGGTGTTTCTAATGAGGTCCATGACAGTGAAGCTGCCCAATGGAGTCAGCAGCAGTATACCTCAGACGTATGTAGGAACTCATTTATCATTAGTCAAGACACACTGCCTGCCAGTGAAGGCTTCTAATATTTACAGTTTCACAATGGCAGAAGGAAAGCAAGTAGTAATCTATTCTGACCACTTTGGGGCTGGATGTGTTTGTGGTAAGATGGGAGCAGCCTTTAAGAGTTAACTTGACATTTAAACCAGGAACAAATAATGGCATAGTCATGAAACACAGTGTCCACAGTGGTATGTGAAGATAGCTGCTTCTCAACACAAAACACACTCTAAGAAATAAATAATCAAGAATCTTTACAGACAAAACTACTCAGAGTTCTTGTAGCACAAATTCTCTTTTCAAGCGACATCAATCAGTAAATATGTTTGTACATCAGACTATAGGTCTGTAAAGATCAGCAGTATTTTAAATGTATTTTAGTTACTAGGTCCTAGTTTAATAGCTTCTTTATTAGCAAACTTTAAAACAGCAAAAAAAGCCACCCCTAAAAAACAGATGCTTTTCCCTCCAAAAGCCATATGTTTACCATATTGATAAAATAAACGAATAGGAGCAATACCTTTGACAGAGCAATGCTGCTGCTCATATAAGAACAGTAGTTAAGTTTCCCTGCACATGCTAGACTGATGTGCAGTAGCTCCAGGAACGCATCAATATGGCTGGTTATCAAAGCAAATTCTCTCTGAAAAACACAGAAATACAGATGAAGAAGAGTGGTCTTATTTTGTTTTGTTATGAATTAGTTCTGTTTTGAGGAGAAATAGGATTACATCCCATGCAATCATCTTTCCACTCCTCCTTGAACAGCAACTTTATCAGCTGAGATGATGTGTCAAGCCAGCTGAATGGTCACAGGCGAGCTAATTAATCTCTGTGGTCAGGGAACCCCCTGGAAAACACACTTTTGTCTGTGAAGAACTGGCATGTTGGCAGCATTTCCTCATTACGCATAAGCCAAAAGTGGTATATGGTTGATAACACCTGGGAAGTAATGAGGCACAAACTCTTGTCCTTTTGCATACTTCTATGGATTTCCTTTTATTATTTGGGACCGGGAACTAGGAGAGTCAAACAAAATGCTGAGTGACAAAGGAGTAACTTTTTACTGTCTGCTGTTGTTTAGCAACATCATTCTTAGCATAATTTGCACCTTATTTTTCCCCACACTTTTGCTCTGTAAGTCCATAAAGGAACATTTTCCATTTCAGCACTAAAGAAATAAATTTCCTCTCAGTTTTGTGAAGTACATACTCCACAGGAACTATATTTCTGGGCAATTTGTTGTATGTCTGCAGAATCCAAGACATAACAGGACTGACTGAATTCATTTCTCAGTTGCAAGTCTCTCTATAACAAACGCTGCCATGCAGGCTGCTGAGTTGCAGGGCATGTTTGTGGCCCGCCTACTGGGCTGAGATTCTTGGAAGGGCTATAAAATTCTGAGGGCGGGAGTAACAGCTCAGGCCTCAGCATGTGCCTGACTTCAGAGAAACTTATAATCATGGCAGGAGGACACCACCGGAAAGTCATTTTATTTTTTTCTTAAGCAACAATGTTAGCAGTGTAGGTAGGTTTCAACCTCCAAGTGAGACCTTATCATAGTGAGTACAAAACTATGAATAGTCAGGGCAGCCTTGGTAGTGAAAAAGTTTAAACATAAAAAATAAAATAATAAATAAGAATGCAGAAAAGATTGCAGTCATATTGGCCAATTAGCATGTGAAAATATAGTCTGGTTTCTGAGATTTTAAATGATTGGCACCACTTAGCTACAGCAGGGAAACTCTAAGGATGATTTTTATTTAGTGGTAGTATTTTGCATAATAGCAGCCAATTATATTCCTCAGGCATGCAAATTTTGATTGCTTAGACATATGCTATCTCAGTCTCTGACCTTCTGTGACTACTATACTGCTCTTCCCTCAGGCAAATTGCTCAAGTCAAACTATTAAGGAGACTTTTAAAGACATTAGTATAGTACACACACAGGTACACACTCTTCTATACAAATGCTTTATTAAAAATGCTTCTGGGGTGTCCCATAACAAAACTATACCCATGTAGAGTTAAAAAAAAAAAAAAATCAAGACAAAATGGCATCTATTACAATGCATTAACATGTTTTCTATCATTCCAAAAGTCTGGTCAGTGCCCAGATGTGTACAGTTAAACTTGTTGTCTATATATGCTTCAGGCTATCCAGTTTGAGATATTACTCTACATAAATGTGGAACTCGATTCAAGTCTTGTTTTGAAAAAACTTCATATGTATATTGAAATTTTGTTTCTGGCTACAGTAGAGTGTAGGAAAAATAAGCATTATTTCTAATATTTACACAAGAACAAACAGCATGGACTTTTACAAAATGAAGAAAAATACCTGACAGGGACTTTTTACAATATCTGAAATTAATGCTTTGAAAGATCCAGCCTTTGGAATTGAAACTCAGAGACAGTTACACTTTCTACCTCCCCTTTCTTCTCCTCCCATCCCCCTCAGTATTCAAATTCTTTACTCAGTACAAAAGATTCATGTAGAATGTTAAGATAGAACAGATAGAAGTCTAAGAAAAAAACCACATGTATTAAATATATATATATATTCAGGAGAGATCCTGTTTTCCATATGTGAACAGATTTGCATGTGTAAGGCAAAAAAAAAAATTGACCCTGTAATTACAATTGAAAACATTAAGATCTGGCTGACTGCACCAGCAGAAGACAATTCCATTATATTTTGTTATGCTACCCTTCACTTTCAAAATGACTGTTTTGTCCATGATGATGCCAGCTTGCTTCACAGCCATATTTCCCTTGGGGTTGAAAGGGGATCAAGATTTAGACAATGTATGCATAGTACTAGAGAAAACCAAAGACAGCACTCACCATTCAAACGTTGGTTGTTACTCACTATACAGTAGTTTTTATTATAGATCCTTCAATGTCTCAGAATAGCTTTGGCCAAAAAGAACTTGCTAAGCATGTCTAGTACAGGCAGCCTATATCAGCAAGAGAGGATATTTAGAGATATAACGAGATTTCTATTAGCACTTTAAAAGCATAGCAAAAAAAGCTTCATGCCTGAGGCAAACGATAGCTTCTCAAGGATGTCTGTAGAGGACCATGGTTGGCAGCCATACAAGCACAGTGTCTCAGGAGAGCTCTTCACTACTCTTGCTGTTATGATTCCTGATTTTTTTATGTGAAGCTGCTGAATGTGGGGTGTTTGTGATCTGAATAAGTATAGTGGATAACAAGTTTGCAGCTGTCAGAAGGTAGGATGCAGTGTGGGTCCCAGAGACAACAGGCTAACGCTAATCATCTGCCCACAGATCATTTCCTCTTATAAATAGCTATACTTTGGTGTCTTAGAATCCTTCATTTAAACCTCTGTTCCTTCCCTGGAATAGAGAGTGTTATTTGTGCTGATACTGCTGTAAAAATGGGTGTTAAACTGGTTGAGCACAGAGTTGCTGTAGCCAAGGTGGCTAGAAGGCATAGAATTGGACCACTCTCCCACACCATGACTGGGGATATTAGAGAGTGGAGAGTAGGAATTAAAGCCTACCATATTCTGTCCCATTTTGTCAATGGGTTCAGAGTTGAGTCCCAAAGGCACTGAGCGGCTCACTGAGTTAGAGCTGTTAACATACGCAGTCATACTGGAGAGGAAATTACTGAGGCATGGGCTACTGGAAGATGGAGGTGGAGATCCTTTCTCAGGTGAATTGTCAGTCCCAGGTGATGAGCTTTCCAAGATATCCTGATGCTCTACAGCTTTGGGGCTGCCAGTCAGGGCACCATCCTCTGATTTCTCAGATGCAAGAGTGGCAGCACTACCCCCAATGTCAGACTTCCTTTTCCTCTTCCTGCGAAAGTTTCCATTGTCAAACATCTTTTCACAGTTTGGGTCCAGAGTCCAGTAATTCCCTTTTCCTGTCAAAGGGGACAAAAGCACATTTTTAGTTGAAAAATATGCACACAGACAGCAAAGAGCAATCTTCTAGGGCTTCACAATGTTTCTCTGTGTTCACAGAAACAGAACAATTGCATCAGCAAAACCCATACGTATTTTTTAATCACACAAAAGTAGAAGTCTGTTGAATTCAGAAAAGGGGTAAAGTTTCAGGTTGTATCCTTTAGCCCTGACTTCACACAGGTAAAACTACAAGTGGAGCCACTGGGAGGACTTTTTGGGTTTGGACTTTTTGTTTTGTTTTCTTGGTGAGGGAAGGAGGTTTTCAGTATATAGCTGGTCCTCTGAACTGACAGCTGAGAGTAATCAAATCCCATACTGGGCTGCTCCTCCAGATTCAGTGGGGTAGGATAAGTTTCTAACAAGATAGAACCAGATTTTTGGCCCTCTGTGGCAGCATAATTGAATGGCTTTTAAATGTTCCCAATGGTTCTCAACAGCTATTGATAAAAAACAATAAATAAAGGGAACAATCTGACAACATATCAGCCAAGGGGTTGGAAACAGCAGAGGTGCGATTCCAAGCAAAACACTATTTGAAACAAACAAAATAAAAGCAGCCTGCTTTCCCCTTAAGAATTATTGTTGACTCCCTAAAGCTACTGGATTTCTTTGACAAATCTGAGTTTGCCTTATCCTCTTTCCATTAATTCCCACTTAAGTTTGACATAAGTCATATACATTACACCAAATGGGTTTTGATGTGACCTTGCTGAGCCTCATGCTCAGCGCATTGATCAGTTCTCAGGAAGACCTGGAGCAGTAAAGAATCCCGTTCCCCGCAGAGATTTAATAGCAACACTGATTCAGACCTCAACTATGCATAGTTGCCTTCTAGTTCAGGCCTATGAAAATAGGACAGCTACTATGTGTATGTCCTGTATCTAGGTTATTATGTCTCTTTACAATGTATTAGGCATTTTTAAATTATTCAAGTTTAGTTAGAGGCGGGGAGAAAGAGGGGAAGAGAGCTATACCTGGATCGTCTTCGTCTCGGGGCACCTTCTTGAAGCAGTCGTTGAGAGACAAGTTGTGCCGTATGGAGTTCTGCCAGCCAGCTTTGCTTTTGTTATAAAATGGGAAGTTGTCAGCCACATACTGGTAGATCTGACTGAGAGTCAGCCTCTTTTCAGGTGCTCCATGGATAGCCATGGCAATAAGTGCAGAGTAGGAGTATGGTGGTCTAACCAGCTTCATAAGCTCTTCTTGGGACGGGAGAGGAAGCCAGCCAAGGTCAGTTCCTCCCAAGCTATGCATGTTAGGCAAGAGCTGCCTTTGCATCCCATAAGACTGAGGAATGAAGGGACTGGCATTGGATCCTGGGAGATATGGTGGTGGGGTAATGGAAGGTCCATTTAGCCAGAGGTAAGGATTGGGAGTAGCGTTGTAATCCGTCGTCTCAAAGGTGCTCGGTCGCTGTGGACTAGGGATGTTCTGTGGATGGAAAAAGTTCTCATAGTAGATACTCATCTCTGGAGGTTCTTGACCAATATTTGGAAATTGTGGACTGCAGCGTGGTGGAGAATGCGTCTGTGGATCAAAGGAGCTCATGCTCTAACCTAGGCAGCTGATAAGTTATGACACACCTGTGCTAGTGCTCCTTTCCTGAGACAGGTGCATCACCTGTGCCCTTCCCTACGTACTTATGCACCTGTAAGTGTTTCAGCTTGTGCTGCAGGCTCCACCCCACAGCCCTGAGTGGCTGCAGATGAGGACGATATCCTTTTTGGAATGCTGGCAGTCCCAGCCCGTCAGTGATGTCACATCAACCAAACCTGAAAGTTACAACTGTTTATCTTCTGAAATGAATGAAGGAATTTTCCACTAATGTGATGCACATAAAGAAAGCCTAAGGTGCCTTGAAGTTAAAACCCCTCATCAGAGATCCTCCTCTTTCCACCTTTCACAATGAAACTTCGGCATTTAGTATTTCCTTCTTCTTAAAGAAAAGCTACTGTCAGTCATCAAAGAAATAATAGGCATATATATACGCTTAAAAAAAAAAAAAGAAAAGAAGAAAATGTCAGACCTCCTTTTCTTTGTGTAATTTTAATTACAGAGTTGCTTGTACTTTCCCCTAGGCAATCACAGTACTACAGGCAAATTCTGTAGCTGGTTACTCACGTGAGTAATCTTACTGATATAAATGGAATTAAGGATTAATCTTGTGAGAAAAAAATTTCAAGCTTAATCATCAAACCTTTCTTTAGAGTTTAAACTGGTGAACTGAGATGGGAAATCATTATTTGCTGCTTCCTCTTTGCTGCAGTATTGGTGCAGAGAGCTCATAAAACCTTTTAGCAGACGTTCCAAGCGGGAAAGAGGCAGTGTTCAGCACAGCCCTTTTCAGCTAAGTTCCAATAACTGTGCTTGTATCTATACAGACAAAATTTTATTCCTTAAAATTAAGTAACAAGGTAAAACCCGCTAGCCCTTTTATGACTTGGAAAAAAACTTACTGCCTTGCATGGCACCCTGCACTTTTGAAGGAGGAAAAAGCAGAGCTGCAATCTCACCAACACCTGTCTCAGAATAAGAACAGCTCGTACAACTGTTTCACTGCATGGAAGACTGCACTGTAGTTAAAAGCATAGTTGCAGTTCCCTTCAGAAGTGATATTTGCATATTTTTTATGTTTAAGGCAGATACATAGATTTGGAACTGGACTCAGCCTTAATAACCCATGAAATTAAAGAAAGTCCTGGTATGACAAGGCCTTTAAGATGGCTGTAGTCCTATAATTTCTGCAGAAACACAAGTTTTATTCTGTAGATTTGAATTCCTGGCTGTACGAAAGACTTTTTTTGCTTTGTCACACATTCATCAATTCACTTAATCTTTTGTGCTGCAGCACCACCAAGATTTCCCCCCTCCCTAAGCATTAGTGATTCACCAATGTCATGTTCATATTGTTGTTGCTTTGAAAGGTATGAGAAAAAATTCACTGGAAATACAACTGAAATATTGAGTACAGAGTGACAAAGCTAGCCAATTTGCCAGCAGAAATGCGTCTCTACAGCTGTTATTTAAAAAAAAATACATGCTTTCACTGCACATAAAATCACTTGTACCCCAACTATGGACAATCAAGTTGCTATTTTAATTTGAATGACCGGGACTTCAGAGTTTGTAAATGCTAAATAGCCTATGCAGAGATACACATTAAACAGACCAAAGTTAAGTGGAACATAGTGGGGCTGGCTGATTTTCTAAGTGACAACTGCTGTGCAAAAGGTGACTTGGACAAAAAAACCAAATGATGATTCATTTTTCAGGAAATAATAATGTGAGTACCTCCCTCCTCAAGAAAGTTATCTGAAATATTTTTTTCTCCATAAGAATCCGAGTTACAAACATGCAAAAAGCTGTTTAAGCAACATTGCTTATAGCTTCCTAATTGACTTACTAACATATAGATATATTTTAAAATTATATCTGTAGTCCTGCAAATATTAATGTTACAAATATTGATAATAAACCCCCCATTATTTACAGAAGAGTCAATGGAACAAAATGTTTAGGAAATGCTCAAATGAGTAAAAACACTTTTACAATGAACTAAGACCCAGAATATAGTGTGAAAAGTAAACATAATAAATTTTTGATCCTCTCAACAAATTACATTTTTGCCAAAAAAAACCCTTGAAAACAAGAAATACTTGCAAATTCATTACTGCTCAGGGTTCTTCTATTCCAAGAAGTAAAAATTCACCTAACTGCATCATGGACTTTGATGAGTGGCATCTAAATACTTATTCCCTGAGGTGCTCTGCATGCATAGTTACAGTTAAAGTACACTGAAGTGGGTGCCGAGTGAATACATGCTTTGAAAATATGCCAGGCTTTACAAAGGAAAAAAAATACTACTTCTTCAACCAGAGACTGATGAAGGCTGTAAATCTTCCTCTGCAAATTAATCTTTATGAACTTTTAGTGCAGTGCATTTTAGCAAGGTCAACCCCCAGCTGTCCTCTGCAGCTGCCTGAGAATGCATGTTCCTACCAGACCTACCTTGGTGTGACAGCTGAGCAAAGTATCACACAGAACTAAGTAAAGCAAGGACCGGCAAGTACTGCTACTAGCGGAATGAAGTACAAAGACAACTGTAGGCTTCTACCTATGGAGCTCTGAAAGAGAGTGCAAAGGTCTGATCCCTCCTTGGCATGTGTGTTCTGGCACAGTTTCTAGCATAGACACGATCCAATCAGCAATATTTTTCTTCCAACTGACTATGCTTGATTTACTCATATTGGAGTTTAAACAATGCCAGTAAAAATGGTACTTTGTCAGTACTATGGGCACACCTTACTGCTTAAGAATCACTGCAATACATGTTCCTCTATAGCACTTCAGGTGCAGATGCTCATACACAGGCAAAAGGCAGCAAAGAAAGAATAAACTTTGCTCAAGCTGTGATTGCTGAGCAGGGCTGGTCAGAACTGACTGCCCTGGGGTCCTCACCACTGAGACTCCTGTTCTTGGCAGGGCTGGAAGGAGAAGGTAGCAATCCCAAAAGTGGAGAAAGCAGAAAGAAAAATGGTGAGGCTGTCATATAAAGAGGCTGGGAAAAGGTGATATGCTGACCAAGCTATGCTAAAAGATCATGTTTAGGGCTGAAAAACTCTAGAAATAGAAAGGAGACTGATGCTGGAGTCATAGTTTAGTGATCATTACTTCCAAATGCATTGGGTTTGGTGAGGTCTTTGTAGGCAGGATGCATCTTGGTTTTAACATTTCTTTTTACTCCAGTACTTTACAGCCCTGAGTGCACGTTTCTACCAGTTAGAAGCCTGAGCAGCCACAGCTTGTTGTCAACTCTCATGTTATATGAAGATTTGCTCCTCCTGATTTCTTAAGCAAAGGTCCAAAATCTGCAAGGTTGAGGCCGAAGCCCCTGCAGAACTGTCGTACTCCACAGGTTTTTTAGGTCAGCTCCTATGTACCCCTCTTCTGCCAACAGTAATATTTCTTCACGCTGATTGCCCTTTTACAAGGGAAACCATAGTTGTCTGAAATCTTGGGTTATGAAAAGTTCAAACTAATTTCATTAAAACTGGGATTCCTCAGCTTTTTCACTTACACTCTGAAGTAACCTATACATTCAGTGGTTTTGAAATGCAGCAACTTGGGAGAAGTGTGTACAGACCAGCACTCAGTAGGAAGCAAAAGCACAGGGGTCAAAAGGTAGAGAATAATATAGGGAACTCTTTGTATGCTTTTGTAATGTTTTGGCTGAGATACTCCTACCTACCTTCTTAACTGGATCTTTCAAAACAATAAAGCAAAATAAAGCATGATACCTGCTAATCTTACAAGCACCTTTAGGTCATCATGCTGTTTCACAGTCTGACAGTTTTAGAGAACTTAGATCAAAAGCACCATGCCTGCATGATGCAAAGTACAGCACAGTGCAAACCCACTCTAACGACTCAAGTTCAAAATTTTGCAGTAGTGACTTCATCCTGGCAAACCTTACAACATACTGCATATCATTTGTCCCTCATATAGCCAACATAAATCACTCTGCATCATGTATTTTAGCTAATTAGTCAGAAATCAAATTGATTGTTTACACTTGATCCAGATCATGATACATATTGCCAGATAATCCCATGGTGCAGAGAACCCTTTTTAATGAATATGAAGCGTCAGGCTGTACTGGTAACATTGTTAACTGTTAACCCCAATCCTGGTGTATTAGCACAATCTAATACTTTGCTGAAGAAAAGTTCATCCAAGACATTCATGTGGTCACAAAGAAGAGGGAAAAATTGTTTTTAAAAGAAAAGAGTTCATCTGCAACTCTGTATACCAAACAACCCACCTTGTTTCAGACAATTCACAGAGTGAGTTCAGCAACAATTCAGTATCCATCAATAAGACATTTTCACATAAAGACAAATTATCTATATTTTCAGTTGTCTAGCAGACTACTCGTAGAAGTCTTCATGCCTTAGTCCAATAATCATCTGCCCAGTGTATGCACAAAACAAACCACATCAGCAGAAACAAGGTGTAGCAGGCAAAACAAAGTAATCTCAAGGTCACTACAAAAGCATAGGAAATGTAAAATACAGTATTGCAAAACAAGGGAACTGAGCTTTATTTCTAGAAATGCAGGTTGAACATTAAATTAATGGAAAAGGCAATATCATTTGGATCTGTGCCATAAATGCTGCAACGCTAGAATGCCCTTCGACTTTTTAAGTCTTTCAGAACAAAACCACTGTGGATTTTTAAAGCCACTTTATAACTGGGGTTTTAGAAGACTGTAAAACCTTATAAGGGCTAGTAGCTGCTTTCTGACCATGAGAACTATGGTGATAAAAGTAGCCATAACTCCTGCTTCAACAGAGGCCTTCCACCATCTTGCCAACATATAATATGGCAGAGGAGATTAGGTGTCCCCTGGCTCATGTATTAGTCATGACAGGCCATAGGCAGGCAAGAAATCTATAGCTTCCATTTGGCTGCCTATGGCTCCCATGGGATCTGCTGCATTTAGACACACAGCCATGCTCAACGCTGCAACAGAGGGATGCCTCAGGTCTAAACCAGACATGGAGAGATTCTGCATCAAATTCCTCTCATGTTAGAATCTGAGGTGTCTCTGATTTATGGGAAATTAGCACAAATATAGATAATCCAATCAATCATACTTTGACAACCTCACTGCTGCTACCAGCTTCTGAACAGCTGAAATGCTTGCCTCTTTCAGATTATCTGCTTATTCTTCTATGCCTGCCACTAACCGTTTGTTTATACTAGAAATAAATGGTGCTAAAATCAAATGAGGTGTTGTATGAACATCAATTGTGTTTACCAAGGAAATTAATCTGTACACCTTTCCAAAACCCTTCAGAGTTTAAATTCTTGTGCATTTCAATGAGATGCACAGCAGGATTTATACAAAGAAAAAACAGTAACATGCTAATATTTCTGTTTCAGTCAGATTTCAGCACCAAGGTATTTGCTTGTATGGATAAATCAGCTCCTCCCACTCGACAATTTAAATGGAGATCTCATTGAAAAGACTTTTTAGAACCAAGGATTTTTCAGAAAATATAACTTCCTTTTTTTTTTTTTTTTTTTTTTTTTAATGTTTTGTTCACCCTTTGGTACTTACACAACACAAACACTTGGGGAAAATTAATTAGCAACTAAAACTGGTAAGTGAATTGGTACAATTTTAAGTGCAGTGGCACACCCAGTCATAGATAAACTTAAGGCTGTTTTAATGTAACCAGGGTTTAACTGCAGTAAACTAAGATCATCTAACTTATGAGTAGGACGATTTACAGTGTTAATAATCCTTGCACTTCCAGTTACTCCACTTTGGTTTTCCTGGTACCTGGGTAGACAGATCAGTAGTTTTTCTATTATATGGGCAAAGTATTGCAACTACTTATCTCCCCCTAGTGACATTTTTTGAAAATGTATCGAATTAGTCCGGATCTGCCCTACAAGAGAACTTAGTAACAAGTTTTTATATTGGCGTGACCGCTGTCCCCTTAGCAATATTATATAGATGTAGATTTGTAATTCTGGGATCTGTAAAAAGAACCAATGGTGTATGTAAACATTTTTAGCTTTTTCATATTAGAATCCTTTTTTTTGCTTTGAAATCCTGTGCAGAAATTCTGGTAAGTTTAGAGACTTACGTCTTTCTTTTAGGTTTGTTTCCTTTGCTTTTTTGTTTTCCAGTACTGATCTCCAATAGTACTGTTTTCTTGTTTTGTGAAAGAAGTCTAAATGCAGTTGTTAAAGATTCTACAAATTCAGGCATTGTGTATTAGTACTATAGAGTGTGTCAAAGCTCTACTGAAGTATTGCTGTGTGTCAAAGCAACTGAAATGACATAGTGAAGGCTTCACATTCCTCAGTATTTGTAGAATCCAGGTTTCGAACCATAACATGCTTTATTTTATGATAAAATACAATATTCTTGGCTAAAACAGCCGCATCTAAAGCAACTCTATCCTCGGCAGTTTTCTTATGTATAAAAACATAGCTGCAAACATTCTGGGGAAAATCTTTCCTCAAAATATTTGTCAAACATGGAGATGTTTTTAGACTTTTTCTAGTTACAACAACAGTGCAAGATTCCTACTACTTGACCTACTCTGTTTTTTTTGACTGCCCACCTGCCAGCTCAAGGCATAGATACCTTAAATTACTATTTTCTGATCCCCCATTACCTTTCCTGTGCCTTTTGAATCAATCACCACTTAAATCCATTGTAACACCATCAACACGCACCTACCATCAGCTGAACTAATTCAAGTTAATGGGAAGGCCTATGAACTGTTAGCTGTGAATGACAGATAGTTCATGCCTCTCACGCTAACCTGTTAGTAAATGTGGGTTGAATAACCACATGCATAATAAGGCATATGGAACTGCAGCACACACTAGTACTAATGAAAAAATCGTTAACATAGAAACTATACTTGTTAAAGCACAGACACTCACAGTGGCTGTCTAATTCTAGGGTCAGCCACATGAAAGTTCGCTCATGCCATAGCGGAGATTTCTGCTACCCTGGAAGACAAAGAACTACATTGAAAAGGGATAATTCTATCCAAAACACAATCAGATCAAACTGTCCTCACTTTAAAACCATGATTAAATTTATCTAACATTTTAAAGTTTATGAAATTCATGGCCTACCTGAGGTTTGTTTGCAAAGCAATTAGTCATTTACAGTGTTAATCTTTAGCACACACACTGCATCATGGTAGCAAATCAGAATAGAAAATTACAGACTGAGTCAATAAAGAACTACTTTCCTCACCCCACAGCAGTAAATACTGCCAATGCTAAAGTCCTTACAAATGAGGGCAGCCCTGGAGTGTTGCTCAATGTTCCCACTCAAAAGGACCTTCAATGCCCAAGAGCAAGTAGGAACTCACTTCTGGGAGGGAAGTATAAGTAAATACTACAATACTAGTGACTACTCCAAGGCATCCAGGATAGGAGATGGAGGCAAGCTTTTTTCATGGAGGCTTCCATATTCCTTGGAAAAAAAAGATTTGTGTAACAAGATAATGAGTTATTTATGTAACATCGCTCATGAGTTGGCAGGGCTCATCAAGAGGGCTTTAAACTAGGTTCAAAGAGGGGAGGGGATATAACCAGGCTCACTAGAGAGGAGCCCTAGGGTGGCAAGGCAACAGTGAGGGTGAAATTCATAGCCCAGCTCAAGTGCATCTACACCAATGCATGCAGCATGGGCAACAAACAGGAGGAGCTGGAAGCCATTGTGCAGCAGGATAGCTATGACTTAGTTGCCATCACAGAACCATGGTGGCATGACTCTCATGACTGGAGTGCTGCACTGGGTGGCTATAAGCTCTTCAGAAGGGATAGGCAAGAAAGGAGAGGCAGTGGGGCGGCTCTCTATGTTAGGGAGTGTTTCGATTGCATAGAGCTCAACGATTGTCATGATAAGGTCGAGTGCTTACGGGTAAGGATGAGGGGGAAGGCCAACAAGGCAGATGTCCTGCTGGGAGTCTGCTATAGACCACCCAACCAGGAAGAAGAGGTAGATGAAGCATTCTGTAAGCAGCTGGCGGAAGTATCACAATCGCTAGCCCTTGTTCTTGTGAGGGACTTTAACTTACCAGATGTCTGCTGGAAATACAACACAGCAGAGAGGAAACAGTCCAGGAGGTTCCTGGAGTGTGTGGAAGATAACTTCCTGACACAGCTGGTAAGTGAGCCTACCAGGGGAAGAAGTGCCTTGTTTGACCTGCTGTTTACAAACAGAGAAGGACTCATGGGAGATGTCATGGTCGGAGGCTGACTTGGGTGTAGCGCCCATGATATGACAGAATTCTCAATTCTTGGCGAAGTAAGGAGCGGGGCCAACAAAACCACTACCATGGATTTCCGGAAGGCAGACTTTGGCCTATTCAGGACACTGGTTGGGAGAGTCCCTTGGGAGGCAGTCCTGAAGGGCAAAGGGGTCCGGGAAGGCTGGGCGTTCTTCAAGGAGATCTTAAAGGCGCAGGAGCAGGCTGTCCCCATGTGCCATAAGACAAACTGGCGGGGAAGATGACTGACCCGGCTGAACGGGGAGCTTTTTCTGGGACTCAGGGAAAAAAGGAGAGTTTACCAGTTTTGGAAGAAGGGGCAGGCAACTCAGGAAGAGTACAGGGATCTCGTTAGGTCATGCAGAGAGAAAATTAGAAAGCCAAAAGCCCAGCTAGAACTCAGTCTGGCCACTGTTGTAAGAGAGAATAAAAAGTGTTTCTACAAATACAGTAACAACAAAAAGAGATCCAAGGAGAATCTCCATCCTTTATTGGGTACGGGGGGCGGGGGGGGGGGACACACGACATTGCCACCAAGAATAAGGAAAAGGCTGAGGTACTTAATGACTTCTTTGCCTCTGTCTTTAATAGTCAGACCGGTTATCCCCAGGGTTTTCAGCCCCCTAAGCTGGAAAGCAGGGGTGGAGAGCAGAATGAAGCCCCCATAATCCAGGAGAAAGCAGTTAATGACCAGCTACGCCACCTGGACACTCACAAGTCTATGGGACCAGATGGGATCCACCTAGCAGTGCTGAGGGAGCTGGCAGAGGAGCTTGCCAAGCCACTCTCTATCATCTATCAGCAGTCCTGGTTAACATGGGAGGTTCCAGATGACTGGAGGCTTGCCAGTGTGATGCCCATCTACAAGAAGGGCTGGAAAGAGGATCCAGGGAACTACAGGCCTGTCAGCCTGACCTCAGTACCGGGGAAGATCATGGAGGGGTTCGTCTTGAGTATGCTCAACAGGCATGTGCAGGTCAACCAGGGGGTCAGGCCCAGCCAGTATGGGTTCATGAAAGGCAGGTCCTGCTTGACCAGCCTGATCTTCTATTACCTGGTGACCCACTTAGTGGATGAGGGAAAGGCTGTGGATGTCATTTACCTGGACTTTAGCAAAGCCTTTGACACTGTCTCCCATAGCACTCTCCTAGGGAAGCTGGCGGCTCATGGCTTAGGCAGATCTCCGCTTCGCTAGGAAAAACCTGGCTGGATGGCCAAGCCCAGGGAGTTGTGGTGAACTTAGTTAAGTCCAATTGGCGACCGGTCACAAGTGGTGTTCCCCAGGGCTCGGTTTTGGGATCAGTCTTGTTTAACATCTTTCTCAACGATCTGAATGAGGGTACTGAGCGCGCCCTCAGTAAGTTTGCAGATGACACCAAACTGGGCGAGAATGTTGAGCTGCTCAAGGGGAGGAAGGCACTGCAGAGGGACCTGGACAGGCTGGATTGATGGGCTGAGGCCAACTGTATGAGATTCAACAAGGCCAAGTGCCGGGTCCTGCACTTCAGTCACAACAACCCCATGCAGCGCTACAGCCTTGGGGAAGAGTGGCTGGAAAGCTGCTTAGCAGAGAAGGACCTGGGAGTGTTGGTTGACAGCTGGCTGAACACGAGCCAGCAGTGTGCCCAGGTGGCCAAGAAGGCCAACAGCATCCTGGCTTGTATCAGGAATAGTGTGGCCAGCAGGAGCAGGGAGGTGATTGTCCCCCTGTACTCGGCACTGCTGAGGCTGCACCTGGAATAATGTGTCCAGTTTTGGGCCCCTCACTAGAAGAAGGACATTGAGGTGCTGGAGTGTGTCCAGAGAAGGGCAACAAGGCTGCTGAAGGGTCTGGAGCACAGGTCTTATGAGGAGTGGCTGAGGGAACTGGGATTGTTTAGTCTGGAGAAGAGGAGGCTGAGGGGAGATCTTATCGCTCTCTACAACTCCCTGAAAGGAGGTTGTAGTGAGGTGGGTGTTGGTCTCTTCTCCCAAGTAGTTAGCGATAGGATGAGAAGAAATGAGCTCAAGCTGCACCAGGGGAGGTTTAGATTGGATATTAGGAAAAATTTCTTCACGGAAAGGGTAGTCAAGCATTGGAACAGGCCAGCCAGAGAGGTGGTGGAGTCACCATCCCTGGAAGTGTTCAAAAAACAGGTAGACGTGGCACTTTGGGACATGGTTTAGTGGGCATGGGGGTGTTGGGTTGATGGTTGGACTGGTGATCTTAGAGATCCTTTCCAATCTTAATGATTCCTGGTTTTTACTTTCATTAAAAATAATCCAGCCACCAAGCCAGGAAACATGCGATTATTACTCTATCCTTAATTGGTTTAGTGGTGGACTTGGTAGTGTTAGGTTAATGGTTGGACTTGATGATCTGAAAGGTCTTGTCCAACCTAAATGATTCTATGATTCTAAGATGGACATATCCACCTCCAAAAATTAATGAGGGAAAGGATCCTTAAATTGTTTATTTTTCCTCCCTGCTCAGAAATGGTCTTAAAAAAAAGGGATGACACAAAAGACAACTTGGCTTTAAATTGGCTGAATTGTCTTGATTTCTACCTGAGAAGGATCCTGTGTTTGGCTAAGTTATTCCTTTCATTTTCCTACACTCTGGAGAACTGACCTGTGCCATTGCTTTAAACAGGGTGCCCTAGGTCTGGATGATTCCCATTGAGGTCGACATATATGGAACCAGTCTCTGGGATAAATGTTTCATCTGTTAAATAGTATTGCACTGAAGCTGGAACGAAAAAGGGTCTTTTGGTCTCTTCATGACAGTTAAGCTAAAACCCTTTAAACTGGAAGACAAAGTTAGCATAGAGAATTATGTGATTAGATAGCTTTAAACACAACTCCCAGACCTCAGCTCACTTAAACAGAAAGCAGATTTAACAACAAACAAAACCACCTTCTTCTGTCCTACCTTGCTATTTTAAAAACACATTTAACAGCTTTTCTTGTTTAAAAGTGCCCTCGTCCCATGACCAGGGTGGAACAGACCTACTTGGGAGCTTGACTAGCCTTTAGTGATTTAAGTTATATCATTATTTCAAAGATGCTTCCATTGCTCTTACTTGGGTTGAAATAGAAATCCTTTGATAATCAGCCAGACATGATACAGCTGCTGCAATACTGTGACATTAGTGAGCAGCTTTGATTCAGAACATGTCTAGTTGTGAGTACTATAAAATACTTATGGATTTATCCTAGTCCAAAGCAGAAATTTATGCTCATTTGTGCAATCAATGTAAAATCTCATTTATGACTCTGGGTACAGATTGTACTGTGTGATTTACTAGCCATCAGGTGTTGAATTACTAAAAGACTTCATACTGAAACTGATCAAGACAAATAATCTAAGTCCACTTCACCTCCTCAGCAGTTTCCCATCATCATTCCAAATTTTCTTCTTTCAGGATTCCTTGCACAAACCTTCAACTCATTTTGAATGAAAGAGTCTGCTCCGTCATTTCCACTAGCAATGAAGCAAGCAGCAAAATAGCCAAACAACAAAAGCTGTAAATGTCAAATGGGTTAAAGAGAGCAACTCAACCTCTGAATCCATTTTGTCATTGAAATTCCAGTAACTTTAGTAACATGACACAAAAGCACTAACCTATCTACCCATTCCCTCCTCTTCTAAGAACTGTGAACAGGTGCTTGGCACAGGGTTATTGCTTTTTACCCATTTAGGTTAGGAACTGCTCTTCTGCCAGTTTTTACAGTAAAACAGCTGCTGCCTGAAAACACTGAGTAGAATATAGTAGCTGGTGCTAAAAACTCCTCATCACCACGCTGGCTACTTGATGTCCTCCAGACTGAGGAAAATTTTCCACTGTTATTCCATTACAGCTTCCTTGTATCAGTAATTCTGGGAGCAAACTGCCTCTGCATCTCAGATCTCATATGGAAAGCAGAATAGTCCACCATGTCGATTATGAGAGTTCTTTTCCTCAGAGACTAGGATGGTACAAGGTTCCTTCAATTTAAACATGATTAAATTGGACACATTCAGAGTCTTCTACACTACTAAGGCTGCCATTCATGCAATGCATTAGTAACATATCCAGGAAAATCTACTTACACAGTGTTGTACTGCCTTTAGTTTAATATATTGGTCTGAGTTAATTTGTTTGTTGTGACCTTCTATCAACAGGCTAGAAAAGGAGAAAATTATTAATTTAAAATTCTGCACTTCTGAAATTATGAGGAAATCCAATCCTCTTTCTCACCCATACAAGACTGTGGTGTCCCAAGACAGACAGTGAGAATCTTGCCTTAATGAGTCTTTAAGGAAAGGTCAGGGACTTGATGAAGCAAATCTGAGAACTAGAGAAAAAGCCAAAAGCCAGACCAAATAATATCAACAACAAAAATGAAAGCAGAGATCCAATGATGCCTAGTGTGTTTGTGGACTCCATACAGAACAACCAATATGGCATCCGTTACCCCCATTGTGGGTTGGAACGAGATGGTCTGTAAAGTCTCTTCCAACCCAAACCATTATATGATTCTACTCACCCTGAATTTCCATTGTCTGCTAAAAAAGATTACAGACTGCATGTGATACAGATAAAAAGTTCAATGTCAAGCAGTACCTGCAACAAATACATGGGTCTATCACACATTAATTCTCAGTTCAAGAATACAATGCATTCTGAAGGTCTGTAAAATCTTTAAAAAAACCCTCTTCCGGCTCAGAAAGTTGATCCGTATTGATGTATTGATGTATACTCTGAACACCTTCCTCACCCCAGCTAATTCTTATTGAAATTTTAAAAGCACTAAATTCCCCCCCCCCCAATGAAGAATTAAGCCATAATTTCATAATGATGACTTGGACAGTATCATCATGGCACAAACAAGGGCTGGTTGGATTCCCAAGTTAGTTAAAGAATACTTGAGAATAACCTGATGTAACAGAATGCTAACATTTGCTGTCTATGAACAGACCTTATGCTGCATTGACACAGCAGCTTTTCTGGAGCTAGACCATTGCTACTAACATAACGTTGCACTCCAAGAGAGAGAGATAAAGGCCACATGCCTGCATCTAAAATTCAAACAACTTCCTTTGGACATTGTGCTCCTGCCTTCCTGGTATTTATTTCTGGCCTCTTCCTTCCCTTCCATTCTTTGTACTTTTTTATTTTGAATCATGGTAGTTTAATTATAATTTATAGTAACAGCTTGAGCTGAAACTCTTTTATTCCACTCTCAAATGAAAACATAGCTGCAAGATACAATAAGCAAAAGATAACCTTTAGCAGATATCTTTACAAAGATTAAGCAGTTGCTAAATCATCCTTTTCTTACTCGTTACCAGTAGAATCAAACCTTTTCTTTTAAAATACTTTTTATTTTATGATATCAGTATTTCTTCAATGTATGTGCAAATAATACTGAAGGACAAACTGGGTACCCTCCCACTTCTTCCCCCAGCTTAGAAAGATGCAAACATGCACCCCTCAACCTTTCACTTTCTCCCACTCACAGATAAACTATATTAAACTGAGTTTCTTTCCCTAGAAAAGCCTTGTGCTTCCTCTGTGCTTCCTCAGAAGCAGTATCATTTGCTGTAAAAAGCAAACAAAACAAAAGGTCTATCAGTATCCACGCCAACAAACACTGTAGTTAGTGTTAAAACTGGACCCATTTCATTTTGCTGTCTATGGTTATTCTAGTGAAAGTATTTCTTGGCACAGTATTAGTTCCAATGGTAAATATTTCAAACTTCTCACAGAAAACAATTGCAAATTATTTCTGTAGAAAACAGCTTCACACTGACAACTTGCAAAGACAGTCTAAATTCATTAAATAAACTATTCATGCTGAACGTAAAAGTGTTTATAGAAATAGTTAGGCTTAGAACAAACTGAAGGTGTCTTTCCATTAATTCAACCACTCAGCAAGCAATAATTTTAACCTTTTTGTCTTTCCCTTATCCATATAAATGGCAACAAAGCCAGTCTCTCCCATCCACAACACTATACACGGTCAAATTTTATTTCATGAATATAAACCTACGTAGGTGTCTGAAACATACTTGCCTTTAGAAAGAACTGGCAGGTTATAAACCCCGCCCCTGACCCCCAAGATACTGACCTGCAGTGCTGTCTAGTTGCATGCCAATAAGGCATTATTTTCCAACTCTACCTCATGAGTTGGAGACACAGAAAATCAATTTGGAAAGCGGAAGACTTGGACTTGTAGAATTCCATTTGCTGTCAGTAAGAAACTATTACCTTATACATGATGATTCCTAGAGATTTCAGAGAGAAAGGTTCAAGGCAAATAAAACAAATTTTTAACAGTTTATTGATGAACAGCAGAAAATGCAGCTTTTGTTTATCATACTGCTGGATGTAATATCAATTTGTACATGTGTAAATAAACTTCTGCACATGTTTTCAACGTAATGGCCGCTGTTCTGAAAATAAGTCAGGCATATGGTGTCAGAGTCACGGACATTACCCTGAGAAGGATTGAGGATATAGAGCAGTGTGGTGGGAGCAGCAGAGGGATCTGAGGACTGTAAATCCAACTACAGCCACAGAGTAAATTGTCAGCGGCTACTTTGTGCTGAGCCATCTGTTGCCTTGACTACACTGCCAGCAACAGTTTAGAGATCGCTGGAGTATGTCTATACAAGCTACACAAAATGGTAACTTCTATGCTCTTTGAAAAGCACAGGATCCAACTTACATTACATAGTAAGCATTACAGATGACCTTTTAATACATCTTTCTTCGCAGGAGCAAGTTTTGTCACCAGAGAACACACAATGCCCTTTGACCTGTATAACCAGAGGCTCAATAAACTTCTGTTCCATATCCTGGCAGGCACATCCTGTAGCATTTTCTTCAAATGTTATTTCTATATCTCTATTGCAAGTAACTTATCAGAGCCCCTGAATGTTTTTGTTCATATTCTTTCTTAGCCATCTATTTTATCGGTGCCTTTCTTTAGAGTAGACAGTGCTCTAAAATAGGATATATATGTATATATAATTATTTTTGGTTGAGAGGTGGTCTTGTAATGGAAAGAATTACAGATCTGTAGATGAAGATTTGAAATGGTGCTCCACAGACTGCTTTCCATCTTCTAGAACTTTGGAAATCCGCTGCAAAAAAAGAGGAACAGAGTACCGTACGTTAAAATGACTACTGTATTGGATTCAGTAATATGTAGATTAATTACTAGCTTGTGGCCTTAGGCTGTGGCTAGAGAAAAAAAGACGTTGATCAAATCCTGGATATTTTTAATTAATTTCTCTATCCTGCAAAACCGTAAACCTGTATTTAAACATGTCTACATGATTCCAGTCATGCTGTGAAGCACTATACAAATGGATTTTTTGATTTATTCAGTCCTTTTTCAGACTTGTAAAAAAGTGACATTTTGTCCTTCTGATTTTATATGTTATTTAGGTTTAAATGTGAGTGGATGTGATCATGCTGAAAAGCTGTTACTCGTGGGTCTGAAAAGAACAAGTATGTGATAAATTGAATATAAGTGAAATCCTACAGACTTCAAAATAATAGGTTATTCTTGTTCCTACCAGAAAAATGTGATTATGAACACATCTATATGCAGATTTTCCCTAAATGTTGCTCTATGGTCTCTGAAGGCACTATCTATATTTTTGAAAAGACTAGTGAAACTAATGGATGAAAATGAAACCTATTCACCAGAAAAAAAAAAAAAACAACAAAAAACCACAAACCCAAAAAAACAGCCTTTCCTTTGTAAGATCAGCAAAGAGCTGACATGTAAAATTTACAAGTGTCACAAAATGTTTACGCAGTATGCATATCAGTAGCTACCAGCATCTGCATTAAATGTCACCCTCCCACTACCTGAAAAAATAGAAAAAGTTTAAAACTTTTGAATCTTAATATCTGCACTGAATATAATTTTTTTTTTTTTTGCTTTAAAACACTACATTAAATTCAGTAGTTTTAATTTTGTGAAATTTCCACAGAAATCGGTAAAAGGTTTCCTACTTTAGGACAGGAAACCTGTTTTAAGCAACATTAATGACTCGCAGTGTAAGCCAATTTCTACTTTCAAATAAGCATCTTTGACATCAGAAATTGACTCACACTGTGCATGTTTTGCCATATATGATATGCTTACCTTACTCTGATGCTAGTGCTAACTGTCCAATGTAATTAAATGGAACAAGAAATAATTGCTTTCCTTTTTTGTTAATAAATGTTAGACAAAGCAAATCAAAGAAAATCAGCAGGTCAAATGAGACCTCTTGTGGTACAGATGCAGAACTGCACATCTGAGCCTTTTAAACACAAGGATGTATGTCCGTACTCCAGAAAGCACAGCCAGAGGCAAATTTTTGCTTCCCCATAGAGATTCCACTCCTCTCTGATGAGAGAAGAAAGGAGAAAAAAAAAAAAATTGGGAGTTTGACTTAAGATCTTACAGTATTTTAAAATGACTTAATTTTCAGAGCATAGAATTTTTGAAGAAGTAACACTTTCTTTTTTCCCCATAAATACGCAGAACTTACCATTGTTTTAAACAACTGGTTCACTTTCTTTTTTTTGAAGGTTTTCTTGTCACCATCTGAAGTGGAAGGAAACACTGGCTGACTCAACCTATGTGATGCAATTGTTTCATCAGGTGCCACAGCGCTGACAGACAGAGTTAATCCTTAGAATAGAAACATATTGGTTGCACAAAACAAAACCAAAAAAGGAGAGTCAGAGTGTAAGATAAAGCAAAATTCAAAATAATGAACTACTGTAATTAATAGAAAGAAATGAGACATTTTAAATTTGACTGTATCCTTGGAATACAAAAATAAGTAATGGGGAAGCACTAAATTTCATTACATTGAAACTGAATAATGAAAAAAGTGAACTAATCTGGTCAAAGAAGGAAAAATAGATAAATACATGAAAAAGAAGTGGGCCGTGACAGTCTGTTGCGTTGTGCTAAACATCTGTTACAGGCGTCTGGAACGGTAGGGACAATGCGAGGGAAAGATGAAGTGCAGGCTAAGAAATGGGATGCGCTGTGGAAGAAGTAGGGGATAAAGGATATTGAAATAGGGCACTTTTTCTCTATATACCCTGGCCTGAAAATGAGTTCCACCTTCAGTTACACTTTCCCCTTCTCTATCATGCAACTGTCATCAGTTGCATGATAGACTATTTCTATATAAACTATATATTTCTATATGAACTATATAAACTATTTCTATAAACACTGCCATGTAGACAGTCCTTCTAGTGGGCAGTCATGTTATGTTGTTTCCCCTTCGTCTTCGTGTGAAGGAGCCTCATGAGAATCCTCTCTAATGTCAAAAGCAGAAGTTGAAACCCTACTATGGGGCAACCTTTGGGGATATTCATCCGCCAAAGCGAAGTACAGAGCATTTCCTCCTGTTTCAAACGCTGCCCTCAGCTGTGAGGGCAGACTGCAGAATCCCTTGCTTCTGCAAGTGAGACCCTACAAAGCAAGGAAGATGAATAAACCGTGCCTCTTTCAAGGCAGGGCGAATGCCCGCACTATACAAGGAAGCAAAATTCAGAGCTCCAGAAGTAACACTTTTAGAATTTGCATGTTAGCACTAGGCAGCACAGTGTTATCAAGCAGTAGTAGCAGTCCAGCCTCACATGCACAATACACACTTAAATTGTAATCTTTGTCTCAGAGGCATGGAGCCACGCACAGAGCTACCTGCTCTGTTTGGAGCAAACCTTTTATTGCTATGTTTCCTTATCACAGCAATAAAGTGCAGAACTCTCATCTTACTGTGAGCAGCTTACCTGGGATAGTTGGCATAGAACGACTGACAGAACTCATCTGCTTGAGGACAGATGTTTTCTGAGGAGCCACTACATGTTCTGAGAGGTTGGTGTCACTCATGAACTCGTATTTCCTTGACAGCTGTTTAATTAAAAAAAAAAATGCCATTAATGATGAACTGAGATATGAGCAACAAAGATCTAAGCAAAATAATCTTTTTTGAAAAGCATAAAGGAAAATAATTAATAAACAAACTATCATGCCTAACCTGAGTTCTTTATGGGATCGTTTGCTGAGTAAACAATACAAGTAACTAGAAGCAGCAGAACTGGGTCCACATATAATATTATACACTAGCTAAAAACATGTAATGATTTTGCAGATGATTTATAGTTAGATAAATACTTCTCATTCCACATAGAAAAAACATTACTTTAAAAAAGCTAGCTAGAAGAGATTCTGTAATCTGGAACTGTAAGATGGTATTCCTACCATATCTTTGGAACAATACCATCAGCCAGCTCTGACTGTGATCTGCAAAGTAAAATGAAGTTTGAAAACATTTTTCCCTATTGCATTAATATAGCTGCTGCAAGGCTTGGCACTATTTTTCTGAAGCAAAATAAAATTCTGTAGTTTCATCAGGTGCCACAGCGCTGTGAGATATATTATATATATATATATAAAAAATATATAAAACAATAAATATAATATATATATATGTAGTGAGATTCCCACAGTTAGGTGTATGTGTTATCTAATTTAACCAAAAGACAAAGGTGTTGCTTGTTTTTGTACATTAATGCTTCTCAGAGCGTGAGTGCTTTGTATCTCTCTCATATGAGGACATGTAGTGCAAGACAATCATAATCCTCCATAAGTTCCTCCTTGTTTCCCAAAAGAATCTTAGCTTTCTACTGAATTCACTTTGCCTTTGATGATTCCTCCAAAAATTTTCGATCAAATGACTTATGTTCTCTCCACATAATTCAACAATCTGTTATTGCCTGACATTTTAATTTAGATAGGGCTTGCGTATCAAGAGAATATCTTTCAATTCTTTTTAAATTATTTCTTTTTATACTAAAAGAAGAAACTTCTCCTGAGACTTAAACTACCAAAAAAAAAAAAAAAGCACAATGTAAGTTATATAAATCATTCTAATGATCTAGCAGTGCAATAAAAGCACTCAGATGATCTATGGAGGGAGAGATGCCAGTGCTTCCAAACTTCAGTCTGGCACCATTTAAGGAACACTGTTTGCAATCTTGCAATTTCCTAACAGCTGCATGTTCCATAACAAGGTACAAAATGTACAGGGCTCATCACTTTTGAAATAGCCCTGACTGCAAGGAGCTGCCATGAAATGTCAGCACAGTCAATTGCCTCTCCAAAGGAAAGCTAGCTTAACCCTCCCAATATAGTACCCCATTTTAAGCTAACCAAGCTTCTGAATTTGCAGCTTCAGGGCTATATTATCTGTCATCATAAGCAAGTAGAGATACTCTGATTTTTCCACTGATTTGTTTCCTCCTCAGCACCTTGCAGGTTTTGTTCACGGCAGGGCAGATCATCTCTGCATCCTGCATACTTCCCTTTGTGACAGCTAGAGTTTTATGTGATATATTTTTCTTTTCCTAAGCAAAGGAGTAATGTCCTCTTTTTCATGGATTATAAAATACTACTCTAAATCAGTAACGTCCTCTTTTTATGGATTATAAAATACTACTCTAAATCAGTAACATACACATTTCGTGTCAGAGATAGAAATATCAGGTGCTGTCTTCTCATCAGCAAACACCACACTGCTTCTTTTTGTTCTTTTTTTGGACTTTCTCATCTTTACTTCAGGGTGAGGATTAATTTGCAGACCCGTCTCCTCTGATTCTGTTTTTACTTGCTTTGGTAGCACTACTTCCAGATCAAAGCTGCAGGAGCAAAAGAAAAAAGTACAAGTTGCTGAGTGATATTTTAAAAGCCACTGGCATTCTGATGTCATTTCCCCATGAAATATAAACGCAGGTCATCCTTTCCTTTGACTTTCTATGCAGCCTTGCAAACTGTTGGCAAAAAGTATATGATGTGCTTCAGCTGGCAACTGTAGATACAAATAAAATGCCTTCAGCAGGTATGACATCATCTTAAAATGTTGCAAAGAATGTAAAATATTAACATGAGTGCAAATCCCTTTTTAAAGATTTGTGCATTAGCTTAAGAACTCCTAAACTAAACAGAGTTAGAGCTTATTTGACAAGTTTATGCATGGTGTTGATGGTGCTGAAAGCAAGATACGCTATTTTGGTTGTTGAAAACTGTAGAACAGACTATTACTATTTATTGTCATGTTTTAAATGCATCCTCCTATTTATTTCACCATATTGGACAACAATGCACATACCCAGTGATTAAAAAAAAAAAAAATCTCCCTCCTTTCTTCCTCTAATTTTTATTGTTTAAAAATTGGGCTATTTTTCATTAAAAAAAAAACAATTATGAAATTGGTGCTGGCTTTACTCCCTTCACTGCTGATGTAATTAGCCTATTGAACATAGGGCTGAACTTACTTTACAACATAAAAATTGATAAATCAAGTAGTATGGTGGATTTGTTGACCTGTGCTTCCTAGAAACAGATTAGCATCATAAGAATTAAAAATGGGTGCATGATTCAGCTGCTTAAGTGTAGTTGTCTGGTTCCATAGGAGGTGTCCTGCTTTATTAGAGACATGGGACTGGCAGACATGACACAAATCATGTCTTTGTACTACACCCTTCTTGAGTGAAAGCTGAAGGGCAGGAAGAGCAGTGTGGGGCATCTCATAATGTGATACTACACATCTTCGTTAGACAACTCAGAGAATTTAAGTAGTGTTAAACAATGAACTGGCAGTCAAACATGCAAGAATAGAGGGACAGCTTAAGAAGAAACACTTCCAAGTTAGGGTCATACACCTTTGGACTTTTTACTTTTTAGAAGTGAACTACTCAAAAAGGGAGATCAGATGTTTAAAAAAAAATCACAGTCAAACACTGCTCAGCAAGATCAATTTTGTATGTACCTTGTTTGGGAAGAAATTCTAAGTGCCTAAAGGATCATTTATAAAGCAATCAAAACAATTTGTGGATGAAAAAGCTAATCAATACACCTATAACTGTTCTCTCAAACTTAAAAGTCTTTATGTTTCCCAGTGCTGCAGTTAAGAAAGCATTTTAGGCAAAACATTTTACATTACTACAGGCTTTACTAAAGCATTCCACCTCCTCACTTGTAAGTTTGTAAAGGTTATCCTCTTCCTCTCCAATTTTTACATGCAAAAAGATGCTAATTAAGTTAAAAACTGTATAAAGAGAAACTTGCAAAACCCCCAGATCTTTGTATTTTTTTGATATGTCATTTAAATTTTAAAATACTTGTTTCCTGAAAATGAAATGCAACTTTTTTTTAGTGAGAGTTGAGTATATTTTGTCTATTAAGGTTGAAATACTGTAGTTTTAAGCCTTGAGGAAGTGATAGCTACAGTTAAAAATAATTTTTGGCATAGTCTGAAAAGACTGCTAGCGGTCTTTTATCGTTTAATGCCTTTTTTTTTTTTTTTAAACCTTTTAGTTTCATCCCATAAAACTGGTTAAAAAACAGGACTGAAAGAAAATTTGTATTGTATTCATAACCAACCTTTCTGAAGCAATTTTGTTTGGAGTACTGCAGTCTGAATTCATGGACGTCAGTGAAATAACTGATAATTGACGATAGGATCTCAGCATTGATCTTGGCCGTCCTACTCTCTTGTCATCAAAATCTGGCTACAGGATGGAAAAGAGAAACATTTTCTATCAAACAACTTTGCATGAACCTCATTTCACCCCTTTTCACTAGGTCTTGAAGATAGCACAGATGTTTCAACATTTAGCTTGAAAGAAGTTATTCGCTACCATTAATTACTATGATTTTTTTCTTCTGTCTGGATACACTGTAAGACCTCTCAAACTCAACAATACAGTGAGTAGCTAAATAAACTACAATTGACACAATTAACTGTATGTTTGAAAAAGAAATTAAGAGAAACAGTGTCTGCTGATCTGATTTTGAACAGACCTGGGGCATGCCATTAAAGTACTTGGCTTGGGCAAATAGATTTAGTTAGTCCTTTCTCCAAGACACTAATCATGCTCTGTCTTCAATACAACAGGTTCTGCCATCTCTATACGTTAATACAGCCTTTTTTAATTATATGTTTGCAAACGTTGGAGAAAATTAATAGCCAGACAGGAAGAAGAGGAGGATTCTCCAGGTCATCATGTATCCATATTGCACAAAGCCATATATGCTGTGCCATCTCACTCTGCAAAGCTTGAACGTGGTATGTTCTACCGTGGAACGAGAAAAAGGAGATATCACTCCAAATCTTCTTGAAGAAGATTTAACTATCATATTGGAAATATTCAGCTTAATCTTGATGGTTATTTAGGCTTTGCAGCCTAGTACAAAGTTAACTGAAACAATCTGACTTATTTCCAAATGCTCTTTGTTAATAAGGTAGAGACAAGGATCACATTTCTTGGCTAATTCTAGAACTGTTTTCTTTCTTCAGGGGTGACTTCTGGGATCTAAAATTGTAGAGTGCAGTCAGGTCTTCTCTCTTTTTCTGTTCAAGTTATTTCCTGGGATGAGCATGCCTCCCCCCAGTTAGCTCATCACAGCATCATGATATGAGGCACGTTTTTGAGAATTTCCCAGTGCGTGCATACCATAAACTACTTTTCCAGACTGCTTCAATTTCTATTATATAAACAGGATATCAACAACTTCTAAAAAACATTTCATATGAAAGCACAGGGGTTTATTCATATTATCCAAAAAATATTAAAATTTATGCATAATTTCAGATGCCAAATTCGCAAATAGTTTGCTTCTGATGTAATTTCTCTCTAAGACTCTGATGTCTAGCAGAAGACTTGGAAACATTTGTAGTTTCAAGAATTATTTTCAAGTGCTTTGTACAGTTTACATGCAATGAGTTTATATGCTGCTCATCTTTTGAATGGCCAGAATCTTGTGATAAAGACACACTAGCAGCCTAACTTTTTTTTTTTTTTCTTTTCTTCTAATAAAAAAGCTCAGACCAGCCACCAGAGAGAGTCAGACATGGTAAAATGGCAGTAGTGACATTCAGAATACATTCTCTGCTTTTGCAAAATTTTAAATAAGTTGCTTTTTTAAAGTGCTTTTTTTGAGTGCTGAAGGGTTCAAGCATAAGGCAAAATTGCTAATTGTGGATTACAGCCCCTATTATTGTGAGGATGGTGGCATGGGACTGAAAATACGAAAAACATACCGAGATGAATATATAGAATTTTTATCATATAGGTGTGTAAAAGAGCACAACATCCAAAATTTAGGTTAGAAACTTGCTACTTTTTCCCTTATAACAGAAGAAATAAATCTTCTTATAAAACCGTCAATGCTGAAAGCAACAACTTAATTTCCAAAGCACCTGGTGTTTAATCACAAAAAACAGGTAACATCATTCTTGCTAGCCCTCACAAGCTCAGATAGACTTATTCAAGAATTGGCTGGAGAGTTTGTGTTTAGAAGTTGTCCTTCAATTCACATATATTTCAGGTTGGTCTCAACTAATATTTATAGTATTATACACATGATAGGTTTTACTTCACAACACAGCTAGAAGTGGCTAGCACAGGGAGACATCAATTGCAGATCAAAGCCCTAAACCACTAAGAAAAATTACAAAAAGGAGAAACATGAGAATTTGCTTTTACTTCCTTAATAAGGTGGAAAAGAATTGAAATTTTAACAGACATAATAAAATACTCCAAGTCTTCCAGAATAAGGAATATTTGATACATCAGAGAATTGAATCAACTGTGACTAAAAACTCAGGTCTTACTACCTTCAGTTCACAAGAAAACCCACAAGCAACAAAAGTTTGGTATGTGTTTTTGTTTAGAAGAACAAGATGTGTATTAAGTAAAGAGAAATTGCACGAGAGGTTAAAAGGAGAGCAATACCAATTCTCTGGCTCCATATTGTTTTTCCACTTTAACTTTTAAATGCTTGAAACATTCCTCCATACGGTCATGGAAAGGACGAAGATTATCAGAAACTCTTCTTTCATGAATTTTAATTCCAGCCCCAAGGAAAGGTATCTTGAAGAGGGGAAAAAAAAAGAAGGAAAAAAGTAAGAATATTAAACTGGGTCTGACAACCCCACTAGCTCCATATAAAGTATCTGCTAAATCAACTGCAAAATTCTTACTGTGACTGGCAGATAGATTTTTCAGTTGATCTCAGCTTTTAGCAGCAACTACAAGATGGAAAGGGCTCTTGAAAAATGGGCTCTCAGTAAATTTTGGAGAATGTTGGCTGCCTCATAGTGACTGTTCTCTCTCTTCTATGTAGTTTAATATTAATCCCTTATGGGATTAAAAACACCATGTGAGGGTTTAAAAAATTCTTAGACTACTAGCCCACCCACTTATGAAGATGCCTGCCATAGTTTACAAGAAAGAAGGTAGGGATGAAAAAATATCCCAGTGGATTCCAGGCAGGTGGTTTCAAACTATTCTTTTTCAAAACAGAGGATTAAGTGACTGGGAAAGGTTTAAAACAATCTACTGGGGGCTTAATCATGTGATCACTTCAGCAATTATTGCACCAATTTGATACATTAATGCCCGGTTACTGAAGGTGACCTCTTCCTTTCTCCTCCATTTTAGTTTGCAGACTTCCTCTGTACTCCTCACATCTCAAGAAAAAAATCAGTAAGATAATGCTTCAATACAAAAATGAACACCTCAAGCCATGAACAGAGGCAGCTTGCAATAACCAGGCTGACTTGGCTCAATTTTACCCCTATGCTTTTCTTTTCTGCTGCTCATCCTTTAGGCTGGGGTCAGTGAGAAGTAACCAAAGGGGTTAAGATCTCTGATTCTTCCTACTAGAGTTGAAAAAAGGTATGTAACAGTAGTTTTTAAAAACTGGGGCATAAGGGCGGAGGGGAGTATAGATAGTACTCCCTTAAAGGAGAACACTTGGTAAAAAGGTTAGGAAAAGGTCTATCCATTCATTAAATACCCCCCTCCACTTGAATTTCTTAAAAGAATCCTTCTCCTTTGTCAGAAGGAATGGCTTGCTTACCAAATTAAAAAGAAAAAAAATCTTATAATGAAGCAAATATGATAGTATGCTATCCTTTGCTATTACATTGCTACTATCGTCTTTGCTGTTATATTTGTGTAATAATATCCAGTTAAAAGCAAACAAAACAAATCTTATCTTCAAAGATAATGGACAGCACACTTTGACATGCTGTTTAATTAATAATAAAATGTATTCACAAAGATAAACTTTGGAGTGCTTCTCTTTACAATATAAAAACATTTCATTACTCTTCAGTCTTTGAATATGGTGATTTATGAGATTTGTGCAACATACTTCTAGCTACTCTTCTGCCAGTAACCTTTTCTAACTGCTGTACCATTGACTTTTAGCTATTTTGCATTAAAGTCTAGGGCTTTTTTGTAAAATCCACTTAGATTCCACACTTCCTTTTTGTGTTCTGACCCTATAAATACTATTAATATTGTATACATCGGTCCACCCATTGACTTGATCATGTTTTATGGAAGTTCAATTTCAATATAACTCTTAAAAACATGGTATTAAAGCCCATCTATTACAGACAGATATGTTTGTCCTCTTTAGAGGAATTTACAGGGATAGATAAAAATTACCATTTTATTTCTTAATGCCAGATGGTATTATTGTCAACTGATACCACTACATCCACTGAGTACTTCTGATGGTCAGAAAGAAACCATATACAGAGCCTGTGGTGGGCAATGATACAGGAGAAAGTTGTAAAGGTTGGTGACTCAAACTAATAACCAAACTGAGATGAATCAAAATTAAACAGGAAGAAACTTCAAAAACAGTAAGAAAATAATATAAAAAAAATCCATTAAAACTACTGGGAAGATTCATTTCAAGGCCATGAGAGGAATAAATGGTTAATTCATGCTGTTTCTCATCTATGAAACAGAGACAGAATCATAGAATCATAGAATGCTTTGGGTTGGAAGGGACCTTTAATGGTCACCTAGTCCAATCCACCTGCAATGAGCAGGGACATCTTCAACTAGATCAGGTTGCTCAGAGCTCCATCCAACCTGACCTTGAATGCTTCCAGGGATGAGGCATCTACCACCTCTCTTGGCAACCTGTTCCAGTGTTTCACCACCCTCATGGTAAAAAATGTCTTCCTTGTATCTAGTCTAAATCTACCCTCTTTTAGTTTGAAACCATTACCCCTTGTCCTACCACTACAGGCCCTGCTAAAAAGTTTGTCCTCATCTTTCCTATAGGTCCCCTTTAAGTGCTGAAAGGCTGCAATAAGGTCTCCCTGAAGCCTTCTCTCCTCCAGGCTGAACAACCCCAACTCCCTCCGCCTGTCCTTGTAGGAGAGGTGTTCCAGCCCTCGGATCATTTTTGTGGCCCTCTTCTGGACCCGCTCCAACAGGTCCATGCCCTTCTTGTGCTGAGGGCTCCAGAGCTGGATGCAGTACTCCAGATGAGGTCTCACCAGAGCAGAGGAGAGGGGCAGAATCACCTCCCTTGACTTGTTGGCCACGCTTCTTTTGATGCAGCCCAGGATACTGTAGTCCTCTCACAAGGATGGAATAAGATTAAGTCAATGAGGAATAATTTTTAGTGAGTTAGTACAAAGAATGAGGCATGGAACATGATGAGAAATATCTTGAGCCATTCACTTCTGATAGTAAAATTCCAGATTAACCCGCACTATTTCATAACACGCCTCTTAAAAGGGAGATCAGTATATTATGCCTTGATATAGCAATTACTATGCCCATTCATTTGCACAGCAAACAGTTCTTTCTCACTTAAATCATCTACATTTCAGAGGACTTAGCAATTAGTGGTTTATTAACAAACTACCGCTGTGCAAAAATCTAAGTCTCTTTTCTCACAGTCATTGATTTTGCCATATATTGACGGCAATAATTTCTATTTGGACTAGATAATGCAAATAGAATTGATAATTTCTGAGGTCATGTTTTTCTTCCCTCCGTTATCATAAAGAATTCCTAGGTCAATGAAAAAAGCCGTTTTATCATAGAATCATAGAATGCTTTGGGTTGGAAGGCACCTTTAGAGGTCATCTAGCCCAACCCCCTGCAGGGAGCAGGGACACCTTTAACTAGATCAGGTTGCTCAGAGCCCCGTCCAACCTGACCTTGAATGTTTACAGGGATGGGGCCTCCACTGCCTCTCTGGGCAACCTGTTCCAGTGCTTCACCACCATCATTGTAAAAAATTTCTTTCTTATGTCTAGTCTAAATCTATTCTTCTTTAGTTTAAATCCATTATTCCTTGTTCTGTCACAACAGGCCTTGCTAAGTTCTCACCAGAGCAGAGCAGAGAGGCAGAATCCCCTCCCTCGACCTGCTGGCCATGCTTCTTTTGATGCAGCCCAGGATACGGTTGGCTTTCTGGGCTGCAAGTGTACATTGCTGGCTCATGTCCAGCTTTTCATCCACCAATACCCCCAAGTGCTTCTCCGCAGGGCTGCTCTCAATCCCTTCATCCCCCAGCCTGTATTGATATTGGGGGTTGCTCTGTCCCAGGTGCAGGACCTTGCACTTGGCCTTGTTGAACCTCATGAGGTTCACACAGGCCCACCTCTCCAGCTTGTCAAGGTCCCTGTGGATGACATCTCATCCTCCTGGTGTGTCAACTGCACCACTCAGCTTGGTGTCGTCTTCAAACTTGGTGAGGGTGCACTCGATCCCTCTGTCTATGTCATTGATGAAGATATTAAACAGCACTGGTCCCAGTACGGACCCCTGAGGGACCCCGCTTGTCACCAGTCTCCATTTGGACATCGAGCTGTTGACCACTACCCTCTGGATGTGACCATCCAGCCAATTCCTTATCCACCGAACAGTCCACCCATCAAATCCATATCTCCCCGGTTTAGAGAGAAGGATGTTGTGGGGGACTGTGTCGAACACTTTACAGAAATCCAAGTAGGTGACATCCATTGCTTTTCCCTTGTCCACTGATGCAGTCACTCCTTCATAGAAAGCCACTAGGTTGGTCAGGCAGGACTTGCCCTTGGTGAAGCTGTGCTGGCTGTGCTGGCTGTCTCGAATCACCTTCCTGTCCTCCATGTGCTTGAGCATAGCTTCTAGGAGGATCTGCTCCATGATCTTCCCGGGCACAGAGGTGAGGCTGACAGGTCGGTAGTTCCCAGGGTCCTCCTTTCTTCCCTTTTTAAAAATGGGCACAACATTCCCCTTTTTCCAGTCAGCAGGGACTTCACCTGACTGCCATGACTTCTCAAGTATCATGGAGAGTGGCTTGGCAACTACATCAGCCAATTCCCTCAGGACTCTGGGATGCATCTCATCAGGTCCCATAGACTTGTGTACATTGAGGTTCTTCAGGTGTTCTCGAACCCAAGAGATGACATTTTCCCTTGAATCTCAGCAAAAATAGAGTTTTTTCTGCTACCCCTTCCCATAGGTGCATTTTGCTCTTTGAGGACAAAAGGGCTCTGCAGGTTGGTTGGCTTATCATATGTACACTATATATAAAATAATATAATAATAAATAAAAAAACAAATAACCTTGTTGCTGTTAGTATAGGCAGAATATTCAGTTTTTCTCTGTAGATATAGCTTAAAAATATTTACTAATGGTCTTCCATGCTATTTGTCACACAAAAGACATGTAGCAGCATTCTTGAAGGGTCATTGAGCACGAAACTAACTCCTGTGAGCAACTAGCATTCCATTAAGGTTTCTAATGTAACTCTCCCCTCCCCGCCCCCCCGCCAAGAAACAACAATGAATACCCACCTCTAGGAAAGAGGTATTTCCCAAGAGAATTTCTGACATTTGCAAATGCTTGTTTTCCCAGCAATTAATGAAGTCCTTACGACTTTTGTCATGCCCTCAGTTTTGTCTCCAGGAATACAACCTGAGTTTGAAATCCTGGCCCTTTTAACCATAAATGTAGCCCACTATATATGGCTTTTGATAAACCATTCCAAATGATGTGTTATAAAAAGTGCTTTTCTGGCCTACTGTTTTCCCTAGGACATAAAGAGATATATGGGTAATTCTCCTGATCCTGGTAGCTTTTCATCTAACTCTTAACGGATACTATAATGATGATACTCCTCAGGAAATATGATGTGATTTTTTTAATTAAGTCATTTCTCCAGTTTAGGCATGGATTTTGAAAAACCTGAAGGACAGGATCACTTAGATCCCCAAGAACGTTTCATCAATCACATGCCACATCAGAGGGTAAGGAATTATGGCTATGCTGTTTCATCAGTGATCTTAGTGGGTTACATGCTTCCTGTTAGGTACATTAAAATTGAAGGAGTTGAAGTCCTTTTCCCTACTTAAGGGAAACTATTAATGTCTAAATAGAATAATAAATAGATAGTCCTTTTACAGCTGTACATACTCTGAAACAGAAGGTTTAGTCTAAGAGAGAATATTCTACAGAGTTCCCTTTCAAAAAAAATGCTATGAATTCATCACAGAACCAGGCAGGAAGTTTGTAACAAGAATCTTTTCATTCTTATACCCCTCCCTGCTTTGGGGAAACAGTAAAAAAAAAACCCAAACAAACCAACAAAACCAAAAACCAAACCACATCCCCCCTCGCCCCCCAGTAAAAATGACACAATCATCTAAATGCTATGTTCTCCTGCTAGAAAGGAACAGAAAAAAGGAATAGCTGATGAAGCCTCACATGACTGCTGTCAGTAAGAAGTTACCTGCCAAGCAATTAGATCTTTGAGTCTATTCAGCTTTTCTTGATCTTCTGGATGATGTCTGATATATTCTTCTGTAAAGAAAGCCTTAGACAAAAAAAAAAAAAATTCAGTCCGTCATTTCAACAGGTAAAGAAATCAGTGATTACTCCATTGACTCCAGCTGGTGACCATAATATTGGTCATCAAGTAAGAGACATACACATGCTCCTTAACCAGACACTGCTAGTGATAATTCCTTATTACATCAGTTGAGAACTGAGGTGCTTTTTTAAAAAAAAAATTTATTCAGTCTTTATCCAACACTTCTGAGTTTGAGATCCTTACTATGAAACCTAATTATTGTTTGTTTTATTAAGCTTGCACTGAAACTAAAAGGCACAAATTTGGATTATCATGATTTACATTGGTAAATGATCATTTTATTCAAGTACCCTACTTACTGACATTAGCCAGTGTTATACAATAAAGAAATTGAACTCTTTCATAGATAAGCAGAGCCAGATATTGCATATACACAGCCTTTTGCTGCCCAAAGATTTTATCCCTCAGGTACAAAAGAAGAATGCAGCTATTTGTCCATGACTGCCAAATATCTAAACAAATTATACTTTAGGGCTAACACAGTATAAGTCATACTCGTCCAGAATATGTCATGCTTACCACATATAATTTATGTGTGTACATATATGGCATCTTTTCAGCACTATCCAAATCTATCTGACATGCTGAGCCTACTGATCATGACACATGCTTTTCATCAGGAAATGGCAGGCAGAAATAATAGAACTCTACAGCTGTGGCATAACCCCACATTCATTTTCATCCAAAACTTTAGTAATTTAGAATTTAAACTTATATGAGTTTTTAACATTCCTGCTTTCTCTCCTGCCCTGCCTTCACAAGGTGGCCTTAGGGACAAATTTTCTACAGTTCAGTTCCTCAAGACATTCCATTTTCCATGTGTTGCAAGAGCAGTTTGTATTCCCATTTTTTAACAACAAAAACCTGCTAAGCAGAATGGCTGCAGTTACTGAGAAAACCTGATGATGGTTTAATTGATAACCCACATCTAAATACTCCAGACCTGCTGTAGAATAAACTTGATTCATTTACTCCAGACCAAATCTTTTGATGTGTGAGAGCCTATTTCATTACAAAAGGGGTATTTTGTCTTACATGTATATGAAAATCCACATAACTGCAATTAGGATTGATCTTCAATTACTCTAGTTTGCTAGTTTCTGCTTTCAAATACAGATGTGACCAGGATATGAGGATCTCTTAATTGGTGGAGTTATGGCTTTCATATTCCCAGCCCAATTTCCACTGCCACTTTGAACAAAGGATGTAGGAGGATTATGAAATAATATATCTGAATATGTTCTTTGCATTGACTTAAAAGCTCTTACCTTCTCATATTTAGCAAAGCCACCCATAACAGCTGGATCAACAATTCCATTCAGAAGCATAGAAAGTGGGTTAATAGGAAGGTTCTCATCACTCTGGTATTGGTTAATCATCATCAAAATTTTTTCGTTCGTCATGGACATAGTCTCAATAGCATTCTCTAAAGGACTAATTGTAGTCTATAAAGAAACAAAAGACTTCTAAGGTGTATAAAGCAATAAAAAGTTCTTTTTCGTGTTATAAAACTTCACATATATGAACAACATTCTTACAATTCAGCATACCAACACAGAGTTGTTCAATTCTCTTAGGACCTGGTCCTGAAACTATACATCAGATGTAAGATATATTGATCCCAGCAATAGAAAGATAAAACATAACTGAGTGTATAAAAATAAGTAAATAACAATAGCCTTGTGTGATAAATTTGCAAACTATTTTGTACATGAGGATTCATATAGATACATGTTTTCTGGGTTCTTAGCATGTTAATACACACCTGTGACATGGAGACAACCTCAAACCATCGTAAAATTCCAGGAAGTTTGTATGCTGTAACAAATGACGTTCTCTCAATCCACATAGACTATTAAAAAAACATAGCAGGAGAAAATGATACTTCAGGATTTAAACTTTAATCTTTTCTGCCTTCTGAAATGTCAGAGTGAAAAGAATGTAGATGTAAAAAAAATGCACATTTTTGCATAAAAGTACACTGCAAAATGAATCTAGCACAGCAATTTGCACAAATCATTTTTCTTATTTCAGATTAGGTCATCTTCAGGCACTAAGCCTGCACAAAGCAGAGGAAAAAGAAAATTACCCTTGAATCTTTTAGTATCTATTTCTATTTTTGCCATTACAGATTGAATGACTGTGACTAAATCACCTACTCTCACCTCTACCCAGGTTATACTTCCTCCCTCCACTTTCGAAACATATTTCTGCAATTAAAAGCAGTAACAGCCCAATAACAACTTGCCAACATTCTTCCTTTTTGTTTTTCCTTTCTTCTTCCTCTTCTTAATAAGACTAGCTGTTGGTATTTTAAAATGTCACTAGTTCATTTACCCTACTGCTCCGTATTTTACCAATATCAGCTCATCTAAACTGCCAGTACTGAGAAACATCATAATGAATGCAATGAAGACATACTCCAACTATCCCAATTTCCACCTATCTGAAGTAAGTATGCGTATTATCTATTGTCATCAGCAATGAAAACATTAACGATTTAATTTTTGTAAAACAATTTCAAGGTATATTCATAAATGGTTTCAAAACTCTCCAGTCTGGAAAGGAAGCAAGTGTGCATTGTGAGTCTTGATAATACAGAGCAAAGCTGGGATGTCAGGGTAGAGTTTGCATCTGAAGCATTTAATTTAACAGCAGGTAAGAAGCTCCTTATATGAAACTGTTGACACTGCTAATCAGCAGGCACATAACTGAAATTGTACATTTTTGAAATAAATGGCTTTTCCCATCAATATCCCAAGAGGACAGCTTTAGGCATAAATGTTGGATGGTATGTTTTTCACAACAAACTATAAAATACCAGATATTTGTAAAATTAAAATATAGAAACTTACCACATTTTTATGCATGACACTGAAAAATAATTTATGGTATTGCAGATTTCCTAGAATATTTGAACAATGAAGACTATTTCTTAGCATTACACCATTATGCATGGGAATAAAAATGACATAGGTAGTACTGTACTCTGTCAAGATTTCACAGGACTGATGAAAGCAGACAACACACACCTCTCATTGCCAAGCTGGCAGTGGACAAACCGTTGTAAACTACAAGAGGCAAACCATTTGATATTTATTTATATGTCACCTTGTTTCATAATGAAAATCTGTACCAGAAAACGTTACTGCTTAACACAAATGTATTGAACATACTTAACTACATAATGTTTACCTGCAATTCAAACAGTGATGTATCATTAAGTACATAGGAGTAGTGCTGAAAGAGAGAAATCTTGCATTTATTTTTTTGAACCAGATCCTAAAGTTAGGGTGTCTGTAATGAGTAATCCAAGACTAAGAAAGGATCTAGATCAAAATTCAGTCACAGCTACCAGAACTGCCTCCATCATCCCATCATTTATCTACTTACAGCAAATTCATTCTCAGGGTCAACAGATCCTTTTCTGACTGGTCTGGAATAGTGGAATCGGTGCACATTGTTGGACTTATAAAAACTGAAAGATTTTAAAAAGACTATTGTAAAATACAGAATTCAGAAATTTATGGATCTTGTTATCACAGTGAAATATTTCATTTTGAGTCATTTGAGTTTTTAATTAAAAGCAAATTTACTGCTCAGAAGAAAAGCACTTTACTGAAAACTCAGGTGACAACTACTTTATCAATAAATCAGGGTCAACACACAGTATTTTGCAAGTATTAAGCTTCAGCTTGTGACTGGGTGTAATTTCCAGGTATAAAAACTCCAGAACTTCCAGATTAATGTTAAAAACTACAGAAGAAGGTCTAGAAAAGATTTTTACTTTCCTGTATTCTTGCTGTGGCATGCACACTGCTTGCCTGCTTCAGTGGCATACGAAAGGAGTATATTTTGTTAAAAATGACTGAACAGAGTGGACAGATTCATGAAACACATGTATGTTTTCATCCATGGTGCATGCCAAATCAGTTTAATCACATCTAACAATTCTGCTTACAATGTGGAACAATAGTTATTCAATAAACTAAACATTTGAAGCCATTAATAAAAATTTCTTCTGATAGATAAGAAAATGTATATAAATATTTGTAGGGGGGAACATCAATGAAAAGAATCTATTGCAAAGTCATGTTATGGTATATTCTATTTAGCTAATGAATTGTTCTCAATCACTGTGAGCGTGTATTTCCACTAAATTCATAACCACATGGCTTCTAGTACTGGCTAATTTGAAAGAACCGAGATTGCACAGTTTTGGCTAAGTATTTCGCTGTCCACAGAAAAATCTCTCCTTTTGGTTTTTATTTTTTGTTTTAAAGATGAATTAAATTGAAAGCCATGTTAAGTAAAAGCTAATTTTGCAGAGAAAAAAAGATATCTCAGAAATATCTCATAGTAAAAACTAAGCCATGCTTTGGAAGCCTGGAGAAACTAATCAATGGAGACACCCCAAACAGTTGAGCTATGCAAACTTCTGGTATGTTAGTTCATAGGAACCTGTGATTTCTGATCCAAACTACTAGATTATCTTCATCAATAAAGAAAAGAAAGTGGAAAATACTGTCATACTGCATCAGATCACTTTATACAGTACCATCTGCAAGGACAGATATTTTGAAGCTCTCTGATAGAATGAACACATTGCCATCAACTAATGTAACTAACAATTAAATGCCCAATAAAGTACAACCATAAAAATAAATCTCTAAGACCAGATGAAATTAGAAGTTTGGTTGAATTCTGCAGCTGAGATAAACAATTACAAAATCTCCCATATGACAAGAGATTGTACTTTATGTGGAGCACTTTGCTAAATAAAACTGTTACAAACTCAAAATGTGGCTGGCACTACACTGAAATCTAGTCAAACAGGACCAGATTTATAAGCTCTCTTTCAGTGACTGATTTTAAAATGTATTCAAGCCGAAATTGGGACCACAGTTCATTTTTTGTTGGTGGTGGGTTTTTTTGTCTGTTTTTAATCTTGTAGTACCAGACCTGTGTTTGTATCTGCTTTATTTATTTTATTGTATGTGGGGACTTGATTCTTATTTTTCCACTCTGAATCAATTGCAATTTCAGTAAGGATTTTACAGAGAAGGCTGCAGACAAAGGTGACATCTGGTTTGAATCCAGCTGTGGAACAGTTAGAAATGAACTCATCTCAGCTGATAAAAAGAAGCCTCTAATCTTCAGTCTCTTTTTGGAAAGTCATAATAGAAGTGGTGTTAAAGGGTTTAGTCTGAGTTTTTGTTTGTTTAAGTGTGGAGGCATTGCAAAGCCTCTCTTGCATTAAAAATGCAAGTGCCTCAGTTTACCTGGAGAAATTTTAGCTTAAGATGCCTGTTTTAACCAGTTTCAGTTAGGGAGATACAGTCACACCTTGCGCTTTCACAAGGCACTGACAAGACTAGGGAGAAAATATGGCCTGCCTTAACTGATGGTGCTTGTACTTTTTTGCTGTCCTTAAGTTACAAGCTAACAAATACTATCTTGAAATTTTTCATTCAGGTGTTAGTGATAAGCAACAGCTTTTATTGACCATGTTTGCAACCATATAAATCATAGAATGGTTTGAGTTGGAAGGAACCTTTAAAGATCATCTAGTCCAACTCCCCTGCTGTGGGAAGGGACATCTTTCACTAGATCAGGTTGCTCAAAGCCCCATCCAGCCTAGCCTTGAACACTGCCAGGGATGGGGCATCCACAACTTCTCTGGGCAACTTGTTCCAACGTCTCAACACCCTCATAGTAACGAATTTCTTCCTTATATCCAATCTAAATCTTCCCTCTTTCAGTTTAAAACCGTTGCCCCTCATCCTGTCAGTACAGACCTTGGTAAAAAGTCTCTCTCCATCTTTCTTATAATCCCCTCTATATATTGATGGATTTGGAGCCGAAAATCTCACAAGCCTGAAGTCAGCCAATATTCCTACTGGATGCCAATATGTATGCAGTTTTGGCATTAGCTATTAGAATGAACCATCACTTTTTACACAGGTAGTCAGAACACTTAATTAGGAGCATGTAATAAGTTCAACCTATTCTACTTTGGGTTAGGAGTTTGGAAATGTTAACCAGTCTGTTCTCAAAATACTTTGGACATTTCTTTTCCCTTATTCCTTTACAAAATCTTGACCATAGTACCAATGGAAACCATTTTGCCACCATGTCTTTTGCACCTGGCAGCTTAAGTCATTCTGTTGTAGAAGAGCCTTCAACTCAACCATTCTCATACTGCCAGTCACCTCTAAGATCCCTGTCTCCACCACTTGTCTAAGAAGCTGTGTTGAAAACTCAGTAACTTGGACCCAAAGCACAGATTCCACCTCCCCACCCTGCAACAATATGCTATCCTTAAGTGGTAGATGGGTAGGTGTTATTTCAGGAAATTCCTAGGGAATACGTAGGTCAGTAAACTAAGACATTAAAAGCTCTAAGATTCACTGTCAAATAACTGAGTTCACAAAATAATGCTTGTCAGTTTAGGAATATGGCCTGACTTTCATTATATTATCTATTACAGAAATTCACTTACTTTATAATTTGATCAGGTACTGCCTTATTTTTGAATCTAGGTTGTTCCTCCAGGACTGGTTGCACTGTAAAACACTGGATATCTGAAATCGTGAAAGTTAAGGGCATGTTATTAATTATCAGTATGAAATATTGTAGGCTGTGGGGGAAATTAAAAAAAAAAAAAAAAGACAAAAAAAAAGACATTTCCTGATGAAAAATCTGCATGGTTCAGGGTTTCATTTGTGGAGTTTTCTTGGCCAAAAAAGGAAAAAATCTGCCAGTGGTAACCAGTGAATATATATTAATATTAATTTTGAACTGCATATTTTTATTATTTATTGATCTTAAATATCTGTAGCTGAATTTATCACACTGAATCATTCATTAAATTTTAAATCCCAGCTAACTTACAAAAACAACATCAACAACATGTTAACAGTTTCACTATTTAGATTTAGGCATGCATAATGTCATAATGTTTAGCATTTCATCTTTGAAATCTGTAATTGAGCAGCCCTTTTTACTGCAGATTTCCTTTTTCTATGGAAGTGTTAGTTTTTAATCTGAATACTGTATTTTTAAGTAAATATATCATATTCTTAACATGTTTCAGTATATTTGAAACTGATGACCTCTGGTTAGATTCAGTAGCTTTTTTTATGCATATATGCATAAGTAGTGCATATCTCCTGTTAGTTGCAAATAGACGAGCAAATTCTATTTTAAGAAAGGACTGAAGCATATAATCTCGAAAAGAAAAAAATAGTTAAGACAGAAGACAAACTTATGACAGCATGGCTCTCAAGCTTAATGTACTATTTTAGACAAGCCTGTAATACTCTCTGCTTCAGTCCCAACAGTGTGAAAATAAAGCAGTATGCTTTTTCTCCTCCAGCAGGTACCATCAGAAAAGACTCAAGAAAGCATGTAAGGTCTTAACAACATTACCTTGAAAATTAATAAAGGAAAATCAACATGTGAAAAAAATGCCTGACACAATGAGGTGACCTCATATCTGCTCAGCCAGTAATGATTTAAATCAGAACATGAAGAAAAAGATAATGTATGCAAGCAACTCTTAGAATACTTCTAAACAAGCATAATTTAGAGCATTCTAAACTGTGGTTAATGATGTTTATGAGTTAATTTTCCTAGGAAAATTTCTGAGAGTGACATAAGGCATATTTATGTTGCCAGGAAATACAGGTGACCCCCAAGCGCAGTGCCAGTCAGAACAATATTCAAGGAAGACATGAATTTAATCTCAAGACACAACAGCTAGGAACGTGAGGTAATAGACAATTTGCTGCTTTAAACTTGGCCAATTCAAGTGTTTATCACTGTTTTTGCCATTTGAAGAAAATAAAGGTAAACCATATATGAACTTGAATGAATTTTCTTCACTGAAATGGCTACCAAGCACTGGAACAGGGTGCCCAGGGAAGTGGTTGAGTTACCACCCCTGGAGGTATTTAAAAGACTTGTAGACATGCCACTTAGGTACACAGTTTAGTGCTGGACTAGGTTGATGGTTGGACTCAATCTGAAGGGTCTTTTCCAACCTAAATGATTCTATGATGACTGAAAAAGACAGACCCCTTAGAATTGCGAGGAAAAAAAGGAGCAAACATCTTAGGAACAAGCCATAAAAGACAGGCAGAACGTATAAGTAAAAGTGCAAACCAAGCTGCCACATTAATAAACTTTCATCCTTTTTAGGAAATTATTGTTCCACACAGATAACCTCTTGCTAAAAACAAGGTTTCCCCAACCCTGCCTTCATTCTGTAATCTCCCATGTGTTCAAGGATACATTGACCAGGAGAGTTTTTCACATCCTCTCCAGGTGCTGAGGTGGTGTTCATCTTCTCTGCGCTGGGAAACTGACTCATCAGCTGTGCCTGGAAATCCTCTCTCCTCTCATATTCCTTCCCACGATAGATGAATACTTTGTTCTGCAAGGAATAAATAGCTGATTTCTTGGGCTGTATGATGCTGAGGCAGAAATTATAGATGCATGCTTATCAGTACAAAGACAAAATGGGGTCTCCAAATTTTGGAAATAGTGTTACTGTTTTCTGAGTATTAATTAACTGTAAAGCAAGACACCATTCTCACCAGGTGCTAGAATGCAGCACTGACTCTCCAGACACCCCTCTTCATGCTGTTGGACAGAATGAAGATAAACTGGCATCACCACTGCCCTGGTTTCGGCTGGGATAGAGTTAATTTTCTTCCTAGTAGCAGACATAGTGCTGTGCTTTAAATTTAGTATGAGAATAATGCTGATAGCAATAACTAAAACATCAGTGTGTTAAGTACTGCTTATGCTAGTCAAGGACTTTTCAGCTTCCCATGCTCTGCCAGGTGCACAAGAAACTGGGAGGGGGCACAGCCAGAATAGTTGATCCAAACTGACCAAAGGGCTATTCCATACCATAAGATGTCATGCTCAGTATATAAACTGGGGGGAGCAGCAATCGCTGCTCAGGAACTGTCTGGGTATCGGTCAGCGGGTGGTGAGCAATTGCATTGCGCATCACTTGCTTTGTATATTGTTATTATCATTATTATATTGTTATTATTATCATTACTATTTTACTTTATTTCAGTTATTAAACTGTTCTTATCTCAACCCAGGAGTTTTTCTCACTCTTACTCCTCCGATTCTCTCCCCTATCCCATCGGGGTAGGGGGAGTGAGCGAGTGGCTGCGTGGTGCTTAGTTGCTGGCTGGGGCTAAATCATGACACCACTGAGAATGCTCCAGTGGAGCAGAATAAAATCAGAATGGGAGGTAAGAAAAGTACTGAAATTCCTTTTCTTCTTATCTGTCAAGTAAAAGGATTTGCTATCAAATACATTCTGGGTCCAGCTTTCACAGCTTTCTAATACCAATATAGAGGTTTCCTCTGCCTGCTCCTTCTCCTTGGTATTATGAAATGTCCTCATTTACAACAGCCTAAGCCCAAATGCGCTCACTTGTGGTTCAGTTTGCTTCATTTAACAGGGTGCATCTATAATAGCAAAAACAAAAGGTGCATGCTTCCTTTGGTGTAACATTAGCATATAGTTTCACTACTATTCCAATGTTTTCAAGTCAACTTTGGCCTTTAAAACTGGGAAAGAGAGGTCTTCCATTGCTTTTCAGGTGTGAGAAAAGCTACCATATTCATTGTAGTATGAAAGAAAAGATTTTTCTTCCCTACAAGAAAACATCAAATATTCAGGTTACTTTTATCCTCTGAAGACATGCACTACTGTGGTTAAAAGAAAGCAATGATCTTTTAAAAAACTAAAGTAAAAGCCAGTTGTGCATGACTTCCTAAGTTTGGCAGGTTTCTTGAAAAAACAGACCCTTTGGATTCCTGATTTCTCACATGGCAGTCAAAAATGGAGAAAAGAAAACAGAGAGTAGATTCAGTGTATAGAAGTCTGTTTAATGAAAACAGTTCAAACTTACCATAATTGTCCTAAGCTATCAACTAGCTGTTACCATTCAGGAAAAAACGGAGAGTGATACAAGACAGTTGGTATGAAAATGTCAGCCTAATGCATATTAGAGATCAAAAAAGCAATCTGAACTTCAGTCATTTTGAGGAAAACAGGAAAACAAAAGAAGAAACATCAGTATCACACTGAACAAATTCATAATGTATTGACATTTCAAATACTATGTACACTTCTTGTCCTACCATCTCATGAACTAGAAAATGGACGGCAAGGGAACTGGGATGTTAAAAGCTATGAAATGGTTGCTGTGGAAGCAATGTTTAAACAAACCAGGACTATAAGGAACAGTATGTAATGAACGGCATGAGGAAGGTGATTAAAGAACAACTGTCCTCTGTAAGAACTAGTGTGGAGAAATTATCAGATGACAACAAAAAGGCAAGAGTAAATCTCCAGCACACACACGGTTGTGTACTGTGAGGCCACAGTATGTTCTGGAGGGCATCAGTTCAGAAAGCAACTGGACAAATTCACCGCAGAACAATCCATGAAGGGCTAGAAAACAAAACTGTTACCTCCAACCCAGGAAGCTCTTTATCAGGTAAGTAGGAAATATTTACCAGCTCAGTATCACTACACACCTGCTCTATATTTACTCTTCTCTACCCTACCTATCTACTATTTTCCACTGTTAGAGACACAATATTTGGCTACAGAGTGCATTGGTCTGAAAAATGTGCTGTTTCTACATTCGTAATGTATTTCAGTTGTAGCTGAGAGGCAATATAAATCTGAAATGGTTGTCAATTAATGATAAGGTCCTCTAAAAATACCTACCTCATGTGAAACAGAATTTTGGATTTAATTTGAACACAAGTTTGTTAATGACATTCTACTAGTTATCAATAACCTATGTGGGGGCTCATCTAAGAAATATATACCATACAAGCTGCCCATACCATATTACATCATATTGCTGCATTTGGCTCTCATGTATCACCTTCACTACCTGATAGATCTTCCAGTTTCCACAATCAAACTAAGACAAAGAATCAACTTAAATGCATCTGAAAACATTTCATGCATGTTCTTAGAAGTAATGATTCAGATTTTGACTACAGTCCTGCATCCAAGCAAAACTAAATCCATGGCAAATATCCCCAGAGACTCACTTGCATAAGTAGAGTACACTCATATTTTTAGAAGCATGTGAAAATAGATGAAAAAAGTAAGAACAGAAACAAATTTACCCTTAGAAATGTGGGGAATCCTTGGCCGTAATACCCAACAGCAAAATAGTCTGGTTTAGGTCTCAGAATTTTCATGATGTTTTCATAGAACTTTGCTTGTTGAATCTGAAAGCAAAACCAACTGCAATGACTTCTGTTTGGGTTCTTTTTCCATTTATTTTTTAATCTCTACAGTAGCACTATGCTATGTACTACAGCTATCAGTGGGTATGCAACAGCTACCCATTATCAGCTGGTAAGCTATAGCAATAATCAGTTAGCATGCACATGACACTGCTGCGGTACATTAAATATTGTTTACATTTATATGCAAATATAATACACAGCTAAATGTGGTGGCTTCAACTTTAATCGTTTGACCTCAGAATCAGGCTTACCCTTAATTTACTGGCATGAAAAAAAGAAAGCAAACACCGAAGTCATACTTGGCACTTTACACTTTAAACATTTAACTGATAACATAACTGAAATAACAGATTTGGGAAAAACTCCCTGCCTCAAATATTTTCTGAGGTATGGATCAACTCAAACTTTTGCCCTAGCATCACGCTAAGAACACACGCCATGTAAAGCGCTTAGAAGAATGTCTTCCATAGAATACTAAGTGTCATTTAGCTTTACTATTTTTATTTCCTGTGTTATATCTATGAGACATGCAACACTGCAACTACAATGGAATTGGCAAAAATATTGTCTTTATCTTTTAGTTTATGATAAAAGCAGAATCAATTGGGAGGAAAAGAAGCTTTCTTTATACACACTTTTCAAGAACATCATGTTTTCATTCCCATCGTTTCTTTGTGGAAAATTCAGGGATATCTATTGAATGAACCCTAAAAATTTGTTAAAGATCATGCAAGTGTGGCATCTTGGGGGTAGAAAAAAAGAAGGTATGTGGGGGGAGGGGAGTCTTCTTCGATTAATTTAATTTTAATGAAAACAAACAATGGAACATTTAATCTTCCTTTAAAATCTTCCTTCTGGTCTTTGGGCCTAGTTCTAATTGCTTGTGATGTATTACTTCTCCCATCCCTGATTAGGACAGAATTCTTTAGGCTTGTCAAGATTCGAGTTCATAAAATTTAAAGAAATATTTCAGGGAAAAAAATGCATCCAGGTGCTTTTTCTACCCTAAAGCAGTACAAAGGCCTCAAAAACTTGTTATATTTCTTTTATACATGGCCTTTAAATTGCACTTAGAACATGTTTATTTCATCTACAGAAGTTTCAAAGTATCTCAATAAGCAGATGCCCATGGAACTCTAACAGTTATTTATGAATCTCTACCACTGGATTGTTACAATAAAACATAGCAACTCTTTGACAAATGAATTAAAAATCAATTGTAGACAACAAGCTCATAAGCAGTTCTATCATTTGATAGATCAAAAGTACAAATTTCTGTGACTGAAATAATTTGAAGACCTGTATATAATCTTACCAGGTTTTGACTTAGAAGTTCATAGTCAAAAACTTCCTTTTCATATTGCTCTGCAAGTTCTTTACATAAAGATATGGCTTCTTCCCACATCTGCAATGCAACCACATATTCAAAAAGTAAATCCAGTACCAACAAACAAGTTTTTAATGCTTCACTGTTTAACTACAGTTGTATTGATTATGCAATCTTGAAATTGCAGTCATTTATGAACTGCACATTTAGAATGGACGATTCAAGGCAATCATAAACTTTAGGAAAGCAGACTAATGTAAAAAATAGAAGTGTTTTATGGTTCACTACAGGAAGGGATAAGTAAACCTGTTTTATTCTTACAATAAGATAATAAAAAGACACCTAACCTTTCACATACATTAAAAAAGAAGAGTAAATCACTAAGGTGCAAAACATCCAGAATCTATATTCTGGAGCAGTGTATGAGGGGACTGACACCTGCCTCTCCTTAAAACAAACACACTTAATTTTACAAGAAATTCTGAAGTATACATAATCATAGGTAGCCTTGCACATGACAGCTCTCCTAGTCAGCTAAAAAAATCCAAGCCTTAAATTGCCACTTGCCCAGAGTAGCAGCTTCTTTCCACACAAATTAATAGCTACCTCTGAAAATTACTGTGAGGAATTACAGAGCTGCATTGGGAAGACTAGGATAGTTTTTCTCATCTGCTATAGGCACTTAATGTATACAGCACAGAACTGGTCCTCAAGCAGATAGAAACTCTCTTTCAAGGATATTTCTCAAATTCTGTCAGTCTTCTCATCTATTCAGAATAAAGGAGTTAAAAGGGGTTTTCTGAGAATAATTCTCTACTGATGTAAGGACACTGGTGGTCACACACATTATGACGATTTTTACATGGTGCCATGTGCTCCTAGGCTAGGCAGTTCTGAACCCGACAGCTCCATTCAGCTGCCTGCAAACCTCCTCTGATGTATCTGAGGAAAACCTGAATGCTAGCTAGATCAGAAATCATGAGGATTTGATTATTCTGATACAGTGGGTGGGGACTGCTACATTGTAGTTATTTCAGATGCCAACAAAAAAACCTGAGAAGTTATAAATAGCACTGCATTTTCCTGCACAGTGCTGAAGAACTGAAACCTTTCTACCTTCTGAATTATAGGAGGGACTTTTGTGGGGAAGTTATGCTTTTATTTTGCAAGAAGCAGCAATGAATTGCCTTCCCCCTTCACACCTTTGGCTACAGCTGAACAAGAAATAATGACTTAAAGGCCTCATTGGGTCATAAGATTCATTATCCAGCACTGAAGAATTTTCCCCTGCTTTCTAGTCCTTTGCTTTATTTCCAAAAACCTCAGCTCTACTGTCATTGTATTGACAGGCAATTTTATTAACAGATTTTTTTTAAAAAAAAGCTGAACTAAACCCAGGTACTGAACATCAAACTACTACATTTTAAGTTTGGGATGCAATTCTCAGACTTCTCTGAAACACATATGTCAATTTTGAACTGTCTGGTGTTTTGGGGGATAATGACCAAATGGTTTAGAAATGCAATCTGTGTAGTCCGCATTCTGTTCCTAGTAAAGGAAAGTACATTCAACATTTTTTATTATTTTGCTACTGCCTGACAGAGATGCTTGTTGTCTGTATAAACAGTAGCCCTCTTTCTTTGCGAATGTGGTTACTGAAAGAATATGTTCATATGGAGCAGATATACTCTGTGAATAAGCCTTCAGGACACAATTTTTATTTGACCCACATTTGAAAGAGGATTTCCTACACAAATGCTTTACACAGAGCATATTCATTAAATACTACTATACAAAGTAACACAGTAGAAAGAGACTTGGCAGGGGGAAGAACTCTACAGACCTACCTTTCCTTTGTCAAAGTATTCTATGATCTTCTCATACAGATTCTCTTTCAAGTGTCGATAGGTCTGTGAACACTGGAACTCTGTTGACATGACTTGGGGTGCACACTGTTCATCTGACCACTGAGAATAAAACCACATTAAAAAAAAAAAAAAGTTATTTTGGAGTTCAACATTTCACACACATGTCCCCTCTCCCCCAAGGTCTGGTCCCCTGGGCTCTTCAAAGTGGTTTCTTTCCCAGCCTTTTTTACCCTTCCACAAAGAAACTGGGAAAGGCACTCAGAATGGTTTTATTACCTTTTCAAACAAGTGCTGTATTTCATGTGATAACCAGGACTAGACATAACATTTTAAAAACCTGTGTTTGTTCCTGCTCCCCACCCCAAAATCCTGGATAAAAATCTATGTGAGAAAATCAGTTCATTTTATTTCAGTGGTGTCATCTTGACTCATTTGGGTTTGATTTTTTGGTATTAAAATATTTGCATATAGTATTATCTTTGTCTATACCAATACATACAACATACAAAAATATGAAGTATGATTAGAAAAGTCAAAATGAAGTTTAAGCAAAATAGCACTGTGAAAAGCCAAATTCATATGGTTCTGCACTAAAAGAAATTCCAGAAGAATTCTCAAATTTTTGCTGAAGAACATTTAAATTTTGAATTTTCCGTTGAAATGGAAATGCATGTTGCTGACCATTTCTATTGATAACATCAGCTACAATGACAATAAACATTAGTTGTAGCAAAAAATAATTACCAGCTACAAAAGAAAGCAACCATACTTTGGCAGAGTGATCCGTATTATTTAAAATGAAAAGTCAGATGTCCCCCTGTGATAGCTGGAAAAAATTGCATTTAATTTTCATCATTGCTACGTTTGGGATAGTAAGAAATTAGCAAAATGGAAACACATGGAAGTTAAATGGCTTCAGAATTTGCACACAATGTTCTCACTATAAAGTAAAACTATTTTTGCTACAATATTTCGTTTTACCAATATGTGGCTTTTAATCACCTATTGAAAATACAATTTCAACAACTAATGTTAATTTTGTATGACCTACTGCAGTACTTTTAACTAGAAACTTGAATACCCGTATGGAAAATAACTAATATGCAGTAAATCAGAGATTAAGACAATCACTTCTCAATTTATAAATTTGAAAATTGCAAAAACTTATTTATATGTTGAGTTTAGAAGATCTAACCTTCAAGAGCCACGTATGGAGTAGAAGGGTATATGCTGCTTCCGTGTAATTCTCACAATCTAAATGAAGATCTCGCAATTTATACAAATATCTGTTAGAGGAGAGAACAAGAATTAGACTAGATATTGACACGACCGGAACACTAAGTGTCAAAAAAGTTCTAGATAAACTCTGTAATGGAAACTTCACAGATGTCATGCAGTCACTACCTAAAGAGTCTTAAAGGACACTCTGAGAGGGGTTAAAGCTCTGTGCAGTTGTTCAGACTTTTCTGTTTTCTCTTTGTATGCTGAAACATTGTGTAGAAAAGGAGGAGAAAGAGCTAACCTCCTTCTGTGAATTGCTGTTAGCTCCACCCCTAAGAGGAAGAACTACTAGACTCAAGGTCTAAGTCAGACTCTGAGTCCATTATTTCTGGACTGTTACTAAAGATAGCTGCCTTTCTCTGTAGCGCTTTTCGATTGCATGTAAACACTTTCCATGTAAATAGATGCAAGCACAACAGATAACATAAAGGAGAAAACAGAAATGCCAGCCCAGAAGCCAAAGCAAGTCCCTGTACAACTTGGAAGGTGGTAGGTGCAAAAGAGTTGTTCTAAGTTACATGATGCCAGTGTTCTTTCTCCTTGATCCCTAGGGCAGCATTGCTGCTACTGGCACAACAATTGCCCGTCATATGACTTTAGCCACATCTTTTCCAGCAGCCAGAAAGCAGTGCATCCCATCCTCTTACACACAACAGGAGTTTTGGCACAGGAACTCTTGACACCTTGCTGTAGCAGTGCCAGGCATTACCACTGCCAGTTGTCAACTCAACTGAAAATGTGTCCCCCTCAGCAATGCCCACAGGGGGAGCGTTGTTTCTCCCTGGCCACTCCAGCTCATCGCTCTAGGTTTAGCTCTGAATCACCTTCAGTGCTCATTTCAGCTGAGATTCTGGGCTGCGTACTGCAGCGGCTGAGGTGCAGGTCATTATGCAGACTTTGCAGAATGAGAGGAGAGGCAGGAAATAGCGAGCTTTTGAACAGCAAGATTTGCTGCAGCTCATATGCAAAACTGTTGGAGACCGTAAGAGGCTGTGTCACATCTGAGAATTTGCCAGTATAGCTATAGCTCTTACAGAAAAATGCTTTACTAGTAATTCTGCATTGCATGTAGCATTACATATTTGAAGAGACTTGGCAGGCTGCACAATTCTACAGAACTTCAATGGTTTTTCTGACTTTCTAAATGTATGATACACCCTCCATCAAAACTCAAATCTAGCTGCATTTTCTTTATTTAAAACAATAGACACTGAATATTGAGTGATTTGATCAATGAAAAGATGATTCTTGGGGAAAAAACATGCTGATGATGAATACATATGATAGATTCCAAACCGCTGAAGGCTAAGCAAACAACGGAGTAAGAATATAAATGAGGCCAGGGCTACAACAGAGTCATTGTGGATGGTAAACTAACATTAAGTAACAGAAATCCAAGTACAATAATAAAACCAGAATTCGTAAGAGAATATTATTGCCCTGTCCAAAATAGATCCAACAGAACAACCGCCATACCTGATATACATCTCTTCACGGTTAATGTCCTTGTAGAAATTCTAGGGACACAAACATTTAAAAGTTATCTCCTAATGTCTTTTATTAAAATACAAGATAAAAATACATATGCTGAGGTTTTGCTTTTCTTGCTGGTTGAACAACGCAAGAAATATATTATCTACAGACTATCTTAAGTTTAAACCTGGCACTACTGCTTCAATTAATATTTTAATTAGCTATTAGTATGTGTTATTATTATACATACATGTGTATACCTCTCCTAGTTCACTAATGAAATCATTAGTGAAAGTTTTTCTGTTGGAGAAAAGGAAAATATGGTTATCCAAATGCACTAACATAATAAACTACATGCTCTGGTTACACTTAATGGCACGAAAAGAAGCCGGTATTTACTGAAGTTGATATGTAACACCGTTGATATGTAACAGTGTTGTGCAATACCTGTAAAGGGGCTAATTCCAGGACTAAAGTCCATTTTCGTCACCGTAACACTTTTGCAGGTATATGAGTTGCTAAGGCTGTGCAAAATGTATGACAAGCATTGCCTCCTGAGGAGTTGCAGAAATTTATACCACGTTGCGCAGTGATTACCAAGGAACAGAGAGTATGTGAGTGCAATGCGTATTAACCATGTTCTCTTTCCAACCTTCAAAGCTGAACAAAGGTTCCTCTTCAGCTTAGAGGAAGTTCCTGGTGGAGGAATCTCTATATGCAATATCCCCATTACAAAATAGGAATAGAAAAAATGACAGGCTGGCCTAGAACCAGATCAGAGACTCAAATCTTCTCGGCACCTTACTGCAAGTGTTTTCTTCCCCAGATTTAAAAACCATAATTTTTGAGTTGCTAAAGCAGCAAGTGGGTTAGTTCCTCATGCAAAACTTGATTCTCGGAAAAGCCCACTGTTACGTTATGCCTATCAAAAAGTAAAGGTGTAGGAACAGTAGACTTCCTTATTTATCAACAGAATCAAAGTGCATAAAACATACAAGCAAAATCAAAGAACTGAGTGGTCATTACTTTCAGGTTTGTGCATATATCCATGCAAACAGATATAAAAATCTCTTGCCCCAGAGTTCAAATCACTACTAAGCATTGTCAGCCACTCCTATCCCCAGGAAGATGTACCTTCATCTTTAGTAAATGGATTCTAAAGCTCTTCCCTATTCTCACACAAGAATTACAAGAGAGAACATACCAATAAGTTCACAGTGCAGCTCATGCGATTATCCTTGCTTTCATCATTCATCACAGTTCGGTAATCCAGCAGCTTCTCCAAGAGGCCTTTAACTAGGCTGACAAAACTTTCCACCAAGTTAAAAATGCCGGGATACTGACACGCACACTCTGTAAGACTGCAAACACACAAAAAAAGGCTTTACAATACTGTGAAAATTAGTGGCAACTGGAGCAACTGCTACATGTACTGAAGCCCTGCTTCCTGGGAAGTGGTAGGACATCGCCTGTTGATGGGAAGTAGAGAATAAATCTTTTGTTTTCCTTTGCTCCCATGTGTGGCTTTTGCTTTATTAAACTGCCTTTATCTTGACCCACAAGTTCTTTTCCATCTTATTTCTTCACCTGCCGTCCTATTGAGGAGGGGGAGTGATAAAGTGGCTTGGTGGGCACCTGGCGTCCAGCCACAGTCGACCCTAAATATACAAAGTAATTACATGTATATTTGGTATATTCTGTTAATAACATAAAAATTGCCATGTATTCTCACAGGAAAATAGTAAAAGCAAACAAGGAATTGCAAAATTATCCCTGAAGCTATGCTGTGTGCTTAAGCTGAGCAGTTTCAGTGATAAATTATTATTAATTTCTGACCTCTTAGTGTTTCATTAACAGGACTCAATTTATAGGCAAATACATTTAATAATTTATTATTAATCTTTAAGTACGTTATTATTTGTAAAAATTTCATTATAAAGTATTAAGTTTTAATTAATTGCAAAAATAATTTTTTACTCCTCAGAATTATTTAGACTTTCTTCAGAAAAATACGTATTCATATTAAGTTCAACTGCAAAGAAATCCTCAAAGCTTTGGCCTACAATGGGACCTCAGTAAAGTACCCAGTCTCAAAGTTCTAAGTCCAGCAAAGTAAAAACAGCACCTAGTGTTTATTCCTTTGATTGTACAGATCCAACGTCGAACTATTTTGCTGAGACAGAGGGAGTGTATACATGCACGTCTGAAAATACATTTATATTGTACCTGATGCGACAGACAGAGGCTAACAGATAAAACCAGAATACTTTAATCACGGTTGTCTGACTAGTCTGAAACAATAACTGAAATATTTAAATAAATTACTGGAACACAGCTTATGACATTAAACATATTGCAAATGGAATGTTAAATACTGAAGTCTGAAGAGTTGACAACTGACAGAATAAGCTGGAGCACGTTAAATGATATTTGTGGAAAAGAAAGTAAGAAGGTCTCAGAACCATATAAAAGACTGGAATACTATACAGGAAAAATGGGGTTATTTTACACATGTATGTATCAGAAGTGGGATAAGATGCTAACAAAGGAATGTACAGTCACCATTTCAGTGACTATTATGAATTTTTGCCATAGGTTCACTTGGAGTGACAGCAAACAAGGCAGACCTATGAACTTTACTTGACTGTGAAATGAACATGAGTCACCAAGACATCACGCTTTCTTCCAATACAAGTACAAAAACATTGACATAAACCACAAGCTATTGCTAGATCTCACCCAGGATATAGTACTTAACTCCAGTCACTAAAGAAAGATGAACTGGAATACACATAGAGGAGAACTACAAAGTGAACAGGACAGAAGAATACCTGTCTCATGAGGGAAGATTTAAAAAGTTGTCTTGCTCAGCTTTATACAATAATCCCAATAAAAAGTACCCATAAAACTTCAGATTTCCCCTCCCCTCTCCCCCCCCCTCCCCCCAGGAGGGAGCAAGAAACCTTTGAATTTTTAAACAGAGCTTGAAAAAAATAGAAGTTTTAAAATAAAAAATATTTTCAATAAAGCTAGAGAAAACAACTGCATAACATGGGCCACTGCAATGATGGGGAACTGGAAAGCTTCAAATGCTCTTTTCTGCTGTGCCTATATTAGTAACTAAAACATGCCAGAATTAATTTGCTGAGCCTGAGGAAAAGTGGCATAGCACAACTTGTAGTTGTATAGCTAGATTCTTCTCCATTTCCCAAAACAGGGCAGCCTTGTCTATTCTGCCTATTGAGAACAGCCTCCCATCTGTTCCATATTATCCCAACTCTTCCTTGGTGTTGTCTGGGACAACATTCATTAGCACAGGTCATAACATTGCCATGGTGCATGCTATGTTTAGGACTATGGACAACTGCAAGGCAGTGATGAAACTTCTGCTGATCCTATTTAGTTCGTTGGGCATGGGGAAGTCCCCGGCAACCAACCAGTGTGGGTAAGTGTTGGTTACAGAAGTGAGCATCAACACACAAGACAGTCATTGACTACTGCTAAATACCTGCATTCAGGTGGCAACTGGAACTGTGCAGGAATGCAGACAGTTACAGGAAATTAGTTGATGAAAATATGACCAAATGAATAAATCTGGAGCCTAATTTAACTGGGTCTCTATCCAGCTGGAACAGGGACTTGGGGATAGAGGCTTGAAGTCCCTGCTTTGAAAGGTGTGAAGGTAGGAAGATTTAAAACAAAACAAAACATACAAACAAAAACAACAGAGAGAAGGTCCTACCACCAGCCTCTGCTTCAACTGTCCCTCTACAGGCATCATTAAACAACTTTCAAGGATGGAACAAAAAATATTATCTGGACATAATATGAAGTGACATCTTTAGAAATGTGGAAACCTTTAACTTGAAGTAGAACATGGGAGAGTATCAAGGGGAAAAAACCAGATACATCAAAGAAAGAAGGGTACCTTGGAAAGGCAGGAAGATCAAACGCTATGTAGTATGTTTGATAAGAGTATTTAACTGCACTACTGGAAGATGGGGTTTAACTGGATAGGTACCAGTTCTCTAGAAAAGTACTTGAACTTAAGAGTAAACTGCAAACAAGACAAGCAAACAATGTTACACACCTCAGAAAAAGTAAACTTCAGAGTCTCACACACAGGATCTGAAGGAAACTTTTCTCTTTGCATTGATCAGTTTGAATACTCTCTCCAGCTTTAAGACAATGTAGTATTTCAAAATAGATGTAGACATTGTAGGAATGTCTAGAAAACATTGCGTATGATAAATTGAAATTTTGGGGTTGTTTACCCTAAAGAGAAGACCAAAGGAAACTTGACAGCAACTTTCAAATTTGTTAAAAGCTGCTGCAAAGAGAAACAGAATAAATTATTCTTTTTGTCCCTTGTGGGTAACACAAGAAATAATTGGCTTAAACTGAGGCAAGGAAGACTTAGTATGGATATTTGGAAAAAAACTTACTAGCAGCAAGGGAAGTTTAGCACTGCAATAAACGTCCACTGTGTCAGCTGAATCCCCAGTACTGGAGATGATGAATTGTAGTGACAGTTCAGGCAGGCATTGCAGCTGAGGTTTTGCAGCAGTGTGATTAAGAAAACTATGTACTTGCAGGCCTGTTTTCAGTCACACCAAGAGCTAGTCTGAACACCTCTGCATCACCTCTTAGCTGTTCTAAGACTTGAAGCCAAACAGTAAACATTCAAAATTGAAAAATTACTTTATTGCTCTTAGTTTACATAGTCATTGCACGTTAGGAACTGAAAGAGACATTTTAAAAACTTAGTCTGTCATTGCCAGTGTATCAGTTTCAAAGAACAGTTTTATACTGCTTAAAAAGTGTCAGTACTTTTACTTTTTTCAAGTCTGCCTCTCTATATTTTATCTGCCTCCTCATAGGACAGAAATTAAACTAACCTAGAAAACATTTAAATTATGTTTGATTTAAGTGATGTTTCTTTTAAATTATACTATTTAATTAGAATATAATAACATTATTTACATAAGATGATATTTACACATTATTATTTAATTATATAATTCAGTATTTTTTACGAAATTATGTTTTCACTGAAAATAGACCTTTTTCCATTGTGGTACACGCAAAAATTTCATGCTTCATCTGGTGAGAAATGTGGCTTTGCAAAGATTGCTACCCCTACACAAAAATACAATATCTACAAGGTAGCAGGCTTTGACAAAGTAAAAACATACACACTCAATGTCACAAAGCGTATATCGATTTTGTCATGTAGCTACAGTGCTACAGCATTTTTATGCTTAATAACTCCTAGGTTGTCAATGCCTGAGAAAGTGTATGATGAGTGATGTACTTTCTCACTGTTCCAGTCTAAGGCACAAAGCTAGGAACAAATTCTGAGACATAGGCACAAGGATTCCACCACTGCCCAACACATCACACACAGAACCTGCCACAAGTGAAGACACAGCTATTAAGTCTGAGAATAAAATTGAGTGAGGGCAGCCAAGAAGAGAAGGAGATGCTCTATCAGGCTTTGGGATTGTTAGAAATACAGCAATAGAAATATTTTATTAAACTGTAGCACTTTGCAATATTCTCATTCCAGCATAGTCATTTTATGTAAGTTCAGAGAATAATCTTTTGGAGTCCAATCTAGACACTGAGAAAAGCCAATAAGACATTTTAAAATACCTTCCTCTTATTCAAAAGGTTATAAGGAAAAATGGGGAAAGACTAAAAAGTGGGGTGAATATTTTATTATCTTGGCTTGAAAGTTGGATAGAGAAATGCAGGTTAAGTACAATTTCTTCTTGATTTAGCTGGAGCACAACATACTGAAAAGCAACCACGAAAATAGTTTCAATGAACAAAACTACTATTCAAACTAGGTTTATTGAAACAGTTTGCTATTTCCAGTCCCTTCATAAAAAAAAGCTGCTAAGATTCCATTTTATTAAGTGAGGTCACCAACCTGAGAAGTAGGAACAAGAAGATAAAAACACATCCTGAAGTCATTTATTCTCATGCACTACTTACATGGTCTCAAACAACTGCATGTAGTGTTCATCCCCACGTCCTCCTTCCACTTCATGGTCCAACTTCAAAATTATTTCATTTTCAAACTAATAAAGAAAGAAAAACCCAAATACTGAGCAGATATCCAGAGGTCAAACACATTTCAATATGGCATCAAAAGAATATCTTTGTATAGTTATATCACATATTCCCTACGGTTAAATGCTTGAATATATTCCAGTTGAATAATGCACATCTGACTATCTCCAGATACCTGTTTCTTAGTACAAACTGATAAAATAACCTGAGGGAACAGCCTTACAGTGTCTGTATTACAGGTTTTCATAGAACATCTCTGATGTGAAATGCAGGATTTCAGAGTAAGTAGAATCACTTTCACCCAGACAAAATACAAACAATCCTACAGTATGCAATACCTTCTTTAATTGCTATTTGTTAGGTCTATCTAGACCCTAATTAGGAAAGTGACATATAAACAAAGACAGCAAACAAGCTATTTTTGTAGTTAAGCACAATTCTTTCCCCCCTAGTGCATCATTTTTTTAATTGTACTTTACAGTTATGACACTGCTTCATTTGGAGCCATCAGCAGCCTTATTTCTCTACTTGTAAGGTCAAAAAGTACCTTTTCCCCCACTCTGAATTAAAAAAGAATCTATGCAGCCTGTGTGCATACAAAGAGAGAAAACCCTGTTAATATTTCTCCACTGGTCACACCTTGTTAGCTATCACTAATAAGCCAACTCTTAAAACTCCAAGGCTTCTAGGTTTCCCTTTATCCCAAAGTTAGCTTACAGAGAAGCACTACATCCCAGTCTGCACAGTCGCCCTTGAAATGTCAACCTAACTACTGGACTCAGTCATTCCTATAATAAATTTTTTGAAGCTGGGTATCTGAAGATGTTATCTATAGTATTTACTTGTCATTCCTGTTACACCCTGTAACAATCTCTCATATTTTCTTCGGGTATTTTTACATAATTAAGCAAGGGAACAATATCTCACAATACTCAGAAAAAGACAAAACCTATTTTCAAAGTTTGTCACACAGGTAAAGAAAAAGTTATCTGAGAAAATAATGCTAACCTGCAAAATTGTTACAAATATGCATGCAAATTGTCAATGACAATAGCTTGAACACCTTTAAAGTGTAATAAACTCTGGCAACATCTCTGGAGAATTTCTAGGTAATATACCATTAATATACCATAGTAATATATACCATTACCTCTTAAATAAATTGAAGTACATGTTGGATTATATTTTAACCCAGAGCTTTGCAGGATTGTGCCTTAATTACACCAAGTCTCTTTAAAATGTTATTGTGTTACTGCAATATAAATATACAATTGTAATTTGTCGTTTCAAAGCCTTTGCAATACATTATACACAGGGAACTGCTTTACCATTTTGAAAGGGTTAATCCAATCTAACATGTTTAGATCAGAATTTGTAATTAGTTTGCAATGCCTTTAGCATATATTATGCAGACTGCATTCAGGTCTGAGAAATTAAAACCGTGGAAACTATAATACATGTATAAGGTTTGTTTGGGGTTTTTCCCCTACCCTTTCTAAGCACCTTTAAGTATTAAGATTTGCATGTTCAAAAGCTGTCCTCAAATAGTTGGTATTTATGTATCATACTCATGACAGAAATACAGAAGATGACAGGGTTTTTTGTGTTATTTTCTAAATAAAAAATAAAAAAAAAAGTGGAACATTAAAAAAAAAAAAAAAGAAGAAAAAGTAACTTAAGCCAGTTGGAGATCTACTGGGAGAGGGTTCCAAGGAAAATACACCCTCATTAATATTGTCCAGTGTAGACCCAGACATTTTGAACCAAATTACTGGGTCTACTAGCCTGTTGCTGTCCTTCAGACATGATCTGAAACAATTAAAAAAAATAAAGTGTTTTAAAATAACCTGATATATCCATCTTGGAAAACAGGAAACTAATTAAAATTAATGTAATATAAAAATATCACATGGCAGAAAATATTTTAATTCAATAAGCTTAGCAGAAATTAATATTAAAATGCTGCAGGTTTTAAGATTTAAAAAAAAAAAAAAAATCACTAAAAGGCAGCCAGTCCACTAGTATAATTTTTCCTAAGCTTCAAATACTATATTGTGAAGAAGCAGGTATCTTTTTGCACCTGCAGCTTGGAAACTCAGCACAAATATCAGTACAACACCAATGGAAATCCCCTTCAAGGCAGAGTCATTCTTTTATTACCCAGTCTCTAGCTCTAACTGTAATGGGAATACTTTTTATACTCTCTGATTACCTAGGTCAGTTTGACCTTGTTCTGTGCTCAGCCTTTAAAGAATAAATTCATTGCTTCTAAGCCTGAAAATTTTCTTTGATTCTTCATTCTTTGACATCTCTTTTTGGCTTGTTATATGAAAATCTGAGAATTTATAAAAGCATTCCAAGATTCATCAGCTTGATTTATAGTCTAGGCTTTTAGCACTGCTGAAAGCCTGGACATACACACTTTCACTAAGCTTCCATTTCATTTGGGTATGCCCCCTGAAAGGAAGCGCGATACATGAATCTTGAAGTCTTAGTGCAGCTAATAGTCATTCTTTGGTATCATCCAATTAATTGTATCATGTTCAGATAACATCATATGAGAGAACAACTTTATATAGATTTGTAAAGAATCTGCATAGTTAGAGAATTACAAGTTTTTAATGTCAACACTTTTTTAAACTTTTCTAACGTGCCCGTCAATGTCCTCTTTATGCAGTCACAACATCTCAATCCCCTCACCCCAAGATTTCTACTAAAATCTTTGAGTATCATATGAATGTATTACTCAGGTGTGGCAAAATTTATATTCATTTTTTGTTTCTAATATTTCATGTAAGTACTGAATGTTTCACATTGTTACATACAGTGTGGTGAGGTAGCAGAAAGGAAAGGCTGCTTGTTTATGTTTGTTCTATTGCCCGATGAGTCAACTAGAGAGACACTAAAAACCATAGATTGCTCATGCTCTGAGAGTAAGCGCACACGCTAGTGAGAGAAGCATGCAGAAGAGTGCAGATAAGAAGACATTTGAGAAAAGCAGGAAGCAAGTCTAAAAGAGACTTTTCCAGGTGCTAAAGAAAAAATTGTGTCCTAGTAAGATCTAGCTTCAGACAAAAAAACCTTGGCACAGTGTTTTCAAGAAGAGGTGGGAAAGATCTACCACAAGGTTCTAGACAAGCCATTAACCCATCAAGAGGCACAGAGAAAGCATTAGCAAACTAGGAGATCTACATTGAAATAAAGCTCTGTTGCTTTACATAGATATAATTACTAAAAGCACTGCAAAAATGACAGAGATTCACCACTGAACTAACACAGCAAATTTTCAAGTTTTTCTTTCGCACAAAATTTCACACAACTTTCAGTATATGAATAGTTCTGTTTTCTCCCTGGAGTGTTTCTGTGTAATTGAGAGCTTTGGCAAACTGGGATCCAGATCATCCCGTCAGAGAACGGGAAGCCTTTCATGGTAGAAAGAATTACTACAGTATTTTACATGTGGTACTATCAGATAACTGCAGTGCGAGATATTTTTCCTTACTTAAATATATCCTCACCAAAAAGTTCAGCCCTGAGCTGAAGAAGCCAAGCCCAAGGCTACATATAACAAAATAGTTCTTCCCCTTAGGAACACCAAGCATGCAGATCATGCATATCTGCAGACTTATGTTTTGGAAGGGACAATTCCTTCAGCTGTAGAGAACATGACATTCTAACTGAAAACATGTTACTACATGTACTTCCTTCAAGTAGGTCATGATTAAAACTCTCCAGCCAGAAAAATTACTCAGTGTTTTTCAAGAACAAAGACCAAGCATCCCCATTTTTCTCCAGAATATTTGATATCCTTTATTTTTGTCCTGAGATTCAGCTAAACAGGACCAGCAAATGTCAAAGATAAGAGTTATTCCAGATTATAAACCAATCAAATTATTTTGCCCCTAAAATCAAGTGCAATTATATTAAAACAGCTTCTTAATGAAACAGATTTATAAGCTACATAATATGCCAAAATCTCTATTTAAACATTGTTAGATCTACCCCTGAGAGCAACAAAAAAACCCCACCACCAAAAAAACCAATCCGCACTGTATTCAAATTTAGAGGTTTAAGTTAACTGACAGATGTTACATGCTCACTACCCATTCACTGTAGAATTTCTCAGGTTTCACCTTCTCACAGCAATGAGTACCATTCCATACTGAGACAGAAGAACTAGCAGGATTACTCAGCCAGTATTCATCAAAGACAGCAGGAAGCCATGCATCCAACCCCAGATCTACTGGGTTACCCTGAGATTGCAAAATGCTCTTTAGACAGAAGAGTGAAGTGGGCTGTTGCTTCTTTCAAGAAGCTTTGAAACACTGTCTTGGGTGGCTTAACTTACACTCATCACACAAAAAGCAAAAAAATAGGTGCTGAAAATTAGCCAATACAGATGTACTCCTCTCTAGAAGGGGCAGGGAGGAAGAAACAATTTCAACCACTTCATATTTCTCAGACCAAGTCAAACCAGCAAAACCACAGCTGTAAATGCATGAAACCAAAACTGTTCATATGATTATAATGCAGCAGACAGATATGCTTCAAATAGAAATATTTAAACACTTCACAGTGGGTTGATGTGATACCCAAGAACTTGTATCCAAGTTGTGTACACACTATACAATGGCACAGACAGGCAACTTCTCCAGCTCAGCACCAGGTATAGTATATTTTAAGATGACTGAGTAGGAAAGTAGTGTTCACAAAACCATGAATAGTACTGTTGTAAATGGACATAGAATGGTTAAAATACTCTGCTGTCTGGATGAAGGAGAAAATATGTTGCTATTTATTATCAGTGAGATGTCTACATATAAAAGGTCATTGCTGAATGTGAATTTGCAAACCTGTATAGTATGCAAATGGGAAACATCAATAACAGTATAGGACTAACTGCAGCAGAACTGAGCAGCACGCAGCCATCCAGTATTTCAGCAGAAGCTGGCAGTAAATGTTTCATCTCTGTGGCGTACGAATAGGCTCTACACTGCTCCTCAAAATACTTAATGACTTCAGATCTCTGAGTCTGCATTTAAGAGACGCTTCCCACAATGTTCCAGAGAAAACTATACATTGTTCAGGAGAAACAGCAGTCCCATTTTCTGATTTGAGTAGAAGGAAAGGACTACTACATTAGTACTATTTCTTAACTATTTTTTAATAGAGGTGTCAAATAAGAGGGAACCTTATTTTTTCATTAAAGACCACAAAGAATTTTGGTTTGTTAGGAATACCAATACTCTGTGATCCAGAACAATTCTTATCCTATCCAGGCATTTTCTAGAGCTGAAGTCTGTGGACTTACTGCAGCGAGACAGAAATCTGTGAATATAGTGCAAGTCAAGCACCAGTTAAAAATCATCCACCTCTTAAATCCTTCCTAGTACTTATTCAGCAGGTAAAGAATTGATTACTTCTCTAAGAGGCAATAATTTCACAGATGCTGGATCTGAACAAAAAACCTCTTCCTAAGCATCTTTCCTGCAGTTTCTCAAAAAGCTGCAAACTCCCCCCCCCCCCAGCTGCTTGAACCAAAATAAATAAAAATCTGGCAGAAATATAGAAAAAAATTTAATGTGTCTGTGCCAAGCCCTGGGAAGGGTATTTCTCCTCTAACTTGAACTGAGTGTGCCTAATTGTCATTGGCACCAATTTGGCTTTAAAACCATCTGCTTATCTATCTAATAGATCCAAGAAATCTCCACATCTGTGAACAGACTTCAATACCAAACCACAAAACATCTCCATTTTTTACACATGGATGTGTCTGAAGCACCAAGCCATACAAACTCGGTTTCTGCTAATGGGATGATCTCACATCCTTCTGAAATCCTTATGCATAATAAAATTTCAAGAACTGAGAGTAAGAAATATGGGTATTTATCACACATGCCAGAGGAGATTGCTGAGAACACCTATATTCACTCAGTAACATTTAGCTCAATGGCTCAAAAAGATACGAGACTCCAATAGGTTCATGAAGAATAAACATCTATCCTCTAACTCTATCAATAACTATGTAAGGCCAAGAACACACCAGAAACGTAGAAAACGTTTTAGTAATGTCAGTTCTTCACAGTGGTTATTTTTCTCACAATAAATATTTAGAAAAGTTACGAGTTTCTGGAGAAATCTGATAATATATAATTAACTATTCACTACTACTTCTGTCAAATATTCTGTACTAAAAATTGGAAGTTTTGGCTTATCAATATCTATGTCACAAGGAAGGGGTATAATGAAAAAATTAGATTAAAAAGGTCTGACCTTAGAGGTCATTTAATTCTACCTCCTACTTACTTCAATGTCATGACTTATTGCTCAGAACCTTTTTCAGTAAAATTTTGAAAATTTTGATAAAGATCCTGCAACCTCTCTGGACCCCTATTCCAGCATCTTACTGCTGTCGTTGTGACAAAAGTTTTACTTAACTCCAACTAAATGACTCTGGAGAGCCTACACTCGCACAAGAGCTATTCCTTTTGTTCTTAATATGTTGGATTTTACTTTCTGTAAGCAGAAAAACCCATGCAACACATATTTACCAGAAAGAAACTGACCATATGACATTTTAATGAATTTTCACACAGTGTATTTTTAATTACCTTTTTGAATTCTCCTGTCCTTTGATATTCACACACCATCATGTCAAAGAAAATGGGGATTGTGGCTTTTCGTAGTTCAACTTCTGGAATAAGAGTCATTTCCAAGATAGGTCCAACCATCCCCGGAATAAAACAAATTTTATTCTGGCCTGAAACAGAAATGCAAATTAGGTATTTGAGAGGAGAGGAAAAAAAAAATTAGGAAAACATTTAGGACATACAATCATTTAAAGCAGTGTTTTAAACCATCTATCTTGGTAAAGTTTGACAATTTAGTCACTCATCTCTATTCCTTCTCAAAAGCTGAAAGCATGTTAATGACTTTAGTCTCATTTTAAGATGCCAGAATTCAGTGCCAGAAATAAGCATGTATGCCAGCTGAGTTGAGATTTTCAGTGAACATTTCAGTTTTTCAGCTTTTGACATCTCCTTTTAAATACTCAGAGTAGAAAGTAATAAAAAACCCTAAGAGTCCCCGAAATTCTATCAGTAGGAGAGCGCCACACAATAATGCCACATGGTGTAACCTTTCTAGCTTACAAAAGAGAAAACTATTACTTGCTTTCATTTCTGAATAAAGTCAAACATTGCAACCAATAAATCAAACCAACCAATGCATCAAACATTGCAAGCAATAATAGAAACACTATCTACACAACTCAACTTCTAAAACCACACAAAATTGTCCTGTAGCACAACTGTTACATCAGCTGCCAACAAACATCCAAGTCTGCAAAAAACTCAACCAGGTCCAAGATGTTCTTCAAATGCTGCTTGTTTCTTGGGGAAGAAAAACATTTGATATGTGGAGCAGACAACCAGCAAAATCCAATGACCTGCGTAAGACCTGCCTAAAGCTTGTAAGAAGATAAAAATATTCTCATAAACAAACATGGCTAGACTTCTTCCATAACTAAAAAGTATTCTGATTCTGATTTTACTTGTATATGGGTGCCATACTAACTTAACTCTAAGCATAACTGAACTATGACTTCAACTGTTTTACGCAACATTATTTTTTCTTCCAGTCATGTTGATTAAAATCATTATTAATCCTAGTTAAATAAGATTGAAAAGAATCTTATGACAACTGAATAACTTCCAATACCTATATGTATTACACCTTACAGGTCTGTAATTTTTAAAAAACACAGAAATTCATGTATTATATATCTATCCATTCACCTCAAAAAATCTTCACTCTCCCAAGCAATCCTCTCACGAGTGGAAATAGAGAAACTTTTAGCTAAATGATAGCAATACCTATTGCTTGACCAAGAGACTAATCTTACACTTAAAACCAAAAGACCTTAGCACACAACTTTATTTAAACAAATACATAAATAAAATTTTTAAAAAATTAAAACTTATAAAAGGCTTTCTGAAGACTATCCTGCCATCAGCAACTGTTACTTCCATTTCAGGAATCAAGAATAACACCTCCTCAAACCTCACAATGACTGAATGACTGAAATGGATGAAGGAAGATAATCTGCCCCAGAGAACAAGGCAATGCAATTTATAATTTGAAAGGCACTTTAGAGGTCACAGTTGAGATTCTTTGACACGCGTTTGCCTGTTTCAATCTTGCTGTATATGTATCCCTCAAATGTGGTTTATACTTAAGATACTCTACAGCTTTTCAGAATGCAGATTCCTTTTTCTTAAAGCTAGAAGGAGACTGGAAATTATAGAAAATAAATGGAAGGGGCATTTATTATTAAGTGAGAATTATTGCATATTAGTTTGAAACATTTCTCAATCTGTATGCCTCACTTTTTCCATTAGGTATGTAAGACAATATTATTTAAATAAAGTAATAATGCATTTGGATATTAGAAAACAATCTTTTGGTCTTCAAAATTATGCTAGACAAAGATGTTAAAGGCCCTTACATTTTTATAAAGCCATTGTGTTTACTGTTTTTAATATGGACTCTCAGATTCAGCCTGAGTAGGATGCAAGCAGCAATGTTTTTAATATGGACTCTCAGATTCAGCCTGAGTAGGATGCAAACGGCAAATCTCAAATACACACAAGTGGAAGAGTGCTTCTGCAAGATCTGTTGTACTTTGTAGTAAAATGAAAACTGAAAAGTTTATTTTAAGAAACAGATGTTAATGGTTCTAGAATCAAGAGTTCATTTGAAAACAATTTATTTCAAATTTACACCTACCACTATTAAAAAGGTCAATGGTGTTAAACTAGAAAATTAATAACTGAAAACAGGTTTGAGAGTTCACCAATTAATCAGCAAAAGTATCAAATCCTTTAAAATCTTGTCTACATCTTTTTGATATGTCAGATTATACTGATGCATTAAAAAAAAAATTCTACTAAAAAATACTAAAAGACAAAATTTAAGAAAAAAAAGATTGAAAGGGGTGTATGTCACCAGAAGCAGTATGTGCAAGGTGATAAAAACATTTAAAATCTCCACACAAGCACTGATATGCTGGTACACCTAGGAAACTAGAAAGTTTAATAGAGGTAGAGAAAAGAAATTTCACATGTCCTAATAGAAGAACTTTGCAAAAATTTTCCAAGATAAAACAAATATTCTACATAAGTTGAGTTAATAAGAAACAATCCCTTTCAGTGGACTTTGAAAATCATAGTTCGCTTCCTTGTGTAACAATATAGGGTGATGTTATGGTCTCTCCATAGCTTATTTTACCTTGCAACATTGCTGTATCACAGATTCAAACACACTCCAAAACTTACTTGACCAACTCATGGGTTAGAGGAAAGGTAACTAGTGGAACGTGAACACACTAAAAGGAGAAATGTGGAATTACCGAGGGAAGAAAATGCCCTCATTTGGAGATAATTTTTCTTTGCAATAAATATGGTATATCAGGGAGACAGGGATGTGTGCTGCACTACATTGTCTTTATGAATAAAACAGTAGATTATAGAGAAGAGGAAAGCACACAACACACTATCTGCATTAATTCTGTATGTTGATTTCTGTACAGAATAAGCTGTATGCTTATTCCATGCTCAAAACTGAGGAGCTGTCCTTCACTGATAACACTGACACTATCCCACTGGACATTCCATTCTGGTATAAATTTCTGAATAATTTTTTACTCTTTAACCTAATAGGGCCTTCAAAAGACTTTTTTCCCCTCAATATATCTTGGCAAAGCCTTGTTGGAATTTTTGCATAAGTTACAAAACATTCACTGGAAGAGAAAAGAAAGATGGATCTCTCCTTCCTGGCCTCAGAGAAGCTAAGGTTCAAGTTCATCTTCAAAATCAATCACAAAAACCATCTTCAATATCCTTCAGCATAGCTTAACTATTGGGTTAGAGACTTCACCAGCCCACAGAAAGAAAATAATGTCCTTCTATGAACAGAAACTTTCCTGCAAAGTCTAATTTAAATAAAAACTTTTAAAAAATTTGCCTAAAAATTTAAATAGAAAATTCCTCAATCAACTCACATACAGAATGAACAGAATGCAAAAACCTGGTTCATCTGTACAGTTACTTTGCCTAGCAGGTCCTTGAGATCAATAAATTGTGTAGTTATGAAGTTCTTAACATTCTTCATATTCTGCTTATGACTACTTGGTATTTAGTTCAGAATAAATTCTGCCTCCCTTTCACTCCCAGCCAATCACTTTAAATGTTGCTTTGTACTCACGAAGGTGACCCTTTGTATTCAAGTTTTATTCAAGTATCTTCAAATTTTGGATAGTGTGGGTATATTTTGGCTAAAATTTTGGTAACATGCAAAAAAATATTGATACTACTGGAAAAACATGCTCTTTTATTGCAGGCACTGGGAAGAGTCCACACCATTCTTAAAATACAAACTTCCGATACATAGAGATTACACAAGATTTCCTGAATGAAATGACTGCATTTTAGCTGAGTCAGAACAACAAGGACCTCAGGAAAAAGGGAAAAATGCTATTAGCTTATGCTCAGCACTCCACTGAAGTGGCACATAGGAACAAAAGACCAGAACTAGCTTGTAGTGAAGAGATCTCAAATGGACAGAATGGCTGTAAAGCCTTTTTCTCTGTCTTTTCTCTGTTAATAAAATGATGAAATCTAGTCTTTTCATGATTAACTGTCTGAAATTTGTCATTCAGCTTGCATTTCAAAGTATAATCATAGGTATCATCATAACTGTCATCATTGTGCATTTCAAAAAACCTCTATAATATATATTTTCATAGAACAATACATTGTTGTTCCCTTAATTATGAACTCTCAAAGGAGCAGTAGGAGAACATGGCTGTACAACAAACATAAAAACATTTTGGAATTTTAATCCAAACAGATTACAAATCTGAGCCTACTAACTTCTGGAACTGTAGATTCAGACTGAGCAGTAACCTTCTCAGGGAAAATTTATCTGGTTCTCAACTTCAGCAGAACAAGGTTACTGAAATCAGAAGATTTCAGCCATCTTTCAAATCTGAGAGAAGGCTGTGAGTTCTCTTAGAAACAAAAAATTGGCAGCAGTCAAACAGTATCTCATGTCAGTTCCAAGCTTAATCACAGGAGTGAAAATGTATGTTAAGTTCAAATAGCAGAAATATTTACAAAAGCACTTAATGTCAGATATTTTTCAATGAAACAAGCAATATGCTATGGATTCAGTTTCAATTAAGTTCACTTGCCTACTCACCAAGTTTGTACCACATGTCACGGATAGCAAAGCCAATTAAGCGTCTCATATCTCCATATCTAGAAAAAAAAGAGATATGAAAGGTATTTTTATCATTATTTTTGTCACCATTTTACTACAAAATTAATGACATAAGCTGAAGTATACATTTTTGCTTACTTGTTCTGTATTTTGTTGTATTTTGCATGGGAAAAGTTTTCTAGCTGTAGTGAATCTTGGGTAATAAAAGCCACAGCCAAATGAAAATAGTTGTTCCACAGCTGTAAATTGAATATAAGGAAATTATAATAGTTTTGAGAAAAGCAGGAATAACATTAAACTATGCACAATGCTGAATAATTTATGAAACAGAATGATGCAAGCAATATGAGATTTTTATATTATGCATAGATGTACATCATTAGTATTATGCAATTAGCGGAAAAGCAAGGAAGATGAATTTTAATAACCACTACTACACATTTGCTCCTAATAACACAGCAGCTGAATAAATATTGCTAAAATAATTCATATGAGATTGATTAGCTAACAACATGAAACCATGCACCATAGCAGGACTAGTGAAATACATTATATGCCAGTGAATCTTAACAACTTGGAGCTACAGGCATCCAATGTAATTACACTGTATTTGAGAGCTACTTCGAAAGGCATCTACTGTCAACTCTTTGGATTCTAATTCAACAACGATTTGTGTGAAATTGTAATACATTTTGTTAAGAGCTCTTTACATGAAACAAGGACAAAACACATCCCTAAATAACTACTAATAGTACGGAGTCATGTACTTGAACTAGAAGAAAAACCCCTATATTTCCAATGCACAACCCTTCGTTTCTGAAACCAAATTACTTGTTCTCCAGACAATCAAAATGAAGTACTCCTCTCACATACTAGAGATGGAAAGTGAAAAAAGAAACTTCACTGGGAAACACAAATTCAAGGAAGTAAATATTATCTTCAGGAGCTTCTAAGCAGTCAGCAATGGCTTTAGATACTTCTTTTAAAACCGTAGCTGCATCTAAAAATATACGTGGTAGGTATCAGTGAGACAGTAGAAAGCCAATGGTAAATGTATTCAGTGGCAATTTAAAGGATGGTATCTTGGTTTCGGCTGGGATACAGTTAATTTTCTTCCTAGTAGCAGGCATAGTGCTGTGCTTTGGATTTAGGATGAGAATAATGCTGATAACACACTGATGTTTTAGTTGGTGCTAAGTACTGCTTATGCTAGTCAAGGACTTTTCAGCTTCCCATGCTCTGCCAGGTGCACAAGAAACTGGGAGGGGGCACAGCCAGAATAGTTGATCCAAACTGCCCAAAGGGGTATTCCATACCATATGGCATCATGCTCAGTATATAAACTGGGGGGGGTTGGCCGGGGAGCAGTGATCGCTGCTCGGGAACTGTCTGGGTATCGGTCGGCGGGTGGTGAGCAATTGCATTGTGCATCACTTGCTTTGTATATTGTTATTGTTATTATCATTATTATATTGCTATTATTATCATTAGTATTTTACTTTATTTCAATTATTAAACTGTTCTTATCTCAACCCAGGAGTGTTTCTCACTCTTACTCCTCCAATTCTCTCCCCCATCCCACTGGGGCAGGGGGAGCGAGCGAGCTGCTGCGTGGTGCTTGGTTGCTGGCTGGGGCTGAACCACGACAGATAGAAACAAAACATGTAACATTATTACAGAGCTCTTAATTTTGTATGGTGAAATACAACCCTAGGTTGGGAACCCACACTAAATAGCCTAGAAATATAATGTTTTATCAAAAACCTAAGTGACCTCTGTCCTTTATAACCTGGAAAACTCTCTTGTGCACAAATAACCAGGAAAAATAGATACCAACACACAAAAACACACACAAAAATACAGGCATTTCCTGTAGTAAATAAAATTCGCAAACATACTCTACAATGTGAAGAAGATCCTGCATTTAATTTATTCCTCCCTTCGAAGCCCAACTAAAGCTCTCCTTAGCAGACTTGGTTACTTAAAAGCCCTTAGGAGGGCTGTTTCTGTCTAAGTATTTACAGTCCAGAGAGCATAGTTATCCTTGGTGCAAATACACAGACTCAAGTAGCATTTCACTGGAGACTGTTATAAATCTGTCACATATTACACCATTCAAAGATGCTCTGAATTCACCCAAACCAATCACAGCCTTATTAAAAACTACATTTGAATATGAGCACTAGTAAGGCAGCAGCTTTTTCTCCCCTTAATACAAACATGTAAATTATGTTCATATCTAATTTTTGAAAGTATACTAATAGTACATACCAATTCAGAGCCTTTTTTCCCAGGATAAATGTTATTTATGCCCTCAAAGGACTGTTTTCCCCCTTATCAAAGATTTTAAAAGATTAACTTGACATTAATTAATTAATTAGAGTTTGCAGCCCCTGGAGAAGCTGTATTTGTTGATGTGTAGGGAGTATACTTTGCGTATGTCAATTACACCAGTAAAGTTGAAAATTTCTCAAATTGTTCTAGATTATGGGGAGAAAAATGAAGCCTTATTACTACAGTTAATGGCCTGTTTATTCACTTAATAGCTCCAAGTTCAATGCCACCTTTGTCAGAGACACACCCTAGACACTCAATATCTTTATTTATAAAATACATTTCCTTTCATCTTCAGAGTAACCTATGATGGCTGAAAAAACACGATCCTTTGCATTTCAGCAGCATATTCAAGTTAAGGACTTGCAAGCTTTTAAGTACCAAACCTAACTTTAAAACCCTGTGAGGCAAAGTAGTCTCTCAAAAGTAAAAAATGGCAAAAGCCGATAGAAACATTTTAAAGATTAAAAAAAAAAAAAATGCTTATGAGACCTGTTTTGTTTTCTCTTAAGCCCACAATAACGTTCCAAGATGTCTTGCGTTTGAACATCCAGTTATCTAGCACGTGGTAGGGCTGAAGTGAAGGAGCACAGTGACAGGAGAGGACCAGTGCTCTCGTGCTCCGATTTGTGTGGTACTCACGCTTTGCTGCTCGTTGACATGAACTCCAGTGCTAAGTTGTCAGCTAGGGACAGAGTACTGGGAGACAAAGCTAGAGCTGAGAAGTGACCCTCCTCTGTAATTAGTTATCAATTATTCATTGCAAACTCCCGCTGAGATGCAGAATCTGACAGTAACAGCACAGGCTGGCTTAGTGTGTTGTAACACTTCAAAACATGGCGACAATTTGCTGGGCGTGGCGTTAAGCACACATGCTGACAGGGCTTCACACCTGTCAATACCCCTCTATATAAGGGCTGAGGGAACTTAAGAGGATCTCTCATTCCATTTTTTTTTTCAGAAAACATGAGGTGTCTTCCCCCTAGAAAATGTGACAGCTGCCGTATTGGGAAATGTGGAAGTAATTTAGTAAGAAATTTCTTGCCATCTCACAATGGACAGATCTCGCTGATTTTTCAGGATAACTACCAAGAGTAAACACTGCTGCCTCCTCCTTCATACACACCTCTGAAAACAATGCTTCTTTTGCACTAATGCTTACCTTTTAGCCATTGTTTTCTCTACAGACATCTTTGCTCAATTATTTTTGATAATGTAGGAGAAACATGAAGTCTTTGGAAGAGTTTCGAATTTCTGACAAATTATTGCGGACACTACGTGTCTCTAGCATTTCATAAAACAGACAAGATGATAGTTTGTTTTGGTTTTTTTTTTTTCTTCTTGAAATATTATGGTGAAAGCCAGCTCAGCCCCTTGAGACCAACAGACATAATACATTTCAGATAGATTCAAGGTTCATTACTTTGATTTGTAGAAAAATGGCACTTACAAACTTTCTGCATGTATGCATAATTGCAAACCACAGGTAGTCACCACAGCTATTGAGTTAGGTTACTAGAAAGAACCTTTTTGAACCTCTGAATAACATTTATAAGGAATGATCCATTGACTTCCAGGATATATGACATTCTCAATATGTGATGATTTTACCTCAGTAATGTTCTCTTTCACATACTGGAATACATTTCTTCATCACTTAAAACTAAATAATTTAAAAGAAACATCTAATTTTTACTATTTTGTGAGCCTTCTGAGTACAAATAATTTTAAACAAATGAATAGCAACTTGTGTTTTAAATAAATTGCTTAACTGATCAACCACAGATACTGAAATTCAGTCACAAAGACAGCACACAAGGCTGCATCATGCAATCTTAAAATTCCGAACCAACATTAATGAAAATTATTCTGTGTTGTCTTTTAGAGTATCACACCAGAAAAATAAAATTGTTAAACAGAGGCATAAGTGGAATGTGAAGGCTAAAATTCAGAATAACTCACCAACTGATAAACATTAAAAATTAAGTAAAGTAAGCATTGCATTCTGCTTAAGCGGAGTCTTAACAAATATAATTTTCAGAGTTATACCTCATTCATAAATTCTGTAAACTACAAGCACAATATTTAGGGTGTATTCCTATGGTACGTGGACTCGTTCATGACAGGTGTAGTGTTTTCTTTGAGGTGGAAGAGAGAACATTAAGGATCTCAAAGTAAAGGATTTTGAAAATCCTTTGGGACCTCTGCCAAAATTTCTTTGCATTGCTTACATACTTCAAAAGGACAGAACAAAGGTAGAATATTTTCAGTTTAATGAAAATAAGTTTACAGAAGCTTTGAAGAAACACAGCACATCATATAAACCAATAAAAGTTTGGTTTAGTAATTTTTAGTCTTTAAAGATTTTCATGTCATAATCCCATTCTCTCCTTGTTTTTTGTCATATGCTTTTTGCTTAATGATGCAACTTAAGAAAAATACTTGCAAATAGTTTCTACTTCAGACATCTACCATTCCCATGTTGGAAAACATCCTAAACCTCTGAAATAAGGCACTTGCAAATCCAGTAAAAATTAAGTGTCACATATGCAAAATTTTCCAGAATTTATCCTGTGTCTTTCTTTCCATTCTGAGCAATGAGTCCAAAGTCCAAAGAAATTTGCAGATGAACATCAAAAAATCAATTATTTGCCATAGGTCACTCTAGGAAGACCCAGCTATATGTTGGTAAAAGGATCAAAGATGAACTTTAAACCCTGAAGTCTGACAATTTTCAAATGCACAATATGATATATAATATATGAAAATATAACATTTCCAATATTGCTAGTATAGTTAATACAGCTATCTAAATTTTCTAATGGTTGCATTATCTATTAACTTCTGCATCAGCCATCTCCTAGGATTTTCTACAATGTCTATCACCATCATACATACATTTTTGCACAATACAGTGTATATTTTTCCCTGTATATTTTTAATGCAGTGAAGCTTTTGATTTTGGAGTTTCTAACCAAAGATTTAAAATTAAAAAATAAGTTGTGCAATTCTGTTTGTGATGCTAAAATACATTTCATTATTGCTGAGTTATTAATGGTGCCTAGTGCATTGAAGATAGGAAAAACATGAAAAACAAGAATTTTCTTTTAAATCAGACTGATCTTATAATGAAATGAGGACCATGGCTTTTATAATAAAATTCTGTGGCAGGAATATAGATGATTAATATGAAATTATAATTGCTATAACAGTAGAGATTTAGAAATACAATCTTTTCTAATGCCCTGTAAAAATACTGCTAACAGAGGGGAAGGGTAGGAAGGAACAGGAATCAATAGCACTGTGTTTTCCAAAATAGAAACTCTATGACAGCTATGTCTGACCACAACAAAATGGTTTCTATTTGTTCACTCTTCCCTGTCCTTAATATGCCAGAAGCTGCCATCTCCAATCAGAAACAATATAAAAGGAGTGTTGCATAAAGAAAGTCATTTCAATGAATTAAGTGGCATTAAGGGTGGCAATGGATGCTGACTGCATTACAGTGTTGATGTGTCCAGTCGCTGAATGGAAATAATACACAGAGCAAGACTTCTAAAACCAAAACTGATGGAGCCATGAGTTGACACTAACAAGAGTGAAAATAGTCTGTTCTCCTAGACAAAGGTAACACTTAGCTAATGACATCAGCAACTAACAGGAACAAAAAAAAGGTCATATGATGTCTAAATAGGTTCTATCAAGGTAAACATGCACACTGGAAAATTTAAGTGAAATTCTTAAGTGAACCATTAAACATTGTTATCTTCATTTTTCTGTTGACAGAAGACTGGCTTATGTTTCATTCAAACAAAATAAAATTAAGAGGAAAAAAAACATAACTTGCAAGTTGAAAAAAGTAAAAAAAACCAAAACAAAACCACAAAAGAAATAAAACCTTCTTTCCTAGTTGTGCATTCATAAAAACAAGGAAACTGCTGACAGTTAAAACACATCTGGTAAATTGCAAGATCATTTAATGATTGTATTTCTATATAACAACAAAGAAAATGCTAATTCACATTTCAACTTACTTTTTTATTTCAAACCTACATCTCTATATCATCCATATGGACAGATAATATTTGGCCTCAAAATTGAACTTCTGTCAAATACTTGCTTCCTTAACAATCCCTGTTAATTAAATAAATGGCAAATCAACTAGCTGGGTGTTCTTCAGTATAAAATAGAGACGGGTGTACAAAGACACTTTTTCTTTGGGGTAAAGGTATTTAGACTGCTTATGGAAAGCTACATTATCCCCTGATTATTCACCCTTATTTAACACCTTGGTGGCCACCCTTGAGGTATACACATAATATTTTGTCTTGAAACACAGAAGTTTTCAGTCAAACTAAATTACCACTTTTTGATTGAATAAGATGGTACAATTACCACAAAAGGTAAATGAGAAATGTACTGAAAAGTCCCAGAATTGTCCTATTCACAAGTGAAATACACTTCTCAGACATTTATTGAGAATACCATGAATGTATATATTGCATAAGTACAGACCACAGAAAGTTTTTGTTACAATTAAACCCAAGAAACCAGGGTGACTTTCAAGGAACATATATTCTACAATTTTTGATGTTTTTGTTTGTTTGTTGTCTCTTCTGAAGAGCCCATCTCAACTCATACATCCTAAATCCAGAATTGACACATTATTATGCATCTGTTCTGCTATCCTGCAAAACCCCAGCTGCAAAGCAGTGATCTGGACAGGTTGTCTGATCTCTGCATTTGAAATTGGCAAATCCTTAAAAAATTGTTACTGGATAAACAACAACAAAAATGCCAACACTGAGATCTCCTTTGAAATTGTATGTTGAACACATCTGAAATCACCTGCAATGGCTGTATTTCCAAAGCAAAATTGTCTTTACTAGTGGAAGCTGGTAATGAAAAAAACCCAGCCCTACCCTACACCACCCCACCCTCTCACCCCCGCAAAAAAACCCAAACACCAAAGCCCATCCACAACCAGAGAAACAAATCCTCGTACAACTACATAACATGATGCTGACTAGCAAGCTCCAATATGTGGCAAGTAGTGTGGATACTGGCTGGCTGATGAGCCAGTTCTGTAATCAATTAAGAGAATCCTTATGCTTTTAAGTCTCTTGTGAAAACTATAAGGGTACTACAATTCTTTAGATGGCACTACTTATTTACTATAACATTGTTTAGCTTAGTCAAAGCCTCCAGATATTTAAGTTTCTCCAGTCATGAATAAAAGAGCAAGCATTAATACATTCCCTTGACCTACAAGGTTTAGTGTTGAACTACAACGTCTCTGGTTGTTTGATAACATTCTGGAATGCACAGAATTGCCACAGGAAGCTTACCTGAAATAAAAGTTCCAGGTTTAGACTGCCGCTTTAACATTTGAAAGAGGCAGTGTACACCTTAATAAAATTTTGACAGATACACAGTCTTTACAGGAGTCTGCATGGTTTTGGGTGGCCTGCATATACTGATGTCCACCAGACCTATTTTATTTGCTTTTAAAAATTACTGACACGTTGTGCAGTGAAAATGGACAAGTGTTATAGAAGTGATAGGTTACAAATTGGTTGTTAACAAATTGAAATAGCCTAAGAGACATTATATCATAAATATGTCAAGGGTTTGAGAGTTTCCAGCAGGGACATTTACTAAAAAGAAAATTTAAGTTTGTCAGAAGAAACATCTTTCCCCTATGATTCAAAAATCTCAATTAACATTATACATATATACATTTGTAAAGTCACACCTTTTAAAGGTACAAAATTTTTTTAATGAGATAAATGAGGAAAAAGCTCTACACTTCATACTTGGAGGCCACTGTAACTGAGTACAAACGGAATGTTTTACCTTTCTTTTTTCTATTGTCCTTTAAAGTCTTCCTGTGTAACCTCTTACATGACGGCTCTGTAGCTATTTGTGACCGAGGTATTTTATGTTAAGGACCAAGACACCAATACCCAAACAGTTTTTAGCATAGTAAGCCTAAACATTCAGATGCAGCAGAGTAGAATCACTTAAACCAGATTGTAAATTGCAAGATTAACCATAAAATATAAACCCCAAGAAATCAAGAAGGCAGAGCTTTGAACTTTCTCTGAACTTCACAGTTAGGGTCAATAAGTTATTATCTAATGAACAGATTAGATTTTTGTATTCAGGAAGCAAAGTTAAAACATTTACTCTTAACTGCAGCTAATATAGAGAGTGAAATAGAATATTTTTTCATACTATACTTTATTAGTATGTTTTTTAGCTATATCGCATACCATAATTAGGCAGCATTTAGTGACAAATCCTGATTCTAAGTCTGTATTTACATTTTAATAATAATTTAATGAATGTGAAAACTACAGACATTTTCATTTTTATCTGAAGCAAGCCAAACATACGGTAAAATGCATGACCAATTCGTTAAGTTATAAAGACTTATATTGAGCAAACTAGGAAAAGAAAACAAAATTACTTTTAAATTATTTCAGAAAAAACTACTAAAAAATAAAGGAAAATAAATAAATTAATAAAGATGGACCTAGCAGGGAAGACTACAAGTTAAAAATAAAAATAAATTCTAAGTGCTAAATACTCCAGGAATCAAAGTTAAGCTCCTTCTGCCCTACATACATAGCAGTGACATTGTAAAGGCTACGTGCATTACATTAAAGATTGCATTTCTGAATACACTTGGCTGGCTAAGAAAAAAAGAGCTTTCTGCTTGCCAATTCTGAGAGAATCACAGTACAAAATACTCTGTTTGGGTGCTTTTATCATAAATAATCAAAGTATGATTTTCATGTCATATCAAAGATGGCCTAATCCTGCCAAACTCAAAACAACAGTAATTTTGATACTGATATAAAGTACCAGAAGGGGCTCTGACAGACCAGAATGATCATACCTACACATACTACCTCAGCTCAGCTAAAAAGCCTAAACACTTACTTGGACTTCAAAATTCATATTCTCCAGAAATTTCTGGTTCATTGTCTCTGCAAATTTGTTGATGGCTCTCAAAAACACCCTAAAAAAGAAAAGCAATGAGACAGACAAATGAATGTAATCTCTGAGAATCTATTCCAACCATGTGTGATATTGATGGAAACACATTTAAACACTGAACACACTAGAAGAAGCAAAGTTTACACACACATGAGCACAGCAGATGACATTCTGTGCAATGGCATGTTATTTATACACACAAAAAAATTAAGCACGATTGCAAAAAGTTTCTTGATCTCCACTGAAAAATTCAGATAATATAACTTCTTTCCCTCTGTTGCATACTGCATTGCATTCTTGAGAAAACAATAGAGAGCAATTCTTTCAAACACAATTTTACCTTCTATGTGACAAAATCAAATAATTTAGAAGCATTACTGCCTCCTCCTCATGGGCTTGACAGCTAAAAGAGTTCCTTGTACTTACATTATTAGTTAGGAGCTGCCACTGCATTTTCCCAATTAATGCACAATTACATGCAGCTTTTCGGTTTTCTCACAGGTGGTGAGGGGAGGATGTCACCTCTGCCCATGTTCCTCCTCAGGCTGATTATAAAACCACATTCAAAGCTGAGTTAATATACAGTTATTTCTTCCAAGAGGAAGGGTGTGAACATTATCCCTCTAGTTTGAAAAGCAGCACCTATTTATGCTCATTATTAACGCAGCAAGATTAAGTCCCATTTCTAAAGCTAATTTCTTTGTTTAACTTTCCAGCACAGTACATTTGTAAAAGAAAAATCAATTGTATCTCTAAAAATTTATAAAGTTTATTTAAATAATTCAGTTTCATTCAATTTACAATTTTGAAAACAAGCAATCCATTTTCCTCTGCTTCCTAGTTAAAATTTTTAAAAGTTTTAAGTTGAAATATTTCTACGGGAAACGCTGTGAGGGTAAACATACTACAACCTGAAAGAGGTGAATGCAAAACAAAAACAACCCTAACTGCTCAAATACAGTGACTGATTGTCAACTAGCTATTACCAATCAGGAAAAAGATCTAATAGTTATGAGACAAGTCAACAAAACCCCCACCACCTTAGTGTTTAGTAGCATCAGAAAAAGAAATATTTAAATAATTAGAATTATTAACAGAAGATTAAGAGACCACAGGATATCCATATGTTACTGTCAAAGGAATGTTGCATCCTTGTGTTGGATTCTGTGTGGTGTTCTGGTCTCACACCTCAAAAAGATAAACAAATAAAAAAATAAAAAAAAAGAGAGAAGAAAACAAGCAAATAAATGTGACAAAGAAATGATCAAACACGTTTAATAGATTGTGTCTGAGACCTGGTTTCTTTCATCAATGGATACTACGTGACTGAGGAGGGATACGGTAGAATATAAAAACAGAAGTACCATGGAGATGAGAGGCTTACTGTTCACTGTTACTCATACAAGTATTGGAAAGCATTGAAAAAATCAGAATGTGCATTCAAAATAAGCAAAAAGAGATAGCTTTTATGATAGCCTTGCTCAGCTATGCCACTCATTTCTACAGGATACTGTGAATGCCTGAATTTTATATTGGCTCAAAAGTGATTAGACACATCAAAGACAAAAATGAAGGAAGGACTACTAAATGTCATTGGTCACTGGAGGCTGGGAGAACACAGTAAACAGTGTTACTTCTTCCCAGGTCAGTTGTTATACAGTTCCCTAGGCAGCTGTTTATGAGCCACTACTAGAAACAGAATATTGAGTGAAATTAATTTTAGTCTCATCACAAAAAAAAAAAAAAAAAAAAAAAAAAAATTGCAAGGGCTAAATTCAATTTCTTAATGAAGGAGGTAAAGCAAAAGTTCAGCTTTTGGCAGGCTTAGGATAGGGAATCCTATTTAACCACTAAGCAGTAGTCCAAAGCAGCACACTGCTTCATTAGGGCAACAACTTGGCTGGCTAGATTGAAATGTTTTGTTATTTGAAATGTTTTATTGAAATGATTATAGTTTTCCATATATTTTTTATTTCCTAAAGAATATTTTCTTTCCAATCACATAACATTCCTCTGTAATGTTGATGTGATCAAGGAAATAAAGAAATTTATACACAGTGTTACATCTTGCCAAGTCCTTTTTATTTTATTATGATCAGAGGGACACTACAGTTTTAACTACCACAGTAACCGTGGCATTGGAAGGTAACGGACTTGTAAGGGTGCTGTGTTGCTCTGTTGCATCATCCCACACATTCAGATGAGCTTCTTTCCAATGGTCTAGGGCATATCTGATCTAATCTTCTAAAAGTAGCTCAGCTAATCTTGCCAGTTGAATTAAGGGTCTGATCTGTGAAATTCTGTGTCAACGAATCATCCCAAATTCAAGAAACCTAATTTTGCTCAATATTCAAAATTTCTTGCAGGCTATCGCCACTCTCCTAAACAACCTCTGTATAATCGCAGAATTGCCCTGTGTGTCTGCTGCAATTTTAGCCTAAGTTGGTCTGAATGGGATAGTATATTTTCTTTTCAGCCTTTTATGTGATCAACTCTTATTCTGCAAAACATGATTTGCTCTGCAAGCTGCCCCATACCACCCACAAGAAAATTAACACATTCTTCCCTAACGCTTCATGCGCATGGGTACATTTATCTCTACAAAACTGCTTGACACTTAACACAGACAGTTTAATATTTTGCAAAAAAGTGGATTCAAAAAAGAATGGTCTACTTTAGACAGCACAAAAAAAATTACACAGCTAGGCAGAATCATGGACACCCACATGTTATTCTGTCTGCAGCATCCCCATTACTCTTCCAAGTAGGGGTTTTGGGTCAAGGCCTTTTTAGCATCATGTCTTTTCTGTAGAACTATATTGCTCTAGATTCTCCTTTGACTTACAAAGTATATTTATTGCTAACTCACATAATCAAGTTCTTCAGCTCCAGCTGCTCAGAGTAGCATTTCACTTCACACAAAGTCTTTTGTTAGGTAGGAGGGGATGTCCTCCATTTTTGAGTCTTTTATTTCCCAAGTTCTGCATATTTACATACTACTCCAGCACCTACGGTGGAACATGTCACCTAAATACCCTGTTTGGGCAGAATCTTGTATGGTGCTGATAATTTGTCTTACATTAAAAAAACCCCCACACGTTTAGGTACTTTGTCTTTTAGCACCGAAATATCATGCAAGATACAGTAGAAATAATCATAACAAACACACATTAAATTTATTAGTGCAAATCTATTTCATAATATGGACATGTTTCTTGTGTGTCATATTTTAAAATTTTTGTGAACAGCTTGAGGTTTAATGTTAGCCATACATAAAAAGTCCCAAGGACACCTGAGAAATACTGAGGTACTTAATGTCCAGTAAAATTACTGATAATATTAAATATATTTAGAGGATTCTATATAATGTAATTATATGTAAGCTATCTTCTACGAATATCCCTTTCATTCTCACAGATCTTTTTATCTGACATACTGGCATGACACATTTGCAGGAAGCACGCAGTACTTCCAGGCTGTCAAGTTCCAAATATTGTCATGCGTTTGTATTTTGCCTAAAGGGTGTATCTATTTCTGTCATTGGAAGTCACTTAGGCAGTGGGTTTGAATTCTATTTCTGGCTTCTGCCAGTGCCATGCTGTCCTACCTCAATGATTTCTTTTCTATATGACTCAGTCTCCCCTTTCACCAAAAATGGGTATTAATTAACTAGCCACAAGTACAAAACTGAACAGATATTTATAAAACATTTGAGATTTTGATGAAAACAAGAGAAACTATAACTCTAATTATTACTGAGACCATATTCCTCTTTAAAGAACTAAACATTTCTCCAATAGGAGAGAGTTATTTGATTGGAGAAGTAATAATTTCTTACATAATTATTGCTAACATCAGTTATCAATCATAACTGACATAATGGAAAAGATACAGCTAGGAAAGAGATGGTAAAAACATGTGCCCCAGAACAGCTCAGAAAGACACAGTATGTACTGTCTGACTTGAGAAGAAGTTATTGAGAAAAATTACTGAAAGGGATTATCTTGTCACAGTGTAGTACAACTTAATTTCCCTGGCTTCTATAACAGATCTTACCTTTTCTCTAAACGTGGGGATTGCTGCTCAGTTTTGCTTTGCAAGTTTAGACTGATCTAGACTGACCAAAGGACAGGATCTTGATTTCTCATACAGATAATGTCATTAGGTGGTTTTTCTGTTTAACGTGTTCCTCTTGTCACATTTTCCCTTAATTTTAATCGTCACACAGGGCTACAAATATGTTCTTTCAGGTGTTTAATTATGATAACTTTTCTACAGTTACTTAACATGGAATTAATTTCTCATCAGTTTAAATAATTGTGATCTAAAATTGTTGAAATCCCTTTACCCACAATAATTTCCATGATAATTCCTGAGTTTATGGGGATTGATGCTTCTAATTTACAGTTCATACCAATCTCTTGGGCCTGAAGATTTATGAATGATCTTCAAAGGCCAAAGTCTCTGGGCTTAATCTGGGTATAAAAAGGTGAGGTTTTGGCTTAGGACAGCAACAAAATTGCCATGGTTCAACTGCTGCTATCTCCTTTACCTTTCTAAATTTCCTGCTGCTTCTGCTTTGCTTTATTGTATTGTCAGAGAAATTTCTTTCAAATTTTGGCTTGAAAAAAGCACAATGGATAGAATCCTGTGCAACTGTACTTAGTTTCAAAAAATTAGATGTATGTTCTAAATAGGGATAGAATAGTACTGTAACATACGTAAATAATTTAAGACAGACACAGCTGAAAATTTATAAGTCATCCTAAGACAAAAATTTTATTTCAAACTGATTCTCCCTCAAACAAAACAAAACAGAGGGACTGAGATGGAGCAAAGAAACAATTTAGTATTCAAAACCAACATGCTGTTAATCAAAGTAGGATTTCAAAGTTATTCCTTAGAAGATGGCGACTGTCTATTTAACAGTAAAATAGGTCCGTACATTGTCCTTGCTTTTGAAGTGCAAATAGGTGATAAACCCAAAATATGTATCTGGAACTCCAAGTTATTTTTAGCAAACAAGTTAGAATTAGTGCCTCAGCTACTTGCAGCATAAAACAAAGAGATGATTACAGTAAAAAACCCAATCCAACCAATCTCCCCAAAGAAACCTTAAATTTGCATTGGCTGTTCTTAGGTGGCTTTGCAAAAGCTGGCCTTTTTCTGCAGCTAGTTTCAGTCATAGAACACTTCTGGGTCCACAAAATTATTTTGAAAAAGGTGCCTATATCAGGTACGGCATTATAAATCTTCCTAAAATCATGAATTGACCTTTCCTCAGACTCTTACACATGAATTCTTTTAAAGCAGTGGTCCAACAGCAGTGAGGTGCTCTTCAATGTCAAGTTCACAAGACTCTAAAATTTGGGAGTTCACTGCTTCAACTTTGAGATGAGTAATCCAGATACTGAGGTGAAGGCTGAATTAATTAGGTATTTAAGAACATCAACTCAAACTCATGTTTCCTATGTCTTCTAAAGCTGTGATTACACTGATGTAATGACAGGAGGAAACAATTAATCAAGTACAAACTTCTACTGGATAATCAGTCACAGAAAAATAGAGATAAGCTTTAAAACAATCCTATTTGCTCTGTTGTTGTGAAAGCTCTTACTGTAAGAAACTATTAAAATGCTGGAATATATATATTTTTTTTTTAAATCACATCTGAAAAACAATAAAGACATGGACAGTTTTTAAAGCTCAGAACTTCTCCCCACAAACCCTAAGTGCTTTTCCTTCAGAGAATTTGGTCCACAAATTAAAGTCAGAGGGAGTTACACTAACTTCAGTTTGGCAGGCATTTTTTTTGTAATCGCCAAAGGCTGATCAATCAGCACTTTCACCAGTGAATCCTCTACTTGAGAAGATGAGGAATATGAGGGGAATTCTTTCAAAGCCGAGGAGATGCACTGACTATTATTTTGGATCTTTTCTGAGTTCTGATAGACATGTACTTGCCAGTACACCGGTTATATAAAATCTGGAGTAGGGAATAGCAGAGCTGAAATAATACTCCCACATAATTTATGTTGACTTGATAGTAGCATCCTCATAAAATGCTTTGCAGAAAACACCTGATAGGGATTTTAACATGAAGCAAGCACAAAGGAAAAGCAGCTGAAGTCAACTGATTTTCTTGTAGGCTTCTGTCATCTTTCCTCTTCCTTCTTGTGTGCAAAGCTAGAAGAAGGCATGTTAAATAAAGACGAGACTAGCAAAGTGGGTCAGACCCAATCGCTAATGCTGATCATTGCCAATGACTGAAACAGTGATCAGCAATTATAAACTAAACCTGGAAGATATAAAATACACAGAAGAGAGACAGACAAGCAATCAGTGTGAGAGGAGAAATTAAAAAAAAAACATGTTTACTATTTCATTGACCAAAACAGAACAGCAGGAGAAAGCCTGAGAAAGCAGGTGAAAAGATAACAACAAAAATCGTGACAAAGCAACAACAGAAATTATCTCCTAATAATGTGGCAAGCTATCATTGATTTAGAAATGAAGGGCAATGCAAGATGGAAACACTATTTTAAAACCTTGTAGCTATGTGAAACCTAGTTATTAAGAGCACAATAATGGCAAAACTTAGGAAGCAATCCACTTCCATAGTAACTGGAAAAATATGGCCAGTGGTGCAAATAAAGTACTATAATTTAATCATATTTCTCCCCTGTGTCAACTCAGTATCACTGTAGACTGAAGAATAATTTTTTGTACCATTCATATTAAATCCTAATGATAAAGCAATTGTCATTTTCCTAAGTTCTTTTTCAACATAGAGCCAGAGAGTCTATCCAAACAGCATGGCCAGAAAATAACTGCTTAAAAATAACTGCTATCCAGCTTCTCTTGTCTCAATTATAAATTGTTTGTTATGTACAATTCATTTTCTTTATTAGTATTATTTGAAAATTTACCTTGAATAGCTATGCCAAGCATAAAATAATACATGCTATACTGTATCAGAGTTAATTTGACAGCAGTACAAAAGCAACACCTAGAGAAAGACAAGAATGAGGAAAATAGAAGTTTCTATTTGAGATCTCTTGACTTTGCCAACAGTCTCTTTGTATGTATCTTTTCCTTCAGCATCTATCTAGAGCATGTTTTAAAGACTGCTTATCTCCCATTTAGGAATCAAAATATATTCTCAAAACTGTGTATTAGGTACACATTTATACTAAACTCTTTTGAAAATATGATGTTGGGCATGCTTTAAGAAACTTCATAGCTTGAAAACTAAGTGTACAAAAAGCTGTCATAATGGACTCTGATGTAAGTAACTTAGTTTGAAAGGTATTTTCAGTAATTTTCTGTATATAGTATCTTCTCACTTCAGTATACTCTCCTTTTTTGTTCATTCCAGCTAATTGTTTGCAGAGTAGAAATATTCTGAAGTAGAAAAAAAAAAAAAAGCTCACATGGTGTCTTTGCTGCTAGATCAAGTCTGGGAATAAGATACAAAGCTGAAATCTAATTAGCATACATAAATGTAATGACTTCATGTGGTTATATCATGATGCCATACACTAATAAAAACTCTCACAGCCTTCACTTTTGAAGGAAGTTTGAATTGACATCATGAAATTATGTCTCCATTCTTCCACCGATTTTTGTTTTTCACCTGTTGACACTAATTTACCCTTACTGTAATATTTGTACATATCATTTAGTCTTAATTTCTATATATCTAAGAATATTGCAGAGGTGACACTTTGGTAAACATATGTTCATGGGTGTTTCTAGGGCCTATTTCTAGAAATACTTTTATCATTTCACACATCAAAGGATTAAAATTGGGAGTTTACATGAAACTAATGGATAACACTGTGGATAACACTATCTCTGGTTCTTGTTTTTTTGGGTTGTGTATGTTTAAGTAGCTCTGTATTTTATTCATAATCTTACCATAAAACTTTAAAGCTATAATGTAGTATTTGGGCTTTACTTTTTCTTTCCCCCTGTTAAATAATCTTTCTGTATTTGAAATCCCTTCTCTATACCTGCATTATATTTTTATGTAATACAGGCACTTTTGATTTTTCAGATATTGTTGTTGAAAATATTTACCAAGTGAAGACATTTTGTCTGGAATATGTAATTTTTTTACTTTTAGGGAAGCCTAGCTTTTTCTGAAGCTAAAAATATGATCTGTAATTACAGGTACAGACAACTATGCATCTGCCTCCTGTCTAATTGCTGCTCACTTGAGCTTACTGCTTTACAGCCAAAACTATCAATACAGAAGAAGTTGCACTGAATCAGCAGTTTATGACTTTAAAATAAAGATCATTATGCAGCAATCGCATAATACACCAGCAGGGTTATTTTGTGATGTTGTTGTTTAAAAGTATGGAAATAACTGTTCAAAATAATGTTAAATATGAGAAAATAGTATGCATTTAATTTCCCGAAAATCTCTTAAGATATGAAGTGCTGGCCAAAGTTACTCATCAAAGGGGAACACAGAAGGATTGCTCAATCGCATTTACAACACCCAATGAGAATTATGAATACTGAATTTGTATTTTTAGTCCTTTCTGTAGTGACATATTTAGAACAGTTTATGTGGGTAATCGCTTCAATATTTTTTCACTCATTTGCATGTATGTTCTACAAAGTGGAAAATACTACTCATTGTCTTAATCCCCAAATATTTTACTAAAATTAAAATACCTGAAAGCATACAAAAAATATTTTATAACAGGCCACACAGCAAAGAACCTTAGAGATTTCCATAGGCAAGTCAAAGTTGTATCTGGAAAAATAATAGTTTATCTTACTGACTTTCTGAAAACATCAAACTAACAAGTTGTTTTTCTGTGTTGAGCTGTTCTCTCCACTGAAGACTTTGCTTTTAGTTCAGGAGACCTCATACTCTGGAAGCAGGAGCATCCTAGCAGTAGATACCAAGAACGATGAGATACTGTGCAGTGGGAGTGGGAAAGGGATATCTTGCAGCATGTTTTCCCTCTGCATTTTAGATAAAAAACTAAATGACTGCAGTCAAAACGTAATAGGCATCCATTGTGTACCACGACCACAATATGCAATAGCCTATCTTGCTGAGCGGATGATCTGCTGCAGTCACCACATAATTAAGTGTTTAGATTCTTGGTAAGCAGATAATTCCACAACATGGGTAACAACAAGCAACATGCAGAGTTAGTGCAGAATAAGCATCTTGTAGTATTTGGTGCTAGAAAGATGCAAGTGATTGAAAAGTAGGGTTACATCAGGCACAACCAGACTCAAACACCTACAGATGGAAGAGATGTTCTCTGCTAGGCTTATAACTGACATCGAAGCATTAAATGACTCAGTCAGACATATCAAGCCACAGCTGGAAGTGTAACTCTCCATGGAAGTAAATTTACAACCCACAGTGAAACAACTGCCTCTTATCTGCGTTATTCCATTTCCCCAGGAGTAACCTTATGCCATTTGCCCTATTACAAGTATTGACTTCCGTAGGGGTTGGGAAAGACAGCTAGGAAACAGAGTTACCTACATTTAATGGAAAGGAGATACAAATCTGAGAATACTAAGACACTGTGTACCAGATACCCCAGCAAGAAAAGCAGTAAATAAGATATCCTTTGCCTCTGAAAGGGACTTTATATTAACAGGGAAACTGCATTTCATCAAGGACATTTTTTAGTCTCATAGCAAAAACAAGCTGTCCAAGGACACATCTTACTACTATACGTGAGAGTAAAGCAAAGACTGAACGATGCAAACTGTTTGAACTTGTTATAATACTTCATTTATCCTTTTGTGCATGTATGCATAAAAGAATGTTTTCATTTGACATTTATACTTGTTGCTTAAAATATTTTTTCATATATTAAAATTACAAAGTTCTGCAATATGCCATAAGCCTATGTGTAAATGCTTTCTGACCCCCTCAAAATTCAAGCCCTTAAGAAAAAGAACTGCATTTCTGTCAAGTATGCCTAGACCAGTCAAAAGTTGCCAGAGGAAAATGAGATCAAAGAAAGGAGCTACTTGGACACAACAGATTAGCCTTCTAAATTCTGCCTTATTTGCACAAAATAAACTGCAACACTGTCATCCAACCTTAGTTACATAAATGAATCTTAACTCCCAATACATCTTTGAAAAACAAGAGTTTAAATTACCTAAACTACTTGTATTTTTTTTTTCTCCTAGGAATAAATAAATAAATGCCCCTTTTTATTTTCTGCAAGACAAATAATGAGTCAGGCAATGTTTTAAGCAAACTGTTAAAGCATAGCTGGTTAGAATAAATCTGAGTTTTCTTCTACATTTCTTATGAGACCAGAACAACTTCATATCAATAATCAAAGAATTAAAGTTAAGGAGGATTTTATTTCCTGTTTTTGTGATTAAAATGGTATTCTTGATTTTAAAATCTCATCACAAGTGTTATAAATTGAACACAATATTACAGCACCACCTGGAGTGAAGGATAACACATTGTCTTATCAACTGAATTTATGTACCTTGCATACAGTCAGATCCATTAGTGTCTGTGAATAGTCACAATACCCACTAACATCAATACATATATCACAGCATCAAATATTTCTAAAATATGAAAATACAACAAGCTTTCCTTTCCATCAACAGACAGATGGAAGACTGAGAAGCAGTTCTAATATTTGAATTAATTTGGGTTTTTTCTCCCTTCCAACTTGAGATATTCTATGGTTCTATGAAATCTAGTGAGTTGGTAGTAGCAACACAGTTTGTAGCACCTCTCCCACACTTAAGCTTCTTGCTACCTTCTGCCAACGGTGTGTTGAAACTAGTGTAGAAAACATGTTTTTCAGAGTTGTGTTTAACCGAGCCATTCACAGATGATCTATGAAACAAAACAGGTCTGGAATCCCTACTGTCCCTTTCTTAAAAAGAAATCCCTACAGTCCCTTGCTAGGTGACAAAAAGGAACTTATTCTGCCTCATTTTGCTGGTTGGCAAGGACCTAATGATACCAACAGAATCTATAGTTTCTGGCAGTCTGAGAAATGGTGAGGTACTTGTGGATGCAGGTGGCACTGATTTGAAGCTATAATGAGATTTTGCTGAATTAATAATGCTGCTACAACATGTGAGCAACATGAGAACCTGGTCTTGAGGGTGTTACAAAGCAGTTCATCAGCAAATAAGCAGCTATTCTTAGTATGTATAATGAAAGAGAATTGGCAACATTTCCAACTGTTTTGCCAAATACCTGCAGTGCTAAACCTTTCAAGTTAGACTTAAAAAGGGCTGGGGAACACTTGACTCTGACAGATGTCTGAAAACACTCAGATATACAGGTAATGCAAAGATATTTTAGAAAAAGCCTAACTACTGGTGTTAGAAAATACCCTACAGTGTTATCTCAGAGTTTTTCAGCAAATAGGATCTGACCTTGAAATGTACTTGTGAAAAAACATTTCCTTTTATTTTTAAATACCTAAATATAATGTCAACAAGGTTCAAAAAACAACTCAAATGGACACACAAAAGATGAAAGTGCTTACTAAGCCACTTTAGACTGGACATCAACCAAAACTGACTCCAGGTACTAATTACGATAAGATCAAGTACTTTCAAACTCTATCTGAGCAATTACCATTTCAAAGCCCAGATGAACAGAAGGAAGGGATGTGAATACTTCCCTTTAGTTGCTAAACCCCCTAACCATTTCTTTTATTCAGTGAATCTGACTCCCTATGCACTTCATGTTGACAATAAGGTACAGAATTTCCTGGGAGGAATTATGTGCCTTTAAATTAAAATTATGAACAGCTGAGAGATAAGCAGACTACATGGTATTACCTAAACCAGCAAAGCATTTCCCCACAAATGCCATGTACCTAGGAATTACTGCTTTTAATAAGCTAACAGCCAACAGTCTAAGTACCATAAGTGGAATAAAGTGCACATACAAGCAGTAGCAACTAGTAAGAAGTGTGCAGTAAGCAACCTTCATTAAAACAAAAGTTAATTAAATCTACCATGGAGGATCACAAAAATAACTCAGATATTATATCCTCATGACCTCAACGAGAATTTTACTATTTCCCAAAGCGTTCTGTCCCATCTAGCATGCCACAAAAAGTGTTCTTCCCATCTTGCTGTTAATGAAAGAAGGGAAAGAGCCAGGAAAAAGAAAATAGTTTATTCCACTTTTTGATTCTCAGTTGCTAATAGAATACTCCCAGTCCAGTGAGATCAGTACACACAGCTTCTGCCTCCTTCAAAGAGGCTTTGGGAATCAGAACATGCTTTGAGAGCAAACAGCACATTATTTGTAATAGTGATTTAAAATAATTTGAGTTAAATCATTCCTTCCTGATACAGGCAAAGCTTGACTAAGTAAGTTTAGTCAATTAGGCTTCTGGACACCAACATGTCCATTCTCCCTTCCTTTGGACAGAGGCGTCTCCCTTCCCAGATGGCACGCTCTCTGCACGCGTGGGCCCCCTGCCCAGTGCTCCCTCTCTCTCATTAAAAAAAACCTTAAAATTCCTCAGGACCTTCTAAGGAAGTCATCCTCTTATTCTTTTCCCCTTATCTATGCCAGACATCTAACATTCAGTAGAAATATCCCTGATACCATGCATGCACTCTCTGTCTGTATTTATGTATAAGAGTAATTAGTGTCCTGTTCATTAGGAACACCTTTTACCCACAAACAGGACGGAACTTGCAGTACTAGTTAAGCTTTTCCCATTCCTCTGCCTCTATGTAAACATAATCTGATTTTACATTTCTGTACTGCAGTATATCCTACAGCAAAATTCCTCCAATGCCCACTTTCTCTGTGTCCTGGTTTCGGCTGGGATAGAGTTAATTTTCTTCCTAGTAGCTGGTATAGTGCTGTGTATTAAATTTAGGATGAGAATAATGTTGATAACACACTGATGGCTTAGTTGTTGCTGAGCAGCGTTACACTAAGTCAAGGACTTTTCAGGTTCTCATACTGACCTGCGAGCGAGGAGGCTGGAGGGGCACAAGAAGCTGGGGCAGGACACAGCAATTGCATTATGCATCACTTGTTTTGTCCTTTTCTGTCCTATTAATTTTTTTTATCTCAACCCACGAGTTTTAACTTTTTTCCAATTCTCTCCCCCATCCCACTGGGGGGTTGGGGGGGGGGGGACGGGGGGGGCGAACGGCTGTGTGGTGTTTAGCTGCCTGCTGGGTTAAACCATGCCAGACAAGACTCGCCTCCAGAGGCTGAGGGCTTGTGACCCTTTTCCAATCACTTTGTGAATGCCCCCTTCCCTAGAAAGGGATTCCATCTGCTGATAAAAGAATATACAAAACAAGTGATGCACAATGCAATTGCTCACCACCTGCTGCCCGATGCCCAGCCAGTTCCCAAGCAGCGGCCCCATCCCCCTGGCCAATCTCCCCCAGTTTTTGTTCAGCATGACGTCATATGGTGTGGAATATCCTTTTGGCCAGTTTGGGTCAGCTGTCCTGGCTGTGTCCCCTCCCAGCTTCCTGTGCCCCTCCAGCCTCCTCGCTGGCAGGGCAGTATAAGCAGCTGAAAAATCCTTAACTTAGTGTAACACTGCTCAGCAACAACTGAAACATCAGCACATTATCAGTATTATTCTCATCCTAATTTTAATACACAGCACTATACCAGCTACCAGGGAGAAAATTAACTCTATCCCAGCTGAAACGAGGACACCCTGCTAGGTACAAAACACAAGAGATCATCTTGGGGGAGACTGTCAGGCAGACTGTCATTTGTTGAATGCCCACAGCGAAGAACTGCCAACTACATTCTGCCGTTGGCTATACACAATAGATATGCTTTACAGCCTGTAAATAATATTTTTGCACATTCAGAAAGGGGAGACTCTTAAGGTAAAATACGTCCTTCAGGGTGTAAAAAGGCCTGCATGTAGCCTCCTACTCAGAAAAGGTGAATTAAGACTGCAAAACCTTAGCGTGCTAACACTTTTTGTGGGTTTTATTTATTTATTTTCTTCTCTCATTGTTATTATAAAAGACCCCAGCCTGACTCCTTGTGACTATTTTCTTTGCTACTACTCTAGTTTGGAGCAAAGCATGTTAACAAGACAGATCTAGAAATCTAAATTATTCTTCAATTTATTTCATAGAACACCCACCCCCTCAAAAAAAAACCCAAACAAACAGAAAAAACAAAACCAGATTTCTCTAAAGACTCAGAACAAAAATCCCCCCTCCTAGTTGTTGATATAAAATAAGACATGAAAGTGAGATCAATAACTTATTTCCTTATGTAATCTTGGGAACAGCAACATAATCAAATGTATAAACAGTGCCAAATCAATTCAGGTAAGCAATGTGTTTACAGAAGCACTGTTAAATAGCTTCTAAACTTTTTTTTTTTTTTAATGCCGACTTTTTTCTTTAAATGTTTTCATTCGACTTGTCCAATGCAGGATAAGGTTTAGAGCAACAAAGCTTACCTGGATCAAATTATCCCACAAAGTTCAGTCTTTAGGAGGCATTATCAGCAGATGTACAGTACCACAAAGGAATTTCTATTGTCAGTAACTGAGCAATAGATACCACCAGGTGAACGCCCAAGCCCCAAAGGCATGTTCTCTGAACAAGGATTGACACTTCCCCCGCCCCCATAGAATTAAAGAAATCCTACACTTGTGAATAATGCAGATGTTAACAGCATTTCCTAGATAAACAGTTTAACATATGAAAGGGTTGATATGTTTATATACAATAGACGACTGTTAGGTTACTTTAGTGCTAAGCTGATACTTTTTAAGAGTAATCCCTGCTACATTAAACATAATTACAAATTGCAGCAGCAGCAACATTAAGAGCATGCACTGAATTAGATTTTACCTTTATAGGCCAAAGACTGGCTCAGATAGAAAAACAAGTGGGATGAAACCACTATCATTTACAAAATCTTACCTGGAATGAACACATCCACCAGCATATACGTATCTGCCCACCTCAGAAGAGGGGTTAGCAATCTCTTTGCATGAACATTAGTGTACATGACCGACAAAAAGTGAGGTTTAGGCACCTGAGCCCTCACTGCCATCATCATTACCCACTAGAACCATAATCCTCGCTTTGAATCATGGAACACATGAAAGGAAAACCTTTTCATTTAACATCATTCCATTCAAATCCTAGATGAAAATGTATCCAATATCAAAATTAGATATCATAATGTTGTAAATTTTCTTAGCAAATCTTTTCCTCAAGACCAAACACTCCCAGGAGATTATCAACTTTATTAAGTATCCTCTGTTCTCGCCTTTTCAATACTATAAAACTGGAAGAGTAATACTACATAACTGTGACATTTCAAATAAACAGCATCTGTGGACTTTTAAGTTAATTGGAACCTATGCATCTTTGAGACTTAATTCTTAGACTAGTCTCTCTGTGACTTCTAGAACACTCAATGTTACTGCCATTTCTACAAAACTAAAATAATTATAGTACAGGTGATAAAAATCCACCTTGCCAACAGAAGTCTTGCTCAAAAAAAAGAAAGCATATTCACTTTATAATCCAATCCAGTATACAAACTCAAAGTGTTTCTTGGTAACACCCAAATAAATAAAAAAATGTAAATCAACTGATTTTTTTTCCCCAAATCCAGATCCCTTTCAGTGAGATTTTTAGCCATGACTTCCACTAAATACGAAGAGGAGGAAATCCAGCAAATAAAAGAAAATCCACAAGGTAAGGTGGTCACATGCTCACAGCTACTTTTTTGTTCAATTTCTTCTACGTTTGCAGGTGCTTGTAAAACCTCAATGTGTTCAAATTTTAAGGAAACTCTTCCTCACCTACCAGTTCCACAAATAAACAAGTTGAACCAACTAACTTTGTTTAGAGCAGCCTTGTGTTTTACTTTGCGTACTCAGTTCAACTCTCCCTTGCTTTCCTCTCTTATAGACTAGAGAAGCAAAAAGAAAAAGTCAGTACCTCAGAATGGCTAGGAACAATTATTAGGAAATAAATCCTCACAGAGCCCATCCTGTACCCTGTATACTAGCCTTTCCTTGTTGCCAAAAACATTAATTTCTAACTGATGCCTATAATAAACAACAAAACTCACACCTCAAGGGAAGAACATTTCCTTCCTCTTCAAACAAGCAGTATTTCAAAGATCACTTCCCTTTTCTTTCCAATTCAGTATCACATGATATGGAAATGATAAATTAAAAAGAGCTCATGTGGCAGCAAAATCTGTATGACGTGAAATTTCACTTATGCTACTTGCAATCCTAACACCAATATAACAGTGGTCCTGCGGCTTAACAGAGATCAAGCAATACTTTGTTGATCCCACCATAATTTATGGTGACACCAAAACAGACAGACTATAGCTGTGGGTAAAGGTGTACAATCTGCACAGTTTATGTCCACAAGATATTTCCTTCAGTCACTTTTATGAGAGTGCTCAAAGATTTCTTTCTAATAGCAAGCTCTCGTAGAGCAAACAACAGGGAGCATAATAAATTTGATTACACAAACTTCTGCTTAGATGCCATCTTGATCTACAGAGGCAATATACCTGAGTTTGAAGTAATCAATCATGATGAAACCCCAAGTGATCTGTAGTGCAGCAATACATTTCTTCAATGATATGAGCTACAGTAAGCACCGTGGATCCAACCTCCTCCTACAAATAGTGTGTTGTGCTCAAAGATTTGGTCTTTATCATCAGACCTTTTAGCAATCCAAGCAACCATATCATTTTGGAAAGAAAATTGTATTTAATAACTCTTGCATCACAATGAACATGTTGATGTATTAGCGAGGACATTCTAACCCTGTGCAGAAATTGTACATTTAAGATTCAACAGGCCTTTTACAGTTTGGCTTCTGTTGACTGTCAACATGGAGACCAACTATGTACTTCCACTTTACTGTTGAATACATTTTTTTCCCCCCTTTCCATTGTAAGTGGACTTAAAGCACAGGCAGCTAGCTATTTGATGTACTGTCAGAAAATTATTTCAGATTATGACCTTCTTGGCATTCACCAAACTGGAATGATATAATCATCTTAGACTGCACAGCAAAACTTTTTGCAAGATATGAAATGAGTTCACTTTTCACAAGCACATAGAACATGAGCACTGATCCTCCAGCCCCACTTTACCTGTTCTGCACCATGCTCATTGCCATCCAGTCTGAAGGGTAAACATTCTTTCCAATGAGATCTTTGAACATTATGAATGTTTCCATCAAGAAGTCCTACAACAACAAAATACAGTAAGTCTGTGACTGGGTAACATGAAGTTTAAGCGTTCCTGCTGTGATTAAAGAAATGAGATGGAGGGCGCCACTTTGCTCCCAGTTAATTCAATAGAAAAAACCCTGGTGATATCAGTAAGCCCAAGACTGGAACTGAAGTCCTGTAAAACAGCAGTCTCAGATTCCAAATGAAAGCTAAAAGTCATTTCATTGGGCTCTTAACAAAAGATAAGTCATAAATGAATGGAAAGAAAAAGTTATAGTACTTTGGAGTAAAGCTGTTGAATTTTTTATTAATTAGCAAAACCAGTATCACTATGCATAAAGAATTAATAGATTTGAAAAATACAGAATTTTTTATTTAGCCCATTTAGTTCAAATTTAGTATCTAAATTAAAAATTGAAGGCACTGACAGAAAGTTTTCAAACAAAACAAACGTTATTTCTTTTCCTAGAAGTATTTAGAGATCACTGTATAATGAACTTAAATAAACCGAACATAATCATTTCAGGTCTATTTCACATATATGCAGTTTTACCCTTGAAATTTTAAAGCAAGTCACCTAGGAGTCTGTGAGACTAGCAAGCTGAAACATCTTCATATATTACCAAAACCTCACAAGCAACTCTCAGTGAAGTTTGTACTCTTTTTTGACATATTACTTACAGAGAACCAAACGAACAATAGCTCTTGGCAGCATTATTTGAAACGAAATCTTTGTCATCTTCACTAACATATAATATGGAAAAAAAATGAGAAGACAACAAACCAATGCTTTTACAAATAGCAAAACCCATTGAATATATTGATGTCTTCCCTTTTTAATTCCTTTTTCCTCTGCAGAACCATTGAAGTAGTTTAAGGATTACTAAAACTTCTAGGACCAAGTACCCAATCTGCTTGGAAGCTGAAATTATGTTAAAATACTGTTACATTTTCAAGTAAACTAAAGCACATGAAGAATTGCAAAAGCTACCCAAGATTTGATCCATTAGCATTTCAGTTATGGCACCACTCTGACTTTAAGAAAGAAAATAAAATGGACTTATCTTGCAAACTGAAAATACTACCTCCATGGATAAACTGTAGATGGTGTAATCAAAACCTTTGCCAATACCCAGACTTATTTCAGAGTCATGTCAGGAGTATAAGAGGACAGACATAGGACTACTGAAACCTTCTAGAACATAGTGACCACTGGTACAAACTAGAATGTACCCCAAGTATCATTAAATTATGCCAGAAACAAGTGGCATAAAACAATGTGTTGCAATAATAAGGCATTTACTGCATTTAGCATATAATATTATCTGGACCAGGAGTAGACTCAATAGTGAAGATGAAAAGTGGAAATGGATCACCATGTGCAAAGTGGGGAAGGAGGGGTCAATTAGCTGAGGGTTGGTTTTGTTATTGTTTTGTTGTGTTTGCATTTTTTTTCCTCATCAGAACAGTATAACACAAAGATCCCACTATTTATTCTTGATTATTACATTACCACCTGTGTGCTAGGGTCAACAGTGACATTTATATCCTTCCAAATTTCTGATAACAGTATTGTCCAAGGTCACCATTAGAAGAGGGAGGCAACACAGTAACATAGAGGCAGAAAACACACAGAAACAGACTTAATTCTAGTAAGAATCAGACAAGATACTCCAAAACAATACTACTGATTTTTCACAGGAAATAAAATACTTATAATTCTAAGTCACCTCCATGATTGTTTTGTACTCACCACTAGTTCTGAACTTGTCTGAAAAGTTTCAATGTAAACTGAATAATGCTGGTTGCTCATCTGATTTAAGATCGCTGTCATGCATGCCACAAAATTACTCTGAAAGAAAACCAGACAGAAATCAACACATGCAGATTACTTGAGATATCAGATTGTATTCTTTCTAAAGTTGAATTACTCTAAATGCCTAATAAATCCTTTTATGTTTGTAAAAATAAAATAATATTCAAGCCTTTGCAAGCCCAGATGAAAGAAACATACTAAGAACTCAAAAAGGATCATTAAAAGCTACCCTGACAAGGGGTAGGCTCTGATAAGAAAGCTGTATCATTTATGAAACACTGCACAGAAACACACATTGTGACAAGAAAACTTTAAATATAAAGTACAACTCAATATTACCTTAAGACTCCTAAAAGGCATGTGATGTTGCCTGGGATTCTTCCATTAGAAATTCATAGGAAGAAAATACATCAGCATCAAAATTTTCTAATCATTCTAGAAACATAGCCTATTCACAGGAAGAAATATTGCAAGAAGGGATATTTTTTACATTCTCCAGACATTTAAGTAGCTATTTCAGAACTCTGTAAAACTTCTATAGAATACTGTTACTTTAATTTCTCAAAACTTTTCAAACTTCCTCAAAAAGAAATATTTTATTTTTCTCAATTCCTAAAGCAGAAATGCTGAAAGATCTAAAATTATTTATAATCCTAGGTTTTCACTGTAATTTACAGAAAGTCACAAAGACATTTATCTCTTAGGCAGTAACAGTGAGCTTAATGATTTGCAGTGCTCCTTTAAGACAGTGAAGAATCCTCCTTATTGATGTCTTCTAATTTGCTGAAGTTTTAATTACTGTTTTAAAAGTGCACCTGCTTTAAATGCTTTGATTTCATTAAAATAAGAGCCTATGAAGTAGATGAGCATGCAAAACAGTTTTCTAGATTTACTTGGATCTTTTCACCATACTGGTTTAGAACTGATAAAAGGGACTCCCCAGCCTCTCTGACCAGAATTTAATTTCCACCTGGTACTGATCAGATTCTCTGTTTCACTCTGATTCACTTTATATTTCTGTTACATCAGAAAGGCAACAAAGGCACGCATTACCAAAGTATCAGCTGCAGTTTGTCGTTCCCAACCATTTTGTCTACCACTTAGAGAAGGGAAGCCTTCTTTAACTTCAGGTTATGGCCACTAGAGGTCTTTTACTTTCATATGTTAGCTGCTGTTCAGTTTGTACTGCCTTTTTTTTTTATTTATTTATTCTTACGTGAGCAGACCCAGCACACTTCTTGCATATAAACAGTGAAAATTACAGTATAAAGGACCTATTATACCTTCTTTTGGAGTAACATTAGTGCTAGTGAGAGGCTTGCCTACTTTTTAAGACTAAGAAGACACATTTTCTGCAGGTAAACCAAAAGCTTTCAGGTAAGGAATTGTGTGTTCTCGGGTACTGATGTTCTTCTAAAAAGAAATGCTGGTTTTCCTGCTGTAGTAGTTCACTTTTACAGTTACGGATCAGACAAGTCTTTTCTGTGATGTTAAATGTATAGCAGGAAATAATAATGAATTGCAAAGGATTCAGTAATGAAATTGTGTGGGGTTTTTCTTATGATGTCTTGATTTTGAAAAAAAAAAATACTGACAGAAGTTAGAGAATTGTACATGAAAAACAGCTTGTATTTTTAGTAGTTAAACATTTGCCACAGAATGCCTTTCTATACTTATGTTAAATAATCAGTTCTTGAAATAAGCAGCATTTCTTCACAAGCACTGACTAGATGTATCATGTTGCTTAAAGGCATAAAGACTTTAGGAAGGTTATTTCTTTTGTTGAAGCCAACTTCTAAAATGTGTCTAGCTATATCTGTGATTATGGTACAGCATGAATGCCTATTCTTAGTAACTGTGTATGGTGATTTTAAAATTAACAGATGATATGCCTTGATTACTGAAAAGAGCCATAAGCAAATATCACATATTGCTGGCCAGTACCTCACACCAAACCTGTCAAATTCACATCAGTGGGAATGAATGATACATAAAAACAAGGTGACAGTAAAGCTGGTTTGCTACAAAAACTTCCTTCATCATTTCCATCTAACTGTAAAGCAGGAAAATACACACTGTTTGATCTTTAATAATCTTCTTGCCAGCTATCTCAACTATTAGAAATTAACTGCTAGCTTCTTCATAGGTTAAAAGCTTGCCCCACCCTCCTAATCCCTGAACGCCAGCAATAAAGATTTGCTTCTCAGATGCAGCCTTGGATCTTTGAAGTACTCATGCGCTCTCAGCATCACCATTCTCAATGGTAGAACTTAAGTGTAATACAGGACTATAATCTGCAAATATCTCTATGTATTCACTTAAATTCTCCAATGCTGTTTAAGTACCTCTTACTAGAATGTGCAAAGAGCATGAACTGCTTGAAAATACAGTAAGTTCTGCACAAGAACAATCTATTACACTTTGAATGCAAACTGCATGCTCACTAGATGGACAGAAGAAATTCAGAATCAAGCACCACCTACAAACACAACAGTCTAATGCTTATGATTCAAAAATTTATTGCATTAACTCAAGCACTGTATGTAAGGATTGAATGGTGTAAAAAAGGTTGTGGCAGAGAAGGTGACATTCTTCAGATAGAATCCTAACAAGTTATTTCAGCTGTGCTTAGGCTTGTTCAGATTTATCCTGTGAATTACAGCAGAAAAGGTTGATTAGAACTAGGTCAAATGTATGAAAAATAAATGTATCAAAGTAAACACTTGACCGGTGAGAGAATACTAACAGAAAATTTAACAGAAGTAACTCTACTCACTACTATGAAAAGATCTAATAAAATGTATGCTTTCCAACTTAAAAACATTCATTTCCATTTAAATGTAAAAGAACCTGGAAGAGAAACAGCACTGAATTCTAATTATTTAATTAACCAATTGGCTGACAGCCTTTCAAAAAATGGGTAAAGAAATAAGGAAATTATAAGCATTGCACTTCTAAGGGGAGCAGGAACATGAGTAAATAGGTAGTCAAATGAAAATGAGATGGAGGAGAATATGTCTCAGGAAACATTCAAACTCCCTGTCCACTTAAAATAAAGTGTAATTAATATCAAATTTAAATGAACTATAATACTGGCTGGCTTTAGTATAAACCGTGTAAAATAGTGGCTAAGGTAAAAGAAATGCTGTTTTGGTTGAATAAATACAAAGTTCATCAAAAGGGATCATAGATGCATTCTGTAAAACAAACAGGGCTTTCTAAGGTCAAGGGGAAAGAATGCGGAGTCTTTTCCACTGTTGTTAAAGTGCATATTAGCTGTGGATGCAACATCTACAGGAAAAGAAATGTCTGAAAAACATTAGGGTCATGTGAGTAAGATGACAAACTTGAACACCTAGCAACTAAATCCTGGCATACTTTATAATAGCAGATGGTGACAGGTTGCCGTAGTAACTTCAAATAATACTAGCACCACAAGAATAAATAGAGCAAATGCACTGGAAAAACAAACAGCAAAAGAAATAACGTAGAATGAAGCTACACTTTGATTCTAATATAGCAGAAGTATTTCAGTGGCTGTAGGGTGGGTAATCTTCATGCAGGTGTACTTCTGGAAGGACTAAGGAGGATATTTATTTCATATAGGCACTTAAGTAACATTTATCCTCATTAATAGAGCCCTTCACCAACACAGAGCATGAATGTAACTATATAACCACATGTACAACATTAAAAAGCAGACAAAACAGAAACACGAATAATTCCTAATAATTCAAAGACTTCTGAGGGCCAAAGACGATGTAGTTATTTTTATATCCCCTTTTTAGCAGAACACTGGATGTTTTAAATGCTCATTTTACTTACCCTCACAATTAATGTAAGGTAAGAGGACTCCTTTACATACCACCATCCTCACAATCTGTTACCCTATATTCACTAATGATGGTTTACATTTGATCAATGCACACTTTTCTGTATTGGGCAAAGAATCTTATTCAGAAGATCCAACATTTTTGTGGTGGATGAAGCAACCATACTACATAGATTAGATTTAATTCTAAGTCCCTTTCAGGTTAAGTCAGAAGTTTCAAAACTCATCGTATGTTAGTGACAGTAATTTTAAAAATGGTGCACATAAAAAGGGTGACCAAGAATTTCTACAGGCCAAACATTTCTCTCTTTTTTTTGTTCAGAAACAAGTGTAAAGATCTTTCTGGAGGAAAAGTGATAAATATGTTATCTTTAACATAATTAAAGAACAGCTAACCAATCAATAGTTTCAATCTAATGTTTAAAATCATCAATATTTATGTTGTAGCACAAGCACATAATTGAGAAGGCCTCTCAATATACTGTTTCCACAGAATTATTGAGTCATCACACCTGTTTAGTGTCATGAAGTAAAGAGCAACATAATTACTAGAAAAGTATGGAAGATGCTCAGTGGTGCCATGAAGAACCACAGTGGTTGAAGTCACAGTTCCTCAGAAAACCACAATAAATCTTGAGAGCTGTGGAATACGTAGAGGGTAGCACAAACATTAGAATAGGCTGCTATGCAACAGCCTGGAGTATTCACCAGATGCGTTGAGTACATGGGAACATATCCACACTGGCTTGTTGTAGCTTGCCAATGAGTGCATCTTACTAATAATTTACAATAACAGACTCATCTACTCTTAGTAGGGCTGAGATTTTAATTTTCCATTTATACATTTGTATCGGTCATTGGATCTGTCTTGTCTTTTATAGCTGACTGAACAGAAGCTTGGGCATCCTGTTTCTACATCTTACTGACAGCTTTTGAATTCTGACTGAAAACATCCTGGGCTGTTTTAGCTTGTTTTCCTGTTTGCTTTACATTCATATGATTTAGCCAAAAGGATATAGAACTATAAAACCAGCAGACTACCAGATGGAAAAATATAAGACAATTTTATAACACAATGAAATAGTAATAGCAGCTGTTGTGTAAGATTTAAAGATGTGCTACAGGTTAGACAATCAAGGCAATTTCAAAATTACTTAAGACTTTTCCAGACATAGATAAAAGCTGTAAGACGGTGGTTTATGGTATGACAAAAGTAGCATGATTTTTTAGAAGATATCCTTTGTCATCTATTTTTATTTATTTATTTTTAACTTTGTGTTGATTTCCCAGCAATATTCCAAAAAGATTATTCATTCTTTGCAACGTTTGTGCTGCTGGGTTTTGTTGTTTGGTTGGTTTTGTGCCATAAATCCACTCCAGAACTTCTACTACGTAGTCTCTGGCTAGCATGAACATGCTACTGTAATTGATTTAACTTGTGTTTACGTCTGTGCTCAAACACAGTTGTGTAATTTACCACTTTTCCCAGAATATTAACATTGTGTTCATCTTCAAGGTGTATGTACAAATAAATTATGGATAACATTATTCAGTATGAAGTGAGAAGGCAATCATTTGGAATGAGCAATCATTGCTGGAAAACTGAACTAGCTTGTCCAGAGCACAGTTACCAAAAAAACCTCAGCTGTTTCATCCCCACACTTAACCACTGCTGTCCACACTCCCAATCTCAGCTCTGCTGTATCAGATGAAATCTTCCATCCTTGCCTTAAGGGATCTATGCACCTTTACGCTGTGTGTCTTCCCTCCTCCTCTGCAATCCACTAATTGCTTCACCACAATTACTTTAGCTAGTTTCTAGGCTGGTCTCACAGCCCAGAAGAAACTTCCTGCCCCAGTATGCAAGATATCCACTGAGAATCCCAAGTATCCTGGTGCTGTCAGGCTGCTTATTTCACTAATTTCTCATTCAAAGTGCTATTCCATTTCCCTGTTGCTACTTAACCAGATGGTCAGTCAAGTTGGCAAAGCATGGCTTGTTCTGCGAAGTGCCCCAGTGCACTCATTCCCATGTTAAAGATGATGCAGTCAGTATTCCATAGAAACACCAACACCACCCACACAAAATACAAGCAAAGAGTAAGATTAAAAATATTATCCCCAGTTTATTTACTGTAGTAAAGCTTGACCAGTCTCTTGCATTTAAAAGGACTGGAAACCAAACTGGGAACTTGAAGGAAGTGATACAATGGCTGGGTTGAGCTGGAGCTAGTCCCCTGCCCAGAGGTATAATACTTAACAGCAGAAAAAAAACCCAGAGAGGATTGCCAACTATATAGGACTACAAAGCAAAACACACTGGCTGCAAAGGAGATCAACAACTGGGTCGAAGAGAAAAGCATAGAACTGAGCACTTTAAGTTCATTAAAGTGCAGTAACATCTTTTATTTCTAAGCCATATATTTTGAATTTACACATATTGTGAAGATGAACGTGGTGGATGCTGATTCACTTCCTTAAAACTAAACAGAGCCACCTCCTGTATTCCCAGAATTAAGTCACTCTTTAATTGATTTTGTTCTTCTTCAGCTGCACTCACTGAGGACAGAAAAATTAAATTAAACTTCAACTACATGAGCAGAGATGAGACTAATACAATATATTTGTGAATGGTTAAAACACAGCTTTATCATAATAGTTCTGCTTAAAACTGCTGAAAGTCATATAGCTCCAGAAACTTTTCTCTTGCTTTTAAATTGATCCTACAAAGAAAATAAGGCCCAATAAAAATAATTTTCCAACCACTCACATCCATTACATTAACAAATCTACCAACTGTGTATGTTTAGAGTTAATTAATAGCAATCACTAAGGAATCCACCAATATATTATTGTAAAATACCTAAGATTTTATTTTATTATTTCTTTTTGAGCAATAGCACAGCTGCACTTGAGCTTCCAAAAACACAATGTTTTTTGTCATCAGGCCATCAAAATCTCACCAAATCCTGATGGTATTAATGGAAAAAACCTTCAACTCTTTCTAGTACCAGACATTCTTGCTGAAGAAGAAATACTGGTTTTGTCAAAGTACATGCAATCCATTATTGAAACATTTGCAAACGCCAATATGTGGCGGCCATCTCTTAGGATGAGATTAAAATCAGCAATGCCTTACCTGGTTGATAAACCTTCTGCTAGGTCGGAGTGTGCTCTTTTACTTAGGCATAGCTAAGTAAGCCATAAATCCAAGTTGCTGAGAAATGAAAATTAATTTATTTAAAACCCCTATTCCTTTTTTAGCAGCTGTAACAACCAGATAAACTTTTATGTGAGGAGCCTGGTACTTCTTCCTGGTATTTTAAATGCAGACTAATGCCAAAGTGCTTTTAATTTGGCAGTTCCAATTGTTGTTTGTCCCCTTCCACATTAAGAGCATTGTATTGGTAGTCTGGTAGTTTTTTTAATTTTGTAAAAAGAACACTAAAACCAGACTGGAAATGATAAGAGTTAATAAGCTACTGTTGTATTTATAGCTTCTTTTAAAGAGTAATTATTTCTCTTTACCTCCATATTTTAAAACTGTTTTGACTACTGTTCTTGTGGGTTGAAAGCTGTCTAACTATGGTATATTCTGGTCTGTCTAGGTGGTGAAGGGTAAACAAAAGACATGCTCAGCATACTCTGCAGATATGTGTTGACTAAACCCAGGAGAACTTTTAATGTTTTCCTTCAAAGCTATCTTTCACACTCAGACTGCCTTAAAAAAAGAAGTTAACTTGTTCTTCAGCAAATTACACAAATGTTTATAAAGAGGTTTTTTCCAGGACCTAGACAATGAATATATGAAGGGGCACCAAAAAAAATCCCAAAACATACTGAAACTTTCTTTCACAAGGATCCTCAAGATTCTGATAACAAAACAGTTGAAATAAATGGACATGCAGAGGGAATTGCCCTGAAGCTGCCCTGTTAACGCCATTGTTTACCAACACTACCATGGCAAAGGGACTCTCACTAGAATATTGTTGCACTCTGCTTTTTCACAGCTACAGTAGGGGAAAAGAGAAGAACTGAAATAGATTCAGGCATGCATGTACACAGGAGCTCCAATACAGATATGAATTTACCCACAGAGTTTAAGAAGAATTCGTACTACATCAACAGACAATGATGTAAAATGCATCTATTCTGCATAAATGGGGACTTTTCATCATGGAAGGAAGATGTACTGACATGAATCTTGGTTAGTGTAACACAGCATGCATACAATTTTGTATAATTTTCTAACTATGTAACTCCCACACAGAATAAAATACTATACAGCTTTTACAGCCAGCTAGGCTGTGGAAAGGTGTTACATGAACTTCTTATTGTTCTGTCAAGTTGCTACTCTCTGCCACAGATGAAAACCGGGACAAAGTGTGCAGAATTCATATTTTCATTTTAAAGTAAAACCAAAGGAGTAACTAGCAACTGTTGGAACAGTTTTATTTTGTATCTGAAATATGAAAAATATTTAAATTATATCCAAGATGGCTTTATACTAGGTTTTTAGTTTTTATGTAGTAGTGGGCTCCACTTTCAAACATGGGAAAAAAAAAAAAATCTTGGAGTGTGGTTAGCAGAATAACTGGTTAAAAAAGAAAGTTCATAGCAAAAAAACAACAAACCTTTCTAAGACAGAGAGCTTTTCATATTGAATCTTGGGTAAGCGGTTAATAGAAACCATAGGGAATACTCTGTGAAAGGAGAAAACCCCATGGGAACACATGTATAAACAAGGAAGGATAAAACTTCAAAAATTACAGACTGACCTTCTAGTGTGTATTCTGCAAACTACTGCCAAACAAACACCCTTCTTAGGTGTGGCTCTTTTTAAGGAGTGCCACTTCTAAGATGTCCCAGTTGATTTAGTTTCAGTTATGCTATCACAGAAACAAAGAATCCTGAAACTGTGATAATATAGAGAAACTTATCAAAATAACATTGTCTACACCAATAATTTGTGCACATGCTAATCTCTTCTGGAGGGATTGTGTCATACTAACACATTATACCTGGACTCTGGCAGAATAGGGAATACTCCTTTAATAAATCTTTGCACCAGCCCAATGAGAGCAGAATTTTTTATGTACTTACTAGAAAACTAGGGTGAAGATGGAAGTAGAAATTTCTTTGAATAACTCAATCAGGGAACATGCTTATGCTCCGCCAATAGTGTGACTGTCCCTTAGTTGCTTAGTGACTGCAATCCAGGCATGCATGCCTCCAAATCCTAACACTGCAATAGGACAAGACTGAACTCCGGTTCCACATGGGCCACTCAGAGTTCATGTGCATTTTTTCCATCCCTCTTCCCTCATTCCCACTAAGCAAAGCAGAAGAAAATGCCACACAAGTGTATGACAAAACATTGGCCTTACTTTGCATATTGGTGCTTTTATTTTTTGTAACAGACATAAGCATGCTCAAAGGTGACACCTCTGCTACTTTGACATGAATCCTTCTGACAACAAATGATATCCTCATTCTGAGATTCATCTCGCACAAAAAAAAAAAAAAGGTGAATATGGATATAACAGCATTGTGTTACAACAGGTCTTCCCAAACACAAAATGATTTTCAAACTTTTTCCAGCATTTTAGCTAACATGAATACCAAAATATTTTGTGGCGCCATGTGATCTGACCATATGAACTGCTTCAGAGGATGACAACTGTATGCCAAAGAAAGAGACACTTCTGTCCTTGTGTTGCTTTACTGCCAAAATATCAGGGCTATTTGCAGTGATTTTTATTTTTCCTAATCACTAAACTGGGATTTCATCTAAATACATTGTCTTGCTAACAAACCAGGGTGCTAACACCTTCTCCTGAACCTAGTAAACAGAGAAATAATGAGTGTAGATAAATGTTAGAGAATTGCATTCCTAGCAGAAAACAAACAGAACCACATATATAAGCAGACTTGATCAATGAGTCAGAGTGCCACAGAAATGGCATATATGAAAAATATAATTTGTTATGCCTCTGATAGTTAGTGTATGTACCTCCTAAACAGTCTTATAAGGCTCTTATTTTTATGATTAGTCACTGTAATACAGAATGTGTGGGAGTATCAGTATATATCTAACAACACATATAGAAAAAAAGATTATGATTAGAACTATTGCAACCTACACTTCCACTAATTATGTTTCTATAGTAATGCTATTAGATTTAATAGCAGTTTCAGAACTATACCACTGAAAATGTTCATAAAAGCTTTTTAGGTCATGGTAAGTAGAATCATCTTTATTATACTACTCCACTGAAATGATACAAAAGGACCTATTCATGAAGCAAGTAATTTTTTGTCATTTTAATTTAGTAATGAGTATACCATACAATCACCTCCCTAGAACTGAAGGACAGAACAAGCATTTGGTAGATGCTATACCATCACATATTTGAAAGAATTTTCAAGATATTTTAAGAGAACTGACCTCTTGATGACATCATTATGGTACATTTTATAAACAAATTCTTTCCTCATTTAAGTTAGCATAAACCCATTGAGCTGAATGTTACATTACAGCTTCCTAAACCTGTATCTTGTGATCTATTGTGCAGTTCCTATTCAAACAAAGCCCTCTCAGAATTATGGCTGCAACCTTACAATATTAAGAAAAGAGTCTGGAAAACTAGATGTGATTCTTATGCTTTTACTTAACTTCAGCAGGGACTGGAATCAAATTTCCCATTTAGATCATTATCAGTTTTCAAGGCATCTTTTATTAAGAAGAAAAAAAAGTAACTTTTTCTGCTCAGTTTTTATTTTAAAGGGTATTGCTAATATTTTATACCTTAAAACAGAACTTACTAGACTGCAGAGCTTAATGCCAGGAATTCAGTAGCCTAGAATATTTTTTTCTTAAAAAAAAAGAAGACAGCACAAGATACTATATAGTCTTTCCCACAGAATTTCTTATATTTAGAAAACATGTTGTAAAAAAAGCACTTACTACTATATCACAGCCATTTACCTTTTTTTTTTAAATGATACAGTAGTCACATCAGATAAAAGTGACTTCTATTTAATCTCTCCTTGGTATAATGCCCTGACCTCTGAGATTGCTAAATACAATAAACATTTAAATATTTAAATAACTTTAGCAACTGATTACAAATCATTTGTAAAAAATGCAAAGACAAAGGAGTTCACAACCAAACAAGAGGAGAAAGAGTATTGTATATATGTCATCAATATGATGCCAAATGAATAAGGCAATAGAGAAGAAGCAAATTGGAAACAGGAACAGTAGTGGAGCTCCCTTACCCCTTCCAGATTATCATAAAAGTCTAAATGACAGTGCTGCAATTAGAGAGTTCCAGAACATTAGGTCGGACTTAGCAGGTTGTACAGCTCAAGTCGCAGATGCTCTGGAAGAACAGAGTCATTAAGCATGAAAACAGGAAACCAATAATATAGTCACCAAGATTTTGGAGGAGAGAGAAAAAGAACTTGCATTCTACTGAATTCAAGAACATATTATTCAGGATTTCACAGCGCTGTGTAGAGAAGAGGTTCTCTGGTGACAAAGAAATTGAAGAAAATAAATGTGTAGAATACAGACAGTGGGCTGGTAGAGTAGTTTAGACCGGCCACTGTTAGCAGCTGAAAAAAACCCCAAACCTAGCCTTTCTTCAAATGCATTTCTCTGTTGCTAGCTCTGTCACTTGGTGCTCCCCCACAGGTTTGGGGCACATCAATATTTCAAGACAAGCTAAAGGAGGAAACAAACTAATGTACAAACCTATGTAGTGTCATGGGGATATGCAAAGTGTATGAAAATAAGTCTTCGCAGTCTGATAACAGAGACAGAAATCTTAATTATCGCACCAGACATAACTATGTGAAACCTATGGTTTTCTGGAAGCTATCCATGAAACAAATAATCCTAGGAACACAAACATCTCTATCAACATATGAAATTTAAAAAAAAAAGAAAAAGAAAAAAGAAAGAAGGAGAGGATATGCCCACTGAACTAGGCCATTCCTATTATACAAGAATATACATGCCTTTATGCTGCCCGTTAGACAGCCTTATATTCCTGCCTTATATGTTTTTTTCTGGGCTTATAGGTAGGAGAATAACATAGCAATATTGTCAGATTACACACAGCAACATTTTTTGTGGGTTCTGTCAAATTTTTTTTTTAAAGTGTTGTGGTTGGTTTTTTTTAATTTTACAAGACAAAACCCAAAAGCAAATGAAATGCATGCCTAATTATTTTTGCTAACACAATGTAAGATAACCCAAGCTTCTCTAACAGATTCTAGATTGCCTGCCTTGCTCAACTTTGTGGCAAGGTAGTCATTTGGTTTCTTGTTCAACTTTATCTAGAAAACATTGGAAAAACTGCATGCCTGGTCATGTCTGAAATGAGACAAAGAAACCATGCCTACATGCTTTATGGTTTTATCTGTCTTGTTAATAATGCAGGAATACATTTCAAAATTTTCATTGAATCAGACTGCTACTTGCCCTAGTTAAACCTGAAGCTATTCCCAAAGAGACCTTTTACAATGAAATTATTGTTTAAAATAAAAACCAAGACAATTTTGTGAAAAGAACTGCAGTGCAGAGCCACTAAAGCAACGTACTGCTTGTATGGCATAATGAAGAAAGGAGGTAACTTCTATAAAATTACTGACATCACAATAACAGCCCCAGAACATCCCAGGGATACAAAAAAGAAGAAAGCTGCTCTTTATTCCAGAGACACTAAAGCAGGGCAGGCCATGTTACATATTATGTAGCCACTTACAAGCAGAGATTGCTGTTTTCTTCTCCAACTCACTAGAGATGGTACAATCATGTAAAATATTCAATTACATAGGCCATTCTGCATTCTTATGCTTAAAAGTGCACTAGAAAGCACAGGGAAAGAGATTTTAAGGCAATACGCATTTACTTATGTGATTAAATTACATATTACTTTTTAAGGATTTCACAACATATAAGGAACAGGACTTCCTATTAATTTGTACAGCCTACTACATGTATTATATCTTCTGGCCTCTTCTGAAGTTTACTGCCTTCACTTGTGGAAAACTAATTTCAGAATACAAGATTTTTTTCAGGATACTTATTTCCATGCAGTTATTTCAATTCCCACACATAACTTCTGGAATTCTTCAAAATGCCAGCCTGAGTAAAGACTGAATAATAAAAAACCCAACACTGAATGACAAGCAAGTGTCACACAGCTCAGGGCAGTGCAGCTTTATTAGAGATGTCCATAAACGATTAACTTCTCTGACTATCTAATAACAACTTTGCTAGCTAAAAATAAAATTTGAATTTATACAAGTTATAAAATCAGGTACAAGATACAGTTATTAAGAAACATCTGACATGAGAAAAGGCAAAGAAACAGGCTTTTGTTTTGCCCTTGACATCACTGGGACATTTACTTTTGCTGCCCAGAGAAACAACATGTTGTGAATTTCTTCAGCAAAGTTCAGAGTCCTTGGTGTGTTCACAGACCTTAATCTTTCCTTTAGTGACCACATCAATAGATCATTAAAGGATGACCTACAGTCCTTTGTGTTCTGTCATGTTAGAAACTCAACAAAGTTAAGCATCATCTTTCCCAAGAGGACAGTGAAATGCTTATCTACACTTGTGTGAATTTTATTTTTACCAGATTATTGCAGGTCTGTTTTTTGGAGGCATTCCAGGACAGACTACGCTCCAGAGCCAGTTGATTCTAAGTGCCTCCGGCAGGAGATATTTCTCTCTCTCTCTGGCACTTTAGTATGTTTTGAGATCTCTCTCTACCCCTTGTCCTGGTTTCAAGGACACCTGATAGGGACAACCCTCATCTCAACACATACTAAAGAAGTATCACCTCACTGTTTTCTGCCATTGTACTGGCTTCCTTTTAAATACTATATTGATTTTATTATCTCATTACATGCACTAAAACCACTTGGTGATCTTACTGTATTTTATCCTCCTAAGATTACGCAATTGCACAGAATCATGGAATCATAGAATCATAGAATCGTTTAGGTTGGAAAAGACCTTTAAGATCATCAAGTCCAACCATTAACCTAACATTACCAAGTCCACCACTAAAACAATTAATGGTAGAGTGGACAACCCCACACCTCCTGGCTTGGTGGCTGAATCATTTATAATGAAAGTAAAAACTAGGAATCATTAAGATTGGAAAGGACCTCTAAGATCATCATTCCAATCATCAACCCAACACCACCATTCCCACTAAACCATGTCCCTGAGTGCCACCTCTACCCTTTTTTTGAACTCTTCCAGGGATGGTGACCCCACCACCTCTCTGGGCAGCCTGTTCCAGTGCTTGACTACTCTTTTTGTGAAGAAATTGCTTCATCCTCTGTTTCTATATGTATATTTATGCAGTGTGCCAAAAGACCCACAGCTACTGAATCTCAGCCCTTAACTTCAGTGACATCTCTATAACAACTTCTAACTGCAGAGTCTCATTTTCTTTATGTAGGCATTTTAAAACTAATATTAAGAGACAACAAATATTATCAAGATTAGAAAAGCAATTAGTTCACAAACAGACGTACAAGGTTGACAGAAAAACTGTAAATTTGTCCTCCTAGTTTTTGTCTGTTTTTAACACATCAACACTTCAGTCATCAAAGAAAGGCATCTGGCTTCCAGTTGAGTGTCCAGTCCTATGTAACTCAGACCTTTTCCAGCTTACTGCATTGACAAATAAACAAGCTTTGGATAAGGAAGATAAGCACATTTTCTTTCTAAATACCAAAGGACAAATTTGCTTGGTGGGTTGGGGTTTTGTTTGGGTTGTGGGACTTAGGAATATGGTTTAGTGGTGGACTTGGTAGTGTTAGGTTAACGGTTGGACTTGATGATCTTAAAAGGTCTTTACCAACCTAAATGATTCTATGATTCTAAGTCAGCAATAATAATCAAAAAAAGATAAATGAACAGTATTTGAATAAAGTGTGAAGAACAAATAATCCAGTTGTTAGTCTTACCCCAGTGGGACCAGATTTGACTGATTTGTAATTCTATTGCTTTGAAGAAAGAACAATATTTAGCCATAAATATATTAAAATAATGCTACACATGGCAATAATGCTGTACCTTATAATTGGTACCTCTGTCAAAGAATGAGCTGCAGAGAAGTTTACATTCAATGATTGGGCCTCCTAACACTGGGAGTGGTGCAAAGCTTAGAGAGCAATTGTAAGTCTACATTACTTTTCAGGCTGCAAATAATTAACTGAAGTGGGCTTTTTTCAAATCTTCTCCTCAGAAACAACAAGGCTTTTGAAAAGCAACTTCTCTCTACCTTTAGAAAAGGTAGTCAGGGAATAATGATGCTACAATTCAATTTTAAAGGCACCTGCCCAGCATAATAATCTGTGCACCTCACCAGCAACATCGAACCGCAAAGCATTAAAATATACAGGATGGATGCAACATCAGATTAGATGCAAGCAAAGCAAAATATACCTGTGTGGTTACTTCCCATTATTCATTAGCAACACCAAGCTGTTGGGTTGTTAAATAGTCTGTCAGGATACTAAGTGTTGTGTTTTTAACAAATTCTTGTAAGTCTTATAAATCTGAACTTTTGAGTTTCCCTAATGCCTATGCTACGGACACTACAAAATAGGCCTAAAATTTGCAAATGCAAAGCCAAAGGAAGAGAATAAGCATGCCCCAAGACTTTTCTATTATGTAATTCTCATGTATTTAATTGTAATCCCCCAAAACACGTCATTGAACTCTCCAACATCATCAGGTTAGTGTATTTTGAAGTAAAATATATATAGCAGGAACTCATAATAAACAGAGGTTTCTCTCTTGCTCTACTCTTCTCACCAGTCCCCCTCAAGAATGGAGAACTCTGGCTTACGGCAGATTGAGGACAGAACGAAACAGAATTTATACAAGAACCCAAACTACCAACCATATTGACAATTATATCACTGCTTCATTTTGCAAACAGTGGAAGAAAAGACATGCCAATACATCAGACTGTCTTAGCACACTACACTGCAGAATGATAAAACCTGAGAAAAGATTTCTCTGATATTGAAAAGCAGCCATGATCACAACTGATACCAGATTTTCTCAGAGCAGTCCCCAGCTTATTGTATCTCAACCTATATTCTTCCTCCACCTGCAGCTTTTCACACCAGAAATAGGGAGCTTATGAGAAATGTCATTCTCTGCATACATCCTGCCAAAGCCAATAAGCATAATTTCAGTCTCTCCAGCAGTTACTGTCAGACAATTTCTTGTAACCCAGTCTCTAAACTATGATAATTCAATTCCCTCACACTGAAAATGTTTTTCAAAACCAACAGTTGGAAAGAGATACAGCAAGGTATATTCAGCTAAGTGTGCAAAATACATCTTATGAGGATGAAATATACTATAACTTGCATTGCTGATGTCATTCACTGGAATGAAGGAACAGGTATTTTACACAGGTAAAAAAAGCCTCAAGATGCAGCTTTTAAATTCCAGCCCTGTTACCATGATGAGATCTGGCACAATCTTTCCACACAGGTTTCAGTATTTCCATAGGAAACCCAGAAGCCATGGGAGAATGTATTTCAGCAAGAACCTGGCATGGTTTCTTCTCTCACTGTCTCCCAATATATCCAGAAGGTTTGTGACATAAGTGAGAGTAACAGTTGACTCCTTACATTTACTGAATACTCCCACGTACTGAAGTGACAAAAAATATTAAGTTATGGAGATCCTGAAGAATCACAACTGAAAACACAATGCTTACAGCACAGCAGACTGCTAAATAGTTTTGGACTCAGCTTTGCCATGTCATTCTTCTTGCTCTGAAGTGATAAATTAATTGAAAAAACAGAATACAGAAACCAACTGCAAAAGCAAAGGAGCTGCAGCAAGCTGTTTTTTGAAAATAAACAAACACTATAATGATGAAAACAACTCAAGTGTAGAAATCAGTCTTCAGCAAGTGATTTATTCTGGCTTTAAATGGTTTAGGATAGAAATGGTCTTTTTTCCTGGAATTCAAATCTCTTAGATACATCCTATGCATCTATAGTTCAAAATGGAAACAGCTCTTAATGTACAAAAGCACTACTACCCCCATAGTCTTCCTCTCATATTCACCCAGCAACTCCAATATGAAGAATGTATCATGCACCCTCCAAGTGGACACAAACAGAAGAAATATTCTATCAAATATTAAGACATACATGGATACAAAGTAAATATAGCTATACTTTTAAAAACACCTAATATAGTAACTTCTTACTTGAGGAATTCAGAACGAATCTGCCCAGAATATTGAAGTACATAAACCTATACACAAAAGACATAATACTCCTTTTTGAATAACAAAGTTCACTGTAGTTACAGTTTGCACATCCATTTTAACAAGGAAGACTAATAGCAGAGTCATGGAACAAAGACAACATTTATTTTCCCCCAGCTGTCCATACAGGCCTAATGCTGGACTTCTCTCTTTGCCCTAGTATCCTCTGGGCCTTCTCACTGGACACAAGCAGACAAATCACAGTCTTTCTATCATATTCTCAACAGGTTCACTGAGAGCCAATTCTGACCTATAAATCATACTTTCAGGTCATCTGGGAACTCTGCAGGAAGAAATAACACTATACCTCTCAGCCAGGCTTAAACTGTACTGTTAATACAGTAGCCCACATATTTTAAATGGAATTACAGCGTCTAGTATTAGGACTTCATCCAAGTTTCTGATATTCCCACCTAAAGCGCTGTACTAAAGAGCCTATTTAGAAAAAGCAAAATTGTCTTCAATAATCAAGCAATATGTTATATTGACCAACAATTATTCATAAATACACACAATGAAAAATTACACAACTTGGGGCAGCTGGTGCCACATTACTAGGCATTCCCAATATATATAGTTACTGAAGGAAAATATATGAATTTTATTATGATGTTTTCAAAATCCAGAAGCACAGCAATGAAAACAGTAATGTTTTGTGAAACTTGAGAACATTGTTAGAGAAGATGGCAAAATTTTTCCTGTTACATAAAGTCTTCCTGCATACTGCATGGATATCTTTCTCAAGGGCACACAACTGTCCTCATAACCTTTCATTAACGACTGAAACTTAACAAAGTATGCAGTATCATTTTGCTACTGTTTGAATTTCAGTTTGAGAGGAGCATATACATTCAAATTGAACAGTTCTGCAGCTCACAAATGGAAGCAGAAGAATCATGCTCTGTGTATGAAAGTCTAGGCAGAGATTATGTTTCTTTTTCCTAAAAGGAACATTACTTACAGGAAGATAAAATAATTCCAATAAGGAAATAAATGGTTTCTATTTGTCTGAATCAGTGGAATTAAAACTGAAGATATCTTTTCTCCATATGCAATGGAATGGAATTCAAATTTGAATAATACATTGCCAAAGTTAAAACAAATGGAAATATTTCATAACCACAGGCTGGGCCCTTGTTGTTTGTCCTTCTCTATCCAGGGGGTGGCTTCAGTTGGATACTTACTTAACTACACTGTGATGCATTTTAAAAGGTGAACGTTATCACTGCATGTTACCACCAACATATGAATGTAAAGAATAATATTACGGATCCGTGCATAACACAAGACGCCCATATTGAGAGAATTCCTGAAAATGTTAGTGTGAGCCAAGCACTGAAAAGTTAATTCTGTAATGAAATTAATTCTGTGCCATAACAACGAAGTCCATCAATTTTTGTTGTTCTGAGGATACCAAACAAGATCCTGTGGGATGATGGGAAGGGATTTTTTTTACAGAATCACCATGAGACACTGCAGATGGTTTTGGCCTCTTCATGATCTGTCTAGAAAAGACACAGACTACCTACATTCAGAAATAAACAGGAGTGACAAACGCTGCAAAGGAAGAAGAAATTCAGCATGTATATTAAGAACGAAGGTTAACCTTCTGGAAGTCCAAGGGAATAAAAGCACACTTTTGATCTTTTTCCTCACCTGCACTAAGATTTTGAGTAAACAAGCCCAAAAATTCAGACAATAAACACATGAGATCACCAGATGTTGCTATTTTTAGTTATTGTTGATATTCTAGTGGAAAAAAGAACATACACTATGAAATAAGACTGAAATATCAAGGAAGATAAGGGTCTAACAGGAAGAAAAAAAAAAAATCAACTCCCCCCTCTCACCACCACCATCTCCCTCCACCCCTGCCCCCTATATGGAGAAGAATCTTTTGTTAGTATATAAACAGCTGACATCTGAAGAACAGCCAGAGCTCAGAAGTGCCAGGTGAGGTAGGGGATAGCAGAACAAAAGTGCCAAACCCCACATATTAAATACACGGCATACATTTCCTACAGCAGTCTTCTCAAAGAAGAAAGATGTTAGGGAGAGGCAAACTGTCACCACAGAAACTATGGAACTGTAGCTTTCAAGTTTGCTATTCAGGAAAAAACAGTTTGGTTATTACAACAGGCATAGTTGTTTTAACTAGACGACCAAAGAGAAAGTTGAAAAGCTAAGTTTCATGAACAAATACATCTGTAATCAAGCTGCAAAGGCCTGCAAAGCAGCATGCTCTCTCTCATACATACACAGATGTGCATATCTGCCTATGAACAGGCTACCTATATATCTACATGTAGGTATAGATACGTTAACATTTTATGAAGCCTGGGTATAAATTTACAGTAACCTAAGGTGTAATAAGTATGCATACTTTTATACAAGCATCAAGTACTTCCCAGTATTTTTTCAACTACCAAGAAAATTGTAGAATACCAGATTTATATGAGAAAGAGCACTGACATTTTGTTATGAACCAGCTATTTGGACACTTTCCAGATCACCAGCCTGTCACATAAGATAACTTCCATTTCCCTGTAGGCACTCAAGAATTTCAAGATAAATTTCTCAGTTTTAAGTACACTTGTCTTTGCAAACTAACACTGGGGGGGGCGGGGGGGGAATCCAACTTATGTACTATATACATATGTGACTGAATTTATTCACTTTAAAGAAAACTATGTGTTGTATCTTATCTCCTGACAGTAAACCTTGTATTAACAATTTCCAATATATGCTCCAAATGAAATACTGAGATGGAAACATTTTCTAATCCACGAAGCGTTTTGTTCTGAAACAGCCAATGGAGTGTATCATCTCCTCAAAGGAAATGGTTGAACTTTTATTTTTATTAGAGTAGAATAAAGGAATTTCAAGTAGCATAGTTCTGAAAATTATATTCAGAAATAAGATCACCATGATTTTATCTTTCAGTGTACCTTTAGCACTTCATGCAGAATGTCATTGCATCATCTCAAAATATAGCCAAACCACACTCAATTTTCATTCCTAAAACTTGCTTAGCTAAGTCCATTTTTCTGCTGCAGTAAATATCACAGCGTCTCCTCTACTCAGTCTCACCAACCTGAAGTAATTTTCAAATCTTGCCATAACATTACTCAGAGATAAAATCCTATAATCTCTTCCATCAGTGAAATGTTCCCTTTCTGAAGTCAGAAGCTTACATCCTACCCTGTATTACTTATCTATGTTAGATCCTTCTCTCCATTCACCTTGATCCCACCTTGAGGTGGTTCACAAAACCTGCTAGCAGGATTTGTAAAAACGTTGATGCCTTCTTCTTAGGTCCTCAAGCAAGGTTCATTCTGCATTACCAAAAGCACCGCAGTAGGGAACATTTGAGCACATACAGGAACATAGACAGAACTCTTCTGTGGCAGTGCACAGAATTGGAACCGGATATTCCATGTACTGGCCAGTGAGAATAAGTAATAGAAGAATACTACAGAAGACAACCTGTGCACTGGAGAAAACTCCAGATACCAAACTATGCTACACGAATTATTTTGTCTGTTATAATACATACATTTACCTTCATAAACAGCTTTTTGCTTTATTCTGTGGGACCCAAAGCAATGAGACTCCTGGTTGTGATCAATGATTAGCCCCTGTACACAGATGCCATTTAAAAATCTCTCTCAGCAGCTTCATCTTTCCTCTTGTCTGCCAGCTTTTTCCTGCGTATCGCAGTAAGCTGCAAATTTGCACTTTTGGGGATTGTTTTTAGTTAATAGGCTCTGCACCTTCCATCCATTTTCATCTGAAAATACGTCCTTCAGAAGCCTCCTTGCAGTTCATCTGTATCTTTGAGTACATTTCCATTCATTCCCTTCTGCAAGAAACACTATCTAAAATCTGTTTGGTAAAGCTTTTTCCTTCTAGTCTTAAAGGGTTTTTCAAAAGAGAAAACCTTTTTTTTTCAGTGCCAATGAGATTGTGGAAGAAAATTTTGTGAAATCATCCAGAGTTGCATACCAAGCCACTGCATGACAGACTACCCTTGCTCTATATTTTTTGCTAACAACAAATACCTGTGAACGCCATGTGCTGCCTCTGAATGTTAGCTTCATAAAAAGAAGAACTTGAGTCTCATGTGAGTCTCTGACATCCTGAACAAGTTTTTGATATTTGTGAATTAAAGAAAAGTCGTGATTGGAAAATAATTAGACTATGGTCTTTCATGTTAACATTAACGCATAAAGCTAGTGACTGTCTCCGTTTAGTAGATACTGTTTATATTGTATGTTCAAAAGGCAAGGAAAAAGCGATGTAGTTTAGAGTGTCCAACTAAGCTGTCAGTCCAAACACTAAAACCTTGCCATTTCAGAATTTTGCCATTTTGAAATTAAGCCTGAAGCTCTAACTGAATAAATATACCCACTTTTCTACAGATTATATTAGCTGAGGTATTGTGAATAAAATCACTACAGAAACATAAAATTTTACACTATATTTAAAGAGGCCACATCAAGGAAAATAAAGCTGTACTTGGCTGGATTTTGCAGGGTTTGGGAGCATGTACTATTTTTCCTGTAAAGGCAGATGTACTGGCTTTTTTATGCAAGATTTTTAAAAAGTGAAGCCTTCCTGTAGAGCAATACAAAAGGAAGACAAAACAGTTCTTTGCCTTTTACTCCTTTTCACAATTCCTTTGTTTTTTTTAAAGCTCCAATAAACTCACTGTTTCTACTTATGTTAGAAAGATACCTCCTGACAACAGGGTTTTTCAACAGTCCATCTGTCCTGACCAGGGAGAAATAAATTTGAACCCGCAGAAAACTGTGCCTGCATCTGTAGTGCTTCACTGGACCCTCAATGATCCAGTGGGAGCTCACCACAGCTCCCTCTTTGCTGAGGTGCTAGGCTTAAAACCAGGGTACACACATAGAAACAGAGGACTAAGACTGTGCCAAAATGTGGGCCAGTAACATAGAGGATATTTGGCAGCACAGATGCAAATAGTGAAATAAAACAAACTAAAAGAACTAGTTTTAGGACTCTCACAATCCATTCTTACGGCAACATTATTAGTGGGGCAAGCACTACACAAGTCAATTCTAATAGTTAAGGTCAAGAAACAAACCAAAGCATATCACAGAAACAGCTGTACTTCAGTAACATCATAATGAATAAAATAATAAAGAAATGAGGCATCTATGGAATTTTCAAGACAGTCCTTTGCAGACCCTAGTAAAAACTTGGGGGCCAAAGCTTAGTTTGTTACTATTAATGACTATTAAAATAATTCAATTGCTAATTACGTCTGTGTCCTAAAGGATATAACTGGTACCTGGTGTGTGTGTATATATATATAAAACTGGTACCTTAGGTAACTGCAAAGTGGGATACGTTTTTGTCTGTACTTTGTCACAAACCCTTTTGACAACCAGTAAAAATGTTCTCAGATATGACAGAAACTAATAGTGCCATCCCAGCAAATTCTGGAGTAAAGCTTTCCAACAGAATTGTTCCACTGACCTGAACAGCATGCTATGTAGCCCAGTGGCTAATAACATGTATCTGAAGAGATACTCAGTGGTCTGGGCCTGAGATACCCAGTCATTAGACATGATGATGATCGTAGTTCACAACTGCATTTCTCATGTGCAGTTCAGCACTTCATGGGGCTATGTTGAAGACTGACTTGGACTCTTAAAGGACTGCCACAAATGTTAATCATTACAGTTACCTCCAATCTGGAAACTAATACTGTGAAATTAATTGGTTAAAGTGCCAGATGAAAGATAGCACCTAATTACAGTGTCCCTATTACAGCTACAGCTGTTGATTGAACATTAGAATTAAATACCACCTTTTTCAAATGCAGACATGGCACCAACTCTAGACCTACAGATTTGTGGTGAAACCAACAGCACCAGTTTACCAACTCCATAGTCTGGAAATGTTCCATTGCTAGTTCAGACTGGGGAAGCCTAGGGAGTTGTCAGGACATTCATGAAATGAGTGGAGCAGAACCATGCTACAGATGCTGCAAAAGCATGTAACTGGATGTGGAATGGTTCAAATAGCAAGCGTAGCTGAGATGCTATTCTAACTTAACCTGACAAATATCCAAATCCAGCTCCAACCCAAAATAAGTCTATGAGAACATTATAAAACACCCTGCAACCTGAGACAATGCAAGAAAATATGCAGAGGAAAAACCTATTCAGAAGCAATTTGATCTTTTTTCCCCTCATAAAATGAAAACTTCAACTACAACTTTTATTTTTCACCAAAGCATTAACCTAGCATTATGAACTGATAGGGTTACAAACTGCATTTAAAAAAATCTGTCAGTGATTAATTCAATAGTGAAAATGAGTAATGTTTCAAAAATACTCAATAGACATTTTAGGATGAGAACATAGGAATGCTTTCATGATGCAAAAGGGTAAGAAGTTTTCAATGAAGTATGAGCCTTACTTATTACTTACTTCAAGGCTACTCATATCAAGATAATGCTACAAGTTGCTTATACAATGGCATTGTATTGTTCTATTATCATTCTACTCCAGACTCTCAAAATGCCCCAATAATCTGATGCTACCATACAAGAGCCTGCTATAAACATGAATATTAGCTTAAAGTAAAGGTGAAACTATTAAAAACCATTCTGCAGTCCACCAGACTCTGATGAATGCCTTTCTGGCCTTACTAAACTTAGAAGTTTGAAGAAAATAGGACTGTAAACTCCATTGAGGTTTCTTAGGTTATAAAAATGTTAAGATGTTCATTATAATCCATCCTAGAATGACTTACTGCAATTGTTGCTTTAGAGGTTACCTTTGAGAGAATACTGAAGAAAGAAAAATTTGGATAATAACATTAAGAAATCTGACAGTTACAGAACCACTAAATTATTAAATTGCTTTATACTTTTAGACTTTAAAGATTGCTACCACGTTGGATAGGGTATTTTTCATCCCAGCTGTAAGTTTTACATCTCAAAAGAAAAATATGTAGCAATCCACCTCATCATATTTTTGCCAACATGCATGTTTTAAAACCTGCACTGCACCGAAAAGAAGAAAGAAGGCAAAGCATCTAAACTTAACTCAGGTCTACGGATGGAGGGAGAACAAAGACAAACTTCAAACTACTGTTTACATTTAGGCTTGGGGATGAGGGGAATCCAGTGCAGTTCAGCTAAGGTTGGATTATTGTGACAAAAAGAAAGAAAAAGGGGAAAGGAGAGAATTTTTAGCATCATCCAATTCCAACAGTTTTAAATCCATCTCTAGCCCTTCATGCCATCTGGTCATGTATGTTTCACTTTAGTCTGCCTGGATTTCAGAAGCATATCTAAACTTCTCCTCAACATCTCTCATTATTTTGAGGAAAAAAGCCAACACAAGTTTTATAAAAGGCAGAGAGATGGATAAATTAAACAGCTTGGCCAACATCTGTTGTCGAAGTTCCTGACAGAAATAGAAAATGAACATGAAGACAACTGACATCCAAACCAATGCACTTAAAGCATCAGTTCATACCTGTTAATCAAAAAAGTTCCATTTCAGACACTGATTTTTCTTTTTGAAAAGCAGGGGTGAACCTGCATATGGAATGAGTCCTCTGCAGAGTTTAGTCTGTCATCCAGCCATTAACAAGCACACAGTTTAGAATGGACGCAACACATGCAACCTCTTGTTCCCATGTAGGAATATCGGACAGATTTGCAACATGAAGGGAAAGTGACAGTCACACAAATTTCTTAGAATCTGAGGATCATGATTCTCCCACCTAGGAAACAGCTTATTATCAAACACAAACCATAACAAAATAAATCAAGATGACTCTTTAAAATGAAAATGTCCATCTAGCTGCATATAATAGAAAATCTATATTATATAGGATAAAACACAAATCAGACGTGACATAAAACTACCCCAGTCCTGAATACATTATCTTACTGTTATTACAGCTCTGTCAGTTATCATTGTATCTATAATGCCTGAATTCACCTGCTCTCTAATCTTTGATGGATAGATCATCTGGAAGTGGCAAAAATTTAGAGTGAATCAGGAAGTTTAAAGTGCTGATGCTCAAAAGTACAACAAGGTAAATTAAACTAATCACCTTCCTGTTGAAAGCCCTCACAAAATGCTTTTAGCCTAGTGACTTTATTGAAGAGGGTCTGTCCAAACTTTTTTTTCAAGAAATACTGGCTTTAACACATGCATAAAAGAAAGGCAAAATACTACAAATATATGTCACACTTCCACTACAATGAAAAACACTATTTTTCTTGAGAAAGCTAGTAACATGGAAAATTAAGGTGTCAAACTGCAACTGAATGAGTCTGGAAACCATGCCAAATATTTAACTTTTTCCACAAGCTACAGAAAACCCCCAGAACCACCACACTTGCACATCTGCACTCTTCCAAAATCCCTACTGCCCTTTGCTACATGCTTTTTCACTTCATGCAGTTTCCCATAATCTCCACTTATCCTTACCAGCTGCACTCCTCTACCCACAGCTTCAGTCATTAAACTGAAATATGAACCAAAAAATGTGTTTGACTGTCTTCAAAAAATCAGGAAGGCAGAGGCAGGAAAGATGTAAGAATAATTATAAAAAAATACAACTATCTCTTGTGCTCAAATTTCCTCTGCCTGACTGGCTAACTAAACTGTGTGTGCATTTCTAAGAACTTAAAAACACAATCTTGAGGTTGAAAAACCAGTTCCATTGCTGTTTCAGGTGGCAGGCTTTGCACCTTAGTCTTTTCCAGGCAATTCATGTATTACATCCTGGAATACAATTACACTGGAGCTAGAATAAATTTACACTGGAAAGTAACTATCACCATTAAGAAGTGTGTGCACAAAGCATGTAGAGACTTGAAAATCAAAATTTGCTTTAACAGTATAAGCCAAGCATACAAGAAAAAAAAAATGCAGTGATATCTATCAGTCAGATTCACATACTCAAACCATTGGAAAGAGGAGCATGAAATATACACCATTTTAAAATAACATTAACTATCAAACACCTAGAACAGGCCACTTGCTTCAACAACCAGTGCATGAAGAGATTGGAACAAATCCAGTACTAATTAAGCAAAGTAACCAAGGCACAAGGCATTTCCTCAGGACTGATGAGCAGCTGCCCAGGGAAGGGACGGGGAGGAAGAGGCTGGATAGCTGGATGCAAGGTCATGGAACCCTGGCAGATATTAATTCCCAGTAAATCTCTCCTACCAAAACTGTTATTATTATTACAAGACATAAATTTAAAAGTGACATACACTTTTTCTTATGAGTGACATAAGTTAAATTAATACCTTGAAACCATTTCTATAAAATAGGTCCTTAGAATTTTTCATTCCTCAGTCAATGTGAAATAATGAGCAAAACAATATCTGTAAATTGCTGTGCCAGAAAAGAACGAGGAATTATATCCTGGGCGAGGAAAAACGTTATTTAAATTTAGTAATTGACAATGTTACACTGATCCATTAATCTAAAACTAGACACCTACAACTCACTGAAATTCACTAGTTTGGGTTTTCAATCCAAATATTTGAGCATTCCTATCTATATATTTTTTTATTTCAGGTTGACTTAATATAAATAACAGCATCAGAACTTTCATTACAACAGTTCATATGAATCCCTGACTAGTGGATGCCAAGGTAGCTATAAATCACACAGAATTAAAATAGCAATTTACAAATTAAGAATGCAAGAATTTAGCTCACATGCCTCTATAGCCAAAGTAGAGAGCGCTCCTAAAACCCTTAAGAGCTTTTTACTTGTATTTAAAAACCAAAGGATTAGATTTCTAAAGCTTCTTTCTGAATTTAATTGCACAAGTATAACTTTTACAGTAGTCCATCTGCCTCGAGCACAGCAGCTGTGATGGGAAGCAGAGAATGCGACTGCTGTATTTGGATAAACTCTCAAACAAAACCGTTGTCCTGGTTTCGGCTGGGATAGAGTTAATTTTCTTCCTAGTAGCAGGCATAGTGCTGTGTTTTGGATTTAGTATGAGAAGAATGTTGATAACATGCTCATGTTTTAGTTGTTGCTAAGTACTGCTGATGCTAGTCAAGGACTTTTCAGCTTCCCACGCTCTGCCAGGTGCACAAGAAGCTGGGAGGGGGCACAGCCAGGACAGCCGACCCAAACTGCCCAAAAGGCTATTCCATACCATATGACGTCATGCGCAGTATATAAACTGGGGGGAGCTGGCCAGGGGGCAGCGATCGCTGCTTGGGGACTGGCTGGACGTCAGCCAGCGGGTCGTGAGCAATTGCATCACTTGTTTTTTTTTTTTTTTTCTGGGTTTTATTTCTCTCTCTCGTTGATCTCCTTTTTATTACAATTTTTATTACTATTATTATTATTATTTTATTTCAATTATTAAACTGTTCTTATCTCAACCCATGAGTTTTCTTACTTTTGCCCTTCCAATTCTCTCCCGCATCCCACTGGGCCAACAGGAGTTAAACCATGACAACTGTAAAAAGCCTCCAGTCATTAGTGGACAATATGAGAATTCACTACTTGGCACTGGAACTTTATTTGCAGAAACTGTTTGACTTGTTTATTGTGTATATTTGGTTTCCAGTGAACAAGCAGTACAGTGATTTGAGCGACTTACTGCTAGCATATCATGAAAGTAAAATTTGGTATTAACGTACATATTTGTTTCCTTGATATCTTATGCAACATTTCTCTCCGCAGTGAAATCATCCAACACTCGCTTTCTCCTAAAACTTAACAACAGAATAAAATCATGTTATTACTTTACTTAAATTATATTACATTGCCTAAATGTTACATGAGGCTACATAACAGTTTGCTGTATTTTGTAAAAAGATCTTTCCCACTGCAACATCTCACCAATTCTTGTAAATTACATATGGTGAAGTTTGTGCAATGCTTAAATAAAAGGTACACTAAGATAATGGAAGCACTATGCTTGGAATTTAGCCCCAGTCTTAAAAATCACTATATTCCTAAAAGCAAACTGTGTTGGATTATTAAAAATCCCATCGAATATTTCCCATGTTTTGCATAAATTTCTCCTCTTATCCCTATTCTATACTATTCTAGCAGCTGGTTTCAGATTTAGCATAAGTTATTAAAAATACAGGAAAGATATTTTACATACAGGTACATCTCATGAGTGAGTTTTGAAATTCAGGACTTAATATCTGCTACTAGTCCAGCACTATTCATTGCATCTACCAAATTTGGGCTTGAACTATTCTGGGATGATTTGGGTAGGAGCATTCACTTTTGTAAGGAAGTCCACCACACAGATTATTTGGCTAAGAAACAGCGAAAACATCCTTAACACTGTAGAAACCTAGAGTGAGAAGTCCTGGCTAAAATGCATAGAAGTTAAACGTACATAATTTGAACAAACTATATATGGCATACACTCACCTATATGTCCTATCTCCGGAAGACATAATGAACGTAAATTTGTAACAGAAAGGTTACCAACAAAACTCTATCAAAGTAACTTACATTTTGACATACAAATATTGAAGTAACAAGATTAGTCTTGGCCTATGTGATTGCTAGTCATACGTGAAGCTGTCTGCTCACACGGGTGAAGTGCAAGCCTTAGTTTTCACTTTTACTGTTTTTATATTTTCCTACTGCAGCTCTAGTACATCACATGTTCATTAGCAATGCATTGTTACATGTCTTTCCTATACCCTGTTGTGCTACCAGTCAACACGTCATAGCACATGGGTGCTATTGCAGGAAAGAGGAAACCATACACTGCACAACCCTTGAGTAAAAAAACACCATTAAACAGCCTGGGTGTGACTGTCTAGCTTAAATGAATCACCCATGTGCAGGCTTGAGCACAATCTTACGAATGCCCCATCCTGGTACTCAATGCAGGAGATGCATCCATAATCTGCATTTGGAGTGACAATTCATTAACACTTAAAATTTCACTAATAATACTGTTTTTATAGAATAAATGCAGAGAACTTGAAAGTGGTCAATGCTCATTACACCTTAACCTGTGAATAAAATGTCTCTGTGGCAAACTTTCTCATAATTGAAGTGCCACCTGTGATAAATGGGTCGAAGCTTTATTTTTTGGGGCACAAAAAGGATTAGTGGTTATATTAGACTTGAAAAAGACTAAAATACTTGCAAGTAAAATTTTGATAACAGCTGGCTGCATAATAAAATACGTTCTTTTAGTTTCCTCCAGTCTTCCTAATGTAATACATGGATGTTATGACTAGATTATTTTCCTAACTGTTTTTCAGAAATGTAAGTTTTAGTGGTCACTCAAAATGTTTAATATCTGTTTTTTCATGATGAGCTGTGGACAAACAGGACAAACCACAGCTTTACAGGCCAGTCTCCTTCATGCAAACTGAGTAGAACACTTTACACGTACGTGCAGCCAATTTCAGTCTTGATTCCCAAATAATTGATACTGCATGGGAAAGATATTTCCTCTCCCCTGAAAAGGTTCCATTTGCATCAACCACATTTTAAAATAAATTTATTTTTCCTTCACCAAGAGTTGTACTCAAATCTGAACACTTTGAAATAAGCAACTCCAAAAAAAAAAAAAAATATTCTGAGTTTTGTTTGAACCTCAACTTGTCTCCAAATTAAGAACTCACACTTGTATTCTTCAGTTTTGTGATATTTCATCCATAACAAGGTTTAATAGACATTTTCAAACCTGAAGATTTACATTTTAAGATCTGTATTTGGGACCAGATTCAGGCCTGCCCATGAGTACTGATCACAAAGAGAAAACTACTACTCTGAATATTTTATATCCATTTTTGGTGTTTTGTATTTCATATGAAGAAAACTTTAATCACTTCAAAATTATAACACATTTTTCAGTTTCTATACAAGTGTCTCACTGCCAGTTACTGAACCACTGGAGATGAAAAGTTGTTAGCAGACAGCAGAAGGAAATTACAGTGTTTGGCAGTTTGTTCATCTACAACTTTTGTCTTTTTACTTTCAGGAAACACTTCCTGTTACTCTGCATTTGCTGGTTATTCGGTCTGGACCACTCTTCTGATGCTAAAGTATTTACAGAACTTCCCCAAATGAAACAGTCCCTTGGATATGACTGGCCTTGTATTTGCATGAACTGAAGTAATAACTACGCATCACTAACTTCTCTCACTGAAACCCACTGGATGCTGTACTTTTGCCTTGTCAGAAGTGGTTACATTTTGCTTAACTGTTTGGGAAGATTAGTTTCATTTGCAACATTAAAAAGATGGCTGAAGAAGAAAAACTCTCTCTAAAGAAAGCAATTCAGTTTGGTATTAATGGATATATTCCATCAGTAAAACAATGCATCAGAAATGAAAATGCCCCCCAAAGTTATTGTGCTTGTTGTTTAGACAACATGCAAATAAAACATATGTGACTGGTCCATCATAGAAAAAGCTGGAGCACTAATGGAGAGCTGACTGTCAAATAAGAGCCATCAGGAAAGCCATAGACTCAACCTTACCTTTAAATTAGTTAACTGTAAGCCTAACCGCCTGTTGCAATTTTGTAGTATGACAATTACGTTAGCTTCAGAACACAAGGATTTCTGCATTCCCTAGCTACAAGACATCTTTCCTTAAATTTGATATTTAATTTCTTTATCTTAGTGCTTGGTCTAATCAGCAATTCAATTTGAAAGAGCATCCCTAAAGAGAGCATGTCAGTTAAAAGTATACATAATAATAATAAGAAGAACGAAAAGCTTAACTTCTTCAGGAGTAAGGTATTTATTTGCATCTTAGGAACAATCTTAATAAACAGTTCAAATGACAAATGAAATGGGTCGCAAAGAAACACGTTACTTACAGACTTTAAATTGTGATTCAATGGCCCAGCAAAACATGAAAATGCGCCCAGTGCTATTGAAAAGGAACAGTCTGGATTCAGCTGATTTTATGAGACAGCCACACCACCGCAGGACCAAATCTCAGCAAGTTCGATTCAAGGATGATGGTGTGAACACAAAGACAGAACTGGATACTAATCCTGCCCAAGATATAGCATTCATAACTGGAAAACCAGAAATATTTAGGGATCACAATTCTTTGCTACATCAATCTCCATCTTTTCCAAGGGCTCAGAAGGGGCTTCGGAATATTGCCATACAAACATCTCCTAGCCTCAGGAAACACTTCCCCGTTTTTAAAAAGAAAAAGCTGACAGTAAGTAAATCATTAACAGAAATGCCAACTAAGCCTGCAAATTCTACCCAAGTAAATGGCAATCTTTCTGAACAAGACATTATGTCTTCAGATCTCTGTTACTTAAGAATAACTAATCATTTGGAAGATGGATTTAGGAATAGTGAGGTGGATGGTCAGTTAAATCAAAGACCATCAAAAGCACAAAGCAATGGACCCATCCACTCAGATGATTTCTCAGTATCAGAGAAGACAACTGTTTCTACACAGATGCCTGAATACATGCATGTGAGTTTTCCACAAGACAGCAATATTTCCATGGATGCACCAGACACAACCATGAATCTAAGTAATTCACTGCATTCTTCTGTCATAAATAGCAATGAAAATAATGAAAACAGCACACTGTCATCTAATTCTGAAAAAGCATATCCTTGCCTAAGCAATTCTACTAACTGCAGTGAATGTAATCCTCATTCTGAATCTTGTGAAGCAGATAAAAGTGATTCTGAGTCGCTTGTAGCCAGCAAAGATGCAAGCAGTAAGGAAACTACTCCATTATCACCTCCATCAAATCACAGTTCATCTCCTTGTTTCCTCAGAGACTATCAACAGGCAGGAGAGTACAAAACAGATTCCAGCTGTATGACACTAACAAATGACGATCACACAATAATGTCATTGACCAGCAGTAACACGTCAAAATCTATTCTGTCATGTAATACTGAAAATGAGAAAAATTCTACCCAGTCAGATGTTTCCCAGTGTAACAGCTGTTTAGAAGGATTTCACATAAAGTCTTATCTGCCAAGGAATGAAATAAAACCACAAACCAACAAAGAGATTAGCGAAATAAATCAAATTCATTTGGCACATGGCGAAATCTGTGCCCTACAAGGCAGGCTGCAGTCTGTAGAGGAATCCTTGCAGTTGAACCAGGAGAAGATTAAAGTCCTTTTGAATGTAATCCAAGACCTGGAAAAATCCAGAGCCCTCAGTGAAGGGTATGGTGCATTTTAATACTAGTAATTCATCAGAAGTGTAAAGTAGATGTTAGCGTTCTTTTAACCTTTGCTACCGAAAAAAATCTTTTTTTGCAGTATTTAAAGATGAGTTTGCAAAAACAGTATTTTATGCCCTTTTTCTGGTTGGGCCTGGGCACAGAAGCAAGTCTCTTTATAGTTTGGCTTTAGCTGACACTGCCTTTACTAAACCCAGTGTGAGACAGTTTATTAACTCCCTTTTTTATTTAGATTTATGGTGTCAGATACAAAGCCACTGACACCTAGGACTTGGCAGCCTCCATCTAGCTAAAATCTGTATGCAGTAAAACAACAAAATCCAGCAGTATAATGTACTAATGTAGTATAATAGAAACCTATGGCAAGCCAACTCTCTTTTACTAGCAAGGTCAGATATGCATTTAGTGACAAAGCAGTCCTAGTGCTGAAACAGTTTATATCAGCAAAAATGTGCTTCTGTTCAATAAATTATTACTGCCTTCATAAGCAAGCAAACGTATTAGTGGCTAAAGCACAGTATCTGCAGACATTTGTGGACCACGTTTCTAGTTACATTGCAGACCACAAACAACATAGCTGCTTACAGGGAACGCCTAAAGAACAGGAAAAGGCACAATGCCAGGTAAACTTCAAGAGCTTGAATATGTCAGGAAGATTTCACAAGAAGTGGAGGTAGGTGCTTAAGAGGGATTAAAACTGTGAACATACTGCCTGTGAAGATTGTTAGCAAGAACTCACTTCGGAATCTCAGGTTTTAGAATGGCTGCTTTCTGTACTATCATAAGAATGCATAACCTGTATTTATTTTTAGTATGCTCTCATAGCAGCTATTAGCCAAGGCTGCAAGCACTGTTTATGTAACTTATTTATGCAACTCATTTATGCATTATAAATAATACTATAATTGCAACTAATGTGTAAAGATTGGACACCTTTATAGGACAAGCTCAAAATAGAATTTTAAATATTTTTATGCTCAAAACAGGTTTTACAATATCCTAATAATGCTTTCCAAACCATTAACAGCAGCTCCTACTTATGGTAAATGCATCTGGGATACATTTTAGAATTCTGTTTTATGTAGTATATCCATCAAGTAATTTCTGTCTTTGAAAAACCCACAAATAAATCTTTCAAAGTATCAAGAGAATAAAGATTCCATTTTACTTTATTTTTTCAAGATAAAAAACATGAAGTCTATGTAATCATACATTTACTTTTATACTTAGCACAGCTAGCGTAGACACCTAGAATAATCATTTATGCGCAACTGGTTTGCACGTAAAACTGCATCCTTAATTTTAAAATCAGATCATGTGTATCAATAGTATTTACTGACTACAATTAAAGAATAAATCTGATAATCTTCCACATTTCCACAAACTCTGCAAACATCACAAAAAGAAGGCTGCATTGAGATTTTTGTGTAGGTTCAATTGCACAGGAATAGCACAGAACATGACACTGAATTGCTCATGTGACTCAGCACCAGGTCTTTGCACTTGTTCCCATGTGGACATAAAATGTTTGTGTGGCTGTGCAAAAAAACTGTCGGGATATAACTAACTGAAGCTACAGTTTCATACGCCCCAATTTTCTTACAACTTCTAAAGAAAAATAAATCTATTTTGAAGAATTCTTTCTTTCTCAAAGTATTTTATCTGGGAATTGAAATTACCTTCTTGCATTTCTGATAAATAATTCTCCAACTTACACTCCAAATACGGATTTACACTCATTTAAAAAATTAAAATAATATAAATCAAGTTAACATATAATTTTACTCTGTACAGATTACCTTTTTTATCTGGAAACATTAACTAGTGATGATCACCTGGCTGTTAGCATGAAAATACTCTGTTAGTTTCCACTGTTCCCACATAAGTTTTTATTCCATGTAACATTTTTCCCATATAATTCAGCTCCAACTATCCTCTCTCTGAGAGTTGTTCTTAGTCATTTTTCTCTAACCGAAAAGCCTGTATAATTTTCTAGCACCAACTTTGTAATAGCCTAGACACAACAGACAAAATCCATGTAGACATACTGATTACAAAAATGCAAAAACATTTATAAAACACCAAAACCCCAAATTTCAGGTTGGGGGTAGGAAAAATCCAAGTAGGTGTCAAGCTTAAGCAATCACTTGTCTATAGAATATTTCATATAACTACCACCTGACTATGGTTCTTTAGGAAGTTGCAGAAAAAAAGATACCCACTCCTTCTCCCCTGCATGTAGTTATGTATGACAGAGTGGACAAGTTTCAATTACATTTGCAAATCTGACCATTACAAAGCGTAACTTGCAGTGAAGCACAATCAGATTCTTCAGCAATATTTATAGTCCATTTCTGTTCAGTTACCATATGGTTAAAACCAAAAATTTTGCTCAATATCTTTAAGTTTCACGCTGAGATTCAATGATGAACTTCAATCCATCTTGGTAGAATCATCTAGCAGTAAAACTGAATATTGCAAGTACTTGTGGAGGTAGCAGAACGCCACATGTGAAGAACCTCCACTTTAATTCCAAAAGCAATCACAAAATTATTTTGCTAGCAACTGAACTCCCCTAATTCAAGTAAAACTTGTTAAATATAAGTGTTATGCATCCTTCAGATGTAATGAGCCACTGACCTCAAACTGTTTCTAATGCAGATCTCTCCATCATAAAAATAATTCAGCTGAAGTTGGTGTTAAGTATGAAAGTCTCTTGTTTTCTCAACACTCTAAATTTGTATACTATCAGCAGTAAAAATCTGACCTGTTTGTACTCAAGTGAGGAAACACGAAAAGGGAAAAGAATGGAAAGCATAAGGGTAGAGACCAGATCGATTCACCAAAAGCATAGATATTCAAATACTTTAAAGTGTGTTTAAAAGAAACAGTCACATGTCTAAGTGTTTTCATAACAAGTATTCATGCAACAATCAGAATCTTAACAGCATGAGGTGGGAAAGATGCAAGACAAAAAATGTAAATCAACATAGGGTTTGGGTTTTTTAAAGCAACCTTCTAATTTAGAATTTGATACTAGAATTTTTAGTAAGGATAATAGAAGTGGTGAACAGAATTACTTTTATTCATGAAAGATTCAGAGATCTGCTAACGTATCTATAAATACACATTACATGAACTACTGTCTGTTACAGGCGTAACTTCTATCACACTGGTCAAGACCTCAACAACTGCAGCACCTGCCAGAACACCGCATGTATCATTTACAGGTACTTCACTCCTTCACACAATTTTGTATTGTCTGTGTATCTCTCACAAATGTAGGATACAGTGTTTTGCTCACAGCTATAATAGTTTTCAATTACTGTTAATCCAGTTTTTAACAAAAGACCAAGTGGCACATGTGAAGTGGTTGGTTTGTTTTCCCAAAGAGAAAACAACTAGTATTGGTGTTATCTGAAAGAGGTACTGTACTTCCAAGAATTCAAATAGAAATTTCCCACTAATGTTTCACAGCATTATTATTACTAGCATGCTCTGAAAACCTTTGATGCCGTTTACTGATGATGAAATTCCCTTTGTGTGTTACATTTTTAAAGCTAGGATTTCTGTAATGAATTTAGATCTTGGGAAAGATAAACACTCAGTTCTCCAAATGCCAGTAAGCTATAGCCACAGTTCATGTTTATGTGCAAAACAAAACCAAAACTCGCACACTTCTCACTTCAGTAAATATTTATTCATTATTATTTTGAGAGAGTGCAATTTGAGTGTAAGTTACTCCAAATTTAAACTGCAGTTTATGTTAAACTCTTATGACCAAAAAACTCTGTAGTACTGTGTTCCGAAGCTGTACATGTTTCAAATGCTATGTCTATACAAACACACTATAAGAGTCTTCAGCTTGCCGGCCATTAACCAAAAAGCTAGCAGGTACAAAGTCCTGGTTATACCACACACGTAGCTTGTCCACTCAGCAAGGGATTTTATAGGGCTTCCATCAATTTATAAATACATTATCTAATCTCTGCAACCTCAGTTATGAGGCAGAAAACACACATATTCAATTATCTGATTCTATAAGATTCCCTGGGCTCTTCACAGAATATTAAGTAACACATTGCACAAATGCAGCATAATCAGAGCTGGAGCTCACACTTTGCCATTTTAGGTCCTTTCCAGTACTGCCATACACTGCAGACTTAAGAGAATGAAGATGAATGTATGGTCAAAATTTACATATGATATCTTAGGCCTCATTTTGAGAGGTAGAGAGTATGTATTCAAACAAAGTTAGTGGAGAAATTATAATACTGCAGTAATAATTATAATACTGCACTAATGTTATTCCTGTCTTTTTGCATTCCTTTTTTGTGAGGGATGCTTTACTTAAAGGACTTTGCAGCTGATGAGCTGATTACTTAAATCACAGGCACGTTTTCCTTGCTATACATATCACATTTCTGATTTGCTATACTGTTTTAAAGTTCATTTTTTTAAAAAAAAGCTTAGTGGAAAATGAACTTGCCAGTCACATATTGTGAAGATCAGGTATTTAAGTTAGACATTACACTGCAAAATTAAAGAGAAGGTGATTTGAAACGTCTCCTAGACATTTTTTATCCCTTCAAAGATATCCATATGTATTAGTATCCCAGAGGTTTTAGATATTTAAATATGTTTACATTTACAAAAATAAAGGGTAAGAGAATTTCTCTTTTAGGTTGAAAACTTTTTCTTTATTTCTAAGAATATGGCAGACCATTAGCTTTGCCAGTTTGTAAGCACTATGGCTTTAAATTTTTTTATGGATATAATGAATAGACTAGATCCACATAGAAGTGTTTTTTACACCACATTTTCTACATGAGCCAAATTTATTAAAGAGCTTAATAAGCTTTTTAGGTGAAGTCAGGGTTGGACACAGCATTGGAAGCTATTCAACATACAACTCAGTCAAGTGCTGATGTCCTAAACCTCTGGTAATGAAGTCTCAAAGTAATTGACATGTCACAAGTTAAATGCCACAACTCCTCTGAGACTAAGTTCTTAGTCTTCTCCACAGTCCACTGCATACTCCAGAAAGTTACATGACTTATCCAAAAGCACAGATTGAATCTGTATAAAAAGGAACATCCAGGACAAAACAGATTTCCTTTACTTGGTCATTGTCTCTGACCAAACAATCTTTGTGCATTTTTGTTGGACCACACAGGAACAGAAGTCACCCTCTAGAATTTATGTACAAACTACCCTTTACCGCAGGACGCCTTCTCTCTTCAGAAGAATAAACTATGATGCTTACTCTGCGTTTTTAGTTTACACAGTTTCAATACAGGAAAGATACTGAGCAACAAGCACAAGTATCTGAAGGGAAGAACAGAGGAAGTAACAAAACATTTATGTGCCTTTTTCATTTACTAGGTAGTTTATAATGATAACGGTGCCTGGAGGCTTACAGCACAATGATTAGCAGAATACATACAAGAGAACACAGTTCCTCTGAAGAGTTTCTAATTTTAAGAGACAAAATAGGAGACAGCAAGTAAACATCATAGTTTTCACTTTACAGTGATGTTCCACAAGACGTGGTTGTGAAAAAAGCATTCTGAGTAACTAATGTTTGAACTTCATAACATACTAGACAACATTCTGAAAGAAGTAATTGTTATCAGTTTTTGTTCTAGACAAACCCACGCATTTCCTGTGTTTTATATAGACTAAAAATCCATGCAGGTATTTTTTCCACTAACACAGCATCACTGTTGTCATTAATTATAGAACCAAGTGTTCCATCTTGCTCCCCGTTTTCCTGCTCTTAAAGAACCTAACTCATCGGTGATTCAAACACTGTACAAGCAGAATGCTGGGTTACTGTCACTGAATCATCTTTATCATGCACATTTTAAGCAGTCCCTGAGTCAAACAATATACTAATCTCATATCAATCCAAGTATGGATTACACTGATTGGTAAAATAATAAAGAGCTTTTCAGTCTAACAGTGACCAGGTATATAGTGGCTGCAAGTTTAGCTTTATTAACTATCCAGCAGGGTTATGTGAAATGACTTGGGACTTTCAGTCTAGATCCTGCAAGACAAATGTTTGTGTTATAATAAGCAAATGCAAGTAGCAACCCAAAACAGTTATCTCAGCATATAAAGGACAGTATTAAATGAAGACTAAATTGACCTCTTGCCTCTAGAGATGATCTCTGCAACATTAAATTAGAAACTCTGAAGAAGGGAAGAAAAAAGGAACATGAGCAGATACTATCCTTACGTATGCTACAAACCAAACATTTCATTCTTTAGCGCTCGTGATCTGTGACTACTGAAAAGTATCAAGTTGCAGTTTTAGCAATAAGCTGATAAAATTGAAGACACACTGATCAAATTTGTCATTTATATAACTTTCTTTTACTTCTTTTATATTTATTATGTATTTCTCCCTGTCCAGGTATCCCTCTCCAGTTCTTCTAAATTAGAATAATCCTATTGCTTTCTTTTTGCCAGCTGAGTTATTTCATTAAAAACCCCAAAACATATTAATTATAAGGGAAACAAGCTTCTAGTTAATTTTAATGTATTATTCAACGATGTTTATGGATTTCTATGTACATACAAATACTCACAATTAATAGTGTTATAAAGATATGCATATTTACTAAACTTTACAGATTTCTTCTACTCAGTGCCCAAATCAGGTTCAGAGCCTTAATGTGACATCCCAACATCCCTCTGATGATGCCTTTTTCCTCCCAGAGAACTCGCATTATGGAAAATACAACCAGCTCCTTTCTGCTCTCCCCTTTGCCTGCTAAAACCTTCACAGCAGACATAGCTGATGCAATGCCCACTCTCCTGCCCCCAAAAGATGGTTGAAATAAAGAAAAACCACACAGCACTGCATCTTTCTCTCTTTTTTTTTTTTCTTTGTTTGTTTTTGTTTAACTGTACTGGTTGCATCAGACTGCTTAAGCACTGTCCACATTGATTCTTTTGAACCTTACATTTATTTTGGTGCACATATCTGCTCTTATCTAATTAACATCGTGGCTCTTATTTGACATCAATAACAATTATGGGTTTCAGTAGAGAAAATTATTTACATTCTGCTTTCCTGTTAACTAATACCACTTATCTCAGACTTACATACTTGCTTAATTTCATATATTTATGGTCCTAGCAGGTCTCCTAGTGGGACACATTCATATTTAACAAAGTTAAGCATGTGAGAGTTTTGAATTCATGCTAAACATATGACTGAGTTAGATTACAGTGTCAAAATCTGGCCATTGAATAAAATGCTTTGAAAGGTCATCCTAGTACATTTTCATCTTTTTCTCCCTTAATTTTTGTCCCATTGTTGTGGGGACAGCAACCTATAAAGCCTTGTGTTTTAACCAGGCTCTAATATTGAATAATGTCAAATTATTCTAATGAGGTAAGCATCTTTTCCACATGTATTTTAAAGAGGGAATTTCCCACTTACTAGCTTAAATCTCTTCATTTTTTCATAGTGTAGAATATGACTTCAGACAACAAGAAGGAAGATTTCATCAGATTTTGAAAACATTGGATCATGCAGAGCAAAATCCAGCTTCAGCTTCACCTCAGAAGCTACCATCTGATCATCCAGCTCCCGAGAAAAAGGAATTAAGAAGAAAAACAAAAAAGATGAAAAGAAAATGCTTCTGGTGGATTTGACTACCTTATGGGTCCTTTTATATTTCAAAAGACACTAGAACAGAAAGAGGTTTGAGAGCACATACCTGAAAATGTGCTATTATGAAATCACAATGCTAAAAAATGTTTAATTAGAGTATCTGAAAAATCAAAATAATTTAATTAAATTTATTTAAATCATCTCACTGAATAAAATGAAGGTACTATTTTCAAAAAGAAATTGCTTCTTTCAAAAGGAAGCTTTTTCATTTTTTCCAAGGACACTTTCATACGCTTTGTAAAGATTTTTTTTTTTTCAACTTTCCAAAAATAACAAGGTTTAAATCTCTAAAAAACAATGGTAGACAAAGCTAAGGGTGTCACACATTATTCATTTCCTATTTATAAGCAACATGGACTAAAAGGAAAGAAATTCATTGATCTTGAAACAAACCACATAATGAAGAACAAATTCAGGGGAATCTACATCGTTCAAACAAATCTCTCCTCAAAGGAGACACAATTACAATTATTTTACATCCTCACTGAAATATTTTTGTTGCTGTCATCTAATATTTAACAACACAAAAATAATTTCAGGTTAAGTTTTACTCTATCCTTTTATTGGTTCAATTTAAAAAGCAACCATTTAGAGGTTTCAGGCACTTAATAGGCTTCTCTGAAAAGAATAACGGAATCATAAAACAAAAGAATATCTCAGTAATTCTAGTCTTAACCCCCTACTCAAGCAAGGTCCAATTAGGTGAATTTGAGTTTTGAGCACCTTCAAAGACAAGAATCCATAATCCCTTGGGGCAAGGTGTTCCAAATTTTTTTCCTGACATGTAATCTGAATTTCCTATGTTCTAACTTGTGTCCATTACATCTTGCCCTATCCATATACACCTTCGAGAAGAATTAGACAGATAATAAGACTGCTCTCCTAAGCCTTCACTTCTTAAAGACTGAACAAACCCAATTTTCACTGCCTCTCTTCACATCTTATGTGCTGCAGGCCACAGTCATCTTGGAGGCCTCCCTCCAGTAAGTTGATGTCTTTCATCTACCTGGAAGCCTGAAACTGGACATAATGCCTCAGATGTCATCATGCAATTGCTGAATAGAGGGGAATAATCACTTGCTAAACCACTTGCCCAATTTGTCCATTTCAGACCTGTATCACTATACCAAAATATCCCAAGATGTGGTTTTTTCACCTTAAGATACAAGTTGATAGATGATACAAAATTGATCATAAAAATAATATTTAATGAATTTATCCGTATTATATAAAAAATTATATATGCTGAAAAGATTTTGTCAGATGTCAATGCAGCTATTTCTTTCCTTCGGAAATAGTCGTTACCAGGTAGCCCGGGGTATGCCAGTGTAACCTAATTTAGGGTTGAGGATATCATTATTTTGCTCATGAAAACATGGTAACCTTCCATATTGGGGGCAGAGGGGAAAAGCTTTTCTGAAGCAAGTTTAAAGGGCACACTGGAAAGCCCAGATAATGTATTTTATGTTTAGTGGAATGTAATGCAGATCTTTTCTTAGAAGTGATTCTGGTTAATTAGTTCAAATGGTGCCAGGGTATTTAATAGATTAATCCCTGGATTCTATTTTTCTAAATCATATTGTATTAATTGTGCAATGTTAGTTAAAAATGTCTGTACACTTTTTGTACACTTCTGTGTTCCTTGAATTCTTAGGGTTAATTACACATCTGAAAACACATTAAAAACAATTTTACACAGAAGAATTTTGTCTGGAAGAACTAAGTTTTTTGATAAAACTAGTCTTCATTTAGAAGAGAGTATGCTATGTGACATGGCTTAATTTATCAAAATTCTAAAGCACTGGCAGTTTTAAAAAACATTTCCATGTTGAGTTCAGTCAGTACAGAGATGATAGGCACAAATTTATCATTATTTTAGAGGTTTTTCAGAAGAGAAGCCTTACATGAATTTTTACTAGCAAAAAAGTTGCCTTTAGTGAGACAGAAAAGCTCTTCAATAATAATTTGTGGCTATAACAGAGGTAAGAACTAAATTATTACATCAGAACATGTCATTATATTGCACTCAAATACATGTACTGCTTATGCTAGTATGCCAACAGCATTCCTATTTTGCATTAGTCTCTATAATTGATATAATCAAGGATTTATTAGTGAGTAAATGTTTCTTGTGTATTAAAATAACATTTTAAGATTAATATCCTCTGTGGTAAAGGTATAATAATAAGCAATACCAACAAGCATAACACTAGCAAAAGCAGTAAGTTTTTTTTCTGTAGTGAACTGTTTTTCAATAATTTGTTAGTATATGAAAGCAATCTTTCTGTCTTTCCTTTTGTTAATAAGCACAAAAAAGCTCATTTTAAGCTGTCTGATTTTGGTTTTGCATACGATACCTTCAATATATTTTCAAAGGATCCAGATTATTCAATTTAAACAAACCACGGTATTTTGGTTCACCACATAGCACCAATCAATTCCTGGGGTCAGTAAAACTATGCAAGAACAGAAATACTCTATTTAGTTTAAGGAATTCCAACCAAAGATAGTTGTAAGTAAGGCTCTAAGTCTTTCTTATGACCTAACAAACATCAATACTTCTAAAAAACTGAAATATACTGATTTAAATGGTTACAGATTTTATATTTTAATGTCTGATCTTGATGGAATGCAGAACTGTAGACAATTTTTAATCCTTCATCTCCCAGTCAAAATTAGCCTTTGTTTTCCATATTCCTCAGTCAGTTGTTTTTCCAGTAGTCTCTCAGTCAGTAAAGTATGGATTATCCATACATGGATATGAAATTCTTTTTCTAAGATATGCACACACAGCAGTAGGGAAACACTTAAGGCGTCTAGCCCAGCCGACTGTCAGCTCCCAATGCTGCAATTTAAGAACATTCACTTGTCTTTCAGCCTACCCTCTGTTCAGTGTTTTCAAATTCACCCCCTTCAAGACATCGGTAACTCCTCGGAAGAAAATACAAAATTACAGTGCTGCTAAAGCACTGTCCTTCAGAAAGGTTGATCCTAGAGTTCTCTACTTCAGGACTTCAGTACAACAAAGGAGATTTTTTTGAGTCAGCAGTAGTAGCAACAGCCAGGCAAGTTCTAAAATATATATTTAAGAGCCAAACAAAAGGGTTATCCGAAATACAGACAGAACTCCCTCATTCTTCTTGTAGAGGCTCTGACTACTATGAACAAAAAACGTGCAAGAATTTAACTGAAAACAAAGTAAAAGTATGCCAGAAGTAAATTACTCCTACAAAAGAATAACATCATTAGTTTCTCAATAAAACCACACCTAATAAATGCAAGAAGTTATTATACCTGGTCTTCTCCTCAGTACATCGCACACAATAGGCTTTCTACATAAAATTTTAAAGACAACATTGGACCAAAAGGTTATTTGTTAACACTAAAAGGTAAAAGTGGGAAAGTGTCAGTCATGGTATGCCTCAGCTACAGCAAGAGGGTAAGACTGCTTAGTTGCTGTATGTTTTGTTTAGATTTAACATACAAATTTCTATATCCTAACAACACAAAATACCTAAAAATGAATAGCTTTGTAACACATAATTGGAGAATCCAAACTATGTGAAAATATAATATGTAAGCATTGCTTTATGTTTTATTATTTAATATTTTTTAAATATTTCCATAAATAATTATTAATTCATATAGGAAATAAAAAAATTACCAGATACACACTATGCAATTTCTGATGTCAAGACTGGAAAAGCAATAGAAGTTAGTAGATTGTTAGAAGGTACTGGCTATAAAAATTTCTCTGATTTAGAACATTATGGTGTAATGCCTAAAACCAGCTCCCAGAGTGGGAAATAAAAGTTAGAAATACATACAAACATGCTCCTAAATAAAATTTAAAAAAAAAACCCCACAAACCAACAACGAAAACCCCAAACCCACAGCTACTTGACAGCACTTGCAAACAAAATATTGTAGGCTTCTCTGAAAGACATATTTAAATGACAACTACAATATGCTATTTGTAAAACATTGCACAGAACATGTCATATTCCAAAAATGCTGTATTTGAAATTGCTGTTTTATGGAGTCAACCTAATTTTCTTTAAAAATTCAGAATGTATGAATGAAATACTGATTTTTCTCTGTCATGTAACAGCAGTTCATGTAGGGCTTTTTATAGTTTTGTGCACTATAGCTCTTTTGAAAAAGCCACAATACTTCGTAATTATGCTAGCTTAGATACAAAACATCTTCCTAGTGAAATGTATTATCTAATGTATGTTTTGTAAATTTCTAGGTTCTTTAAATGTGATGTTATCTTTTGCAATAAAATGAGATATTTTTATTAGGTTTCAGAAGTCAATAACAAGTAACATTTAGATTACAAAGGAAGTGAACAATTGTTCTTTGGAAAAGGAAAATTAATGGGAAATTAATAAATAGGTCTTTCAAGGAATCATTCTGCAGCTTTTCTAGGTAGAGAAAGGATTTCAATTTGAATTGGAATACTGAATAAAATGCTGTGACTTTTGGCTTGACCATGTCTATATTTGAATATATCACAAAATTGTAGAATGCTTTGGGTTGGAAGGGACCTTTAGAGGTCATCTAGCCCAACCCCCCTGCAGGGAGCAGGGACAGCTTTAACCAGATCAGGTTGCTCAGAGCCCCATCCAACCTGACCTTGAATGTTGCCAGGGATGGGGCCTCTACCACCTCTCTGGGCAACCTGTGCCAGTGTGGCAACCTTCACCACCCTCACTGTAAAAAATTTCTTCCTTATATCCTGTCTAAATCTATTCTTTAGTTTAAATCCATTATTCCTTGTCCTGTCACAACAGGCCCTGCTAAAAAGATTCTCCCCATCTTTCCTATAGGCCCCCTTTAAGTACTGGAAGGCCGCAATAAGGTCTCCCTGCAGCCTTCTCTTCTCCAGGCTGAACAACCCCAACTCTCTCAGCCTGTCCTCATAGGAGAGGTGCTCCAGCCCTCAGATCATTTTTGTGGCCCTCCTCTGGACCCTCTCCAGCAGGTCCATGTCCTTCTTGTGCTGAGGGCCCCAGAGCTGGATGCAGTACTGCAGGTGAGGTCTCACCAGAGCAGAGTAGAGGGGCAGAATCACCTCCCCCTCAACCTGCTGGCCACGCTTCTTTTGATGCAGCACAGGATACGGTTGGCTTTCTGGGCTGCAAGTACACATTGTTGGCTCATGTCCAGCTTTTCATCCACCAATATCATATATATCATATACATAAAATATATATCATATATTATATTATATATATGATATGATATATTATATTATATATTTTTATATATAATATCTATCATATTCGCCAACCATGGCAGCTCTGTAAAATGGTTTCTCTGGTCATTATTTCCCCAGAGAGTATTGTTTTTTGCAAAAGTATGCTATCCAGAGTAGCTTTGTTTAACAGAGCACACTGTTTTCTTTTCAGCAAATTCTTTATTTGTACAGTATCTTATATAAATATTGTCTAAAAACTTTTCTGTGTAGCATAACTACACTCTTTTCATCATGCTAAACTGATATTGTGAACAAAATCAAGTTTGGGAGTACCAAAGGAAACCTTTAAAATGTATATGGTGGATTTATCATATCTTTCTTTACCTAACAAAGCCAATACCAAAAAAAAGTACTTCTGTATTCTACATGCTTCTGCACATTTTACTTCTATAATTATTCTAGTAGGACTTCACTGCGTCATGATGCCCTTTAACTGAACGTCTAAATTTCATAAAATATTCAAGATGAAGCTTGAATTGCCAATTTTAGACAATAAACTTGTCCCTATTTATTACAAGTTTAGAAGCACTTCCAAAACTACAGTCAAGGCTTTTTTTTTTTTTTAATAGTGAAAATAACCAAGCAGCTGTTAAAGTCTTCAACTGCCAAAACATCACAATGAAGGCAAGAGTGGCATTTAAGTAAGTCTCCTCTGCAGTAGTTGCAAAGAGCCAAATTACTTTTCCATCACAAACACCTTCTCAGCCTGACTCTTTCCAGTAATTACATGAACAAAGCTCACAGCATGCTGTTACCAGCTGAGCACAAGGCAGCACCTTCCCTTAGATTCAACTGGCACAGTAGCAAGAAAAGATAAAGGCAACTGTAAACTAAAATCCTTTTAACTCCTTGTCTGCCAACAAGCTAGAAGATTATGAAAAGGACACCTGAATATGAAAATTAACCTGCTTATTCTTGCTAGAAAGCAAAAAAACCTCAGGTAAATAAAATCCAGTACTCTATCAGGTGGAAGGAATTACAGGTCTTGTAAAATGTAATCATTGGGTTTTTCTAGTATAACATAGTATTAGCATTGATTTTCACACCATTTTCAAATTCTAGAAAATTACACAGCAAAAGACAATAAAAATACTTGTGATATTCAGAAACACAGTAACAGATTTAAGAATCTAAAGAGTAACCTTCTGTTCTCCTGGAAGTAGGTAATAGATGTAGCCCAATTTGAAGTGTTACTCATATCCACATAACATCAGCTACATAGTCTGACTGCAGGTATTCCATATGTCCCACCTGTACTTTCAGACTTCACCATACTTTTAGCAACTTTAGCTCACCTAAGCATTCTGCAGAAGGCACTAATTCCTTATGTCTGCTTGATTTTTAAAAGATTAAGCATTCAGGCTTTCAACTAGTTTGGCCCTCTCAAGAACTTTTAAAGCAAACCTGCAAATTAACCGAGTGAACTGAAGGTAGTACACAGATCATGAAACGAGCTGATTTTGCCAGTTTTTTCTGAATACAAAACCCTATTTTTTTCATTACAAACAATTACTTCACATGTCACACGTAAAAGACTACTTGATTGAGAGATCTTGCATGAGCTCTAAAAAACTGTTTTTAATTTACTGGAATTCTGCTTTGGAATAAACTCTAAAATGCCAAAAATACACATCTGCATAGGTGCTTATGAGCATTATTAGCATTCAGACATCTGCATTTCAAAATTCACACTGAATTTGATCTTTTTAGGTAAAAACAGCTGAACAAACTACAGTAGATGAGACACAAAAAAAAAAAAAAACAACAAACCAACCAAACCAAAAACCACCAAACAGATTTTCCAAGCCATTTCAGTTGAATGTAACCAGCTTGCTTCCTAATGATTTCCTAATGTTTCCTAATGATAAGGATCCTTTTTGCAGGGTTACCAGTTTCATTTTGCTTCTTCATTTACTGTTTATGGTATCCAGAAATGCTGCTTAATAGATTGATTATATCATCCGTGACACTCATATGGTGCTTTCTTTGCAAGTACAGAAAACATGTACAAACACTGTAGAGAACTGAAAGGTTCACTGGGTCTTCATTCAAAACCTCTTCCTGTCATGACCATGCATACACACCAGAGGGTTACACACAGAACAACAGCAGACTGGAGTTCTGATAAGCAGTCTAATGAGGTGATTTCTGAAACTTGCAGATCTACCACCAGGGAGTTTGAAGCAACCATTGGCAAATATCTCCTCTGAAAAACTCAGTTATTAGGAGAGTAATCATTAAGAGACACACATGGTCTGATGGGCAACGATCCAAAACTGTTATTTTGGTTTTCCAACAGAAATGAACAAGGAAACAAAGTACATTTTAAAAGACATGCAATGTACCTCTTGTGGCCAAAACAATCAAGTAAATGCTGCTCACGACTTTGCAGAATAATGTAAATCTCTAAAGACTAACAATTAATATACATCTTCTTTTAAGTGCACAGTCTGAAGGGCAAGTTCCATAATTCCTGCAAAAAACACAACTGTCTTGCATTCTCACAAATAGTCTAAATCAAGAGGAGTACTGAGGAGGTACACACTTAAATCTGAATGAATTGCAGAATCTGTCCTTGAATATAACTCTTAAACCATGGAACCTCCACAAAAATCTCAGGTGAGTGCTCCATGCCAGCGCATCCCCAGATATTTTCCCTGTGTGCATAGGGCATCATCTTTCCCAACCAGAAACAGGGCCAGGAATGGCAGCTCTTCCATAGCAACTCTAACCCACCAAAAAGTAAAGCACATGGAAAAATTGGGAGAAACAGAGCATCCTCCAATTATTTATATAAGCTATTCAGAATAGTTTGGGGTTTTTTTGTTGTTTTTTTTTTTTTTTTAGTTTTACTCAGGTACTTCCACTTTAGATTAGTAGTAACACTATTTTCAATGTGTTAAAGTGTGCCCTTTATGCAGGTTTATAAAACATTCTTCTTTTTGCAAACAGCAATTAACTTTAGATTTAGTGTTCAGTTTTTTTAAAGAATGGACAAATCTTGCAGTATTCAGCTACTCTTCAAAAGACACTACGGTGGCACAGTTGAATGAAAAAAGAGTAAAGCTTTAGACCTTTTATTATAAATCTAAAAACGTCCACAAACAAGGACTCTGCAAATTCTATATTTGCATTTTTTCAGGATAACGATAAAATGACTTTCAAAACATTAAAAATACATTAAAATACTACTCACAATTAAGGGATCATCTCGTCCCATTGTAATAACGGTTCTGTTCACTGTGCGTAATAACTGTACCATTATTTCTTGAATATGGTGATAAGTTGATGCCTGTAAATGAAAAAAAAAAGAAAAAAATACAACAGTTTGGGTATTAAATCCATATCTCTTGTAAAAGAACGAACCAATTATTCCCTTGTTGACAGTTCAAGTCATGTAATATAACCACCCTACTGAAAGAATGACACTAATTCTTCTTGCTCATGCTCCTCCTTAGTTCAGCAATTTCAGTGGAATACTCATTTCAAGTGGCACAGTCCAATTTTAGCCCTACCTATCACATAACTGTTTTTTGTTTCACAAAGTCACTTCCTATCCCTCACTCAAGGTGCTCGTGTTTTCCCAGTAACTGAGTAGCTTATAACTTAATAGCAACACTCTGGTAACAGATCATGGAGCCAAATTTTATCATAGTTCTCCACATCTGTCAATGGCGCTCAGGGTAGTCTGGAGCTCAGTAATATTCTTTGATTGCAGTCACAAAGTATGTAACTATTAAGGGAGAAAGTTATCTTCATTTCACTTCGCAGCGCTGTGAGGGTACAAACTGAAGATGGTCTGCTCTTTGGTCCCATTGCCAACGTACTGGTCAGTTTGGCTGACTGAGACTACACTAGAGACCCACCACCTCTCAGCACCAAGTTTTGAGTGATCGTTGCAGCCCAATGGCAAATATTCACATCAAATGATACATACCTCTGCCATGTTGCCTGCAAAAGGACATTTGATTATTTATTTTAAAACACTGAGAGGAAGGTTGTAACCTTATATTCACCAGTTTCACTGACCTTACTTTGATCACTAGACAACTTTGGAAACTAGCATGCAACAATCAAAGAAAGAAAAAGTCTAAACAAATTTCTAATAGAAAAAAAAATTAGCTTACACCAAACAAGGCACCTCTTTAACATCATAAGTAACATGGAAAGATCACCACAATCACAGAAGCCATGGTGATTTCTTAATATTTTAGGAGGCTGAGCTGTAATGCCACCCCAGGAGAAACTGCTTCTAACTCTGTTTTGCCTCTGAGACTTTCAACATTGTCTCCTTTCTCTCTCCTGTTTTTATTAACCTGGATCAGGCCAGCATCCCTTGCAACAGAGACCTTCCTCATATTTAGCCATTTATTTACTATTACCATTTAGTCCTATTGCCTCCTCCGACTATGACACATGCAAGCTTAAAATGATCTTGCCTGTCACAGCATTTCAAAAGTTACTATGTTCTACAAATGAACAATATATTCACAGAATAATTTGTTTGTGGTTTTTGTTTTCTTTCTTTAATATAAATTTCTCTGGTACAGTCCCATATTTATAAAAAGACTACACCTGACAGTTGCTGCACAGAAGACACATTTGTTGGAGTGCTTTCACAAAGCCACTTTCTCTTCCATCTCCTCTGCTTCCCAATATGCGTACTGTGAGCTTTAAGGTTTATACCAATCAAATAATATGAAAACTATACATTGCATTGGCTCTTTGTATTTTAAATGCACTGAAATAAAAAAAAACCCTCCCCATATCAACTTTCATTAAACAAATACTCTTCTTGTGTCTATTTTTTCTCTCTCTCTTTTTTTTTTTTTTAAATCACCTGAAAAACCTCCAAGATAAAATTGCACTTTCTTCCACAGTAAAACATAACTGCTTTTTGTCACACAGCAAAGCAAATTCTTCAGGCTTATGCAAAGCTGTAATCAGAAAGACACTTTTCAAAAAGCAACAACCAGAATCTTTTGGCCTCTATGCTGCAGAAGCAGCATATGTTAGTCCTCCTAATGAATGTACTGGCACAGTTGACCTCACAGTAGAAAAAGGAAGATCTAGACTTGCCACTGGATTGTTGAACAGTGGCAGCCCTTGGCACCAGAGTATCTTCACAAGCTTTTCATTTAGGGGTGTTTTATTATACAGTTAGAAAGCAAGACACCATTTGAAACATTCTTTGTAAAACAGTATAAATTTTATTGGACTAAGAGGCTGCACAAGACACTCTTACCATCTCAAGTATTTCTCTTTCCATGACCGTACTAATGCATTACAGATGCATTTAACTGGATTCACAAATTCTTCACTACTCTTTCACCAAATAATATAATAGTTACTGCACCCTGCTTGAAACTGAGAACAAGGGGCAGAGCATGATAGGAAAGAAATAGAGAGAGGGATTGCATCTCACAAGAAGCCAGAAAAAGGAAAACAAGGGGACAAAAAAAGATGTTAAAAAAAGATGAGCCAGCGATAGGAAAGAAAAATGCCACCAAGGTGCTTGAAATAGCATAATTTCTTGAACTAGAAAACACACAGAAGAGCTATCTCTTATCCACTGTCTTCACATTTGAAAATCCTACTCTTCTACGGGAAACACTAGTGAAAACTACTGAAAAAAAAAAATATATATTCCACAAGTATTGTCTTTATCAGAGTTTAGACATACTCTACTTAACAAATACAGCTTCCACAGTGAAAAAAGGAGGAAACAGCAATACTGAGTACACAGACATGGAACTGTTTGGTAGCCTTACAGTGAAAACCATCTGCCTGCTACAGATGCTTCCTTCTTTCAGCAGGATTTTGTGGTTTTGTGAAAGGCTTCCTATTTGTTCTCTGAACTTGAATGCTTTCCATACTCACTAGCATTACTGTAATTCAAACATAACTTTCAGGAAATAATTATCTTTAGCTAAACACTCTGGGCAAGTTTTTGAAACATCTTCAGATTATACCCTTGATGAATTTTGTTTTATTTACAGAGGTCTAGGCAGCTGTTCTGTTTTGTTTTCAAACCTTTTTTGTATATTCTTCTTGAACTTTGACTATAGCAATATATTTTATGATTGTGCACTTCTGTCCAAAAGCAATTTGCCATCTCTTATTCCAGAGTATTGCATTCATTAAATAATTTCAAGGTTTGCTTTGATGTGTAGAACATTTGTTACCCTTGTGCATTGGGGTACCAGTCAAAACTTAGCATTTTGTTTCAAACAAGCATTCATGACTGTTGAAAGAATGCATCCTAGGACAGCAGAAGACCTATGGCAAGCCACCTGCCATAAAATATGTAATTTTATCAAGCTTCCAGTTAACACAGCAGTAGAGGAAAGGTGAAGCAACCTAGAGAACAACACATTTATACAATTATACACCCTGCCCCTGAATTCTTCATTTCTTATTTACATCAATTGGAAAATACAAACATAAAATTGAGAAACTGCATTATTTGTATAACTTCCTCCCCATAAGTACAAAAATTAAATCCAGCAATTATGTACACCTTTATCTTAAGCATAAATCATAGAATCGTTTAGGTTGGAAAAGACCCTTAGGATCATCAAGTCTAACCGTTAACCTGGTACTGCCAAGTCCACCACTAAACCATGTCCCTAAGCACCACATCTGCATGCCTTTTAAATACCTCCAGGGGTGGTGACTCCACCACCTCTCTGGGCAGCCTGTTCCAATGCTTGACTACCCTTTCCATGAAGAAATTTTTCCTAATATCCAAGCTAAACCTCCCCTGGCTCAACTGGAGGCCATTTCCTTTCATCCTATCACTATTTACTTGGGAGAAGAGACCAACACCCACCTCACTACAACCTCCTTTCAGGTAGCTGTAGAGAGCGATAAGGTCTCCCCTCAGCCTCCTCTTCTCCAGGCTAAACAACCCCAGTTCCCTCAGCCACTCCTCATAAGACTTGTGCTCTAGACCCTTCACCAGCTTCGTTGCCCTTCTCTGGACATGCTGCAGCACGTCAATGTCCTTCTTGTATTGAGGGGCCCAAAACTGGACACAGTATTCCAGGTGCGGCCTCACCAGTGCCAAGGACAATCACTTCCCTAGTCCTGCTGGCCACATTATTTCTGATACAAGCCAGGAGGCTGTTGGCCTTCTTGTCCACCTGGGCACACTGCTGGCTCATATTCAGCCAGCTGTCAACCAACGCCCCAATCAAGCCCCTTAAAGTTATATGTCTATGCCTATATCAGCAATTTGGTTCAGAACAATTTTGAGGCAAATCCCTTGATTACATCCATTTACCATGTACTACTTCTGAGTGGTTTTGTTGCACACTAACTAGATTAATTCCAGATAAGCTAGAAGCACCTTGACAGTGCTAGAAATGAAGACATTAGCTTCTTGAACAATGTTTCAGTCACACCAATATAAGGTCCCCCAGCATGTTTCTAAACTGCTTGCCTTCAGAAAGCTGAGCCATATGCATAATGGAGATGTTTGAACCACAGTATCAGACAATATCTTACTCAGTGTAAACTCCCCAAGCCATGTACAACAGATTCATCAGGAGCCCCACAACAAACCACAAGAATCTAGCGGTATACTGGTGTTGTGACACATTCCTTGCAATGCAGACATTACCAAAACATCCTACACAGCCAAGGCAAAAAAAGCACCATTAAAGGGGAAGCCACATTAAGCGAAGTAAACTTGGTAGAGATTTTTTTTGGTGATACTTCTTAATATTCATTTGAAGCTATGCAAAGCTACCTGCTATAACAGTGGCTACCTTCTGACAATAGTCTGTAAAAGCACTAAAATTCACGGCATGTAGTTTACAGAGAGTATTTTCATCCAGGAAAGATATTATGTCTCACTGCAGTAACTGCAACGCTTAAATAGCTTTCTGGTTAGAACTCTGTCCATGGAGCTACCACACCAAACAGAGATGAAAAGCTGGAATTGTCATCTGCAGTACTGGAAGAAATATTTGTCCTCTGTTACAATTCAAGATGTTTTCATTAATCATAGCTATTCTTGTAATATTGATTACCACTATAATTTAAAAAAATCAACAGCCAAAAATTGTAAACTACATAGTAGCACTTCACACACTTTCCTTGGGCGCAAGGAAGTCACTTGCTCATTAGTTTGCCTTTTTTTTTTTTTTTTTAATTCAAAGATGAAGACTCTTATAATCTAGCTTTACTTCCTTCCACATTTCAGTACATGCTATACCATTATTAGTAACAGTTCATGACATTACATAATGGTTTTAACATTTAGCCATGACTCTGTTATTAAAGGTGAGCTCTATTCTGCATTCACAAGTAGCATATAACATAACTTTCCTGGAAAAAAATGTAACATACGCTCAAGCATGCAAAGGTTATTTTCTGCTAAGCCTTTGAATTTTCAGGGAAATGTTAGCAAATGAATTAAAATGGTTTCTTATGAAACTGAGACTACTTTTCTTCTTAATAATCTAAGAAACAATTAAGCATTCAATACTGACATTGCTAACTTAAGAAAAACAGGGTTTTCACATAGCCTACACACAAGATTTCAGCTTTTATTTTAACTGTTTACAGCTTCAGAAGACAGTCTAGCAACCCATTGTAACATGCATTTTCTTAGATCATGTTTCACTTCACAAGGATGACATGTTTTTTAGTGACACCTGGAAAACTCATCATTTGGCTGCAGTCCATTTGGTTAAGCAAGACTTTTCAGAAGCTAAATTAACAACTTGTACCATCTGTAAATGCTCCCTTGGAAAACATGAATTGTATTATTCCATTTAATGGTCATCAAAAATGTATGCTTGTCTTCACTGTTGAAAAGGATTTGCTAAGTGACCAAGGCATGAAACAATCAGAGCTCATACGTGGTATGCAGGTCAGCAACAGGAAATCCTCTCCCAGAACTCAAATACCTTCAGATTTATTGATGGGATGGATGGCACACATTGGTAGACACAAATTAGTTAACAGAAAATCTAAACCAAACAAAATTTCACTGTGTTTAAAAATATCTGTGCAGGGTAATAGCAGTTAGTGTTTTATTCAGCTTTCATGTTCTGTTTAAACTTCTACAGCATTGGGACAAAAATTAGAGTAATTCCATTGTCTCGGAGTCAACCATGCACTTCAGAATACGATAGAGTGCCCATTTATTTGAACAATGACAAACATGGACTAACTGATTGGCTCCTTCAGAATTATAATATTACACAACATGTTCTTGAGATATCCATTTGGAGATACTTCTTCAGTCAATGTGTTTCAGCTGTCCCAGCTGTGTCCCCTCGCAAACTCTTGCCCAGCTCTAGCCTACTCCCTGTCATGGGGCAGAGTGAGAAACAGAGAAGGCCTTGACACTGTGCAAGCACTGTTCAGCAATAACTAAAATTTTCATTGGTGTGTTATCAACGCTGTTTTTGTCACAAATCTAAAACACAGCACCATATGGGCTGCCACAAAGAAAATGAACTCTATACCAACAAGATCCAGTATGCTTGCTCTCTTTTGCATCCAGTTCTATAATTGTGTTCCCCCTCTGACACACACAAAAAAAAGCACACATGAAAGGATAAAGTTTTGTGGTTTGTTTTTTTTTTTTTAATCACATAGTTCATAATCGTGCATTGTTCTGACTGAAAATTGTCTGTGGAAGAAGTTAAGGTAACTGGCCTCAAAAAAACATGCAGGCTCCCTGACTGAATTCCTTCAAAATTCTCTTTTGCTAATGTCTTAAAATCTGCCATAAGTTAGGCAAATGCTTTACAAATTTCTGTACAATTTGAAAATGATTCCAGACTTGTTTGCTAATATAATCAACAGCTTAAAATGCAGCTGCTGCCGTTTACTGACTTTGTGCACAGAATGGGAAAAGATTCTATATCTCACTTCCACTTGTAGACTCAACGAAGATTTTGTTTTAGATTCCAAAAGAAAGAGTTTACCATTACCTTTAATCTTGTAAGCACTATAAATAAAAACTTTTTCTGATACAGTAAGTATTAAACAATAGGATATACACGTTAGATTAGAGACAAAGTCACCTTATGAAGGGCTGTCACATTGCATGCAAAATTGTTGTAAAGGAGGTAAAGGGAAGTGGTTTTAATTAAAAAAGAAACAAAAAGTCACAGATTTCACCACGACCTTCATCAACGACTTACAGTTCTGAGTTTTAACTGTATTTCACAGCTGCTGAAAGCACATAGACTCAAGCTATCAAGCTAATATTAGATATGATTCAGTCAAAACAATGTCATCTATGTCCAAAAGTTGTTTGCTGTAGAGGCAATTTAAGAATCAGACATAAGCACCTCACCCAGATGCCTAACAATGACTGTCTATTCACAAAAATAAAGTCCTTACCATAAACCAGTGTTCTTAACAATGTATTTGCTACCTGCATAACTGAGCAGCTAGACAGCAGCTGAAGAAAACAGTGTTTGAACACAAGGATCTGATAACTCACATGTTCCCACTTGCCAAACAACATAGGGCAAAACAGTAGAGCAGAGCTGGTAATACCACAGTATCTTTTTCTTTCACAAAGAAAATACATTCTTCAAAAATTCTGTAACAACTTCAAAGATCACCTCACAATATAAATTTTGACCACACAAAACACAGAACAACTACTATTGCTTCCTTCCTTTCTGTCCTTTGTGTATATTCTACTTGTGATTTTCCCAGAATAAATCCAATGCAAAAATATGAAAGTTAAGTTTACAAAAAGTTTTAAATACTAATCCAAAATGAGATTTCTCTACTGAGATGGAAAAACAGAAGAAATATGGACATGAGTGTGTTATCAACATTCTTCTCCTACTAAATCCAAAACACAGCACTATGCCTGCTACTAGGAAGAAAATTAACTCTATCCCAGCCGAAACCAGGACAGAAATAAAAAAAAAAGATAGCACAGATTTCAGTACTTCACCTTTAATACCCCAGCTGCCCTTTAACTTAAGTTTATGAAAAATAGGAGAAAAGTTCAATTTGCCACTGACTTGTATTAAAAATTTAAATGAGATTCATCAGCATCAATAATTTACTACCTAATCAGCTTCAGGCTTACTACAGACTTGGGCCATCTACATCATCATCAATACTTACAGGGTCTTGACAGCTCAGAACCTCCAGGATGCTATTGAGTAATTCAACACAGTACTTCTTCTCTTGGACCTGGAGCTGCTGATCATCCTTCTGTTCCAGTAATTCTTTCAGCTCTTTTGTAATCACAGGAAGCAGAATGTCCCTGCATTCTGCAAGAAAGCAAGTTATCTTAAGAACAAATATAAATCAAATACTACTTGCAAATAAATCCTCCTCCGAACAAACACAATACACTTTAACAGCTGCAGTCCCTTCCAGCATGGAATTGTTGATTTTCCAGTCATGCCTCAGGGATACAGAAATATCACACAAGTTTAAGAGTAAGTCAGCAGTATTTCTCACATATGAAAAACACAACTTGCTAATAAAACCAATTTGTTTCAGTTATATATATATTATATATATAATACTATACTTACTAAATTATTCTTTCTGAAAATAAGACACAAACAGCAACAGAATTGTTCTATGTGTATCATTTTGAAACATACCATCTAAGAACACCTAAAAGAACGCAGACAAGGAAAAGACTCTAATGAAAGGCCTACCAAGCCTATGAGAGCAAGAGCTATGCATACATTCATCCTTATTTAAATCTAAGGAAGCTGATACTAATACTAAGTTACATTTCAATCTCATGTATACATTGACTTTTTAAGACAGAGGTGCTTATGGGAAATGTTGGGAGGACAAGATGCACAAATTTGAAATAACTTCAATGAAGGCACTGTCTACCTAGGAATAAAGGATACAGAAGATTTTTTTTTTTTTTCCTAATTTAATTGGTACATGCCACTGAGTGATGTAAGTAGCAACTTACTGGTACAGTGCTATATAACTACCGCACAGCACAACAGCATGAATAATGCTGAGCAGATGCTTCAAGATTTGTTATATTTATGAAAATAACCTGGAAAGAAAACAGAGCTAAATGTAGCTTCAAAGGCTCCACCTCAGAATAAAATTTGTATAGAACTACAGTAGCATTCTAGGTCACAGACAGTGAGCTGAAGTTCTTACTTGTTTCCACTCAACTGATTTCTTATTGCTTAAAATTCTTGTCTGTCTGAACTCTTTGGAAAAATATTTATATCACCAATTGGATACCATTTTCTATCAATAGCACATATCACAGTTTCTGAAAAAATAATAGAACAAAACTAGAAAACTTCTTAATTACTGCAAACCAAAATAAAATTGTGGCTTTTTATTTTTTCTTTTAAGAATGACTTAGAACACCTTTACCCAGACATACAGCATACTCACTGATAAACAAGTGGAGTGTAAGACATGGTGAAACTGTATCCCATGTGATTTAAAACAAGCCAGGGGCTTGGAATCCCTCCAGAATAAGGGTGCTAGCACAGGAAGACAGGAGGGTAAGAAAAAGACAGGAAAAGAATGGGAAGTAGATTATAAATTTCTGAATTTTGCAAAGTAACAGAGGCTATCCATGCAGATCACTCTTATTTCAAGTAACAGCCCCAAGCTATATAAAGCCAGAAGCTTTGAATCACATCTAAGGGGCAGCATAATTTCTTGCCTCAGAAAGTATCTCTACTCTTGGTAATGCCACAACATGAATAAAAAGCTATTTATCTGATTTTCTATAACCCTTGTTCCAAGCTGTGAGAGAAATCTTACTCAATGACTAAATTACAAACTCACTAGTAAAACAGCAGTTAAAGAACACATATCAACACCAGACCTGTTCACAGAGCAGGATCAAAAGGAATTTCACACAGCTTACAGTTAATTTATGTGACCAAGTCTGCACATAGACAAGCTACCTGCGCTTAATGCAGGCCATAGACAACTAGTCTGATTCAGAAACCAAATAGCTGCACTTACAAAGCACTTAGTAGAGCATACTAGCAGGGCATACTAAGACTGCTAAAGCTCTTCAGTGTGGATTTGTAACCATGGAGACAGAGAAAAACTCCCCTCCAAAAGTCATCAATACTGATAGATTCATAGTCACCAGCTGTAGACATCAAACATTACAGTTTTCTGGAACTGAGATGTAATTTGATAATTTGCAAATTCTTTCTTGATTTGCTCATATGAACCACTTCTAATTAGTTATTAATGCAACAAATGCAGTGCCATTAGCTCATTGACCTAAAACTAAACCAAAGAAACATCATTAGCAACGTTAAAAGTTATATGCAATACCTTTAAAACTTGCTGGAATGTGATAGTAATTTTTTTTAATAAAAAAGGGTTTATATATTCAGTCAATAAGTACAAATTGTAAATTAGATTATTACCTACCTACTTTTCAAAAAGCTAGAAAACAAACTTTAATTCTGTTTTCATTGCTATCTGTAGAAACTGTCCTTCAACAGTCTAGAGTTATTCAGGGGGAAACAGTTCATAGTATGCTCAATTCAGGATTCATTCGTCAAGGTTCTGACCACTCCAAAAATATTTAAGATATTTTTTCCTTTGGACATAACATTTATTGCTAACCAAGTTCTATTTCATGATGGTTATGAAAAAGACCATAAGCATATTCATGTAAACACCTGCTAAACCTACTACTATAGACACCCACTCCTCTGAAACAGCAATGGTTGTTTCATTCCCACTGTGGAGTTGGGCTGAAAGAGTTATTTGCCAGACTTTTAACTTCTCCATACAGTCCATATGCTGCTGAGATAGAAGCTGAATGTCACCTCAGCGAGATATGTGCAAGGAACTTGCTTATGAAGTTGCAAAACAGAAATTAAAATGGGACTGCAGTGGATTTCCAGTCTGTTACTGAAAGATGGCATGCATTTAACAGATTTTAAAGTGGATCAGGAAAAAAAAAAAAAAAACCAAACCCAACCAAAAACCAAAGAAACACCAAACAAATGGACTCACAACTGAAGCAAGCAGTTCAGACTGGATATAAGAAAAAACTTCTTCCTCATGAAGACAGTCAAGCAGTGGAATGAACAGGTTGCCCAGTCTCTGTCCTTGGAGGTTTTCAAGACCCAACTGGCACAAGCTCAGAGCAACCCAGTCTGACCTCACAGCTGACCGCTTTTTGAGTGGGAGGTTGGACTAGAGACATTCTCAGGTTCCTTCCAACTTGAACTATTTATGAACCTTTATTGCAAAAATTGCTAATTAATGGTAGCGTAGTGGTAGCTTGGTACACTGCAAATGACCAGTTGCTAATCCTCAGAAACAGAAGATAGTAGCTGACTGCTGATAACAAGTAAGTGCCAGCACACAGCAAGAAATTTACAGGAGGCTGCTAGGTCTTGAATCTTTGGAATGAATGGAGACTGTCAGAAAGTTAGGAACAAAGATACATCTCTACATTTATTCCTATATATACAAATCATGACATTTTTAGAGCTTGTCTTTTTTTTTTTTTATCCATAGACTCAAACATCTAAGGTTTCCTATACCAGAAGAGACAACATCAAAATCATGACTCTAAAGACAGATGGGAGAAACCTATTTCTTGTCAATTCAGTCCATAGCACTTGCACAGCATCTGTCCATAGTACATACACAGCATGTAGACAGGCAAAAAAAGATTGCTTCACATATGTTTAACCTGTATGAAAATACAGATGCTGCAAGCACTCAGGGACATAAAAAATTAAATTTATCTTTTCTGATGCCCACTCTGCCTCAATCCCGTCTTCCTTTTCAGATTCTCTAACTGCATGCAAGATATGCTGAAGGACTGATTCATCAGAAGCTAAACCCCCCATCTTTCCTATAGCATTGTGGATCCAATACACTAAGCCAAATGATAGGCAATAAAGCTCATCTGCATACAGTATCACTGTACATACCTGTCTGCTGTTATATCTACATCTACACATTGCAACATTTTGTGTCATAATTTCTCTGCTCTAAACTCTACTTTTTGTAAGGATGCATAACTATTACTCTAACATTCTGCAATAAACACACTAACAGGTACAATTAATACAACATGAAAATGGACATATTTAGACAAACCCATCAATCTTTAACTAATCTGCAATCACGTCATAGAAATACAGATTCCAAATCAACAGCATGTAAGAAATTTAGCTGGCAACTTTTCTCAAAACTACCATTCTTAAAAATAGTGCTTTAAAACATTTCCACTTAAAAAAAAACAGTAGAGACTGCTACGCTAACAGGCCCGTTCATAACAAAGTTCAAAGTCATATCAAATTACATGACATCTCAGCCACTTTTCAGCACTCACAAAGAGGATGGAATGTTACATGCACACACCAGTTTCACATCTGCCAGGATAAACACACTTACTGCCCCCACTCCTCCAAAATAACATCCAGCTCAATTTTTAAGCCATTAAGATCTCCCTTGAAATGTCTGACAGCTAGCAAATATAAAAATTCTCTTTGGGTAGTTTTTAAAGTTACAGCAAGCAACTGCATCATAAATCATAATAAAAACCTATAGTTAATGAGCTTTATTTCAAAAGTAAAGAAGAGACTAGACAGAACAAAGTCACTGATCAAGGGGAATCGTGTATTTTAGCTGAAGTACCTTTTAAGTACTCATATAGAAAAAAAAGTTAAAACTTCAAGGTAGGTATTATGTGTATATTAATCACTAAATTACATCTGACTTCACATACCAGTGATATCCATTTGACCAATAATCGGGAAGCGTGGAGGAGCTCACAAGTTACTAGTTGCATTGGACACCTTAAAGAGCAATGAAAGTAAACTTCATTGAATTTAAAACTCCTCCATACCAGGGTTTCAGAGGCCATTTAAAACCTTTCCTACCAGAATGCAAAATGCCCACTGTTGTCTATAATTCATTTAAAAAGCACACACACATGTATTTTGGTAAAAGAAATAAGTCTTTGACATAATTCTTCTGCATAAAGCCATTCCATACTTCTTAAACATTAAGAAAGCAGGGCTTCTTGCATAGACAAGATTTTCCTATCGTACTGAGAGGACAGCTGAGGCAGAAGGTACAATTGATTTCCTCCAGTTTTAAGAGCTAATTACTCTGCAAACTTCATTACTCCCAGTTGTACTTTGCATTATAAATTAAAATTTGATCCATATTTGATACATACAGAATCTATTAAAAGGACTTAACACATGCAGCTGATCAATTATTTGCTTTTTTTTTTAAAAAAAAAAACCCTGCAATTGTAATTAATGGAAAAATTGTTCAATATATTTTTATAAGCAAATTGGTTTTTTTGTATTAATTATTTTGGTTTAGATTAAGGCTATATACCTGTGTTTTGTGACTGGCTGCTAGATAAACTCAGCTTGTTAGTTAAGGCAATACAGGAGAATTACTTCATTTTCTGTGTAGTAAACAACTCACATAATGTAGTTCTAGGACCTTATTCTTAAACAAAAAGCAATAGTCTTAGAAAAGGAAAGTGAATTAGATTTTATAAGATCCCTTCCAGTTGAAGTCATCCCATATGAGGATGCAATTCCAAGATGTTCCGATGAATGCATACAATCAAAGTAACTGAAAATAACTAGCTTTTGTAGCAGACAAGCCCTCGTCTCAGCCTGAGCCTGCAGCAGGACTAGTATTAACATAAAACTGTAGTCATGACTTCTCATCTTTAAAAAAACCTGTTAAAACCATTTCACTAGAACATTATACAAAATAAGAAATCCCCTTATTATCTTGGGACAAAGAATAGGTTGTTGAATGGGCATATAAATTCCAGATTATAATATTAAGGTATCATTGCACAAGTTAAGAAAGTAAAACGAGCAAAGCGCTCATTTGAGCATCAACAACTCGTTGGTTAGGAAAAAGGAGAAAAAAACCTAAGAAAATCATGGAAGAGAGTCATCAAGAAAAGAAATAGCCGAAGTAAAATTTTCTGTTGTAGTATTTGATGATCTGGACTCATTACGGAGGGCACCCTCAATAAGTTTGCAGATGACACCAAGTTGGGTGGGAGTGTTCATCTGCTTGAGGGTAGGAAGGCTCTACAGAGGGATCTGGACAGGCTGGATCAATTGGCTGAGGCCAATTGTATGAGGTTCAACAAGATTAAGTGCCAGGTCCTGCACTTGGGTCACCATCACCCAATGCAACACTACAGGCTTGGGGGAGAGTGGCTGGAAAGCTGCCTAGCGGAAAAGGACCTCGGGGCATTGGTCGACAGCCAGCTGAATATGAGCGGGCAGTGTGCCAAGGCAGACAAGAAGGCCAACAGCCTCCTGGCTTGTATCAGAAATAGTGTGGCCAGCAGGAGCAGGGAAGTGAATGTCCTTGGCACTGGTGAGGCCGCACCTGGAATACTGTGTCCAGTTTTGGGCCCCTCACTACAAGACAGACACTGAGGTGCTGAAGCATGTCCAAAGAAGGGCAACAAAGCTGGTGAAGGGTCTAGAGCACAAGTCTTATGAGGAGTGGCTGAGGGAACTGGGGTTGTTTAGCCTGGAGAAAAGGAGGCTCAGGGGGGACCCTTATCACTCTACAACTACCTGAAAGGAGGTTGTAGCAAGGTGGGTGTCAGTCTCTTCTGCCAAGCAGCAACTGATATGACAACAAGAAGCAGCCTCAGGGGTTATCAAGCATTGGAACAGGCTGCCCAGGGAAGTGGTTGAGTCACCATCCCTGGAGGTATTTAAAAGATGTGTAGACATGGTGCTTAGAGACATGGTTTAGTGGTGGACTTGGCAGTGCTAGGTTTACAGCTGGATTCAATCTTAAGGGTCTTTTCCAACCTAAACGATTCTATGATTAAGCAATCCACATAAATACATCTCCCCTCCCACCCCAAGAAAGCTCAAGACAGATGGGAGCGGAGACATGGGGTGTGGGGGGGGTGGGAAGCAGATGCCCATTTAAGTACTAGATGCTTTTTTTGCTTGATAAATGATGTGATAAGATTGCCAGCAAAGACAGATATACTCTTTCTTAATTTTCAAAGCCATGAAAAAACAACTGTTCTGATTGGCTTTTTTTCCTAGAAACCAGAATAAAACATGTGCTGCCCCAAACTGTATTTGAACACATAAAACATCAACATACAGTTTGAGCATCTTGCATTTATTTCATCAGGGTCTGTCAAAAGACATATTGTTCCACATATTTATCAACCCCAAATTCCAACACACTTCTCAGACAGAAGTTCCCTGGTAACATCTTCCTGATTAAGGACAAGTAGATTCATTCTGGTACAGTTACATGTTGTCAGTTTTAGGTTGGGGGGGGTGGGGGTGGGCGGGGTTTAACCTCTTTATTCACCTTATTCTCCTTCAGAAGATATCTAATGATTTCTTCTGTACCAGGTAAGTGAAAATCAAACTGTAAGTCATTAATGCAATAATGCCATTAAAAAAGACATTTGGGTATCCTTCAGCAAAAATCACAGATGGGCTTCATTCCTGACTGCCTCATATGTGCAGCCAAAATGGTAATAAAGATTTAACACCACTTTTGTCTCCCTTAGGAAACACTACTCTTGATTCCTTGGCAAGCCTGTAGTCATATCCATCTGTTAGGATGGCTTCATGCCCATTTAAAAACTGGCTTGCCAATTTAATAAGGACATAGGTGTCATCTGAATACAGATTTAGAGCAAAGCCTTAAAAATAAAATCAGTGAACAACATTCTTTCAACAAGGAGAGACTACTGATAGCAGTCAGTGCTCAATTAAAGTGCCATGCTTCTTCACAAAGGACATCTGTTCACAACTGCAGACACAAAGCCTTCCCTCTTCATTATTTGCCATTTAACTCTTTGTAGGGAGCCCAAAATTAAGTAATTTAAATTCATATATATTTTATTCATTGCTAAATCTAAATTCAGATTTCACAGTTTAGGTAAGAGCCACAGAAAGGGGCGATGCTATAGGTCACATACAGACTGACAGCACTGTAAGATGCAAATTCTTTTTGTCTCCTGGAATCTAGTACTAACATAGGAAGGAGAAACACAGTGATTGATCCTGTGAAGCCAGCACACAACACTGTTGCTGACCATGCAAAGCAAGTGTCAGCAAGTAAGTTTACATACAGAACAGGTACAACGTTAATGGTCACAGCACTCCACTGTGACCAAGCATAATACTGCAGAATACATCCACTTCCCAACTTCAAGGCATGTGTTAAAGTTTCTCCACTCCTCACAGAAGCTGAGTAACACCATATATTCAAAGGCAGCCAGAGCAACATCTAACACTATCATTGCTGTAGCCAAAACAACACTTGAAGTGTTCAGTGCCTTTTCCAGCTTGCAATTGTTATAGTCTGCCAGCCTGCCACAAATGCTTATCAGCATATCCTCACTGGCAGATTTAAAAGTTTGTCTTGTGTTTGGATTATGGAATATTGATGAATTTCAACTCGCATGTTTCCAAAATTAATTAAATTAATTAATTAATTAATTGACACACAACATTTTGCTTAAGTAACAGCTTCATATCAACTTCTGTAATATGTCTTTGTTCTCTCTTTTCTACTTGAAGCAGCTGTAAACACAGAGTTTTTACACATACATTTAGAAATTAAGTGTTAAAACTAGTTCACCTAACTTGATTTAGATTTCCCTCCATGTATGAAGATTTTTATAAAAATATAACTAAAAAACCTGCCATAATGGATCAAGTCTAACAAAAACTTACCAATAGCAATATCAAGCATGTCACCTACTCCTCCATAAACAGAAGAAAGTAATGGCTTTAATCTACATGTCTTCAGCACAAATGTATGCAGATAAATACCTACAGGTATGCATATGCCATCCTTATCCATATCAAAATATTGCAGGAATAGAACTGGCAAAAAATGAATACAGGATTTGAAATGATGTCTTAAGGGTATCGTACCCCTAAAAACACTACTGTATATTACAAAAGGAGGAAGGAAAAAAAAACCACCCTACTCTCAGAGTGTCTTTCTTAAATGAATCTTTTCAAAGCTAAGTACAAAATTCAAGAATTAATCCACAGGAAAGATTTTGTGTTTCAACAGAGAACCATTTTAAAGGAACTTATGAAGAGTGAGTATTTTCAATTTTTTCCCAGTAGCTAAAAATGGGAGAATAAAATGCATTAATCTCCTACATTCAAACATTTTAAAATGTTGAGAAGTTGTGTTGAAAATAGTCAGGAAACCTACCACAGAAAATGAAAAACAAAACTTTGGCTTAAGAACTTGTATCAGTAGGAATACCACCTAAGATTATAAGAATAGTTAAAATCTATAACTCAGTTCCAGTAATAACAATTAAACTTAAAGATGCTTAATTAGAAATTACTAGTGTTCCTTCTACTTTTTTTTCTACTTTTTTCTTAACAGTCCTGAAGCTAAAAATAACACACTTTTTTCTAAATCTTTAATTGGATTACATAGACAAGAGAACACAGACTTGATGCTGATTATACACTACCATTTTAACTCTAAAATTTTTCTTAGTTGACCCTGACTTGCATGTATCTGAAATCACAACATGGACTTACAGATGGATCTTTAAAAGAAAAGAAAAAAAGAAAAATCAACTGTTATATTCCTTGTGAAACGTAGGCATTCTACAACATAAACTTGCATTTCCTGACAGATCATAGCCCACATAACAAATTCAAACCTTTAGAAAGAAGAATTCCAAAGAACATGAAAGTACAAGTGATTATCTTCCTTTTTTTTTTCCAGACAGGAAAGTTCATTAAAGAGTCTAGCAGGACAATCTTAGATTGCTGAGGCTCTACTGTACAAAAACATAACATTACCAAACCCATCTGCACATGCTATATTACAGTTCACCTATTTATTTTACTGGTTTCTACTTGAAATTAATGTTACAGTATTTAAGAATGTAATCTAACTGAAAAGATGCCATAGTTCAACCTGTATATAACAACACACACACTATATTCATAGCACAAGACCGACCTATTGACAGTTTTCCTCAGTTGCACCTCAAAAGTTTAGGACACATTTATATGTGCATTACTTAAGGAACAGATCTCAAATCTGACTTGAATCTTTGCTTTTCAAGATCACCAACACATGAACTACCAATACTTTTCAAGCAGCGAAATGAAAGGATCAGACTATTTCACAGGTAAAACTCAATAATGTACACATGAATGTTAGGAAACCAGTCTAATTATGGGTGTGTGCAAGCACCTATCTTGTTACAACAGTACAATTGAAGAAGTTCTTCAGTTAGGAAAAAAAAAATTACTATAGTCTCAGCATTTCTTCTGGCATCTGGCAAATTAACCCCTACTGCTAACATATGTCTCTTGCTGCTGTTCTTCCAAAATCAGCAAGTGGTTTGCATATGCTGAACATGCAGTAGCTATGTCTACAGCCACAGTGAGCAGAGGACCTGGATCTTGAGCCAAGAGACTGAAACTCTATTCCCACCCCTGCCAGTGACCATCTGTGTGACCTACTTAGACTTTATATTCTTTAGAGCAGATCTCACAGTGTTCTGCTACAGCACAAACTCCTAATCAGGAGTGGACCTCTAGAGAATACAAAGTCAAAAGCAGCAGTGGGAATACATACACATTTTATTGTATGTTCAAGCATTTTATATTCATTTAACACCAATAAAAAACAATTCTTCCAAGGCTGATTTACAAATTTCAACATAATGTCAGTGAATATTCCATGGTCAGCTTAGAATAAAAATCTAGCTCCAAACACCATAGCCTCAGACACACTAACAGCAATAAAAATTGCATGTAATTTGTAAACAGCTATGTTTTAGTCTGGCTATCTCTCAAAAAAAGAGATATGCTCAGGGAATTTTAGCAATAGGTTTCCTAAAAAAAAAAAAAAAAAACAAAAAAAACCCAAAAAAACCCGGTGCATCAAAAGTAGCTTTACATAGAAATGAAGCAATTCTAACAAAACTTTTCTTTGGCAGGTCCAATAGATAATTTCACAAGAGGGAAAGAACAATCCATTACATCTCAGTATAGAAAGGGAAAGATATATGACAGCAGACAGTTTCTTACATCATAAATGAGACTTTGAAATCCCATTATGGGTGCTTATACAGGACAAGACAACCATTTCTTTCACTCTGATATTTTTAAATAATGAATTATCAAGTGATCTAAAAGGAAAGTGTCAAAAATTAAGTTTAAGAAGATTTCTTGTCCTCTGATCAAGAACGACATAATATTGTCTGAAGACAAAACTGGATAAATGTCTGCGCATGTGCTCACACATCCTGTAAGAATGTTCCTAAACATTGTAGTGAGAGTGAACAAGAAGTTGAAAGCACCAGTCTTCCTACATTCAGCCACTCAAACATCTGAACCACCATAGTCCCTCTAAGGTGTATTATATTTACAGAGTGTGAACAAGAAATCGATGCCTCGACCAAAAAAAAAAAAAACCACCTGTCAATTTAATTTAAGGGCTTGTAAAAATGCTGTAGCACTGTGAGGCTTCTGAAGATCGATTACAGTAGCAGTCAACAGAACCAGGCATCCTATCTGCCAAAACCACTCTATTCCAGGACAGACTACAGTGAAAACTTTTGAATGTCTGGGAATACATACCAATAAATTCAGCTTAACCTCAAGGCTTCCAACTTCAGGTTCATGTGTAATTTATTACATAAAAACAAATTTCACTGGCTTTTATTTTTTGAAAACACATTTTCATGTTTTCAGAATTCTACTTCCTTAGAAAATGCCGTGAACATCAACCGGTAAAGGAAAAGAAATACCAATACATGAAATCCAATGAATTTATAAAGACAACACCATTGGGAATGGAAGTAAATGAACTGAAATGAACTACATGGAAAGAGACTAGGTACTAAAGCCAGGATGAGAAATGGATAATCTGAAACACATGCATATTAATAGACTTCACTGTAATTAGCAATGTAGTTAAATATATTCCATATCTTTCATGGCAGAAAAAAAATAGTACCTGTTCTAGATAAATGTGAACTTTAGTTAATGATACTGTTGGCAATCTTACCTCAATTATCATGCTGCATCCTGTTTTGTGATACACTACATATGCTTGCATTCTTGTAAATTACCTTCCACCCCATTGCTTGGAGTAATGAATCAGGCATTTTCTACATCCTGCAAACAAAGTTGGTTCTCTACCTGATTACTTTTAGAATCAATTGTACAGTAATACAAGCATCTTTGGAATTTCCCATTTTAAACCACGGCACTGTACAAAAGGATTTGTTTGCTATTTACTGTGCACAATATCACAATAGCACAGTACAGAAACTTTTTCATACTACTAAAATATCAGAGGTACTTAATTGTGTATTGGTCTTCTCACATTCTTCAGTGCCTGCACTTAAAACATGTTGTGGGCTTTCCCCTTGAAGGTTAAACTCAAGCAATATGAAAACAAAACATAAACGCAAATAAACATAAAATATCAGTTATATAAATCACCCTGTGATTATCCCAAGGCTGATTTTCTGCCATTAGCAATGTAAGGGCCAGTTGGGTGAAAGGAAAGTTACAAAAATCATCACCCAGAAGAGAAACTCTATGATTAAATGCCCTAACAGACACTTGGGTAACACCACTGAGGCAACAGTAACATTATTAGCTGGCCATACTGTCAGAAGAATGACAACTTCACCATGGAATGGTCTCATGAAAAAGAAAATACACTTGCAAGAGTCAATTTGACCCTGACTGGTTGCACTGAGGATGGTGAAAAGGCATGCCTGCCCCCTTCCCCACCCCCCAAGAAAAAAAAAAAAAAAAAAAAAGAAGGGAAATTGTCAAGTTCAGGTATGTATAAATTTTAAACTCTACAACAACAGCAAAAGGCAGTTTTATTCTGTCACTTCATTAAAATACTGAAGAACAAAATTTTTAAATTAATATTCTCTAGTTAGCAAGAATATCGTCTGGTTCATAAGTCATGATATTGCTAAAACAGTATGTCATGATAAAGCTAAAACAAACTGGGCATGTTTTAGCCTTATTTTAAAATGACATCCACTTGATTTCTCTACTTTGGGCAACTGCTTCTTCAGAGGACCATCTCTTATTTTAAACTAATAATTAAAAAAAGATCAGTCTCTTTCCCCAGGCTCCTCTAAAAACAACAGCATCTAAGTATTATTATATAATTATATACCAAGTACTACAGTAAAAACATTTTAGGGTAGATCTTGCATGTGTAATCACCATAAGCATATAAACAAGCTGTTAATTTGTACATATTATCAAATGCATACACTTTAACTGTCAATTACCAGTACAAGTTTGGATCACAATGACCCATTCAGACATACAGGATCCAATGTAAAGCAGCTAGGCTGGCAAATGGTTAAGTATTATATGCTGCCTTTATGGTCTTACCTGCTTGGTTCTGCTGTCAAGTGCCTCATGTTAGCAAAAAAAATAGCACAGGGAGGTTTTGGACATAATTTATCTTTTTAATTTATAAATTTAAGACTAGATTAATCCACTACCTACCTGTCTGGGAAAAATTAAAATGTACTGGTCAGCAGTATACAAAAAGCACCATTTATTGTTTTTTATAAAAGCTTCTCAGAATTAGAAATCCTCTTAGCAAAATTTCTTATTCATTATTGCATTAAAAATATAGAAACAGAAAACATATACCCTTTTTATAATTCACAACATATTCTGAGGTATTTTCCATGATATACCAGCTACATATTTCAAGACATCAGACAAGCTGCATTGCCAAGGAAACAGCAATCTATTGTTATTATTTATCTGTAAGCAATAAAAGCTTTACACTTTGCATAAACAGACTGTAGCTAAAACAAATGCTTGTTAAACATATGAAATGAGAACCACACAAAGCAGGCTATAATGGTAGCTTCTTTGGAATCCAAAAACCCACTCTTTTCTCCTCGGGAGCGTACATTGATATAGAAGAAAGAAGCACTGGGATGTACACTGAAAGGCGTAAGATGCAAGTTAATAGAACTGTGAAGAACACAAAGTCTATTGTATGCTCAACTATTTTCGTTCTGGATCTTTATTAGGGCTTTATTCTTCATTACGCGAGCGTGGGATCTGTTGTCCTGACCAACACTCCTGATCTATAAGCCAATAACAAACACATTTCAATGAGACAAGTTTCTTTAAAGAAAAATTATCCAACCATTGTTATTCCACAGCAGTGCCTGCTCTTATTCTCTGCCTTCTAAAATTCTGAGACAGAATGATAAAATGTTGTTTTTCTTCCAGAAATATAGCATTTGACGAGAGACTAACATATCACACTAAAAGCACAGAAGTTAGCAAAAGGCAGATTAAAAGAGGTAATATCCTTCGTACCATTAGAACTAGAATTACCCAGCTGCTTTAAGCTATTCTTGCAGAGAGCAAAGCAGTGGGTTTACTGGAGATGAACCAAAACTTTGATAATTTCAAAGTTTATGCTGGTCTCTTCTCTACCTACAGGTTGCACAGAAGATCATTATTAATACACACATACACCAAAAAAAATTATAGCTTACACTTCATTTCTCAGTATTGAACACAGTCAAGGTAACTGACTGAATAAAACTAAGACTGGCACTTCTGATCTTAGAAGCAGCAGCAGTAAAAGCAACCAGTAATGCAATGATATATCAAACCGTACTTATAAAATAGAAATACAGTAAACTACCAGAAAAAATAGTGAATATGGAATTAGATCTGTTTGAAAATCAACTAGTTGGGTCTGTTCTTAATAGCTTGGATCAGTGTCTGCAGATACCCAAGCTATAGCTACTTAAGTTCCACTGATCCAAGCAACCTTGAGTCTTACACACAGTTTAAAAAAATCACTGCTGATGACCATGAAATCATTAACATAAATATAGGTTAAAACACAATCTAATTTAACTGAAACAATAAAACCAACTACGTTATTTTCTTGATTTTGTCCAGGAAATCTATTATGGTCTCAAAACACAACAGACACAGCTAATTATTGTTATAGCTTATAATATACATTTTCATCCTAATACAATGCAACTCAAGTCTTAAAATAAAGTTGAATTTTTATCTGTCCTAGCTAGTTAGAACTGCATTACTCTTCTGGCAACACAGAGGGATGAGATGAGCAAAGCAATCCTCTCTCTCTCTACTCATACTTAGTACTATTTGCCACCACTGTTGTACTGTCAAGTTCCTAGAATCATTACCTATAAATTGTCAGAAACTGACAAAATGGTCATGCAAGTAGCTTGTCTGCCTTTCAAACTTCTGGAGGTCTTCTACACAGCAGTAAGATTCTGAGAGAGAAGCAAGCCATCCAGTCCACAAGAGAGGAGACAGAACACTTAACAGTTATCATGCAAGTCAACCATGCAGAACTGGGCTTCTCTGCTAGGCCTCCTTTAGCAAAAATTCCCTTTCTGTGACAATATGAATGAAAACTCAGCACAAAGCCGATAAAGACTACTTTCAGTACCACTTATCACTGCTGTTCTGAGAGTGGAGAAAGACACTAAGTTCTGATAAAGGTTAAGCAGCATCGTAATTCCTGTAAATGGAGATGCTGCATTACAGCTGAGCTATACTACAGCACAATTGGCCTTTTTTACCTCTGCCCAGACAGAGGCCTTACCTAACATAAGTTGTGTTCACAAGGTTTCACTTCATATTCTTATTTCACTATAGAGCTTACAAATGGGTTGAAAGGATATATATAGCTCCATCCCTCTAACCATTGTATCATAGGAAAAACCACACAAATCTGTTCCTCTGAAACCCACCTGTTCCTTGTTCTAGGCTTGCAATCACACTAATGCACAACAGCCATCTTGTAGAAAGAGGTGAATCCTCTCCAGAGGTCAGATTTCTGGCATTCACACTCTCTCAGTATTAGTTTTACTCAATTTCAACATGAATAGCACAAAACATAAGTCAGTCAACATTTTCACACGTATTTATTTTCAGCCTTAAAGGCATTTTGTATTTACCTTGTTTTTTAAAAAGGTTGCTGCGTACTATTTCCTTCATGGACTGCACTTTCTGCTTCTGTAGTTTCACTGGTGGAATGCAAGTGTAAAATTCATATAGTAGTTGGCTGCATGTAAAGGAAAAGTGTCGTAAATACCACACAGATTAATTAATCATGTGTTAATAAAGACAGAAAGAGCAAAAGATCATGTATTTCTAAACATATATTTCTTTTTAAGACTTAGATTTATTTACCGTATCACAAACATTGACAATAGATCAGTAGCAGGTTAGAAAGAAAACTTTCAAGAGAAACAAGATGAGGATGAACTAGATTTTGGCCGTGTTTACAAATGTTTATTATTTTCAAATGTTTTCAATTGAATAAAAATATTTTTGTGTGTGGTAGAAGCAATTTATCTGTGTCTGACTATAAATAAAGATAGATACTTATTTCAAACTGCTAAAATCAGATTTTGTTTTCTGGAATAGTGCTTATTCGGGGGTGGGAAGCAGGGAGAGAGTAAGGGGTGAGGGGAAAGATAGACTGTTCCACTTGCTCATTTTATCACCAAGTCACTGCTTAAGTATTGGGCCTCCATAATGGATTCTGTCATTATGTAAGTTGGATGAGAGCTCCCTGTTAAAAACATATGCCCAGAGTTCCACCGCTGTCTTGATCGGTACAAACTGGCATAGCTTTGTTGACTCAAACTCATCAATAATAATTTACTGTTTACAGCAGCATCACATCATATACACCATGTGATATATCTACGAAATGTTCAAAAGCAGCTCACCTCAGTAACTTGGCGTCAAAGACCATTTCAACATCATGAAGAACAGACGGTATGTACTTCAAGGCAGCAACCTGCATTGACATATAGATTGTGTTAATTTTGTATGTTTATCTGCACGTACAGCATACAAACAACACAGAGCACACCACTGAAACACATGCGCACAAACCAAACACAGATAAATTTGGACTGCTTTCCACAGACTGAAATTTTATATCACATTTGAATATTAATTTCACCATAGAGTACTAGTCACACAAGTGCTCTTATACTGAGGATATGCAGAGGAACTTACAGTACCGAGTGGATCATATTCTCTTTGTAGACCACTGGAAGGGCTAAGACTGTCTTCATAGATTATATTCTCTTTGTAGACCACTAAGACTGTCTTTATGATACAAATATGTAAACCAAGCACTGATCAAAGCAGGAGCTCTTCGATCATACGTTGTATTGATTCCATCCCAGAAATGTGTCATGCAGGAGGCAGATAATAGTCATCTATCCACCCCAAAGCTATGCTTCCTGGAACAGATGAAATGGAGCATCATCTCCATAACCACCCATCTGCAGCTAAGGTATCTGATGGTTTATCTTATCCTATTGATTTCTGGGGTATATTTTGACAGTGTAGTGGAATAATCAAACTTTAAAAGATGACAAGGATAAGAAACAGACACACGTTACTATTCTTACATGGACAAGAATACATAAGAAGGCAATTTTCAGGCTCAAAATCATCACTAACATTTAAGGCTAACATCCTTAAAGACTGACTTGCAGTACTCTGTGTCATAAAGTTCCTTTGTACGTTGAAAGTATTTGGCCTCTATAATACCTTTTGAAAGCAAACATAGTAAAAAAATCTTGCAATAAAAAGCAAAAATGTTAAAGATATTTAACATTTGCTGGGCCACTGTTCACTCGTTTCTCTACTTATGCTTTATCTAAAAGACCTGCCTGCAATGATTTTTACATTCACAAAATAACCTGTGACTTACATTCCCACTAACAAGCTTGTATTTCTCAAATACTTTACATATCCAAAAGGATATGCCATACTTCTTGGCTGAGAGCTGTAATTCCAAGCAAAAACAGACTCTGTGTTTTTAAAAATATTTTTGGTAATGTGCTACATCATTTGTCAAAAAAGAGAACCTGGCCACAGTGATACAGGTCTGAAACAGGACATCAGTCCCTTCCATCTTTGTATTTCAATAGGTCACCTAGAGTAGGTCCTTTTCATGGAAGTTCAAATATGTGTAAAGATGCTGTGCAATCACTGACTGCCAAAAAAACCAACATCTAGAGACAGTTATTTATCTAAAAAAAATTAGCTGTTTTCTCTGTTCGTATTTCAGATGAAGGCCAGAAGGTCATCTTGCCAAAAACATTTTTGCCTATCTAAAAATCTGACCACAGCATCAGTTTTTACTTATTGTGCAAAAACTCTTAGCAAAAAGCTATAGTTAATCTTTGCTGCCGTTAGGAACTTAAAACCAAAGAAAATAGAAATAATCATATTGATTACGTTTGCATGCTCCTATGAAACCAATCATAGTAAAGAGAATCGATTTACAATGTTTTACTTTGACTAACCTCTTATTGGTCCAGATTATAAGAATTACAAAGGTAATTAACAGCTTTACTTCATTGTGCAATTTTAGAGTGTAAATTTCTACTAACATTTTGCTGAAAACTAAGTTACAGTAATGTGAAGTCCTCTATTACTGATGTAGCTCTATTTTTCATAACAGGCCTGTTCCACCCGTGATACATCCTAGGTCAGTAAAAAAATTAGAACAAATCACAAAACTATGTATTACACAGACACTTACTGTCTTGTCTTCAAGATAATATGGTGTATGTTACAGGACTGACTGAACACGTTATCCAATAAATGCATGCTGAAATTGCACAATTTCTTTTCACTCAGAATAGTGGAGTTTACTGCCTACCTTGAAAATAGGAGTAACTCTTGCTTTACGTCATTTGTTTATAGGGACTGTAACAAAACCATAAAGATCACTTTCTGTTTTACACTGGCAAAGCACAAAACCCAAATGAATTTAAAAAAGCCCAAACAGAAGTACGTTTCCACTAGCCCCTGAAGTCTGTACATATTTTAAATGATAATAAGGGATAAACTGAGTTAACTACAAGCAAATGTGATTTTTAATTATGAACTACTACTCATCACAGGAAGTCTAAAAAGACTGTAAACCTGGAACCAATGGAACACAATTATTGACTACTTACATCTCTTAAATTCAGCATAAGGTAATTTAAGTTACAATAAGGTAAAACAAATTATTTAAACCTAGAGTAATCTACTAATTCCAGAAATTACCAGAAAGTGTTCTACACTGAACTCATTTAGGTAAGTTCTTGAATACTTATGCTTGCCTAGACACACACCTAGCATTGTTTTTAAGTGAAAACTCTTCAGGTTTCACAGTTTCATGCTTTCAAAATAATACTACAAAATCAGGTTGCATCTCTCATACCAGGTTTCAGAAAATATTGCTGTAAAGTGATTTAATAGTTTATATGAAGAAACAGCAGAAGTCAGTGATTTTAGCATGATAGGGCAAAAACCTACATCTTGCTAATAAACATGCATGGCTGTATGTCACAAGAGATGCTCCTGTCACTTGAATCGGGCTCAATACTACTCCTATTTTAACCACTAATCTGATTTTCTCCTGTAGAAGAAACTCAAGAGGAAGTTTGCAAGTAAAGTCCCAAAAGCCTTGGATCATAAGACCCAAGTCTTCGCCCTACATAAACTTACACAAAAAAAAAAGTCTAGAGAACAGCCTGGAGTCCACCAAAACTCATAGGACCATTTCTCTCAACAGCAGAAGCCCTACGAAGAGCTGTAACTGAATCATAAAACAGGAACTGGAAAACAGTGCTGATATTCCATGGGAACGCTACATCAACTGCGTGCTCCATATGATGCAAAGCCACACTAGTCTGGATTTTTATAAAATGGAATAAACAGGGTAAGAAATCATACTACCATATTCCTGCTACCTTTTTAAAACAGACCAATTGTAATTTCTTGTACCACTTTCATCCCTTTCCTAACTGAAAAAAAAAAAAAAAAAAAGGGTAAGCAACACTGAAATTATATCAGACCAGAAATAGTATCTAATTTTGGGCTCCTGTGCTGTGAATTCTAACTCAGTGTACAGATATCTATCAGAACCACATTGCATGCAGCCAACAAGTCACTGAATCTCAGTCACAAAACATGATAAACATCTACAAAACTATTAGAATTTGCATTTCCTGAGATTTTATAACTTGCTTTCAAATAACAGGAGAATCATTTGAGCTATCATACAAAGATTAGTCTAAACAAAAACTTTATGAATGGGTATCACAAATGAACAAGTTAAAAATTAGAAGTACACACTCGTCACCCCAAAGCATCAATATTTCAGCTTGTTCAAGATAATAAATTTATGTACACAAATTATATAAGACAACAGTTATGATAGGTGCATTAAGGCATACAACATAAAAGTAAAGCCTACTCAAGTATTGCTATCTAGTGAGGGGAAGTGTGAGGAACATGGCAAGGCCAACAGGAAAGTGAGAAGCACATCAAAACTGCAATCAGCAGTGGGAGAATGTTAGTATGCATATAGAGTTGAAATGACAAAGACCAAGGAAGAAGTATTTTTCTTTCCAGTTACCAATTTGAAATTTTAATGTGCTGATGGTTTGACAAGCTTTTGGTTTTGTCACTAAATGAGAAGCTGTCTACTGTTTCCTCAATAGCTATCAACATCACAGTGCTTCCATACTGAAACTTTCAACAAAGATACAACAGCCACTCAGGAAGAGGCTTAGAATGACACCTATCTAGACTTAATGCATCTCTGTATCTCTACACAGCAAACTCCTTGCTAAAAATTTAGTCTCTTCTTTTTGGGGGTAGGGAGGTTAGAGTAAAGACACTCAGAGCACAGCTTGCTTTGGCTATCATTTAGACCTTTTAAACGCCATAAAGCTATCATTTTATTTTTATAAATAGCAGCCTGTAGCAGCCAGCTTGCTTTGTTTTTCTTTTCTTTTTTTTTTTTTTTTTTTTTTAAATGATAACTGTTCAGGTCTTGATTCCAAAAGAAAGGATTTAGTCTGCAACAAGAGTGTATACAGAATTTCAAACTGGCTCAATGCTGGCTTAAGATGCCTTCAGATAAAGTCATTCCTCTGCAGATCTCATCCCCATGTTCATACACAATCCTGGGAAGGTCAAAGGAGTGTTTAAAAGCTGTTGCCACTTCAACAAAAAGACTGTATCTTCTACTGACCCTAGCCATTATTAGCTCCTTGAAATAGGTTGGGGAAAAAGTTATTTTATTTTTTTTTAAAACACAAGACTGAAAAACTGGGGCCATTTAAAACACCCACACAGATAGCTGTGGTGGCCTAGAAACTCGTTCTAGCCCCAGTTTTACTTCAGCAATGTGTTGTTCCTTGCTTTTAAGGCAACAAATACTATATGAAGATACTGTACAATAGCAGCATCTGAATTTCATTTTACACCAAATCACAGTTACTGTGAAAGATGTTTGATAAAGGATAGGGCCACCAGTGGCCACAAAATATTTCAAGCAGTACTCCACTGACACTTGGTCTATTGTGCTGACTGCCTGCCCACATATTCCCTATTCTGCAATTTGATGAGGAGGGAAATGGGAAGGCTATAGCTACTGTTTCTCTGCAGATTTGTAGTACCGACTGAAGTACAATAACAAGTATATCACCTGCATTGCTTTAAACTCCCAAATTTCATTTGCAATAATTGCTTCAAATGATGCACTATGGACACAATTGAGCACTGCCCTTAATGAAGTCATAAAAGTCTCCTAGTAAGCAGTACAAGATGTTCTACATTCTTCAGACCTTAGAGACTAATTTTTTAAGTGGGATACAGATAAACACACAGCATTGCAGGAAATTATTTCATACTTACACAATATACTGTTAAATTTATTTTAACCTTTACTCCTGACCAAGCTTTTTTTCTTAGTTGCCCTCTTTTGCAACATTACATTATACATACTCATGAAATACAAGTACCCATTAGATGAAAAGAACATTCTAAGAAATCATCGATGCTCTGTTTCTTAGTCTAATTTTATTTGCTATCAAGGCAACTTTAACAAGTTACTATACCATCCCCTATTGTACACTGCAATCAAAGCATCACTGTCAGTACCTTTCTAGCCTTATTCTGCCCAAAGTAATCTATGCATCTGTGTACAGTTTTAAGTTCTTAAAATCTACTGCAGCACTATGGATGGGTCAAAAATGTGTGGGAAAGAATGACAGGAGAAAAGTAGCATCTTCATATTAGATTATTTTCATACTTGTCAATGCCACAGACAATTTCTTATTCCTATGTTTCCATGACCTTAAGAATGTGTCATAAGAGGTTTCTGAAAGCATGCATAGAATTGGGAGTACTACTTTCTAAAAATCAGTGCCCAAGAGCAAGCTGGGTATAGCTGACATTTGCAACAGACAAGACCATCTGTAGGTCAAATGTGATGTGTCAGTTGGGCAACAGAGCAGTTTTTGGAAAAGAAGCTTGATTTGTAATTTAAGGTGGAGAGCACAAGCTTGCCAATGAAAGGGCACATGCACAGACTACTAATCAGACATCAACAGTATGACCTTATAAAAACACATAATCTGAAATTTAAAAATAATTCATCAGATTTTATTCCCCAGAAATACAAGCTGATCTACACAGACACAAAACATATCTGCAGAAAATTATGTTTTTTCCCTGAGAACTAAGAGAAAGGAAAAAAGTTACTAACACCTCCATACTCCCCCTCACCCCCAGACTCTCCCTTGACCAAACTATTTGCAGGTTCTGGAAATTTATTTCCAGGTTTCCAGATTTTAAAAAGTCTATCCTCAGAAGTATAAACTTCAGGAAAAACTCCCTCTAAAAATGACAAAAATTCATCAGCAATGGCTACAGAAAAGCAACTGATACATGAAACATAGCTGTAACGTCATGCCTGCCAAAATAAATTAAAAAAAGGTTTAAGTCTAGTATCTAGGAAGATCAGTGCCACCACCAGTAAGTTAACATAAGTTCTGAAATCATTGTTTTAAATAATTACAAGAAAAGAAATCTGTGAAAAGTCTCTTAAAAAGAGAAATCCTTACCCTGCACATCCACACTGATACTCCTACTAGTGAATTTATAACATTCCCAATCTTGCCTACAAGGAGCAATCAATCTCTTTACAAAGTAACATCCCAGGACCTGAAAACAGGTCACTCTCCAGTTCATATGGTTGCTTTCAAACATCAGGAAGTGCTTTACATCAGCAAAGTCAGGATATTGAAATTGTAATCCTAATTGTAGTAAAATGACTTCATGTGATGCTGAAGTCAGGAACCATTCTGTCTGTACCTTTAAGCAGAAGAAGTAACTTCACCAATTCCAGAAGTAAAAAAAAAAAAAAAAAAAGCTAATTTGGATTTACATATAAATTTCCAGTTTACCAACAATAAATTAAAATTCAGTCTTCAGCTGTTCAAAGCTTATATAAACAGTACTGCAAAACAGAACCAGATATCCACCCTTTTCAAAGCTCAAGCAGTAAAATAAATCAAAGCATCTATCCACTTCAGCCAACTTTAGAACAAGAGATTGAAAAGCTAGAATTTTAACTTTTTGTAAACTTATACAGCATATAACAGATTAGGAAGTAAGATATCACGCAGAAGATAAAGTTAATTTGAAACAATAAAGTGCTTCTGGCACTGACTAGGCTATTTCATATGACATGTAATTTTATAAATAATCTTTTCTTGACTGAATTAATATTCTGCACAAGTCTGAGTATGATTGCTATCAGTAAAAATGACTGGGAAATTGCTTCTGACTAAAACACTGAGTTCCAATTTAAAAAAAAAAAAAAATCATTAGCAGAGACCAACAGACATTTTGGGTTTCAAAATAATTGTTTAAATCTTCTAAAGCTAAACCTCATAGGTATTTGGACAACCAAGGGTGAAATTGAGTTAAGAATTCATATTCTGAGGCTCTGCAAACTAGTTCATTTCAAGTTTCAATATCCTGAGAAACCCAATTACTATAACTTTCTTCAGGGCTCCTAAAACTTTCTTCTCTGATATCTTCAGAGTGTAATCCATTTTAACTTATTCAATTGATCGTACCAATCTATGTTCCACTTTAATTCATATCAATTATAGTCTCAAATGTGACAGGTTTAAAGCTCTTTTGATATTCTGATTATTTGTCTATTTTTCCAATAGACTCTGTGAACTTTCCTCTCTGGGTATGCAAGGTAAAACACCTATGGAGTCCTGTGTGTTTGTAATATCTCTGAATATCCACCTGTCCCTTACCCTGCAAAGTTAACTTTATACTACTACAACATCTATCACTGTCATCCCAAAACTTAATATGGGGGCTGCGGGGAGGGAAATTAGTTCATAATAAAGAATGAATGAAGTATCAATATTGCAGTTGTCCAATAAAATCTTCTGCTGCCTAATTTATAGGAAGCTTTGATAGTTTTCTATTTTAATACAGAACTACATACCAATTATTTGACATTAATGATCTTAATAGCTCCTTCTTTTCTAGTTTTCTGAACACGTCCGATTCCAAAGTGTTAGAATAACTAAGATTGACATGAACGGGAAACCTTGATCCTATTTGCAGTTGTTTAAATAATGTACCTCCAAAAGGCTGATACTATAAAGTTTACTTTTCAGACTAAGATGGTGGAATCCCGACTTATCCTTAGTTGAAGAAACATCTGAAGAAACTCAAGAATTAAACATTCAGTTCCCACTTGAGGCTTCACTTCATTAGATTCCTTGAAAGAATTCAGCATCTGTGTTTTGGTTCTTTCACTCATAAAATTATATAAATGTATCTTCTCCTGACCTTTTCAACCTAGGCTTCAAAGGCTGATAGAGACCTTGGTCTGCCAATAAAGGGGAATTACAAGAGAGACACAAAGGATACATTTCCTAGGAGTGTCTTTTTCTCAATTTAGAAAGAACAAAACCAAAAAGCCCACAAACCAAAACCATATAAAAAACCCCAAACCAACTTGTTTCCAAGCACACCAACCTGCAACAAAATGGCAGTTTTATGTTGGCTTTTCATCAGGTTGTTGATGGATTCAAAGAGTCTTCTCATAGATTCTTCAAATTCTGTTTGTTCTTTGCCTTCATATAATCTGTTGAGAGATGCATTGGGTTATCCTTTCAGAATAGAAAGTTTCATAGCCCTAAATCTACAAGATTTAACATTACCTTAAAAATGTATTTTATAAGTTGATCCAGTATTATGTACATAGATATTTCACCAATGGGTTATATCTGCTATTCACTGTATTGGGTAGAAATTCTTCAGCTTGAATACAACATAAGCATTTTCAGTTTTTTTAAAAGCCTATAAAGAATGACACCTTGCAGATTTGAGCTTATAAAAAGAGTCATTTCACTTTCAAAGTGACTTACATGCAAATAAAAAAATTGATTTCCCCCCCGCCTCACTACAACTGAGCTACTCGAGGATATTTTTCACATATTATCACTGTTTCTTTCTTCTGCTGTTATTGCCACTTTTTTCAAATAGCTATTTTTACTGCCCCCATTAACCAGTCTGCTTTTTGAAAAAAGTCTCTGCCTGATGCTTAGAAGTTTAAAAGTGCATTTAAATTAAGCTCACTCCATTATTTCTTCATTCCCTGTCCTAAAGTTTGAATCTTTCAGATTATCTCTCCTGTAGTGTTCATACTAGGTATTAATACTAAATACTGCTTACATAAACAGAAAAAATGCTGTTGACATGTTAAATTAGTTACCTGAAACAGCTGTCAAAAGTTAAATGAAAACAAGCTAAGAAAAAAGCCAAGGTGACAAGAGAAGCCTGAAACATGCATAGGATACTGAGCTAAATGCTGCACGTCCGATATACTTCCTTCTCTCTATCAGAAAAGAAAAATCCCTCTTTTTTAAGTCGTGTTCCAGTGTCATGTGCTTTGCTTTTCAACCTGAAACTTAAGTCCTTAAGAGAACTAAAGGCAAATTAAGAGCTTTTGTCTACAGCAAGGGGAAAAAAAAAAAAAAAAAAAAATCAAGTGCTATTCATACAGTGACTGGCAAGAAGCTTTGAGGAAAGGAAAGTACTGAGAGGTACACTACTCAGACCCATGGCTTCTGCACTGTCCAGGTCAATGCTTGTCAATGAGATTTAAGTCAGTTATTGGAAAGAAACCCCAAGATCCAAAACATTATCTGGAGAGGAATAAATTATATATGCATGTATCGAACACACACAATGCACACTACTTGAGGTACTTGCCTACTGAGGTGTGATAGCTGTATAAAAAATGCACACCAGAAAAACTTAGATGTGAAAGTCATCTTGAAACAAGTAAGTTTTAGTACAAGCACACTTATATAGAAAAGTCATTTATTATCAAGTGGTATTTTAGGAGCTTGGGTTTTGGTTAAATGATTTAATTTTTTTTTAACATACTGGAGATTGTGGCATGCAGGGGCTATTTAAAATTCTTTTTCAATAGAAATGAAGTACATGTAAGTTGTAACAATGTGACTGTCTCAATCTAAGTGTTTGTTAAAGTTTCTTGGCTAATGCACTGACACAGCTTTTATTGACTATACAACATTGCTGCAAAAGTAAGTGAAGTTTCTTAAACCTATTTTTATGCAAGTGGTAATTTGAATCTTTCTTGACTAAACCTGTGGGGCAAGAAGGGAGGCAGAAGCATCACACAACATGTATTAAACATGCTTTTTAAATTTATACCAGGACTAATTTAAGCCAGGTGGAATGATAATTCTATTTCCTGACCCATCATCTAGCTTCCATTTAGACACAATTTTCTGTGTTAAATTTCAATTAAAATCACTTGTTCTGAAAGCAAATTTTAAAACATGACTAATTATTTGCTTGGAAACAACTTCATCACAACAGCATACATGAATTTTGCCAAAAACCAACCTCAGGCCAATGAAAGGAGGAAAGCAAAGATTTTGTGTTTTCAGAGTCTGTATTATGTAAACCTTTGGCTAATATATGACCTTTCTACAAACATAGTCACTGAACAAACAGCTGCAAGACATAACCTTATTTCAGCTGACTGGCATAAAAAAAATTTTTGCTTTCCTTATATCTCTATAGCTTCAACAGGACTGAACGAATGCAAATTAAAGTAGAACTTGGTTATCTTCAAGGTATCTGCCTGATGACGAGATAAAAAAAGTCTCCCATTTTATGTCTAACATTAGAAGTCATTATTCATCTTTCCTACACAATTTTCACTTCATAATGTCTCTTACTTTTCAACAAGGTATCTTAGTTTCTTAAGCAGCCCATCAAATTAATGAGAATGATCTAAAGATCTGTCTCAGCTCTATTAATTCAAAATACTTGTCTCCAAGAAGGCTAAACTCAACCCTTGAAAATAAAGTACTTAATCATAAATCCTAACTTTTCTCATGGGAAGAAAATACATTCATCCAGATTTGCTTCTCTTTTAAAACCAGTCTGACAGTACAAAATAGACTGCATAAAGTTAGATCACAACAGCTATAGATGGATATACAGTATCAGATGATACTGTACACTGGTTATTTTTGCCAGAGGCTACCATTTGCAAGAGCTATTACTGCTTATAATAACAATTGTCCAACTGAATTTAGAGTTTCAGACCTCCAGCATAAGGCATTTATAGGGAAAACTAAAATGAGTAGATATGCGTAGCTAATCACTTGAATATGCAACATATTGCAACAACCTAGTTTACCACAGACTGTCCGATGTACATTTTTTGCTGCCAGCTAATACTAGGGCTTAAAATGGAGACCAAAGTTCTCCCTGCAACAAAACCCTGCCTTCTAACCTTCACCCATACAAGAAATTTTCCATAATTCTTTACACAATGCTTCCTTCCCCAAAACTCTAAATGTCCCCTTTTGCCATGACACCTATTAAATTTAAAACAAAGCTTTTGAACTACCAGCTATATTCTATTCTCATGAGCACTACCTCCTTCCTTATACAGCTTTTTGCCTTGTTTATCTGTATCCATCTATAAATAGTAATTTCCTAGAGACAAGAATTTTTCTAAGGGAATATCTACCAGCAGCAAATACCTCCTGACTCTACTCCTGCTTCAACCAAAATTTCATAATTCATCAAATCAAGGGTAGGATGGTCCTGCAGAGGGACCTGGATCCATGGGCCAAGGCCAACTGTATGACATTCAACAAGGCCAAGTGCAGGGTCCTGCACTTAGGTCACAACAACCCCATGCAACGCTACAGCCTTGGGGAAGAGTGGCTGGAAAGCTGCCCGGCCAAAAGGACCTGGGAGTGTTGGTTGACAGCTGGCTGAACATGAGCCAGCAGTATGCCCAGGTGGCCAAGAAGGCCAACAGCATTCTGGCTTGTATCAGGAAGAGTGTGGCCAGCAGGAGCAGGGGAGTGATCATCCCCCTGTACTCGGCACTGGTGAGACCGCACCTGGAATACTGTGTCCAGTTTTGGGCCCCTCAATACAAGAAAGACATTGAGGTGCTGGAGCGTGGCCAGAGAAGGGCAGCAAAGCTGGTGAAGGGTCTGGAGCACAAGTCTCATGAGGAGCGGCTGTGGTGGTGCATCCCCCACCCCCCCTTTTTCTGGTTTTTTTTTTTTCTTTCCTCTTTGGCCGCTTTACAATCTCAGGAATTCCAGGCCGCAGCTTTTGTGTAGCGAGTTGGTCAGTTAAGCGCCCCTTAATTGTACCAGAAACTCCTACATGGCTGAAGCAGAGAGTGGCCCTGTCCTTATCAAGATCTTCATATTATGGCTAATGAGGGGAACGAGAACAAACAGCTACCCCAGACAGCCTTGAAACAGAGTGGTGTCATTGCTGCTGGAATTCCAACAACAAGCCAACCCGAATTGTGGCTCGGATGGAAACTTACTGGTGATTAAAGTCAATCATCTCACAATCCTTTGAGGTCTCCTGGACCGCCGCGGGCCACAACAGCATCTCCCTCTGATCAAAACGCCTCTCAGAGTCAATGAAACTAGCAGACTCCGAATGTCTGCTGCAACCAGAACTCCATTGCCGAAGATCGACAACTGAGCCTGGGCTTAAATTCTTCACTCCTCGAGGCTCTACTCTCGCCCGTTGAGAAATGCCAAGGCATTAGACGTGAGTATTTCACTAAACTCGAGGGGAATTTTTAACAGGCATACCATTTCATATATACATTCATATTTGTAAGTATGCATGCGTGAATCAATTTAAGTAGTCTGTAGATGTATGATTTAATTTCAAAGGGAGCCTTATACTGTTGCATTATTCTTATAGCATTACTCTCATAAAAAGTTGACCAAGTCTGAGACTAAGATTGGGCCCAGCCACACCTAGACTCCTCTCTGAGAAGGAGTCTAGAAAGCAAGGGGGTCTATTCTGAACCTTGTGACTCAACAGGAGGGTTTCTGTATACCCTACAAACGATTTCTCCCTCTCTCTCTCTCTCTCATGTAACCTTATTTCCTTTATACACTTCTTCTATGTACTAGATATACGTATATACATATATATATTATCCTTATTCACATAAACCGTTGACCAAGTCTGAGACTAAGATTAGACCTAGCCGCACCTAGACTCCTCTGAGAAGGAGTTTAGAAAGCAAGGGGGTCTGTTCTAAACCTCGTGACTCAACGGGAGGGTCCTCCTTATCCCCTATATATGCAATCCTTTTATGAATCATTCCAACTCAGTGTGATTTAATTTTCCTTTATGTGCTTCCATGTAGTAATAGAGTGAACCTTGCCATCTTCGAATCTGTAACCAAGTCACTGTTTTGATCAATTTTGTCTAATCACTTTATTAATCATTGATGACTGAGTTCTATTAAAAATATTATAATCAAATCCTGCAATTTGCTAGAAGTAAATTCTAACTGTTACTAAATCAAACTGTGTAAAGTCACTCATTCATAGTAAATTGACATAATCAGCAGGATTCACAAACCTGTATTTGTGACAGCGGCTGAGGGAACTCGGGTTGTTTAGTCTGGAGAAGAGGAGGCTGGGGGGAGACCTTATTGCTTTCTACAACTACCTGAAAGGAGGTTGTAGTGAGGTGGGTGTTGGGCTCTTCTCCCAAGTAGATAATGATAGGACAAGAGGAAATGGGTTCAAGCTGCGCCAGGGGAGGTTTAGATTGGATATTAGGAAAAATTTCTTCATGGAAAGGGGTAGTCAAGCATTGGAACAGGCTGCCCAGAGAGGTGGTGGAGTCACCATCCCTGTAAGTGTTCAAAAAAATGGGTAGACGTGGCACTTTGGGACATGGTTTACTGGGCATGGTGCTGTTGGGTTGACGATTGGAATGATGATCTTAGAGGTCCTTTCCAATCTTAATGATTCCTAGTTTTTCCTTTCATTAAAAATAATCCAGCCAGCAAGCCAGGAAACATAAAATTATTACTCTACCCTTAATTGGTTTAGTGGTGGACTTGGTAATGTTAGGTTAATGGTTGGACTTGATGATCTTAAAGGTCTTTTCCAACCTAAACGATTCTATGATTCTGAAACTATAAACCTACGTGGATTTTTTGAAAAAAACAGGCAGTGGAGTAACAGATAATTGTTTTAGAGCTCCCACTGAGCAAAAGACACATAAAACAGAACAGCTTTCTGTTCTGTTGACTGCCAACCGCAAACATAACATCCAACCACTCAGTCTGCCTACAGTCCTGAGTTTGCCACTGTGTGTCTTCAGCCATGTAACAGAGGGACAACAGAACAAGTATTAGGGGAAACCAGTTGAGGATAAATGGAAAAAGATGAAGCAGAAGAGAAGAGAGGAAATAGAGATGAGGATGGGATCTGTGGGATATGGTGAGAGTCCTGAAGGGCTAGGGGACGAAGTGGGGGACACAGTTACTGTAGTGTCATTTTTATCCTTCTAGCTTTCACCTCCTTCATTCTCCCCATCTCCTTTTTCCCTAAACCTGAATACTGCTTGTAAATACTACACCTCATCTGCTCGGCTGAGCTATATGTATCTAGTCTGTTGAGTCTTCCCTATAAATTCCTTAACTAGAGAACTGAAACTCTAAATTCAGTTGGACAATGGTTACTGAAAATTCAATTGTTCTATGCACAGTCTGAGCTGCTGAACGCCATGATCTCAAGGACAAGCATCCAGCTTCAAGCCATCTGTCACAACGTTTGGCCATCCATTGGTCTTAGGCCAAGCCACCTGACACAAAGAATAATCACCCTATGAAATCAACTGCTATTACTAAATACGTCTCTGGAACTTACACTGTGAATGAGAAAGCAGAATTTTGAAGATTCCCTCTCCAAAAAAAATCTCAGAATTGTCTGTATTTTAGGCCAGTTGCCAGCTTTTATGTCTTATTTGTAAAAACAAAAAATACAGTTCCATTCTGGAATAAATTTTTTCTGTTTCTCAGGTCTACTATTTCTGCCATTTAACTAGCAGTCCAGTGTCAATAGCCTGGGTACTTACTGTGAAAATAACGTCCTTGATCTAACAATGAACTTGAAAACATATTCCAGTGCTTTCAGAGTTCTTAGGATAGGTTCGCATTGCTCCCCTCGGCTGGAGGTATCCAAGTAAGTCTTCAGAACAGTCATTAATTTCCTGAAGTTAAAAAAAATGTTTTAAATATATTTTTTTTTAAATTAATTTCTCTTACTTGTTTGGCTACTCTAAATAAATGTTTATGCTTAGTCAAGCACAACAAAATATATTCTGTGTATTTTTGTGTTTGTTGCACAAATTCTTTCAGTATAAACAAATGAGGACCAAATTCTTAACTGTGCAAGCAAGAAAGCAATCTGAAATCTCAAAACAGCAGCATAACTTTACACAATCCTGGAAGCACTTTTACAGAGGTTTATAATATACATGCATAAGGTAACACAAAACGTTACTTCTACCTACCTACATTAAGCAGTGATTAAACACCACTACATACTCTAAATTAACTGCATGTAAATAGTACATGTACAATAGCCCGGTGCACAGCAGTGTCTTATATCCAACAGCAATTTTTTGCTAAACACACAACCTGCCAAAGTGCAAAATATCATCTAAAAAATAAGTCCCTTAATTTATAGTTACAGTTTCGTCTTAAATGATTAAACTAATATTAATGATGTAAAATTGATCTTAATGTAGCCATAAGAAGAACTAAAATAAGGGTGGCTGGGTTCTGTGGGGTTTTTTTTTCATTACATCACTACAAAACCAGAAACCTGCTATCCCCTACACTAAACAAACAAAACCAACCAACCAAAAGAAAACAACAAAAACCAAACTAGCACTTGCATGTTAATGAAACTTAACAGTTCACCAACTGGACTGATGAAACATAAGTGATCACTATGATATTTGGAACATGCTCACATGCAAATAATAGCTCCAAGGACTGCTCACTACTGCACAAAATACATATATACATATGTGTATCTATGTGTGTGTATCTCTCTCTCTCTCTCTCTGTGTAACTAATAGACACATCCCCAGCCCCACTGCACTAGCCTAACTCACATTTCAGGACCAAAATATCAGGCTTCCAGCCTCTCAACCTTCTGGGCACCACATCCATTGTGTGTTTCCTTTTACTCCTTACAGCTTCTTTGAATTCACAGCTTTGTACTGAGTTGGAATGAAATTTATCCAACTTGTATGCAGGGGCAGTCCACTAAAGGTCCCTTACTGTCAATGTTAAGCCCTCTCCGAACTCTATAAAAGCTAGGTACAAATGGATGACTAAATAGGAACTGAATAAATATCTAACAGTTTGGCCAAAATACCATATCATAATATGTCTGGGACACAGTATCTTGTCCTAACCATGAGTCAGGCCACATACAGCTATTTGTTTATTTCATAAATGATTCTTAAAACAGAGCACATCTTCCATGATGTGCATGTAACCAATGATGCCAAGAAAATTCATGATTTGGAGAACAATCAAACATTATTTTGCCTCTGCCACTTTGATTAAATCATCAGAAATTCCCAGTCAGGTAAGTCTTAGAAATATTTTAAGCGAATAAGGCTGTCCTGAGAGGTTCCATACCCAACCTTCTCTTCTTTCACAATAATATAAAGCATTAAATTACATGTGCTTATTACATATGGAGTGAAGGTGGATTAAAGAAGAACATGTGGCTTGTGCTTGAGCTTTCTGAGCCCAATAATGCTAACTACAGCTTTCCAAGAATGTGAGAAAGGATTGATTGTGCACTACTGCCTTTCAATTCTAGCAAACTCTAATGCACGATCTGCATTACATTTCCCATTGAGTTGGAACTGATGCAAATTCAGCACAGGACACTACAAGATACCCTCAACTATTCCAAACCTTCAGCTAAGGTCTTCTACCTTTTTTTCATATCCCATATTGAAGTTCTGCTTTGATCTACCACCCCATGAAGCTGCCAGAACAAGACTTCAGGCAGATGAAAAAAATACATCTATCCTGCTATAGCACTTCCCCAAGATCAGCAGTAACTGAAGATGTTATCTTTCTTCATAATTCAAAGCAATTTTATCCTATCATCAATTGCAAAAAACTTTTTTAAATAAAGAAGGAATCCAATATTAAATTTAATATATAATGTGTCTCCGCAGTTTTTATTCTCTTCTATGAATCCATGTCTTCCCATCTGGGCATTATCTGGAAGATCCAAAAAAAATACCCCCAAAAAACCCACACCCAAAAAACCCCCCAAAAAACAAAAGTCTGTCCACTTGCCCACTGGCATGACAATGTAACAAATGCTAATAGTCCAGCACACAGCAGACCATGTAAAAAAATACCAAAATTCCAGTTCATTGCACCGAAACCCTCCTGGTGAAACATCAGACTTTGAACTCCATATGAAGACTTGACAGTTCCCAAACAACTTTTTTCCCCATAAGTTTGTTTGCTGTAGAAGAATACGTGGAAATCTATATAAATGGGTTAAGGACATCAAGTCCTCACTTAGGGCATTTTAGGTTAAGGCCAGCAATGTAAAGGGAAATGCTTTACAGCTAAGTATCTTTTGATAAATTTGACAGGATACAGGTGAAGTGCTCAGACACAGCAAAATCCACACAAGAGAAAAATGAATGCCAAAGAATTATTTAACCCCAAATCAATTACTATTTGTCAATTAACTCTACTTAGAATCATATGTGTTTCTCACAGGCAGCTTTATTTCCACATAAGCAAACAGCAGCATCAAAACAACAGTCACCATTAATTACATCAGAAAAGTCACACACATGATTTACTTTCTTTAGTATGATGGTGGAGGTTTAGAAAAAAATAAAAAGACGAGAAAACAAACTTACTTGTATGCTAACGTTGCACTAAAATGCTGTTGGATATATGCTTCCAAAACAGTGTTAAAATGTTGAAACTTACGGTCTGCAATGAGTCCTATGATATATATCTAAACAGACATAGACATAATTAGCATTTTTCATAAAGTCAAATTTAAATTTAAATATTAATCTTCTGAAATATTTTTTATAATCCATTATTTCAGAGTTTTTAAAGAAATTTGCTTTTCAGTCAAATAGTAATATTCCATATGTTCTGTACAGATTTTAAAACTAATTCCCTGAAATAAGCAATTTGATCTCTCATGCAAAATTCTAGGGTTCTTTACTTTTATTTACAAATAAAATCCTTCAGTGCTGATTCTTACCAGTGCATCAAAGACAAGGATGTCATACTCATTACTGTGGGAATGTTCCATCATGATGTTAAACAGGGCATCCAGCGTATCTTGGAGAAACTATACAACAACATGAAATGACAAATTGGCAATCAATTCAACTTGAAAAAATCTCACAAGTCAGTTTTCAGACAGTAGACTTGGTTTCCCTCAAGTTCGAATTTTAAAGGCCTTCACTGAAACATCACTTAAATTCAGAAAACACTTCCAAGGATTTAGGCTCTAGTCTCTTTAATTTTAAGAACCTACATTCTCAGACACATGAGTAATCAATGTTTTAACTCAAAACTTATGGAAAAGCTAAAAATACAATATCAACAACATAGCTATCTAAAAACCACATTCCTAGTTCCTTAGTGATACAGATTAATAGTTGGTATTTTGGTATATGATAATTAAAAACATACTTCTTACTTCTGTGGTCTGATTCAAAGGCCAGCTTAAATCTAAAGGAAAGCACCCCAGTGACTTGGGAACCCAATCTTGTTTGGTTAAAAAAAAAAAATAAATTGGGGTATTTTTAAGTTCTCCTTCCTCCTTCTCTCAAAAGAGGCATCTAATGCTTCTATTTAAAGAGTAACACAAATGTAATAGACTCCTAATCTGAATGCTGCAGTATGCTGCTTTCCAAAATATTAACAAGTTTTTATTCATATTATACTCATTAAATTAACAAGGCACTTCATTGGGTACGCAATACACTTTTTTTGTTAATATTAATTTACATGTTGATATATAAAGAACTGTAAAGAAAGTAGGAGGAATTATTTGTAATGTTTCAGATAGACAAAAGCAAACATTTGAACACAGATTGTGGAAAATATTTTACCGTTACTGCCTTCATATCCTATCAAGTTTTTAAACTAAAATTTTCTGTTCATGCTCAAAATTAAAGTTTACCTGTGACATATACATAAGCACCTGACCAAAGCAGCAATGACTCCAAATGATACTCTTGGTATTGAATTCCCCATTCATGCACAAAACTTCCAGAAAAATAAAACAATAGAAAGCAGAAAGGGATCCTAATAAATTAATTACCTGTGAAAGCAGGGAAATTTGACCAGTAACGTTGCAAATCTCCGCAGCCTAACAGTAGCCAATACCAGAGATGTTTGGGAGTAACAAGTAGAAAAAAAATGGCTAACACAATGAAGAATGCTGTCCAGGTGCTTGCTTCCTTGCTCCCTCTAACAAAGGCTTTGCTCATGTCTTTTGCAAACTATCCCTAACAAAGGCATTACACTGAACAACAGTCATAGAAGTATAATTGACAGGCTTCTTTAACTTCCTATGTTTACTGTAACTAACCCTCCAGTTGCTTCTTCTTTTTGAAACTATGTAGCATTTTTTTTTGCCATGGCATGAAGCGACATGAAGAATAACTATTATTAGAGTAACTATATAAACATATACCTTCACAACTTCCTCTCCATCCACAATCTTCAGTTTTTCCAGGTTCTCCTGAAGCAGCTCTGGTTTCATACGCCACTTCAAGAGACCTAGTAAGCCCACTAATAGAAAATAAATGGACAGACATTAAAATTTAAAATGTGATTTATCATTTGTGCAAATACCTTCTCTCTCAAACTTCTATCTGTTTAGAAGATACATACCATTCTGAGTTAACTTTGTAGAACAAACAAGAGTTGAAATATAAAATGCATCTCGTGAGCTTACTGAAAGCCCCCCTACAATACTTGAGTTCCTGGCTATGGTTGCTCCTTTATTTTCTATGTGTTGACGTGTAGAAGGTAACATCAAGTAAGTACTAGCATCCTCCATTTTTTTACTGTCCCCCTGAAAAACAACATATCATTTATGACATATTTCACACCACTGCATTTAAAAACAGAGTTATTTTGTACTTCATACAAAAGTATACAAAAAGCTATGTTTCTATGGACTTAAACACATGGGCTAAAAAATAAAGAACATTCAAGTTCCAGAGTGGCTTGTACAGGTAAAGCAAGAGTCAGTGTTAGTCAGCAAGAAAGGCTGCAATGAATATGCAGGGAAAATACTACACTGAAATTATAAAGGTATGTGTTTTAAGGTGCAGCAAGAAATTATGGGGGGTGACATCACTGGCAGAATAAAAGAAAGAGCAAATTTCTCATTAAAATGTCAATAGTTATGGAAGACAACAGACTATTGAGCGTCACCCTGAAGACTGTACACAGGATATAGATGACACAGTTACAATGTCTACACACAATTTAAGAATAGAAAATGGGACTGAATAAGGCAAGAAAAGCCGCACTATTTTGGTATGCCCATTATAACTTAATACCTGAACATTTAACATAAAAGATCAGGACATGGTATGATTATATTTTAAGTTAGACAATATGCTGCAGTGACTGACACAGATATCACGGAATTTATGCTTTTGAGTAGAATGAACAGTACAAAAACAGAGAGCCAACAGGTATTTTTCCCACCTCTATTTCATCAAGTTGCGTGCTATAACCCTCACAGATGTTTTTTTGTCTCTCAACTTTTGATTCATACCCCAGACAGGAAAGCAGTTTTTAGACAAAGGCAATAAAAATCATATTCCTAATTGTTTAGAGAATGTAATTTTTCTTTAACAAAACTACTTAGGAAAATTTCCCCAATGAGTTTCTGAGCTCTCTCACTTAAAGCTACAGCACCATGACTGGTCTGACTCAATGACAGACCCTCAACCTACAGTTGTGGATAAACAAAGAGCTGCAAAAACCATAATCTAGAATGATTTTCTAAAGTTTTGGGTTTCTATCTGATTCAATGACTGTAAATGTGCAGTCCCTACTTCCTATCAAACAAGAAGGTTAAAAATTGACTATAGACCTAGACAGACAAAAGGCAAAATCCTTACGCAGCAAAACAGACAGCATTATTGACTTTTACGATTGTATCAAGCTTGCCAAGTAATTACTTCTCAGAATTTCTGAAACCAAAAGAGAATCTTGACTTCTTTGAGACAAGTTAGACAGACAATGGGGAAAAGACTTGAAATATTGATCCAAAAGTCTCTCAAAGAGATTCAATGCCTTCGGGCATTAAAAATAAAGTACACTGTTTAAATATTGTGATTTTCAAATGACTTATTTTGAGAGGCCAGATGTAGGACTGTTTAAAACACAGCTTACAATTACTGTGTTTAATACTAGAATAGGCAAACATATGTCAGAAAATCTGTCTATTTTTCCCAAACATAAACTAGGTCAACTCAGTTTAGCATTTCTCATCCATGCTGTCACTTAAGAAAAAAAATTACCAGCAGGATGAATAAGATGGAATTTCAGAGCCATTTTCCTTCTGGTCTAAGTATTTACCAATGTTGGTATTAATGAAAAGATAAATAACTATACACTGCTATTAATCTTTGTTGGACTACCTAAACAACTTTAGTTGTATGCATCTCACTTGCCATTAACATTATAGCAAACCAGTTTACTGAAAAGAGGACTAAGAAATACTTAAAGTAAAATTTCTTCCTTATTGGAAGTGATTTTTGCTTCTTAGTTCCTGCTAGATAGTATTCTCCAAAGGAAAAAAAAAACCAGCAACAAAAAAACCAATCTTGAAACATCTGTTTTCCTGCTTCAGTTCAAAGTCAAAAAACGCTACCTGTGTCCAATCAGGGCTAGCCAAAACTATTCTTCACATCCAAAATCAAATTCCTGAAACTTTCACTTCTGTATCTGAGTAACTACACAACGCAGTTTCAAACAACCAATTCCCTAAGATTACATTCTCTGATTATTCATGTGACAAAGATTCTAAATTAATCGAAACAACACTTTCCCCCTTTCAGCAGGAATAGTGGTACACATGCAGGTACTGAGCTTTAGCATGACTTCCTCTTACTACAGAAGGCCAAAAGCACAAACTTCAGTTAAAATAATAGGAATAGTAACCATCTCTCACTGTACTTAAATAACATCTCTCATTAACACTTAGATAAACATTTACTGACCATGGAACAAGTTACATCTTTTTTTGTTCAGAGGATAACCATAATATTTATCTTTGATAGAATAATAAAATTAATCTACCACTAAGGAAATAAACAATGCAGTCAAAGACAACAATGGGAAAAAAAAGTGTCTCATGGGGCAGAGGAAGGAAAAAAATTGATCCAGTACCTTTAGGACTAACAAATCATGGATGCCATCTTGAAGAGTTGTTCCATCCTCCTTCATTAGTCTTATGTAGGCCATTGCAAAATTCTTTTCACCTTTATCTTTAGCTGCAAAGCAAAGTATTTTCAGTTGACTATCCATCAATGAATTAAAATTCACTAAAAGTAAAAATTCCCTACTTACACTCTTGAGATGACCTGTGTCTGAACATGAAGCGCAGATGTATCCTTTGCATGTCTTCAATAGGGACTGCTACCTTTTGTAAAATCAGAAAATAATGAATAGCCTTATGGGGAGGGAAGGTTGTTTCACCTGTAGTGAGCTCCTATTTTAGAAGAAATAACACTACTTCTGCTCGCTCCATAATGCCTTTCACAGACCATTTAAAACTATTGAGCCTGATCACAGTAGCAGAAGTAGTGGCTGATAAGCAATTATCTGTTAGACTTTGCTCAAAGTCTAGCACCACCAAAGAAATGAAGCACTGAACCCAGTGAGTTAAAGCACACAGGTGCTTGTACACTAGAAAATAAGTATACTGCAGTCTTATTACTTACCCTGTTAACCACACAGAATTATGCAACAACTCTGCACTATGGAACTTCCACATTTCATATACAGAAATTAATGACCAGTTTAATTAACAGGTAAAAAAGGTAAGACAATTCTAGCAAAATAAAGTAAGTATATTTTTGTGATTAAATTCAGTTTCAAAGCCTTGAGTAGAATCCCAGGAACTCATGACTGCTTTATTCTTAAAGTAGCATACCTACTTAAAACAAATATGCAGCAAAAAAGGCCAACTGCATATGAAAAAGCATGAAAAGTTTTTGTATTATCAAGTTTATAGTTCTAAAACTTTAAAGACTTGTACTCCTTTGCATTCATTCACAACTTCCCTTTACAAATCTTACTGCATAGCACTCCTTCACATTAACTGCACTTTTCAAAAGGATCTACTGTTAATGATTCTGTATAAAAATCTGAAATACAGAATAGTTACAAAAAGAAACTAGTATATTAAGCAAAAACCAGAATGGGTCAATGTTTTCAATACAACAAATAAGCTTCCGTTTCAGATCACACTTCCATTCCCTCCCTGTCCTGCCCAATCTCAGCAACACACCTTAATGTAATAATTGCAGGCATGGCAACATTGTCTTCAATAGTCTTTAGATGAACATATATGACATGCTTTATAAGAACTACTTCTGGAAGCTTCTTGGCATTTTCCAATCATCAAAGACATTAAAGCTAGATTAGAAAATCATTGGTGTTTCTCTAAAGAAATTTTTTTCTCTCTAAAATCGTAATATCTTGGGGGGGGGCGTGTTTTGGTTTGGGGCTTTTTTTTTTTTAAAATCATGCAATTGAAGCTCCTAATTTCCATTGTTTCACCACAACAGAACAAATGCAATATTTCATTTTTGCTGAGCCATGTTAGGACATAAGGTTATCTAAGATGACCTCATTTGTTTCGCTAAGCAAAATCTTCACATTTTCTAGGCCAAATTTTAAGCCTCAGTAGTCATGTATCTCTAATAACTGATGTATGACTAAGGCTCCATCCTTCTAGCTGTATTCAGGACCAAGTTATTTTTTAGAAAAAGCTGATGCTGTGCAACTTTTCTGCGTGAGGTACCAAGAAATGAAGAGAAAAAAGCAAGTGAAAAGTATCTACACCATACCTTTAACGTTTCCATCCAACGTGGCTGTTTGACCTGATAGTAAAGAACCGATCTATATTCACTCACGGGTTTATCCCCCGCTCCCAAGCAAACAGCATTCTTACAAAAAGAAGGGAAGAAACAGTGCTTAGTGGCTCATTAACTTCTGTAAATTTTTACGAGCAAAACCAAAGAAAGGAGCAAGCCACCAAAGGAGAGCCTCTCCCGCAAATCACGCCCCAGCTGCAGGCAGCAGCTTCACCTCAGCGCCAAGACCTGGCGAGGCCCACCGAGGTCCAAAGCCATGGTGGCCACAGCAGCCCCGGCCAGGCCAGCACCGGGCTCCACGGGGCTTCGCTTCCCACCCTCAGCCGTGCAGCCACGGGCACCACAATGGCAGCAGCCAGGAGCTGGGGCTGGGCCAGCGCCGGGCCAGGTAAGCGCGCTGGCCCGCAGCTCTGCATCCGCATAAAATGGCCGTGGCGGCTGGGAGCAGCGCCTGGGGCGCAGCTGCCGCCCGCAAAGCACCAGGCCCCGGCTCAGGCCTGGGAGCCGAGGCAGACCCTTCCCCTGGTGGCAGGCCCCGCCGCTTGGGCCAAGCTGCCCCCAAGGCCCTGCAGAGCTCCAGCTTAGAGCCTTTGGGGCCTGGAGACAACTCATGGAAGCTACAGTTTCAGGGCCAACGTATATCATGCAGCAGGAAGACCTACCTGTCTTTTACAAGCAGTTTTGAATTTGGATATGGCATCATTCAAAATTAAATAATAATGAAAGCATGAACAGAGAGAAAGCATTAATGTGAAGATACTGCGTTTTCCAAGCCACTGAACATAATGAAAACAAACTTTTTCCATAATTATACTGGACCTACCCATAGATTGCATTTTACAGAGGTTACATAGTGGGCTCTAAGAAGAGCTGCGTGATGAACATATATAGACTTGATTTCTCTTTTCAAACTGACCAACTTAAGTAATCAAGGCATCGTCTCAATAAGTAGAAGAAACACATGAAGTAAAAAATTATCTAGCTTCATTATTCCATTTATTTCTCCATTTACTTTAAAATAGTCTATTCCAGCAGATTCTCAGAAGTGTTTGGCTGCATACCAGAGGTGACTTCCAAACTAAATGTTGTAGCGACATTATGGCCGCCTGCATTTTTCAACATTTAGAATTTCCCGTTCTCTAACAACTACCAGAACTAGTACAGATCCAGCTTACAGTTTTGATCAAGTACAAAATTCATTGTAACCTGGGAATTCAGTTTGTTTAGTGAATCTGTGAAGAGACTTGGTCTACATCCGTCTTGCCTAGCTGATTGCCATTGAGAATTGTACAGACAGAGTAACTGCTAATGTTGATAACTGAAGAAGCAAGATCACTGACACCAGGCATCAGACATGAAACTGAAGTGCATGAAAGAAGCAAACATATTAAATTCTCTACTGAAGGTACAGATGAAACTAACGCTATATAGGCTACACTAACTCCTGATAAGGTGCAGTTTTCCTGCTGAAAATCAGTGAATCTTGGAAGTCTGCTTCAAACACCAGAATGCCTTGTCACATGAAGGGTGTGATGCTGATACCTGAATATGATTTGTAAGGTCTGGTCAGAGTGATTTAACTGCAGAAAGGTATGTTGCATCTGCCTGAATGGAGATTTTTCAAGCTTTAAGCACCAACTTGTTTGTATTCTGTGACATTCGCTTGGAACAAAAGGCCTTTTACTTGCAACAGTAAATCTAGTGCTAGCTCTTCAACTGAAACTAGTTAGATACCTAAACAGAGCCACCCCGTTTCCTGTTTAGTGAACATATACCTGTTTTGTTTCCTGGATAATTAGAAACATTGACATTAATATAAATTCATGGGTTTGAAAGTTTATTGGTATTCATTTATTTTTTGGAGGCTAAAAGGGAAAACCAGTTTCTTTTTGTTATTACTTGCATTCAACAGCATTTCAATTAACTCCTCGTAATTGTTGCTTAAATATGTCTAAAGGCATATCAGCCACAGAAAGCAAGCATGTTTTGAACATATATTTCAGATCATAGACAAAGTGACAAGTCTACTTTCTCCTAGTATTTGGAGAAACGATGCATCATCTGTAGAACTGAACATAGATGCAAGATTTAATGCATTGCACTAGGTTAATTTCTTTAAAAGGAATACTTGGTATATGTATTTTAAGCATATTAACCTGTGAACAGATAGAATAGAGGCTGCTGAAGTTGATTTGACAACAGTTAACTTCTGTACATGCAAGTCATGTGGTTAGGTGTTTTCATATGTATACATAGTGTTTTGTAATCAGGGTTACAATTTGTTGTGTGGACCCTAAGCATTATGTGGGTTTAGGATTTTCTTCATTCAACCTCTAAAGTTAAATTTTAGGTCCAGCATTTAATAGTAGTTCATAAACATACTTAAGCAAGTCATGAACCACAATGAGTTACTCCATCTTTATTTTATCTCAAGAAGCATCATTATGGACTGGAAGAAGGGGAATGTTGTGCCCATTTTTAAAAAGGGAAGAAAGGAGGACCCTGGGAACTACCGACCTGTCAGCCTCACCTCTGTGCCTGGCAAGATCATGGAGCAGAACCTCCTAGAAGATATGCTCAAGCACATGGAAGACAGGGAGATGATTCGAGACAGCCAGCACGGCTTCACCAAGGGCAAGTCCTGCCTGAACCAACCTAGTGGCTTTCTATGAAGGAGTGACTGCATCAGTGGACAAGGGAAAAGCAATGGATTTCATCTATCTGGACTTCTGTAAAGCCTTCGACATGGTCCCCCACAACATCCTTCTCTCTAAATTGGGGAGATGTGGATTTGATGGGTGGACTGTTCAGTGGATAAAGAATTGGCTGGATGGTCACATCCATAGGGTAGTGGTCAATGGCTCAATGTCCACATGGAGACTGGTGACAAGCGGAGTCCCTCAGGGGTCCGTACTGGGACCAGTGCTGTTTAATATCTTCATCAATGACATAGATAGAGGGATCGAGTGCACCCTCAGCAAGTTTGCAGACAACGCCAAGCTGAGTGGTGTGGTTGACACACCAGGAGGATGAGATGTCATCCAAAGGGACCTGGACAAGCTGGAGAGGTGGGCCTGTGTGAACCTCATGAGGTTCAACACGGCCAAGTGCAAGGTCCTGCACCTGGGATGGGGCAACTCCTGATATCAATACAGGCTGGGGGATGAAGGGATTGAGAGCAGCCCTGTGGAGAAGCACTTGGGGGTATTGGTGGATGAAAAGCTGGACATGAGCCGGCAATGTACACTTGCAGCCCAGAAAGCCAACCGTATCCTGGGCTGCATCAAAAGAAGCATGGCCAGCCGGTCGAGGGAGGGGATTCTGCCTCTCTACTCTGCTCTGGTGAGACCTCCCCTGGAGTACTGCGTCCAACTCTGGGGCCCTCAGCACAAGAAGGACATGGACCTGCTGGAGCGGGTCCAGAGGAGGGTCACAAAAATGATCTGAGGGCTGGAGCACCTCCCCTACAAGGCCAGGCTGAGAGAGTTGGTGTTGTTCAGCCTGGAGAAGAGAAGGCTGCAGGGAGACCTTATTGCGGCCTTTCAGTACTTCAAGGGGGCCTATAGGAAAGATGGGGACAATCTTTTTAGCAAGGCCTGTTGTGACAGAACAAGGAATAATGGATTTAAACTAAAGAAGAATAGATTTAGACTGGATATAAGGAAGAAATTTTTTACCGTGAGGGTGGTGAAGCACTGGAACAGGTTGCCCAGAGAGGTAGTGGAGGCCCCATCCCTGGAAACATTCAAGGTCAGGTTGGATGGGGCTCCGATCAACCTGATCTAGTGAAAGCTGTCCCTGCTTATTGCAGGGGGGTTGGGCTAGATGACCTCTAAAGGTCCCTTCCAACCCAAAGCATTCTATGATTCTATGATTTCACCCTCATGATCACATTACTGATTTAGTGAACAGTATAAAGCTCAGAAAAGGAAAGGCCAAAAATCCCCCTGAATACTGAGCTGGTGTTAAAAAGCCCTAAGGAAAAGACAAAAATTCCTCAAAACGGAAACAGACAAGCAAAAAGACACTGTCAATATTTATGTTGCATATGTACAGAGACCACACTCCTCTGCTGTCACTAAGTTAACTATTTGCCATGTACTTTATTCAAGGGACAATGACACAGTCTTCCTGGCACAAATCAAGGGTTTGTTATGTAGCAGAAATGGTACTTCTAACATTTTAATGTACAAATTGCATTCCTCTGGGAATTTCCACAAGAAAAACCCTAGAGAAAGAACACAGTAATTGTCAGAAACAGCATTTGTCCCTTGGCACAGCTAAAATAGGTCATTCAGTGATATTTCTCATTACAGTTTTATGTAAGACATTTACAGGACTTTAATAGATATGTCACTTTAAACATCATAAAACTTACCAGTCACGAGATGTCACAAGATGACACAAGTGAGGGAACTGCAAGTTTTTGTACAATGGTATTTTATAAAAATTTATAAGAAGTTTAAGGCTTACTTCTATAATGTAATTCATGTTTCTATGTCCATCATACAGAAAACAGAAAACTTACTGGCATCACTTTTCCTTCCTCATCACAGACACACATTATCACTTCCACATTTCTCTGAGTTGTTTTATTGTATTTATCAAAATCTCCATACAGCAATGTAATATAAATGTCATTTCTTATATCTCCTAAAAAAGAAATGGAAAGGTTAAAAATCGATGAAAATGCTGTGAGAGCATAGGGTAAACTGAACTTCACAAGAGTACTTCGTTTTCTGCAGTGAAACAGATAAAAATGTCTTATTTTCATTCTGAACTTAAATTTTCATCTGTTACTCTTAGCTAAGACACTACGATGTGATGTGAAACGAACCAAATGGGAGGCCTCAAAGTGACTTGAAGCAATTCTCATCCTGCGCTGCCACCTGCTGGTGAGGTGACGGATGATGCCATTACTGAGTTTTCCCCAAATACACAGATCCGTTTCTAGAGGGAGCTTCATATTTTAATTTTCTCCTGTGAACAAATTAAGGACCTATTTTAAAAGAAGTATCTAGATTTGAATTGAAGGGTTTGGGAGGGGTGTGTTGTTTGTTTTTAAAAAAGGAGCACTGCAGACAGTGAGTGACTTTAATTCAAAAATATCTTACCATAAATTAAAAAAAAAAAAAAAAAAAAACCCAAGAGATTGTAAACTCATATGTTTATTATTATTAAAGAACAGTGATAAGTTACAATAAAAATAAGGTTAATTTAAAATTCAAGTAAGCATCCACCATAATCTACTTAGAAGATAAGAAAGCTATGTACAAGGAGCTGCAATTATCCTTCACTGTCTTGATTTTACTTTTTCTGCTTAAGTACTAGAAAATAGTTTCCAAGGATTTCACTATTTTTTGTAAGCCTCCAATATTGGAACAAAACTTACCATGAAGAGTGAATTCTAAAGAGCCTCTGAGTTACACATTACAGAAGTAAGTAAATAAGGCTGTAGCTGATGCTCATTAACCTAGGGAATGAAGAAAAAAATTCCATTCCTATTACAGAACAGAGCACCTCCTACCTGGCATGATTATTTCAGGAAATCCTAGCTTTCTAGCAACAACTGTGGTTCTGTCCACAAGATGTGGGTAGTCCTTCCTAGTTTGAATCACATCTCCAACAAGCATCTTCACAGTTACCCAGAGACCTATGAAGAGAGGGGGACGGGGGAAAAAAAAAAAGAAAAGATTACCTTTATGGTAAAGGGGACGGGGGGAATCTCTTTTCAGATGATTGCCTCTTCTACCCACCAAAACAGCAATAAGAATTTGCTTCCCCCACTTCCTTTAGCTGAAAGTAAAAGCTATATAATCCAAAACTGTAGGTACTGATTTCAATAGCCTCCAAGATTCTGCAGCAAAGTCATGATTCTTCACTTCCAGCTTCAAAGTTGACCCACCTCAATGGTGGTACTACAGCTCTAACAAAAGCCTTTCTCTAAAACGTTAACAATATAAAATGAAGTTCCACAAAAATGCCTTGTTACTTTACTTAAAAAAAAAAAAAAAAAATCTACGTTACCTTGTCCACCACTGTCTCCTTTTGATGCAGTGACTTTGCTTAGGAGACTGTGTAAAAAGTCATTCTCTGCCACTACCCTGCAGGATAAAAAACAATGTTTACTAGGAATTAAGTGCTAAATATATCAAACACCATTTAGAACATAGATGACAGACAGCCTCAGTTGTCTTTGCAGTACTTATTATGACACATTCTGTAATTTCTTTATCTCTCACTCTGAGTTGCAGACCACTCAACATTAAGCTTATGTGTACACTGAAGTGAAAAATATTAACTCAACAACTTTAGGAACAACATTTTGTGACAGACTGTCAATATGAAAGCTTATCGTTTTGTAGGAATGCACAATGTGAATGCATTCACCAACGTGCCAGTCCAGTCCACTTTCCTTGATAAACAGTGTGACAAATGAACTTTGAATTTTTTTCAGCTACTTTTGAAATTGAGAAAAAAATTCTCACATAACAAATATGTTGGATCAAATTGTAAACAAATGAAATAGTAAACCAATATCATACTTAAGTCTTTCAGAATGAAATTTACTCTCCATAGGACATAGCAGCAGTGCTATGTAGAATGCACAAACATGTTTCCAGTGAATACTGGCATCTATGCATTTGATCTGCAAGTATCACATTTTTAGGCAGCTGGTCTGCCATTTCTTTTGAAGACAGTTAATGTATGACAATTCAACCACTTTTTAACTGAAACCCAATTTTTACTCAGATCTTTCTCAAATTCAAAATTGAATCAAGCATATAAATTCGTAGTTATCCATACTTGTAAAACTTAATATTGAGTATGTATAACTATTTAACATGGGTTTTGTAAATAGGACATGGTACCAGCTGTCTGAAGGAGCACATTCATAGAAATATACATTCATTTAACATGCTATGTAGCCCCTGTCAAGTCTTAAATGCCTTTTAAAGTGATACTTAAATAATTAGCACTATTACAAACAAAATCATTGAAAGGAAAAATTATTTTTTCTTGAAACATTTCACAGATTGTTACAGCCAAAGAGATATAGAAATATTTTTGTGTGTATAAAAAAAAAAAAAGATTTCTATGACTATCTTACGGGTGAAAGGGAATGAAATGCTGCTTTTCTTCATCACTTTCAGCTTTTCCTTTTATGATATCTGTAATATCCATAACTAGAAGAGTAAAAGAAAAACCATCAGAGCATATAATAGCATTGAAAAATATCTCCTTATCTATGAATAATGCACATTAATGTTCTTCTGCCTCAAGGTATACACAGATTTTTTCACTAGCAAGCAGCATAGCCCAATAGGGGTAGATTTGTGGGGCAGAACATTTAGTGCGAAGTCCACACTACAAACATGATGTTGTGTAAGGGAAAATTACTTCACACTGGTTTTGGTCTAATCCTGTGAATACAGGTATGAGTGCATTGGTGGTGCTCTTGGGACATAACTGTTGGTTTTATTTCATCTGCAAAGAATTCTATCATTATGCTCTGGTACTATGCTTTGGTTTGGCACTGTGTAGCAGTAAGTATGAATTATTAGGAAATGAAATTCTAAAGCACACTTCTGGACTGAACTTCTGAACTGAAATGCTAATGTAGGTGTAGTCTTTATGGACTTAAAAAATTAAATATGGAAGATAGTTGATACAGCTATTTTGTATTCTGACATGTCTTGGTAGAGATTCTGTGGTTCAGGACTGGCAAGTATCACTTGGGTCCTGCGTCAGATATACCACAGGAGACATCAGTTACCTGCCACTCCAAAAGGCCGCCTTAGTCCTTGTGTGTATTTCTTTGAGTTACTGTCTCTGAGATCCATCCTTCCGACTCGGACTATTTGACAGACTAAATAAATTTTGTCTCTGCTAAGGTCTTTATTTCCAAGATCCTAAGATACAACCAAAAAAGAATTGAAATATTACTGGGGAATGAACCAAGTTGTGAAATTTGAACAGGACCTCCAGTAATGAATTGAGCCTCAGTAATCAATGGGGGAAAAAACCAAAACAAAACTAAAACACAAAACCAAACTGAGCCCACAGAAAGGATTAAAAACCTGACAGTTTAAAGTTTGAAGAAAATATAAGGTAACCTAAATAGAGAAAATAGCAGCAATCAAGAGGTACAGCAGATAAAAAAGTCATCAGTAAATTTATGAGGCAGCAAATTGATTTGAAGAAAGGACATGGAAGCATTGTCACTGCCTTAAAGCACTCAATGACTGGTCATCCTGCTCTTTTTCTAAGATTACTTCTGCTTCCTTCTTCATCTTGCTCAATCTTCAGGAATTCTGATAGTGACCACAGAGAACAGACAACCTGATTTGCAAATACAAAGTCAGGAAAACTGGAAAACACTTACTGTGAACACTACTTTAAGGTTGTTGAGCATGTCAATTTCCTTTGGAAAGCCTCTACTTCCCCATCTCACCAAGTAGTTCTCACTGTTTTGAAGACAAATATCTTACTGTCATGTGATTTAAAAATTCTTCCCTTTCACAGTACATTAAAATCCACAGTACATAACAAAGGTTGCATAACAGATGGTAGTCTGTTGTCATTGTTAAAATCTAATACCAGACTAAGACGACAAGAATGCTATACAAAATGCCATCAGTAAGTTTTGAAAAATAACTTGAACATAAGACAGAATGGCACCTTTTTTGGAGGAAACACTAACATCATCATAGTCTGTTTGACAGGAATACTCAACAGAATCTTAACCTGTCTTTGAATTTATCAATTATTCCCATTTTGTCCCCTTCCCTCCATTTCAGCACTTTACTCCAGACACCACAACATTACCCATCAAGAATAATCTCTTCACTTTGAAGTGTTCTCAGGCTTCTCCAAAATTCTAAAATGTTAATTCCAGGAATTGCTTATGAAAATATTTGGGATCCTTTACCCTAGAATTCTTTAGTAGCTGCCAACGACTAGATCTGTCCTCACATTCCTTTTGGTTTTCTTTTATTTATGTATTCTCTGCATTACTAGCATGTTGGCAACTATTTTACTTAATTTTGGCTAGCTCCTTTTGCTACTCTTTTGCAATAAAAAAAAGAAAGCTTACCTTATAATTGTTAATTTCTGTGGATCGTATAGTGACATAAAGAGTTCTGCATCCTCTCCAATTCGGCAAACAAAATTCCGCACAAAGACATATAGGCTGTGGGTGGGGGATGAAGACATTCGGGAGTACGATGCATAATCTGGTTGATCCTTTGACTACCCAGAAGGAGGAAAATCATTAAGTAGATCCACAAATTAAAATGGTGGAATACTACAAGCAGTTTCAATTTTTATCATATGTGACTTAATCTTGAAAAATCATAGAAAATGTGGCTAGAAATACTTGTTTCCAGCAAATAAACATTGCCCTATACATTCCTCTGAAAGACATTGCTTAATAACACAGATGTGACTAGCAAATAAGTTTCTGACCCTCTGCAATGCTTCACCAGTGTATCAACATCCTTTTCTACTATGAAGCTAGACAGTTCACAGGTTAGAAGATGCAGAAGTGACATCAGTATGCAAGATCCCACCTTCCTTTCCAGAGCATTCACTGTATGCAAGGAGATAAAAAGCTCAGACTACATTCTTCAAAACATGGCACGCAGGCTAGGGAGCTACCTCCGTGTGCAAATAATGAAAAAGCTGATGACAGAGATGCTTAAAATCAATCTTTTGCAGTACTTAGGGGTACACTCAGTATGGGTAAGAACTTCCTTTGTATGGGATTCTAAGCATATTATCCTTCCCAGGTAGGTGTCTCCTTTTAGAAACGGAACAGGGATTACTTTATTTTATGAATATTTCCAAGGAACACAATAGTTAAGCTGTTTCTCTTCCCTTCTCCCTTCACCTCCAGAGACCTTCCTTTCTTGAAAATCTTACATTTACTTTCATTCAGGAGAAAAGAGCCAGGTTAAGTTTCCCTCCTGTACATGGATGTATTCAAAACCTTACCTCCCAAGAAAATCGGTCTGCTTTCAATGGAATTATTCTGAAGTCCTTTACTAAAATTTTGGTAAAAGACTGTGCCTAAAATATTTGACAATGTTTTTGCTATGCTGTAAGAACTAAACCCCTTTAGAAGAAGAGAGCAGGGAGTTGGACTCGATGATCCTTATGAGTCCCTTCCAACTTGAGATATTCTATGATTCTATGACTTCCATATCTTAGGCCAGTTCTTCAGCCACTGGGCAATTATAGAAAGGGTGAAACATTACCACCACTTTTTAAAGAGAAGAGAAAGTATCAAGCTGTCACTACAGAGGCAAGCCTACAAGACTGAAAGAGATGATTTTTGAACACAGTAGGATATAGCAGAGGGCCTACTATCTGCATCGTAATGGGGTTTCAGTATGCTAGGAACACTAGCAAAACAAAATACACCTCTTTGAAGAGGAGACAAATAACATGCTGAGATCAGGACACAGCTCAGCAGGTTCACAGACTTAAAAATAGGCTCCTAATTTCTACCTACATCCCATTTTAACCACCTAGAAACAGCTACTTAACATTTGATGGCCTAAAGCTCTTTTTATCCGTTGTTTGGCTCTATTTTTAAAACAAATCAACACAGTCTGTTGCAGACTACCAACTTTAATTTTCCTTGTATTATCAGTTAATTACATTTTCATGTCTGGGAAGCAAGATTTATTTAGTGACACTGATGTGAGCAACTCATAAGGTTTTTTCCAGTGATTTGTCATGGGCATCATTGAAGTGTCATGACAGCCCAACTCTTTTTTTGTCAAGTGTTTTACTTGCTTTATTTGCATTTATTTTCTCATGAATGTGAAGAAAAGAACCAAAGTATATTACAAGTCCCTGAACAGATTTAATATAGAAAAGGGTCAAGGAAGTGTAAGTCACCTGCTTTGCATTTTAGAAGATGAAATTTATGCACTGATCAGCTTTGCTTAGGCATGCTAACTTCTAGTGTCCACAAGATTATGCTGAGTTCACCCGAGTTCCTCTTTAGTGAGCTTAAATTCTTCAACTCCATCAGACTAACTAACAAGCAGCAACACATAGCAAACCACTAGTGTTGTCACAAGATCTTCTAAAAAAGAGCTTTAGTTGGTCATAGGTTGCAGCCTGAACTCCAAGTATGTAACTATTCAGTACACGAATCAGCCTATTGAGTAGCCCGCAGATGGAATGAGGACATGTATTTCTATTTAGGAATCCAAGAATGGATTTAGAACCAGCTTTAGACACAGGCTTTCAGCCTGGCCTGCAGCCTGACTCCAGCATGCAATGCAACTAACTCAATTTGAGGCTTAGCCATATTTATAATACATGAATGTGAATCTACTTAGTTCAGTCAGAGGCATCAGTCATCTACCAACTTTTATGGCAGAACGTTACATCGTTCAACCCTTGTATTGGTTTTTCATTTTGATTTTAGCAAAAGAAGCATTAAGTTTGGCCAGTCATTCCTACCATTTCCTCCTTAATTCGCTCAGTGATTTTATTAGTCGCTTCTTCATGTGCATGAAATAGGCTGATGACACTGGTTTTATCTGGATCCAAGATATTTCCATCTTCATCTCTAACTATTAGATCTAGCTCAAGTATCCTGTGAAAATACCAAGAGCATTATGGCAGGGTTATTTCCTTTTATAAAAATAGAGCTTAGAGATGTAATGCACAAGGAGCTGCTTCAAGTTTTAAAGCAATAAAGTGAGTTTAAATACATGCAACAGTATTTGACTGAAGAAAAATGTAGCTGAACCCCACGATTTTCTTTTCAAGCTGTTGTACACTATTATCCATTTTAGGAATTTATAGTAATGGCACCACAGCATTTGAATGCCTATCACATAAAATAGATTCAGCATGTTCAATGACTTCAAGCAGTCTTCATCTCTTTTGCTTTTTAATATATAACCTTTGCAATCAAGATGCGTAGGTTTTTCCTGTTACCTTGTTCTTTTACTCTCCCAGTCCCGTTACTTAACTAACTACTATGCTCTCTTCTCCTTTGCTCTCATACTGTCCTGGTTTCAGCTGGGATAGAGTTAAATTTTCTTCCTAGTAGCTGGCATAGTGCTGTGTTTTGGATTTAGTATGAGAATAATTTTGATAACACACTGATGTTTTAGTTGTTGCTAAGTACTGCTTATGGCACTGTTAATGTTGTTTGAAGCAGTCTGTATCAGACTGCAAGCCGTCTTCATCATCTTACTTGATTATCCACAACGTCTCCTGATTTGGTGTTCAATCTCCTCTCCCACAATGACCCACTCGGCCTCCATTGTCATTCCCCTTTATTCCTTCTCCACAGTTTGGCAAGTTTCCTTCATACATCACAACTCAACCCCACACTTTCAGGCACTTACAAATACTATCCAACTTGCACTTTCCCTCTACACCATCCCAAACAATTTTAAACATCCCCTCCACCCCTGCTCCACTAAAGGAAGAAGCTTACTGTCTCATAATTTGGAAAGAAGAGAAGAATGTGAAAACAAAGGTCTGAAAGCAAAGAAATGTTAGTGTTGTCTTAATCAGAGCTAGGCTTCTTAGATTTTACTTTGAAATGCTCCAATCAGTCTTGGAGTGACCATTCAGCTCCACATAGTGTAGCAGGATACATGTATTCCCATAGTGTGTTCTGTAAGAATATCAGTAAAACATTAAGTTGCTTTTGGTCCCTGTATAGTCCTGACCATGCCAGAACATGGCAGAAGATTTATTGCAGATGTACTGATCAAAGGAACTGAGTGTAGCATAATGGAATACTGTGGGAACTTGGGCAAATGATGGATGAATGAAGGACAATAGAAAAGGTTTAGATGACCACAACTTGAACTTTGGCAACAAGCCTATGGGGTATGCAAGCTGAAGTGACCACCGAAGACCACCAGAGACCCCTATGGAGCATGCATGGTTAGACTAAATGTTTCACAACTATGTGATTATGTAATGTATGTAAATTAAAATGCATATATCTATGAGAGGGGAAGGGCATGCGGAATCTATTGTATAAATATGATGAAGAGCAGACATCTGTGTGCTAGCTTTGTGGAATTACCACCTAGCACCCATCTCTGCACAGAAATGGAATAAAGCAATATCTCACCTGTATATGTGGAAATGGGCTTATTGCACACAGGGCAACGAATCTGCTTTTCGGACAACAAGAATATAATTTATCAGGAATCTGTGCATCCAAATCACAGCGAGCAAGTTAAGACTTTCATAACATCTTGTGGTCATTGTTTATGTCTAGCCACAAGTAGTGGAAGACTTTCAGCTGCATATAGGCCTTCAGGCCGCAATAACCACAGTCACTTGCAATAGCTAAATACAGTTTATAAGCAGATTCCAATGCCTATAAAACCAGTACTATGAAGATTTGTTTACCAAGCTCTCTCTCCCCCTTTATCAGATGGTGGAACACCACTCAACCCCACATAACCTCTTTTTTTCCAAAAATGTGTTGTGTTGCAGGGACTTTTCATTAGCAAGGAGCAGACAAGGCATTTTGTCTATTCTGTCCCTGGTAGTTTCACTTCTATTATCAGAACAAGAGCTCTGCCTGGAAATTCCCTAGTAAATGGGGGCAGGGTTTGGAGGGGTATGGTGGTGGTGTGGTGCCTTTAGCAAAGGCTCTGTACACTTCAAACTTTTCAGACTTTTGCTATTCATCCACCACACTAAGGTATCTCAGCACCACTTTTGAAGTGGTAGCATAACACTACTAGAGGTAGGCTGTATTTGTGAAGTGTCCCAAGTACACTGATGTTATATGTATATAAAGGCCAGTTACCTGACCTCAAATCTTTACAACTGACAAGATCATATATCTATAATTAACAAATAAATTAGTATTTTGAAAAAGTGATTTGCTATGAGAAGCCTCAACACAGTATCTACTGTTATCATAGGAATAACAGGGAGAAGTTTGAAAAGGAAGATTCAACGTCTACATCTCACGTTAATGGGCTACAAAACTGCAAACAGGAAAACGTTATCATCATTTCTGTTCTAGCTGGGTGCTTTAAAATAAATCGTGTTTTCCAGAAACAACATAGGCTGCTTACTTGTTACCGTAGTCAATTTTGGAAGTGACTTTCTGTTTGAGTTCTTTGAGCTCATCTTTTGGCAAAGTCCCAGACAGAAGCTGCGATCGCCACTCCATTAAGTCATACATCATAGACTGCACCTGCCGGAACCGCTCTTTCTTATTTGTCTAAGATAAAAAAGAAAACAATAAGTTTCAAGCTTCAAGTTGAAGTGAAACATTGGTCTTGACAATTAAAGGATGTGTCATATTTAATGCTAAATGATTGCAAGAGCAAGAATTAGGCAAAGTACTGAGTCTGGCTTCCCTCCTTCTCTCATCCCACAAATTTTTAAGGACAGGTCTCCCATGTGACCATAAAGAAATGACATGAAATTTAAGCAGTTTGTATAAGGATAGGGAATTACATTATTTTTGTTTTATTTAATTGTGCTTTTTTAAAACTTGTTAACTAAGTCTCATCAAGAGAAAACATTATAGAAGCAATTTACTTCTTTATGAGATAGTGATAAGAACACGCTGGGAACAACAACATTTGACTGTGGTATTAATACATTTAAGAGAAAAGTGAGAGAATGCATAGAAGTCACTAAAGCAGTTCTAGCGTCATTCACTGAAACAAGAAAAGTTTCAATTGTTGACTTTAACAAGAGGAAGACTACAATGTTACATGTTTCAGAAAATACATTAATAAGGAAAAACTACATCATATTCAAGATTTGTTTGCCCCAACAGAGAAAAACCAAAATCCAATGGCTGGGATCCTGGAGCAGTCATTACAAGTTGTTGAAACAGGTTATCCATTAGAAGAGAGTACTCAGGTACTAGAGAATTCACCATCTCCTGATGTTTTTCCAGTCAACACTTTAACCTAAGCCTAATGGCCAAAAATTCATAAACAAGTCACTAGAATCGGTAGGGATTAATGTAGGGTTACAACATGCAAAATATCTATGATTATGCAAACGTAAAAATTAGGCTTCTATCCTTCAAATCCAGATTTTATCTCTCAGAGTCTTGTAGTGCAAGGACAGGTATAATACTATAAAAATGGTTTGGTCTCTGTATAAAAGATAGTTGAGGCCTGCAAAAATATTTCAGGTCCAATTAAAATAAAAAGATAATTTTAAAAAATCAGTAATCACTTCTACAGTTCTATACTACACTGTGGGCATTACAAGCATATGCAAAAGACCACCATGACTACAGGTTGCTTACTTACAAGGAACACAGATGCTGATGCAGTGGCCATTTTGACTAATACCTCTGAATTCATTGCACTTTTATGTATTGGTAAAAGTGCTTACAGGAAAAAATTATTTTCACCAAGAGGAAAAAAAAATGTTTTTCTTTAAGAAATGTAAAATTAAGATATTGAAAACAAAAAGACTGACTTTTTGGAATTGCCAGTTGTTAATAGCTACACACTCCCGGTAATCCTTGAACAACTTTTGTTCTAGCATCCCAAGAACATGGTGGCTCTTTTTCAAATGCATCTTAGTTATGTTTGATACTGTCTTGAAACTTGTCAACTGTACAAAGAACAATCAAGAAAAATTTATCATGTACAGGATACCCAAGGTTGAAACTAAAGGCATGAAATTACTCCACTCCTCAGCAGTAAGTCAGCCTTTTAATTGAAAGCCATTGAAGAACATAGTACTCATCTAAGCAGCGATGAAGTACTAATTTCTTAAATCCTCCCAGATCCTGCCCTGCACCTAGGAAAAGATGCTAATTTCAACAAGGCCTCAATATGCACAAATAGGAATAATTAACAGGCCACACACGACATGCAAAAATGTCATACCACATAGAGCTGTTTCCAGATGCTCCCCCATTCCCAGAGAGTTGTGGTAACTTCTTGAACTAAAGGAATTTCAGCAGGTATTATATTTTCTGTATGTCTAGGAAAGAGGAGAAAATTTAACACAATGAAAATGAAAAAGAGTGTCTGAGTTTCATGGGTTTATATTATAGTTACTGTGTTTAAGGCATATAAATGCCTTAAAACTCATTCTTTAGCAGACAAAACAGTTAAATTCAATACCTTTTCTTTTCAACAGTAACTTCCTTGATGTGGATGAAAGATTTGGGAAATATTCCCTGTTGAAGGAGAAAAAAAAAAAAATTACAATCCACTCTTATTCTCCAAGATCATTTAAGTAACAAATGAGAGCTTTCCAAAATCCACTTCTAAATTTTCTTCATAAAACTATGAATATGAACATAAACCGTAGTCTCCAAATTAACTGCCGCCTATCTAGTTTTCTGTCCAGCTAGATGCATTTCTGTTTGACAGACAAATAATAGAAGTTTTGTCATATCCTTTTCTGCAAACATAGAATGCATAGAATTACATTTCTGCATAAGAAACACCAACTTCCACGCCCGTGCCCCCATCTACTCCCCCAGAAAACAGTACATACAGTGTAAATACAGTAAAGAAAAGTTTTCTCTGTGCATCAGCCCATAGATTTCTCGTTCTTGGGAAAAAAAAAATGCAGTCTAATTAAGAGATCAGCTTGATTATCAAACCAAAGGAGAGACACTGATATAGGATCATTGCATCTGGTGAAAGAAATATTGATGGACAGAAAAATCACTCGGGATGACTAGCAAAATGGCCACTGACATGAAGGATAGTAAACTCAAAGTTTACTTTGAAGCATAGGAGCCAAGAACACTGTGATGAGGCTAAAATTGCTTTAAGAAAAAAGAATGACCTTTCATTTGCAATGCACAAAGAAGGGAGACAGTAAAGCCATAACTCTCAGCCCTCCTAGGTATATGCGGCACCACTGGAATTGAGATTATGGTCTCATTTTGTACTACCTAGGGCCATACAGTAAGATGTCCTGCAAGATGTAGCAAAGGAGGCATCAGATTTCATGACATTCGCAAAACTTATTTTTAATTGACCTGTGTACAAAAAAATGGTCACCAGCTAAAATGATCTAATGTGATGTGTCCTTGCTCTACAACAGCTGAAATGTTTTAAGTCATCCTAAAGAAATGTTTGACCACCAATCTATCCATGACAATCCTCACATTCACTAGCAAATCTAGTTTTGGTAATTAAGCTAAGTTCTTCTTGGATTCTTCTCTATTCAGTGATGGACATCCATATGTACTACTTTACAAAGTCTTTCTCTCAGATTTCAGCTTTGATCGCCATTTTCTTTTAGCACTGGATCTTAAACAAAAGACAATCATGTCTTGCCACTTCCACAGTTTTTCATTAAGATTGAAGTTCAAAAGAGTCCATGAAGAAGCAAAGTAAAAAAGAAGGTCCCGTTAATAGTAAATTTAGTGAAATCTCAGTATATGAAATTAATAATACTTCTTAAAACATATTATGCATGTTGACCTTGATGAAACCCTTTAGCAATATTAAGAATTAGCTAAAAGGAAGTGGTTAGTTCTGGTAAATATTTTCCCTGTTTAGTTTTAGACTAAATTTTCATAAATTAAAATTAAAGTTTTAATTAGAATAAACAGCAATAGCATTTTGAGCCAAAAGAAATGTCAAAGGAGTATTTAAAACACAGTTATAGTATTGGACAGGATGGGGGGATGGTTAGCTATTCACTCATAACCACCTGCAATTACCAGCTGATAGTAACTCCTTAGGTAGCTTCCACTGAAATACTATGCTGTATCAAGAACTTGTGAACTACCTTATCACTAGCCTGGCTTCCACTTCATCTGTGACAAGCTAGAAATGGAAGCATGCAAATAAGGTGTACTATGCAGTTGTATTGGAGCTCACAGAACATGAGCAACAACAGGTAGAAGTCTGGAGACAACGATTATGCATAATTATCACAAATAATTATTCATTCCTCTGTCTTTTAGGATGTGCAGTCATTGAGCAATGAAGTGAAATAGTAAATCAAGCATCTAATACTTCCAAAAGGAAACTAAAATATTTTACTATCGCATACAGTTTGAAAATAGACACAAATTAGTTGCTTTAAGTTATGTAAGTTATTGCTTACCTACAAGCCATGGAATACAAAATAAGAAAAAGGAGAAATAGACAGCTTAAGGCCGTTATGATTTTTTCTGATGGCATATTATGTGCTAACAACTGTCCCTCTGCTCCCCAGATATCCCTTTTTAAGTGGCTGTGAAGGTTTTATACATCTTTTTTTCCAGGCTACAGAGAAGAAACTTCCACCAAACATTTTTACTGTAATATAGGCATGAGTCTCTAACCTCAAATGCCGTTGCATTGCTGCTCCCTAACAAAATGTGATACTAAGAGCAAGTTTCAAAAAATGCTTTTCTTCTAGAAAAATGCATTTGAAACTAAAAAGTAATTTTCTTGCTGCCGAACTCAGGAGTCGTCATACCCAGGGTAAAAACTATTCATTTGTGGCTTTCCATCTTTAGGTATAAGAATACTGACCTTTTTGTTATGAATATGATTTTTGTATATTAGAGATATATTTAAGAATTTAAGCCTGATGGGGTTTGTTTAGATTGAATGTAGCCTAAAGAATCCTTAGAAAAAAGTGCAGAAACAGACACATATAGCAGTAAATTAATTCAAAAATTTATTTCAAATGATGTCTTTATCAGTCTGTTAACCTGAAGGCACAGTAATTTTTTTCTTCATTGATCTGCTTCTCTCAGTCCTCACTTCTAGTATTTACCAACATTATTCAGGACAAATGTTGATCCTTTTATTCATCTTGAAAGGAAAGCAAATGGAGATAGCTGACTTCAGAGATCAGAATAGGACTATCTGATGAGAGATAGTAAAAAACCCACTTCATGGGTTAATTTCATAAAAATAGTCTCGTAGGAATGAATAGCGTGATCTTACCTCTGATCCTTTATGTCTTACTAGATAACCCTTGTACCAATCTAAAAGGAAGAAAGAGTACACTCAGTATGACAGAACATATGCATAAAAAAGGCATATAATAAAGTCATGGGTTTTGTTTCATATAAGAACTATCTAGCATAGGATGTTTAAAAATTAATAGTTACTTCAAAAATACGTAAATGAAAGTAAAGTGAGTGTCAGGAAGCATATTCAGCATAACTTGCACATTAGCAATTATGATTATATGGTCTACTTTCAAGTCTTGCATAGTAAGTACAGATAATCTCACACAGAATTTAACATCCCCACACTCACATAAAAAGGTAGGATAAGCTGTTTTGTAATGTAATATATAACACACACATACATATCTCTCTCAACCAAGATCACTCATGGTACTGGATAGCCCATGAAGCTCTTCCGATTGTGTTCTAGGTGTAGTATTAATCCAATACAGTACATGGTTGTTATATATCCAACTTTCTTGAATGTCAGAAGAGTAAGCCACATTTCTGCCATGAGGAATTATAGCTTTTGGACCCAACTTGAATAAGCAGCTTCCTAGTGTATAGTTCGAGTTAGAACCTTCAAGAAAATGAAGGGCTATTACGTGGCTCCTGCTCCATTCATAATTAGAAACCCCTTCTGAAAGAAGAGAGTGCAGTATTGAAGTAGTGTCAATTAAAATACTAATTCAGACTTTGTTCCATCTATGTCCCAGTTAAGTGACAATAAACTTTTACGGAGAACATGAAATGAAGAGTTCAACCTTACTAAATTACAGCAGAAGCCACATCCACTGTGCACACGTTCCATCATGAAACATTTAATGTGCACAGAAACAGTATTCAACTGTTGAATACGTCTATTTCACTGCAAAGAAAGCATTTGATAAGTAAAAGTGTACTGACTCTGATTTCAGGAACCGATATTATCTCTTCCCTACCATATTTTCTCTCTGACCATTTCTAACACAGTACAGGTATTCCAGCCATGCAACCAAAGCATTAAAAAAAAAAAAAAAAAAAAAAATCCCAAACCCCAAACAGTACTGTGAGAAAGGCAATGTTAAAAGTCATAGGAGAATCACTGACCTCAAAGATTCAGGACACATTTTTTTCAGTTTTTTTCTGGGGTCTTTTTTTCCAGTATCTTCTCAACAATAGAATTCCAACTTATTTCTAAAACTGAATTACTTGTACGTATTTTCCAATTTATAATCAAGTGTGTAAAATCTATTTCATCCCATTTGCTGTGACTGCACATGTATGTTCTGTGCATATATTTTGTGCATGCAAAACAAACTAAAATAGCGTGTAAAATGAGCGCAGGAAAGAAACCTGTTACTGTTGGTTACTCTTCAGCTGCAGCTGGCAGCATATTTTTAAGATACCTGATAAAAGATTAACTTCCTCACTTGCACAATATGCAAGATTCCACTTCTTCATGGACAAATATATTTTATAAAGCAAGCTATGACATAGCATGCTAAGGGCAGAGGATTCAGAAAAGACTTTTAGATAAGAAAATAACCCCATAAGATCACCACTCAACTTGCTAGGCTGGGCTGACAACAAATGTACCACAGGAGTCAGAAACCTGAAATGCTGTTTCTGCAATTAACAGAGACAATATAGGGATAATGAGGTTTCTGGTTTGCCACTGTATTTTTTTCTTAGCCAAAATGTTTAGAATGGAGACTTAAAGAATTACGCAGACCTTTCATTTTTTAGGAGAGGACGTGAGTCATTATTCCTGACTTTGAGAGGTGCATCTGTTGACTAATAGTCTAATGAGTGACATCGATATTTTCACTGATGCTTAGAGATATTGAATTTCTCTTACAAATACAAGCAGCAGCAAAAAAAAAATGCTTCTGTGCTCCAAAATATTGGAGGTATGGTTTCTCAGATGCTCTTCTCTCAAATACTTTTGTTGTTTCCATGTAAAACAACCTAGAGTTCTCTGAAATGGAATGGGTTGGGCTCAAACAGCTTCAGATTCTTTGCAGCTTTGTGACCGCAACATACAGTGTCTTTCAACACTGAGCTGTCTCTATAACTGCATAATGCAGCAGTTGGCCTTTCTCTTTAACATAACTACAGTTAATAAGATACAACTGACAGACAGTGGAAGCAGGTTGAAGAAGATAATTTTACAACACATTTTGCAAAGCTTGAAGTACTTTGTAATTTTTTTTTTTTCAAACTCTTACCTGGTTAAGAACATTACTGCAGATTGAAAATAAATTGCTAGTACAATGACACGTGCAGATACCTAACTTGAGTTAGTAATAATTACACCCTTGTTGCTTTATACTAATAAAGACTTAACTAGCTCTGGCAGACTTGGGAGAGAATTCAGTCAGATCGTGAAGGTACAAATCAAATCAATATGGAGGAATATGGATGAATACACTATCACTACAGTATTGACAATGAATTCAGCTTCACAAACGTACAAAGTTTTATGTTCAGTTATTCTTCCACTGCTTGTATTTATTTTACATTTATGCCAGTTGGTCAGATGTCTCTATATACCGGCTACATAAGTTTGGATCAGCATATTGACTATGTATCATGCGTGACTTGGACTTCTGCTGTTAGGCATGTTCAGTAAGTTGGATGGTTTTCAGAAATGTTTCTATCATGCTGACCTACAGGCAACTTTAATATACTAGATTTCCATCTTGTCCTGTGACTAGGGTGCTGAATATCTCCTAGCAACAACTATTTAGTTTAGATGCAAAAATGTACTCCATTAAAACTTCAATCAAATCTAATGTAACTTCTATCAGGTGTATTACAAGCTGACATGAACTTCACAAACTCTACATTCACCTTGATGGCTTCCTCGTATGGTAATGGCTTCGCAAAAAACCACGTGTACTGTAACATTTCTGATTTTGGCTCTCCAAAAACGAATAGGTTCTTCCTCAAAATAGACCACCACCACCAATACAAATAAGAACATTAGTCAACTACTTATGTAACATAGGGAACTGCTTTGGAGTAAAAGGATGAAGTTATTCACACAGAGAAACCTATAGCCTGAAGGCAACTGACTTACCTTCACAGGACTCCAAGATATGGACCACATCACCAATCTGTAGGGCTAGTTGTGGTATTCCTGTGCCTTTGAAGTTGTATATAGCTGAAAAATTAAAGGACAAAAATACTGTTTTTCAATACAGCCATACACTACAGTTAAACTGAAAAACACACATGGTTATTAAGTTTCTGATACTAGGATAAATACACTAGAATAAACACACAGAACCGTAATTCTATTGAGAAGCTTCATCTGTTACTATTACTTAATCTCTTTTCTTGTGGAAATGCAAAGGTGTTGAAAATGGCCAGTGCTGAAAACAAAACAAAACAAAAAACCCAGCATATGCATGAAAAGAAGCTATTCATAACAACTGCTCTGCACAGGATTTAAGAGCACCTATTTAGATGCAGGTCTATCAATACATACATGTTCATTGTGCTGAAGAGTTGTTAATCTACTGGTCTGAGTAAGAATTTAAAAGCATAGTTTACAGAAATTTATGGCGACACTGGTGAGAAGGGGCACGGAGAGGCATGTGAAAACTGAATTTACTGAATTTTTTCCTGGGTTTAGATGCTTCATCTTAACATGAAATTGTGCTTTATATGGAAACAGTAGAAAGTTTCATAATTTTCTGTATTTAATCACTCTGAAAAGAACACAGGAGCAGTGGATTTTGAAAGTGTTCTAATCAGGAGCTTATCTGTATGTGGTTCAGAAACAGCTAAAGTTTCAGAGACAATTCAAGAAAATAAGCTTCGTTACTAGTTCTTACGTTCTAGGGTTACAGGATGTGGGCTGCTATGGTAAGCATTTGTTTCTATGTATTTTTCCTTCATGGGCTTGGTTATAGATTTTTACAATAGCATTACAGAGTAGAAGTGGTTATTGAAGCTAGTATCGCACAGGGAAACTGATTAAAATATGTAGGCCTGAAACCACAATTAAACTGTACAAGAAGGAACAGTACACTAGCTACTAACCATGACCTCTGTTGTGCAGTAAAGGTATCAGTCACCAGGGTTTTCTTCCTTTTCTTATGACAGCGTCCCAATCCATCCACACATACAGAGCATCCAAACTTGCGGTATTTTGGACTAGGGGAAAACTGATGTACAAAGCTAAACCTACCTTCAGTATATTCCTGCATTCCTTCTGCTCCCCCCTCCAGGCTTCTAAAGCAGGATATTAATTTTGGCTAGGCCAAAATGTATACTAATGACACATTTTACTTAAAAATTTCACTTAAAATTGTTTTTAAAGTCTCAAATTAAATTGCCTTTCATGAAAATGCCTAAGGTAGGAGTATAGAGCTAAACAGATTTTTCCTCTTCACTTTTTCAGGTGTTCCATAAATTGTGTTTCTTGTTTCTTTTGCCATCATTATATTCATTATATTTCTGGAACAGAAATTAGAAGGAATTTCAGATTTAATTAAGAGGCTTATTGGACCAAAAATAAGTTCTTATTTTTGTTGACATGAAAAGGCCTTCCCACCAGTTCCTCCTCCTGGTTGGGTAGAGCACAGCTTGAATCATTAAACATAAAGGGGGAGAAAAAAGAAAAATATAACTTTGAAGTGAGGCTCTGCTGTGCAGATTCAGCCATTTATTCAAGAGACTCTTGAAGACACTTCCTCAGTGGTCCTCAGAGAAGTGCCTTAGCTCACCAAAAAATTGAATTTAAGTAGTGGATGTATAGTTATGTTCTGATTGGTTTCCTTTCATTAGTCTTGACACAGATTTCAAGAAATGGAAGATGGCAAACAACCCTCCTAAGTTATCATGATATTTAAAGAGATGTTTCCATTGGAGTGTTTCCACCCCAGTGGAGGGTAGGGGGGTGTGTGTGCTCTTACCATTTTCCTGAAGTGTCCATACAGATTAAGATCACTGTTGACTAGCATATACTTCATATTTCAAAATATGCACTGCTCTACTTACAGTTGTATTTGTCTCAAAATATAGATGCAAATTACTGAGTCATATATTCACATTGCATATTGGGTTTGCTCTCTTAAAAACTTCATTTAACAGCAATTAATATATTGAAAAGTGCAGTAACAAACTGACAAAGGAAGTGGCTATATCAGCTAAGACTTTTCTGAATGAGTAAGTGGAAACTTAATGAGAGATTTTACTGTAGAATTTGGATTGTTTGGCAGGATGAGTTTAACAAATTCCTTTACAAAGTTTTAAGCTATAGACCTATGCAGACATTTTATGATAAATAATTCTCCCCCATACACCATTGCAAAAAACTCTATAATCAAACAAGGTAATACCATCCAGCTACATCCAGATATATTATCTACAGCACCAGACAACTTAACTATCACATCTGCTAATTTTTGAATTATTAACTGTGAATGAAAATTTGACTGTTATATCCAATTATACCTTCTGTCAGCTGTAACTGATATAAATTTCCTTACAAACTGTCATTCTCTTATATTGCGAGTATTACCTCAGAGTTCACCAGCCAAGAGGAGGATTCCCTTTCCTCCACCCTCTGTTGAGATCTTCAGAGTTGTGCGCGTGTGATTTTGTGCGCATTTCATTTACTTTGCTCTTCAAAAATAATATATAGAAAACCTGTATGGATTTAAAGGGTTTTTGGTAGGATACAACAGGTTTATGGGGTTTTTGAGTGGGGTTTTTTTGTGTTTTTTTGTTTTTTTTTTTTTAAATAAACTCTCTGGTCAGTAGAAATAAAGGCCTCTTCAAATCACTCTGAAGAACTTTCTACCACTCCACTCCCTGGCATCCTCCATCCCAGCCATAAATCCGAAAGGCAACAGTATCCTCAAGGCACAGAAGGTGGCCTGCTTGAAGACCCCAGCATTCATTCTAAATCCCAATAGCGATTACTGACCTCAAGAGCAACTGATGTCATGGCAATCAGATTAGTGGGAGAGATTTGGGACAGCATATGCCCTCCCCAGCAGCCAGCATCAGGCTAAGGCGTTCCCATCAATAGCATATCTGTACACAGATGCTGTCAGATTCTCCCAGAATGGCATAGAGAATGCCCAGGAGCTCCAGCCTTAAGACAGAATTCCTAAACATGAACTTTACAGTTCATTGAGAATACAGTGTGCAAATTTCCCCAATTCAGCAAAAAAATAAAACCTATCTTTTCAGAGCTCATCATAACCTCAGTGGGAATTTTATAGCAGGACACACACACAATACAAAAAGCAAATAAACAAAAAATCCAAAGCAAAACCCCCTTAGATTCCAGGTGTTTGTTTTAGCTCCCTCAGGAAATGAGCTGAAAGCCAGCACACCGCAATAACAACTTTGCTTCAGAAAGCAAGCCTAAGCAATACCAGGTCAAACTGCTACCATAAAAGATTTTCCAAACTGAACTCTGCTCAAGCACAAGTGGGCTCTGAATTGTACCTCAGGAAGATGGAAGGGATTCCCATCGTTCCCACGAAGCATGCCCAAAGAATCCTTTCTTGTTCAGCCAAACAATACATGCTGTAAAGATAGTTACGCTAAGAAGCTTCGGTGTCTAATTCTGCTATCACTCTCACACATTCAGCCACCCAGAGCATAAGTGAAGACATCTACCAGCATCCATCCCAGTAGCAAAAAATTAGTATGGAGGCTGAAGAATAGTCCTATGTTTCTATTTAATTCCTACGTATCTACTAAAGCTAAAGCTGTTGAATATTATACGCACATTCCCCCCACTAGATATATACGTGTGCGTGCTGTTGAATGTATGCATGGCTAGGAAGTCTGTTTCATTTAGCTACATGGGCATGTACATGTTTTCCAAAGCAGAGTAATGAAAATCTGTAGAGGACATTTCTCTTGATATTCCAATACACAAGATAAATGAGATAGTCACTCTTTGTTCTGAGTAGGATTCCTGCTAAAATATAAATTCAAACAACCCCAGATTGAGACAGACGCACAGTTAACATTTTATATTTTAAATTATATGTTCTCAGTTTAGAAGATGACAAGCAGGGGGGTGGGGGGTGGCAATCATACTTTGTACCTTGTTTGGGAACATTCACACACAAAACACTCTAGAAAACTCACAGTAATCCAGGTAACAGAATGCCTTCCTCAAAAATCTAGATTTCCTCAGTATTCATGTACGGGACAGGACAACTGGGGGTGGCGGGGGCAGTGTGTGGGTGTGTGTGTGCATGTTTGCTTGGGGCTTTTTTTGTTTTGTTTTTCTAAATTATTCTGTGTGAAAGATCCTCCCACTATTCTCACCCGCTTACATAATGAAAGAACAAATACATTTAGTTTCCAAGATAAATAAAGGAATAGAAAACAGACTGTGAGCCAACAGCTTGGCTAAGAAAAAGAACTCCTGGGTATAAGCTATAGTTTATTGAATTTGTAGTTATCTATTAACTTAAAACAGTTATGCAAAAGCAGAAATGGAATGCTCCCTACTGAAGATGACCTACCAGAAAAGGTTACATGTATGAGTACTTATATAACTAGCATTCTATTGTTGTTGGAAAATCTGATTGTTGTTCTCATTTTCCCTATTCTGCTTTGCAACAGAATAAATCGCAGACATTGCTATGATTGTGATTTTTTACATACAAGATTAAAAAAATCTTATAATACAATGTTTAACAGAAAAACCTTTTTTAACCCAGGAAACGGACTTACTTGGTGTGAGCGGAGAAATAGCAAGTGCTAGTACTATTACCACACATGATGGCACAGCTTGCACAGATTCTCTTTTACACCAAAAGGAAATACCACCAGGTCTGCAGTGTGAGTTCCCCCCAGCGACCTACTCTAGATCTCAAAATTATGATATTCTGGTTTGGACTTCCCATTGGAAACCACAATCATACCTACCCTTCTTCAAGGGGCAGTTCAATATGCATTGAGGACACATCTTAAACAAGTTGTAGAGCAGTGCAATAATCAGTTACGGCTATGGTAACTACGGTAGAGGAAATGTATATTCAAAGTACACGTGACAATGTTAAAAACCTACTGTTATTTTCCAGCTTTGAAATGTTTTGTGTCATGGATTCCTTAGGATCTGGTATCTGCCACCTACAAATTTTACAGACTAAATATATTTACCCTAACCCTCACAGCCATAAAACTTAAGGAATTATTTCTATAAAGAGTAGGCCTAATCTAATTTGGCTCATTTTTAGTCCTGCACGGGCAAGGCTGTACAGTCTGTTCTTCAGCAAGTTACTGTGTGGCTAGCCAGGTTTACTTTTTTTTTTTTTAATGTGTACAAAGGAAAAGGTATCATCTTTGAGAATTATCAGAGTGTAAAGCAAAAGTCCATCTGCTGCTTCACAAACTGGATATATCACTTTCTTTACCTATTTAAAGGAATTTTATCAAAGCTTTGATAAATTTGTTGTCTGCTTTTAAACACTAGCAAAGTTCCTTAAAGATACAGATACTCAATTGCACCATTTCCCATTTGGTGCACTTGATGATCCCATCTCATTATTCATGCTCTCTGCAAATTTCTTTTACTCAAAGAGTGGCTGTTTGCTGCTTTGAGCTAATCTCAACAGTAGGTCGAGTGCTAACTGGCTTTTTCTTAATTTGCAGCAGAAAATGAATTTTAAAAACTTGAAAAAAAAAAAAAAAGTGGGAGAGTTTTATTTTGCCCTTGTGTTCACTCTTCCTGACGCAAAACTACCTACCACTGATATCCTAAATGCTTATACGACAGCAAGTTAGCCTTTCAGTTAGTTCTAACCCCTAGTCCACAATTTACAGGTCACTGTGTTGGCACCTGGAAACTTCCCAAGTCTCAGGACTCCTCATCCACATGATGCAACAGACTGCAGAGTATTCAGTGAAGTGACGAACATGAGTAATCCGAACGTGTCTTTAGCACATAAGCAGTTGTAACAATCAGACTTCTTAACAGACTTTCTTCAAGAATTCCAGTCTCTGTTGTAAACCCAAATAACCAGACTGAAGGAGATAAGTCTTACCAGGGAGATAGGTGAGAGAAGGAGAAGCAGTATTTCTGGCAGATGACATTTCAGAAAGCAGTACCTGTACATAGTAGTGATTATACTGATACCACCCCACAAGCTACACATAGTACATAATCACTCTAAAATGAGAGTAACATAGTTGTTAGAGCTGACAATATTTGAAGAGCAAGAGTACTGGTCCACTGCCAGATCAAATAAAACCTAGTCCTTCTGAGTTTTTAAAAACTCATAAATTTGTGTTGTCTCTATAGTAGTTTAAACATAGCAGTATTAAAATACTGCCATTAAATATTATTTTCTATTATTTGCTTTCTTTTATGAACTAAAAGTGTTCATAAGTGATTCCATTAAAAGCTTACTGTTTTGAAATAAATATTCTTAGATTAGATGTAGAAAAGACTACTGCTGTACAAAATTGCATATTCTGAATATTCTATTTTGAGTCAAACAGTGCAGTGAATTGTTCAATCAAAATGCATTGTAGTCTTCATGAAAACAAGTTTCACTGGATTGCCATTAGTTTATGAAGTAATATATTTCACAAGATGGTTGTTATTATGTGTGGTTTGGTATACCCTTCAAACACCATAGGCACTACTATATCATACTAGCTTTTTGTATACTTGGTGATCACATTGGCTATGAAGTTACAAACAGGCAAAACTTGACTGTAAAGAAAGCATGGCAGGCCTGCTGTTGAACAAATGACAGATCACAACTGAGGGCCTTTTCAGGGGACATGCATTGGTCAAATCCAGTAGGTTGGTCAACTGCAGCGGTACATGCAAAAAACCCAAAAAATCACTGGCCTATATCACATTTAACATCAAGTCAGGTTATTTGCCCCCCATAATGTTAAAAATTATAGTGCAAGAGCAGCAAACCTTTTTTTGTGGTTACATGAAACTCTCCCTGGCCCAAATCGCTCCCTGTAAAAAGCTGCTACAAGTGAAGTTTGGTTTATGTTATTCCTGTGAATAACTGATTAGTACTTTTATCCATATGCGAGATAACATTCATCACTAGTATAGGGACACAGAGACCACATCCAACAAATTCAGTCAGATTCTCCCAAATCAATAGCTTTCAGAAAAACAAGTGCAAAAATTAAAGTACTTTCTACTATTTGTAAAACTGAAACAAAATTATTTACACCCTTTATTTTGTAATATAAACTGCCACCAGAACAGGCTACTTCGATTTCACAATTCTGCCACTGCTGCACGTGGAAGTTGAACAGGAAGACATTCTTTTCCTCATATTATAATTCCTTGACGATTCGTTCTATTTCATGAAGCCAGTTGGGTGGGTTAACACGTATCACAAAATATGGCCTTCTTAACATAAAAAATGTCTTTTAGAAGAATGTGGGGATTCCAGATTAATAACTATGCATTAGTAGGTAAAATAAAACATAAATAGTAGACTATTAACTGTCTTCTGTACTGAGAACCTGCTGTTAACTTCAGCAGGACATTTCTTTCAAGTGCTTCAGCTTTGATTCCTAGTTTTAAGACTGTCTTTTAAAGAGCAATCCAGTCCTTTTGCAAGTTAAAATCATTCATTTTAAGAAAAACTGATGTTGGAAGATGACTTCCCTTCCAAAAAGTATTACTTACCAGCTCGTATACAAGTTTTTCTGTAACACTAACCTCAACTGAGTGTGTCTCAGAAGCAACTGTAGGATTTCCCTTCCCCTACATTTGTTCCCCATAACTTCTACCTGCTACTTATTATAAAACATACTACTCTACTTATTCAATCTGTTTCTAAAAATATTGAGGTAGGAAAAGCTGCGTTACTGTGAGAGTTCAAGATTGGAGGGCGGGGGGGGTGTGTGGTGGGGTGGAAGGGTTACATCTCCCGGCTGACGCTCATGTACTTCTCGTCATTCTGTTTGAAAGATTAAAACTTTGTACGAAATTGATCATTTCAATTAAGCCACCGTGGCAGAGTGGAGGGTATTGTCACACTACAGAAAACACCTGCCCACATCCTGTTCACAAGTTATGAAGACAAAACTCAAACAGCGGTTTACTAAAGTTACATACCCACGCCCGTCTTCTTCTCTGTCTTCTGCCATCTTGCCATCATACATGAATCCGTGAGGCTCCGAAGGATGCCTGCCACCAAGGAAACCAAAATTCATAGGACACAGACTTGAAGATAGGTAACAAACAAAGGCACTGGAAGCAAGATCCTTTTCCCAGCTGCTGTCACTGAGGACTAGCAGGCAGGCTGAGGCAGCTGCGAGGGTTCTGTAAGATTCGCTGCTGTTCTGAGCTTCCTTCCTCTTTTCTCAAGATATTGTACCAGTGTCATGGGGGAGGGGAATCCCAAACTGTTGCACGATACTGGCTGTAACGCATAAGCGGGCAAAAAGGAGAAAAACCACCCCCGTCCTCTCCTGCACCACCCCCAAACTAAAAGATCTAAGCCGGAAGGCTGTGTGCAAAGCCCAGCTACAGTAACAATCTCCAAACATTGGTTAGCTCAGTCCTGAAACATCAAGGGGGCCTTACTTATTAAGCAACACCAAAACCAGATTTTAAAGATCTGACTCCTCAAGACACTACATCTTAAAAACTACTTGCTTCTAACCTGCCCTGGAATGGGGATTTGGTTTTCATAACTGACTACCCCTCATAAGAGAAATGAAGACAAAGCCGTAACATTCCAAACCGCACCCATTCCTTTTTATTTCTGTCATTTTACCTTTGGAGGAAAAAGTAGGAGACTTTATTCTCTGAACAGAGCAGCACTTTCTTAAAGACTTCTTGTCAAGACAAAAACTTCAAAAAGTAAATTTAGTGTGTATTTACAGCCTTTACTTTCACACAGGCTGCTGTGTGAGCTAACTCACATACTGACATTTTGCACTTGCAAAGATCAAGCCAAGTTGTTTGTAATTTGGATTAACAACAACATACGGGATTGAAGACATGCATGTCACCTTCATTCATGTTCTTTACTTATACTTTGGAATTAAAACAAACAAACAAAAAAACCAACCCCCAAAAAACCCCCAAAACACCAAACCACACAAACAGAAAATGCTTTAAAAGACTTACTGTTTCTTTATCTCCTGCTTGGTACAACAAAGTCATGACAATCCTGTCCTCTGGATATTACATTGCAACTTTGCAATCAGTTTATCAAAACTGTTTAACAGTGCTGTGCTACATCCATCAGGATATTCTGGTAACACGTGACATGTCAGTTCTTGATTTTAACCAGCAGCCATGAGAAGCACACTGCCAGTCTCATTGCACGTGGAATTCTAATACCTATTTCTGGAGGAAAACCACCTTAAACTTTACCACGGATGTGCTTGAATTGCCCTAATCTTAACCATGTCTACATACCAGCTTAGCAAAAGGACTTAGCTAGTTATTTTTTTTAGCCATTTTCTGCCCTAAAAAAACCCCACTGAAATTCATGTTATTACAGTGGGCTAGATTCTGAGCAACTCATATTATCTTCATCTACAGACAGTCAGCTTCATCTCAGAGTCCTAAATCTTTCTTTTCCATGGAACATCCAACTGATATTGTTTATCTATCAAAAAAAAAAAAAAAAGATTTTTGAGGCTGAACCATTTCATCTTTTAGTTTACTACATATTTTGAGTGATAACTTCCTAACCAAATATAACTATCTTACTCCTCTGAAACCCCGCTGCAGCAAATCACCGCTTCCCATATACTATTTGGCCTAGAGGTCATGACTTGCATTTATTTTCTTGTTCTACATTGCTCTTCCTCATTATGTTTCCCTGTAATACAAAAGTCCAGAGGAAAATCATTCCTTTCTAGCAGTTGTTTAAAAACATGCTTCATTATGTAGGCCTAATAAACCCAATAAATATACTACTATATTTTGAAAATAAATGATCCAATGAAGCCATATACAGAAATTCCATGTCCAAACTGGGATCCAATTTGCAATACTTTTCTGATGCCCTGAATCTCTTCCACCTCAGAGATCTGATTCTGCAAAAAGTATAAGACATCTAAATACCACCGCACATTTGAACACAGCTCTGTCCCCACCTCGGAGCTCACACCCCCCCTTCTTACCATGACAACTCACCACAAACGCTCTGACTTGAGAGCCTAAGCTTCTGAAGTCATTGCTGCTTCCCACCTGCCACCCCTTCCCCCACACCCAGCTCTCAGCATTGCACAGCTGCTGTTGCTTCCTCCTGTCATACTTTCATGATGATGCTTCTGCAACTCCTTAGCTACTGGCACCTACTACCACTTTCCCCGTAAGTCAGCTAAGACAATCTCCTCCTCTGTGTCTGAAAAAGCCCTAGCTATAATTTCTAACAAATAGATTAAGCAACCAAATCTTTTTTTCAGCTTTAAGAGGAAAATGCATCCAGAGAGTAAAGCATGCGTGGTAGCCCTAAAATCCTATGTTCCTACAGCAGAAGACAAACCCCAACAAGGCTCTAGAGAATTAAGGTGGATAATACTTATGCCCTTTGTCAGTGTCGGTTTTTATTCCAAGTATTTGTTGGTTTGTGTAACTACCATTCCACAGAAAATAGTGGACCGAGTAATTTGCCACCTTTATGTATCTTACCATCTTTTCCTTAAGTCTTTTTCCAGGCAGAATGTCTTTACAGGCAAGCAGAGAATTCCTTGCTTCCCCAAAAGAGAAAAATCTTTCTGCCTAGGGAATTCATGGGTAGAACTTACTTTTTCGGGAGTAGGCAGAGGAAGAAGGGAGAGAGTTCTTGCTTCCTTTAATACTGCTATCAATCACAGAAAACAAGATCTTGTAAAGTGATGACTAATTATCAATTTTTAGCTATGCTAATTTCCATTATACGGAAGAATTTAAGCAGAATACAACAGTCACATTTAACTGGCTCTAAATTTTATTATATGCCCCCACTAACCTGTAACAAAACCCATTATGTTTCTTCAAAAGGTGACTTAACTCAAGACACTGTATTTGTAAGGTACGTTCCTACATTATCTAAAAGTGTTCCGGTGGTGGTGGTGGGAAAATTAGTCAGCATCACTACTACAGTGCAAGCTACCAAATGAAACAGTGATTTGACCAAGGCTAGAATACAACAAATAAATTCTTTATACAGCATGTTTACTGTCTCTTGGCACTGACTAGCAGTATCTGACATGAGCTTGAAGTTGCATCTGTTTAAATACAGAGGCATGTTAGAAGTCTTAGATTCCAAAGTACCAATGGAAGTCAACATACAGCAGATCAAGCCGACACATCTAAAACCCACTGGGCTGTAAGATTCTTCCCCAAGTTTTTTTTTTTTCATAATGGATTTAAAAGGAAAAGTATTAAAAGAGCTTTCATCTTAACTAAGTCTTTTACCTGGAAAGTGGCTAACCCATTCACTAGAGGGAGCTTAAACCATAGTATACTGAAGTTAAATGAAGCTGAGTTAAATTAAGCTTCCACATAAAAGCTGGGGAGGGACAACACCCAAAAAACCACACACACCCCACAATGGAACTACCTTAAATGTTCTCCTCAATTATTCTGTGTGAACTGTCATCAGAAAGTTACAGAAAGTTAAGATTTGTCTCCTAAAAACATGACAGACAGCATGTGCATTACAATTTCCTAGCTTTTATTGAGCAGTATTTTTTTTTTTTAAATCCTTTCTACAAAATACCTCACCTCTCAACCAAAAAACCTGACAGCTCTAGATAAATGTTTTGCCTCAAACCCAATACAGACTACATTTTAGAAAGGAAGAGAAAGAAAGGTTTATTTTAATTAGTAGTACAAATACAAGAATTTACAGAGTTTCAAAAGAATACCATCCCACAAAATACATGAAAAGATTCACATGCACCTTTGCAATCAGGTCAGTCTGAAAGTTGAACAATGACACATTTGGGGGAAAAAAAAGTTAAGAATTCTGAATCCAGGAACTGGAAAAAATTCAAGAGCACATGACTTGGTTGAATTCTGCATCAACACTGTCTAGTCTGTCTTGCTCAGGATTTACCCCTGTCTTATCATATAATAAAACTTCTGTAGCAAGTACTTATCTTTCAGATTAGCACTGTGCTTCGAACACATAATGATTAACACATTAGCTGAGATTCAAGACAAGATAATACTTCAGGCCACACTGCCAGGAAACTTAACAGGTGCTCTCTGGGAAGTTAAGATATCAAAAGTGCAACTCTCATTAATGCGATCATACTCTTCATAGAACAAAGCAGATCAATATCTAAGATAGGAACCTGTACATTGTGTGACATAAGTTTAGTCAGTATTTCCTGCTGAAGCAGGTCTCCAAATTGTTCAAGTTCCTTCCAGAAATGCAAGTCTTATTGCTGAGCACATTGGGTTTCAGAAGTTGGCTTAGAAGATACATACAACGTTGTATATTTTTTCTTTTGTGCTTTCTTCTCAGTCGTGATTTTATTCTCTTTCTTATCATCTTCTTCCGTAGTTTCAAATCTGGATGCAGCTGTTAACCTATAGGCAAAGCAACCATTCTAAATACATATTTAGTTAATAAAAAACAGGGCTAAAATAAGAGTTTTAAGCAAAATCAACAAGCCAACTGGCATACAAGACCATCCATATGCAAAGACAGAAGAAGCAGTGTTTAAGAATAAAATGAGACTAAAATAAAGCATTCTCATATCAGTCCTGTTCACATTTCATCACTATAGCCTTCCCCCCTGCTTATCTGCTGAAATGTTTGATAAAAAGGGTTACTGAATGTGTTAGCTGGTTGGGATCAGCCTTTAAAAAACACAGTGACTGTGCCATGCACATAAAGGAGATCAAGTCCACAAAAGCAGAACTCTAAGTGAAGAGTACCAGCAACATAATACAAACGTGAAGCCAAGCATTTTTGGTAGTGGTAAAGCAAAAAAGGACTACACTTAAAGCAATATACCAGTTTCCAACCTAGTTGTGCACTACTACTACCTTTATCTTAATGCCTGAATACCTGAAAAGAAGTTGGCGGAAAAAAAATATTTTCAGGCTCTAAACTACATCATTTGTCCACTGACGTGTTTTGATTCTGCTATGAATGTAAATGGGAATACAACTGCCACATTACTGTTAAAGAGGTAAGTTAAAACCAAGATTTAGACATATGAGCAATCAGATGTTTTGATTATTTAAGAATTACTTAATAAACATACAAATGTGTCATTAAACAAATTGATAAGTAGTGGTAATTACTCAGCAAATCACCCCCAACCAACTGACTATTACACACAAGTATTTCCACAGACAAAACAAATTATGGAAAATGAAGTTCCAAATTAAACATCACTTCACATACCAACACAAATTCTATGCTGATTCATCACCACTTCTGTTAAAGCAATTCGCTAGTGACCTTGTGGATTTCTAGCGGTCTCAAGAGCCTCTAGTGAGCAACCCACAACAATCTACAGCTGCTTTCAATGATGGTTTTCCAAACAAGAATAGCTGCTACCCAGTTGTTAGACATTTATTTGCAAGATAGAGAGATACGGCTGAAGATGAGGACTATGAAAGGAGCTGTAAGAAAAAAGTTTGGGGAAATTTAGCTACAGATTTCCCCCTCCCCGCCCCCCAGTCTATCTTTACACACAAATATATCAAATAAACTTTTCTTATCCATCACAAGCAATCTACATATTATTTCCTATAAGCACTGTCTCAATAGACTAAAGAGAAATATGCTTTGCTGTGCATCTCCCCTAGGTCAGCAATGTTTGCTCCACCATTTGCTTTGTAGTAAGTCCACACCTGTAATTCTGATGGCTACCACTTTTTGTCCATAGTCAGCTTTCCCCCAGCTGTCCTCCCATTTTAGGTGTGCTGCTACTTGTAAGTAGCCAAATAATTATGTGATTACAACAAGAACCAATTATTCAGGGAAGGAGAAAAAGTGTATTCTTAGTAATTATCTTCTGGTTAGTGTTTAGTCTAGAGTTCAGTCTGTGCTTCCCTAGCAGCTGTAATTAAGGATGGGTAGCTTGTGTCTAATGCGTCTGTTCCTGTAGTAGATTCTCTTCATTTGTCCCTCCACTCTTCTGCCTTAAAACATCCTCTGTCCAAGGCCACCAAAACATTACTCTAGTGGCCAAAATGTCCAACACAGATTCACTATAGAAATACAGAACAAACCAATAACTCAAACAAACCAAAAGGCCAAGTAAAAACTAAATTGACTTAAAATATGTTCCAAAGCAGCAAGAGTGGATCCACAAGTGGATTTATTTAAGATACTCTCCTTTTACAGTACTAGGTAATTCTGTTGGTGTAACAAGTCTGGAAATCACAGTCACATCAGAAACATCACATTGTTTCATAAAAATAACTATTAGAATTCATTATTTGAAGAGAGAAAAAAAACCATCTTTTTATGCTTCAAATGCATACCAAAATGTTTATGCAAGTCAGCAGCAAGTAAGCTAGCTTCCTCAGACTAGAACTATGTTAATAAATACCTGAAGTAATTTATCAGAGGACTGACACTGACTTAACAAAGATGAAATGAATGAGCCATTTCACGTTAGTAAGCTACACTTTTAAGTTAGTTACAGCTTTTATCTGGATCAGCAACAGATTGCCAGGATTTGCTTAGTGTATGGCAATGAGGTAGAATCTTCAGAAGTACCTGAAGATTCAAATAATCAAGTTTTAATGTGACAATGAACAGACAATCCAAGAAAATACATTTGTTCCTCTTTCATTCTTAGTATCTTATAGCTGGCCTGCAAATGCTTCAGGACTGATTATTCTACAGCCTACAAGCTGTTAAACCATACTTTCATTACTATAACGAATTAAATTTTTTTGAAAAATACATGTTTTACTAGTGTGTAATAGATCATGTCTACAGGCTGCTACATATAAAAGAAGAGACAAAATGAATGAGTTCATTTAACAAAGCTAATTTCATAACAAGATGCTCAGCTGTTAAGTCTCACTGAGATAAAAAAAAAATAAAAATCAGCCAGTCCCTTTTTTAATTCTTTTCTACCAACCCTTGTGATAATGAAGGAGCAGCAGAGACAAAGTGTTACGAACCAACTGCAACTCCCATCCCCCATCCCCTCCATGCCATTCAGTGAGGAGGAGGTAGCAGCTGGAAATGAAGGAGTGAAGTTGAGCCTGGGGAGAAGGGTTGGGGTGTAGGGGGAAGGTAGTTATCTGTCTTTCTTGCTGTCCCACTATTTTTAATTGGCAATGAATTAATCTTCCCCAAGTCAAGTCTGATTTGCCCATGACTAATTGATTGTCATCTTTATCTCAACACATGAGCTTTTTCCATCTTATTTTCTCCCCCATCCTCTTGAAAAGGGGGAGTGTGAGCAGCTGGGTGGGTATCTGGCAGCAAGCTAAAGTTAACCCACCACAGTCCTCATACCAAGCCAGCTCATAGACAGCCCCTTATAGCATTGTCATATTTCATGAAGTATTTGTACAAGGAAATGGATGGATCAGAAAGAAGAGATGATAGTTAAACACTTCCACTTAAAAAAAGAGCTTGTGAAACTATGACATGACTCTATCAAGCTTTGACTTTGTAGACGCCAGAAATGAGACGCAATGAGGGTTTCTTCTAGCCATTTAAGGAAGATCAACTAGTCTCCTCAGATGGAGCTTTACTTTCTGAGGATAAATGCCATGCCTAAAACCCCAAAGAGAATATTAGTTATCCAGATCGCCTGCTGAGCCAAACGGCTATAGGCATTTCCTGTTCCTGTTTGAACAAAGCCCACAAGGTAGATTTGGTATATGTAATCCAACTAAATTTAAAAGAACAAATAAGCTCTTAGGCACACAATCCCTTCTTTAGATCAAACTAAAGCAGACAACCTCAAATCTAAATGCAAACTAAATTGGGCAGCAAGGGCTGGAATTTGCTATTTCTGTTTCAGAAGTGAAGAAAAGCATTTCAATACAAAACAAACAGAATTTTAAGTTTTTACAGACCAGTTGGCCTAACAGAAGATATCACTACCTATAACCTTTGCATTGCCTGAATTACAACAGCAATTCACAATTAAAACAAATCACATAAATATTTAAATCTTTAGTCTCAACTACGTTCTGAACACTCACTTACCATAACATAAGCAGTACCATCACCTAATGAAGTGTCCCAATGTTTACTTGCTTTAAACTTTTCTAATTATATAAACACACATTTCAGATATGTACACATGCTATTAGTTCAAAGTTATTTAGCTTTACCTTGCTAAATCATATTAGCAAGCAAGACTCTTCAAACTTTGAAATTTGTCACCCATACAAGTACATACAGATCACTTTGGACCACTTCTTCATCACCTCCTAAGCTAAGATGACAAAGCTTTTCAAACACCATTTTCTAGAAATGAAGTTTGCAATCCTTTCACAGTTACTATGGCTCTTTTCACTGCCACATTTCATGGACTAATAACAACAGAGCTAGAGTAATTATTGCACAAAAACTACTCCAGTTACAAAAATAACCCCCAATGACCACAATAGCCTTTCCAGCCAGAGCATCACATTTTACTTAACACAAGGTGAAACACTGACAATTATCCACGATGCATATCCCAATTATTTTTTCCTCCCCCGAACTCTCCATTTTCAGGTCCACATTCTTGCTCAAGTCGCCAATATTTTTTGTGCCTTTGCATTTAGCTGTATTCCTACATAGGATTCGGCCACATCCATCACAGAACAGTCCAGAGAATCTTTTAGTGTTTAGAAACCCAACCTCTCAAATACTCAGATTTTATTGTGACTTCCTATTTTGTAATAAATCATAACAGATCAGGGTTAAGTAAATCCTCAATGTTATCTTAACAACATCATTAATTGGGGATTTATTAGTTCGTTAACACCATCGGAAACATGAACAGAACCTTCTGCCTGGATTTGCCTTTTATGGTTTCATACCACTGTTGAAAAGAACTTTAAAGTTTTGTGGCTTTTTTTGTTGTTGTGCTGGTGGCTTTTATTTTTTAAAATCTACCAATTTATGTTTTATTTCTTACTTGAACCAACAGCAATGGGTGCAAGATTAGAACGCTCCCTCTATAACTTCCTCTTCCTCTTCCACTTTTTCCACCCGCTCTGTTTTCAAACATCAACCCCATAAAATAATTTGCTCTCCTCACCCCCTCTCTGGTAGGTTTACCCCTTCAGTTCACATAAACCGTTTCCAACAACTTCCTGTTGGCAGACATTGTATCTTCCTTTCCAAAGGAATATGAGGAAATAAGTTAAACTTTTCACAGCCAGGTTACGTTAGCTGTTCCTTGATGTGTACAGAACACTGTCAAAACACAATACCATCACTAAATTATCCAATCTTTCAACTTTCACCACCCATGTTTGACCTCCCTGATCTTTCCTCCTCAGCAACAGCCCCTGCATATTTTGACATAGCTACTTGAACTGCTCTTTTTGCCATATTCTTTCCAGACTATTTCAGAAGATTGTACTGTTTGGTTACCTTAAATCTGCTAATTGCATCCCATGCAACCTTGAATAATTGATCTGAGAGTCAAAATATCAATCCAATTACTTCTGAATGCTATTAATTTGGGATATACTGTACAGATTCCCATGTGTTAGGCCCCTCCTCCATCTTTGAAGCTGCTGTCATTCTAGATTCAATAAACTATTTTTTACTAGCAGACATTAGCAGGTTGTAAGCCTAAAACATCTGGACTATTCCAGATTTTTTTCCTCCCCCCCAACACTCCAACATGTGTTTACTAAGATTATCAATATGAACAGAATACAAAAGCATCAGCTGGAAAAAAAGTCAGCATTCTTTCTACAAAGATAAAGAAGTTGGAGCTAGTTACTGTACTAAGTTACTTTACCATCTATCAAAAAGTAACTTAAATTCTCAGTTCAGGGAAAAAAATTGATCTTAGTTTTGCAGTTGCATTTCTAGTTATCATGCATTCAGATTACAGAAGTCAGTCGTTTGACAACACAGATAGCATAATTGTCTATTGTCTTGTACAATGCAAGTTCTGTTAACCCAACTGAGGTTAAGAATTACTTAATTTAAGTAATTTTTAGGCTTTTAGCTAAATCTGAAAGTTTATGAGGGCTGAAATCAGATACGAAACTGAAGCATGATACCTATTGCCTTTGCTACTTTGATATGTAACAGTTGTGTGGCAGCTTTGAAGGGACCAAGAAAACAGTCATAATTCTGAAGTTAGAGCAAACTGAGTGAACCGTCATGCTATCTGCACACCTTAAACATTTTCAAGTAATGGGAAAATTATTACAGAGATTGTTACAGTTTCAAGAGTCTTTTTCATTAGTCATCATTTTAGTCTTTCTAAAAGGTTTTGAGAGGTTCAACGTAGGCAGCCGGAGCTGAGGAATTACACTGCATGCAACACTGAGGAAATAGATAAAGAAGTGGATAGCATAGTTCATGCAGCGAAAGAAAAGAGATGCAGGTCTGTGATGATTGCCTTGACCATAGACAGAAGCTGACACTGACCTGGGGGCAGCTGACATCAAGGAATTACTTCCACTTCTGCTATATGAAGTAAAGGCATCGTGATTCTCATCTTTAGTTTTAACTCTCTTCCTTTCTCTTTCAGGTTCAACTACTTTTTGCATTGCTTGAAGAGCTATGTTTATTGGTGGTGCTTCAAGGGCATGTTTTTTCAGAGAAGCATCACTTTGCTCCAAGTTCTTGGAAGTCATCTTTGTTTCTTCCTTACTTGGCAATTGAGTGAGAGCAGCTTCTTTTACTGACATATTTTTGCTGTCCAAGTATTCACAAGTACTGTCCACTGGAATCTTCTCCCTCTTCTTTTTAATTTTAGTGCCTTTAAGTATTTCTTAAAAAAAAAAAAAAAAATACACTTTTTGTACACAAGTGAAGCTGGGATTAACTTTTCCACCAACATGTTCATAATAAAACTAATAAAGAATATTTCACACGACTAAAGACCTTGGAATGATTCTTAATAGACACTTTACATCCCTTAAGGAATGTCTTTTCATATATCAGCAAGTAAGCAACCCGACAGAAGTTCACTTGAAAAAGAGAGAAAAATCTCTTTCTCCCGATCCACTCTCCTTTGTTACCAAGGCTCTGATTAGATGCTCTGAACTACATGAATAAGCTCAATTATTTTATTTCCATTTTGGAGGCTGCTGAGCTAAGCTTCCACAACTAAGATTTTAAAATTAAATCCTTTGGGTACAGACAAGTACCAAAACCAATTCACCCATCTGGTTCCCCATTCATCTTCCTCCACAGGCTGCAACTCCCTTGTTTCTGCACATACACAGGTATCGGCTGTTTTTTCAGGTGGGCCTCTATTGTCAAAACTTAATCCTTATTAACTTGAGCTACTAAACAATTTTTCCTCTAAATGCTTTGCATTTATTCCAAAGCTCACATCAGCTGCCTACATTCAGAAAGCTGATACTCCTCATCAACAGAGAGATACTGCTACTATTATGAAAAGCACTTCCTGAGAATTTGTTCCCACATACTTCACTATGGTTATCTAGCTATACTCTAAAGCCTCTGAACACTATAATTCGTACTCTTTTAATCTTCCGAAATTAACATTAGCGTACATACTGAAGTAAGGTCCTTGAGCAAGGTACAGCTTTACTGTTTCAGTTCAGCAGTTTTCAGACCAGGTTATTATCAAAAAGGCAGCTATTTAAACAGTTTGTATCTAGAACTATCCCAATGCCTTCCTGCTTAATGTTGTTCAACTTGTGAAGGTTGAGAAGACCAAGTATTTCTTTTTTTCCACATGTAAAAGTAGTATTTACCTTCAGGTTCATATTTCATTTTCAGCTCATCCAGCATAACTCGCAAGTTCATATTCTCACTCTGACAAGCTTGCAAATGCCTCTCGTTTCTGAAGAGTTTCCTTTCAACTTCCAGAACCCTTTGGCTCTCATACAGAGCTTTCATCCTCTGCAAGGATAGTTCATTTTTCAAGGTTTCAGTTTCCTTGCTAGGGCAGGAGGAAAGTTACACAATCACTCAAACTTGATTGTTGGGTTTTTCTTGTAGGGGTTTTTTTTGGGGGGTGGGGTGGGTGTTGGTTTTTTAAATAGAGCAGCAGATACAAAGTCAACTAAGCATTCAGTGACTTCACATAAAACTCATGTTTATACACTAGTAGGAAATGAAAGAGACCTCTTTCAGTACAATGAAAGTTTTCACTTGAACTTGACATAGAGCAGCTAGCTTAGTTACCAGAGACATAATGCTTGTTAAAAACAAAGCTGTATGCTGAACAAAGTATACATGCATATGTAACTGGTTTGAGAAACTTTCCCTAACCTACAAATCCACTATTTCATTAGGGTTTTTTAGCCTGTGTATAATTAATATAACTATTGACAATACAAGCTTCACACAAAGGTGTTGCTCTAAGTGACTAACACAAAAATAATTATGTTAATACTCAGTGCATGTCCTTGCCTCTGTTTCAGAGGCCATTAACTTCCACATCATAAGCACTGAATCACCATTCCTCAGCAATCCTAAGGTACTGAGATCATGCCAGCTTCTCATAATAGCAACAACAGCGAGACGACGGACTTCTCAGGAATTCCCACAGCAGACCATTGCCTCCTGCTGGAAGTGCAGTATTTCCATCTGAAGGCTTAAAAACAGTCCCGAGGCCAAACACTAAGGACTTTCTAATTAGTAGATATGGAATTCACTACCCAAAAACACATCTCAACTAAACAGTCCAGTAAAACATTTCATGTGTTATTATCTGGCTCTTTAGAAGAGAAATAAATATATATAGCCTATAAACTTTAAGAAGCTTCATACAGTTCCCTTACAGGTTAATTTTTTTTTTTTTTAACTCTCTCGTATCTAGGAGTATTAACAACATTTCTAGAAGAAAGCAACAATAATGTGAAATCATTCTGCTGCTATCTTTTACAACAGTAAGTAAAATGACAAACAAAACAATTCTCAGTCCTATAATGAACATAGGATGGTTCCACAGCATTATCAAATGAGACAATGAGCATATTTGCACATACAGTCAGTGGACTACATGCAGACAAACAGTAACAAAAAAAGGAGAATAAAAACAAGTAGCTAGAAGATAGCAAGACTACAACCAACTTCTAGGCCTCAGACCATTAAGTACTTACTTTGAGTTGTCAAGTTTCATTTGCAGTAAATCTGCATAGTAGCCATCTTCAGACTCTCCTCCTTTTGAGCTACTACTAGCTCTGGATTCTTCCATATTCTCATATAAAGTCTGATAAAGAAAAAATGTCAGATTGTCAAACAGCGACCTTTTAGAAGCACATTAGCTTAGCACTTCAGTGAATTTTTCCATGCATTTCTATAGAGAAGCCTCATCATAGGGGCATTTAAACATACAAGAGAGCTCAGTTGCTCAGAGTACTTCCTCATTTGTTACAAATGTCAAATAGCACTGAAACTGACAGTGTTATCTCATGCACTGAATGAAGTAAAAAAGCAAGTTCTCAATTCCAGAAGGTTTTGCAATAGCATTGCAGAATGGTTATCTTCCTTTTTACTTGAAAATACAGGATATTTAGTTAACCCACAGAGAATTTGTTTCTAGGCTTCAGCAGCTGGACCCCAAAGGTACGGAATGCATGTTAATCAATAGCCAAAATCTCAAAATCAGTTACATCTTTTGGATGAGAAAGTTGGTTCACAGTACAGATGCCACAAATGCAGTAAACTTTCTATAAAATACATCAGTAACATGTGCCATTCTGAGGTTTTGCTTTGTGTTTTTTTCTGCACAAGCAGTATTCAGATTTAATACTGTCCTAAAGATCTCATAGGCTTCTGTCAGTCACTGACTACAGGTACTTTTGATAGTTATTTGAATCAATCATTTAATTTCCTGACACTACTTATTTATGGCATAGAGACAAAAATAAATACTGATCAAGCTTATACATGACAAAACTGGTACAGCAATCAAGCTGTCTCAATTGCTTACCAAAATGGGTTAAGCCTAGCTTTATGCCACTTTGGTTAAATGCAGAATAGAGGACACTATCCTGGAAAGCATAATCCTAATGCATAAGCTAATACACTTAAGTTTACATTCCAAAGATGCGATAAGAAAGGGCCAATCGAGTCCATAAGTATGTAAGGAAGTAACAAAGGCTACAGTTTTTTTACCTTGTATACACGCAAACATCAGTAACATTACAATAGTGCATACAGGTGTTCTCATGTATTTCTCACCTTCCAAAATATTGACAAGATGCTATCAAGTTGCATAAGAGGACCAAAGAAATTGCTTTACAAGAATGATTAAGCAATTCAGTTTTTCTAGAAAGGAGCATGCTTCAACTGCAAAGTTAAGACACATTAAGGAAATAAATAACAAAAAAATCCAATATAGCTGAGATGAAAAAGTGATAAAGCCTATATATACACAGTAAAAATATTAAATGGTTATGTCTTCCAAGAGGGAAAAAAAAAAAAAAAAAAAATCAGATGTCATAGCTCAATGAACTTTGACCAAGTAATTGAATTTAAACACTACAGGTAACTATGTAAAATATGAAGGTGCTAACACACAGGAACCCAGAAAAGATTGTTTCTTCAAACCAGGGGTTGGGTGGTGTAGAATTATCTGCTTCTCTGAACTTCAGAAGTATATGTTCTCCAGCTGTAAAACAGAACTTTGGTCAAATAATGGTGTGAGTAGCCTTTGGATCCCCTTTTCAAGCCTGAGCATGGGCTTCATATAGTTTTCATAATTCTTCTTATTCTCATGTTTTAGCTTCTGATTATGACTTTTCCACTTAATTACAGACCACATACCTTAAATTTTTCTAGCTGCCTCACTTTCATAAGAAGATCTTCTATCTCACCATTCTTTTGTTCTAACATCGACTGTAAGCGTTCCAGCTGCTCAAATTCTGCCTGAGAGCCTTTCATCTGTAGCAGTGTAGCCATTTGCAGCTGGAAAAAAAGGAAAAAACCCCAAACCTTACAACAAATATTGGGTTAAGTGATTGAAAATCTCAGCCTCTCAACCAGAACACTTAGGGTACTCAAGGCTTGTAATTCTAATCCTGAACATAGAAGCTCATTGGATGCTTAAACTCAGTACTCTTCACCAGTCATCACAATCATCATCATAGGCTGACAGTAAAAATCTTTAGGACAGCTGAAAACTTACTGAACAGACTAGTCCTGAGGTGTCATATCTTTCTCTGTATTGACTAAGGAACCCATAAATACACTGTCAAGGACACAACATTTCATATTCAAACTGTAAACACCAAGTCAGCTAGAACCAAACACGCCTGGACTGTAGTTTATCAGAGCTAAAAATGCACCTAAGAACTTCTCACTTGGGAAAACACACCCTAGTTCACCAACAAATTTAAAAACCCTTTTTTGCAGTTCTGATTCTGAGGTATAGATAACACTGTTTGCCTTCTGTAATATTAATCCAAGGATTTTAGCTGCTTCTACTCCTTCAGTGGAACACGTCTTTTCAAGCAAAGAAACACCCTCTGTCATTACAAAAGAAGTTTATCAAAGAGAAGTCTTGCATTTATAGCAGATTTTTCTGATGTTGTTAACATAATAGTACGAGGGCCTTAATGTTAGAAGTGATACATCAGACATTTAAACAACTGGAGAAACAATATGAAATGCAATAATAGAAAGACCTAGCAGGGTGTTAATGATAACTCTAGCATTTTTACCAGTCTACTCAGTATGGACTAGGTAACACTGTAGGACACTTGGAGAAACCACAGGGAAAGGATCAGCTGAAACAAATTAGACTACAGATTAACAAAGCGAGAAAAGAGTAGTTCCCCTACAGAATCTGCTATGTCAAGTAAAGGCTATTGATGATACCGTACACAAAGTAGAGCCAAAGAAAGATTCAATCAACTCCTCTCCTAGCTTCTACAGGACATAAGGGAGGCAAAATTTTAACCCCCGCTGGCTGACTAAATCTATCCTTACATTTCCCAAGCATGTAGACACCAAATCTTTACCCCTTTCACTTAAAAGCCCACTTGCTAACTGTCAGAATTGCAAATTGCAGTTGATCTACATAAAAAATAAAAGAACAGAAATAGCAAGAAGCTGGAAGGGTGTCCTGGTTTCAGCTGGGATAGAGTTAATTTTCTTCCTACTAGCTGGCATAGTGCTGTGTTTTGGATTTAGGATGAGAATAATGCTGATAACACACTCATGGTTTAGTTGTTGCTAAGTACTGCTTGTGCTCGTCAAGGACTTTTCAGCTTCCCATGCTCTGCCAGATACACAAGAAACTAGGAGGGAGCACAGCCAGGACAGTTGATCCAAACTGCCCAAAGGGCTATTCCATACCATATGGCATCATGCTCGGTATATAAACTGGGGGAGGTTGGCCAGGGGGAGCAATTGCTGCTCAGGAACTGTCAGGGTATCGGTCAGCAGGTGGTGAGCAACTGCATTGTGCATCACTTGCTTTGTATATTGTTATTATTATCATTATTATATTGTTATTATTATCATTACCATTTTAGCTTATTTCAATTATTAAACTGTTCTTATCTCAACCCAGGAGTGTTTCTCACTCTTACTCCTCCAATTCTCTCCCCCATCCCATCGGGGTAGGGGGAGTGAGCGAGTGGCTGCGTGGTGCTTAGTTACTGGCTGGAGATAAACCACGACCAAGCGGTACTGTGAGCTGTGGAAAATACACCAGACATGGTAAAACTTTCACAGGAGTACTGCTTACATTCTATTCAGGAGTCAGGTCTTCAGAAGTCATCAGTAAATACGACATTCAGACATTCTGACAACTAAAGCTACAACAGTCAACTATATCGTTGGAATTGGCTGCTGAAAGAAGAGATCAATTAGCTATAGACTGAGCTTTAACACAACGCAGAGAGGATCCTAACAGGGATCTAAGATAGCAGCTTAAGCAAAACAGCTGTCCTAACAAGCTACCTATCTCCAATATTGATATTAGAAGAAATTTTATAGGGACAAATGAGTACAAATTGAAATTCCAAATAAGAACATTAAGCAGTAAAACAGGGATACCAACTCGCCTCAGTTCTTGGTGAGAATCTTCACTATTAGGCATGTTTCTTATACAGTTCAATCAGTGTGAGTGACCCGCACATTACAAGGAGAAAATTTCTGAAGAAACTGATCCTATTCAACTACTTTACTCACTCAAAGACTGAGCTCTGAAAGTCAGATTTTAGTAAAAGAGAATTCCTTTGCTGCATCAGTAGTTCTTTTCTTGTCCTTAAAGAATTTTATTATTTTCAACCTACTTCTCCACAAAAAACAAGTAACATTGAAGATACAGGTTTGCATTACCCATTATCATCACTCTTGATGTTTAAGCACTCTCCTCAAACTGTATGATCAAGTATTTGATCAAAAGGAAAGGATCCACTCTTGTGTTGGAAAATCAGAAGACCAACATGAAAACAGATGGCAGTTTTGCAGCATCCCCTTTACATTACCCTGTAAATCAGCTTCTGCTAACTAGTTCTCAACAGTGTTAACCAACAGGCTCCCATCCTATGGAAGTGTAGTCTAACTGAAATAGTTATGATAAAAGTTATGACTTAGTTTTGCACTAAAGACAGGAAGAAACAAGAAAAACATGGACAAACGTAAAACCAAGAAAGCAACACAGAGGGGAAAAAAAAAAAAAAACAGTGTAATCAGAGGACAGAGTACAAGTCTGCCCTTTTCTTTACATTCATTCCTGACAATCAGGGTTAATACACAAATAAATGATTCATGCAGTACAAGAATTAGACAAGAAAAGAAAAAAGCAATTGTCAAGACAAACTGAATGCTAGTTTGACTGACAGGAATTGTGTTTTACTTTTATCCATTTAAGAACTACTGCCAAAGTAAGCAAATATAGTGCCTTCAGCATAACTTGGAGTTCTAGGATAAAGTATTAATGCTAGTAGCAATAGAAACATGCTGATGTACCATAAAAATCAAATAGCACAATGACATCTCACTTGTTTTTTTCCCCTATTTCCCTCCCCCTAGACTGCTGTATCATATTTTAAAAATAATCAAATCCCCTAGCCTGCATACTAAAGCATTGCCTTATCAAACCCCAAGGAAACCCTGGAGTGTTACAGTAATGGTCATACCTTCATTCTTTGCAATTGTTCTCTAGTGAATGCATGCTGTTTTTGTAGTGACTGATATTTTATTTTCACACTGATCAGCTGTCGTTCCATTTCTGCCCTACGGTCCTCCACCTACAGAACATTGTTAACAATTATTACTATGAAAATTACAACACTTGTTGTCACTTGGATGACAAGTTTTACATGGAGATGTTACCTAACAATTGATGTTCATTCTGCAAATACTGCTTTTCCAGCAACAGTACTTGAAAACATGCACAATCGTCATTACCTCCAAGATAAAAGTGAGTAGACAGTACTGTAGCAGCTGAAGCCCAGTCAGTAAAGTGCAACAGATTTTTCCTTTGTTCTTTTGACATCAAAATAAAGTAACATTTCATATGCTTCAACGTTACTGTAGAATAGTTCTGTCCATTGGCATCAGAACAGTTTAAAAAAAAAAAAAATGAACTGTGTACCAATTCAACCCATTCCCTGCGTGTTGTCAGAAAACAAAAGTAACTTCCTATGCATTTAACAGCAGCTGAACCCTTATTCAAAAACTAATTCAAAAGCCCCCCCAAATGCTCAAACATCCAGCCATTTTCAGCATGTTTTTAAAAGACAGCATTTAACAACATCTTTTAGTATTTCACATACTATCTTCTGCATTAAAGGCTTACCAGCTGAACAAAACTACTTAGAGCCAAGAACTGCAGACAGAACTGTCATGAACCCTTGGTCCCATCTTATATCTTGATAGCCAGGCAACTAAGTGATTCCATTAAGTTTACTAACTCCTCAACTTCAGAGTGCGCATAAAAATTATTTTCCACAGGTCAGTTCCTAGACAGTTCAACACTGAAGCAGTATTTGAGGAACAGAGATTCATGCTGGCCAGATCAGGTACAGATACTCTAGTATTTTCAATGCAATATAAGAAATAAAACTTAAGTATTTCTTCCCTCCTCTGCATATTCTCAGGTATCTGTGACATAATTGTACCTCAGCAAACAGAGAATTGCCTTTACTTGTAGGGTCCAAAGACTGGTGCACTGCATGATCCAGCTGAACCTGAAGCTCTTGATTAGCTTCACGAGCTTTCTAGATTAAAGCGAAGAGGATATTAGTCATTTAAGCATCTGATGTACTGCATATATGAATTTAATCAGATAGTTTTACATCTTTTTTGTTTCCTATGCCTTTAGCACAGATTATCTTGTACTGCAGTACTTAACTGTGCATACAGTTCTAGTCAGTAAGAGACAATTAATTTTGTTTCATCAAAAGGCTTAATATTACACTTGCTCTTCAGGCCAAGAGCATAACTAAAACCTTTAAACAAGAAAACTTTGATGTTTATCAGTTGGATTAGTGGTATTGAGACTATTAGCCTTGCTGTACTATTTAGTCACAAATCCTATACTCCCCAGTACAAGTTTTCCAAGGCATTCAGTAGGAACTTGAAACAAAAATGAGAATTTTATCAGTGACCTGTGAGAAGGTCCTGTTATGAGGCAGAATACTGCAATGCGAAGGATCTCCATACACAGCCTTCCACAAAAGAACAGCAATAGAGAGTACTTAGCAACAGGCAATACCAAACATGACTAGCCAATATCCTTCCCCCCTCCCCCGCCTTCTCTTTCTCCTTCCCTCCCTCCTCAGAACTCCTCTCAAAACTCCTCTGATTTCCCCAAAAAGCTAGCACCACAACTTGTGGAATTTAGGGCTTATCTACCACTGTTGAATAAAATTAAGAGAATACCTCTAACGCATTACAGTAAGAAACAACTTCTTTCTCCCTCTCTTCCTTTTCTCCCTGTAGACGCTCCAGCTGATTACGTAGGTTACTGTTTATCAGTTCTAATTGTTCTTTACTGTACTGCAGTTCATTCAGCTTTTCTTCAACATTTGCCTAAATAGAAAAAAAAAACCCAAGTACAAAATAAAAAGTTCATAAAACAATTTGAAGAACAGCAGGCCCATATGAACCAAATGGGTTTGTTAGTAGTAATTACTTTTAATACAAAATATTATCCTGAAGAAGAGATTGCACTGAAGTTTAGTTAAAGCTATTACTTTTTTCTGTGCATGTTTTCTTAATAGGAAGCCAGTCATGAGGTAACAATATACACAAAGCATCTAAAAGTGAAATGAGCACAAGAACAGAATTTTATCTTCAACTAGCCTACATTCCTAATAACTAAGTACTAGTCACACACCTTCACACTTTCTAATTCAGTGAGCTCTATCTGAAGATTGAGCATTTCTGAAGACATGGTCTCATGCACACGTTCGGACATCATATGCAGTTCTTCCGATTTGGCAGCAATTATTTCCTTCTGATGATCGACTTTGTGTCTTAATTGTTTCTCCGAGAGTCGGGTTTCATCTAGTTCTGCTTTCAGGTTCTCCAGCTTAAAGACAGTTGACAAGTAGTACCATTTTATAATAAATTCTTGAAAAGCACAACAATTTTGACTCTGTTGTAATTACAAAAAATGTCTTAGAAATACAACTTAAGAGTAAACTTTTAAAAATAAGCTTTGAAATTTAATGTAATTCACAATGTAACTATGCAGACATTTGTTAAAAGTCAACCAAACAAGCGCCTACACATTAAAACTATTTATTAGATTTGTTTTAGTACTAAGCGTGCAATTATGAGTTAAATACATATTCTTTAAAATGCTATTAGCAACATTTTAGCTGTATTAGTTGCCAAACCTTGTTTTTAAGGTCACTGATTTCTTGTCCATAGACTCTGGCAAGCTGTTCTTTCTGTTTATCCAATTGCATGTTTTGCTGTTGCTTAAGGGAATCACATTCAAAACTCAAGCTTTCCAACATTCGATTCTTGAGTTCAATTTCTCTCTGAAGAGAGTATTTCTCTTGTTCAAATTTCTGAAAGAAATAATATACTAATAAATCTAGTAGTATTCATAAATGCTTGGGGAACAATGTACTAAATACAGGCTCAGAACAAAGACACTAAATGCCTAAAATGTGTAGCTCATTCACCCTTTTGTTGAAGTCCCCATTAGGGAACTGTCATACCCATGTTTTCTTAAAAAAAAAAAAAACCCACAGAAAAAACAAACAAAACCCAAAAAACTGCTCTGAAATTTTATTACTACTTTCATTGTGTAATACCCTCTTCTTTATGGAGACTATATATTTCTTTGCACCCAACATGAAGGGTGTGGGCATCTTTTCCTGTAAGCGTAACAAAGAAATTTAGTGAGAGCTTACATGTCCCTTCTACCACTACAGAACCTGATTATGCTAAACACTGTTACAGTCCATCAAGGGTTCCTGTACTGCAGAACAGCTGGGTTCAATGTTTGGTAAAGACATCTAAATCATCTACTGTTTTGTAATAAATCCTGTCAACCCTTCCAGACTGAAGAATGACTTTTTAATCAGCTTCCCTCTATGCCTGATTGTATATGTTTACTAATTATAAAGGGCAGCTTCATTTTACTCTTCCATTCAGCTAGCAATCAAGGAGAAAAAAGTAAAAATGGAGAGTCTTGGAAGCAGAAAAGGTAAATATCAAAACCAATCCAGTCTAAAGATGCAGGATGTTTGGTTGGGTTTGTTTTTTTTTTAAAACATAAAGTAACCCTTAAAACACAAACCAGAATTAAAAATAGGAACATAACAAAACTTAAAGCTGTTGGGTATCAATTTGACCTCTGTGGCCCAGACACCAGCTTATCAAGGACAGTCTTAGCTCTCAAATATACAGGACAAGCGTTTTAACTCAAAAGATAAAGACAGTGCACAGAAAAGTTTTGGGAGTGCACAGCTGACCAGGCACAGCTGACCAGGCCCAAGAGAGGCAAAAATCTAGCATGATATGTCTACACAGACTTTTACAGAAGCGTACACAGATTTTTCTGAAAGACTCTTGTGTCTACTGTTAAAACTTAACACTTGTGTTCACAGTAATTGCTTTGGCTCTCAGATTCCAAACAGAACCACAGATTCAAGAGTTCAAAAGAATCTATTGGATAACCACAGTTCCCACACAAGATGTTATTCTACCGTACGAAAGCACACAATTCCTTCCCTCTGCCCTTGGAATCTAAGTTACTAATTGATCTAGTTCACACAAGCTTAGCTCATAACTTTGCTCCAGCCTATAACACAGGATTACAACCTATGGGTGCAGCTTCATAACACAGTGTCCTGGTTTCGGCTGGGATAATTTCCTTCCTAGTAGCAGGCATAGTGCTGTGTTTTGGATTTAGGATGAGAAGAATGTTGATAACACACTGATGTTTTTAGTTGTTGCTGAGTACTGCTTATGCTAGTCAAGGACTTTTCAGCTTCCCATGCTCTGCCAGGGGCACAAGAAGCTGGGAGGGGGCACAGCCAGAATAGTTGATTCCATACCATATGATGTCATGCTCAGTATATAAACTGGGGGGGCGGGTTGGCCAGGGAGCAGCGATCACTGCTCAGGAGCTGGCTAGGTATCGGTCAACAAGTGGTGAGCAATTGCATTGTGCATCACTTGCTTTGTATATTGTTATTATTACTATCATTATTATATTGTTATTATCATCATTACTATTTTACTTTATTTCAATTATTAAACTGTTCTTATCTCAACCCAGGAGTGTTTCTCACTCTTACTCCTCCAATTCTCTCCCCCATCCCATCGGGGTAGGGGGAGTGAGCGAGCGGCTGCGTGGTGCTTAGTTGCTGGCTGGGGCTAAACCACAACACACAGTAACTACCATCTCAGGTTGCCTGCAGAAAGGATGATCCTGCCCTGCCTTCCTTGTCACTTGTGCTTTCCAACTGCCTCTCTTGCACTAAGCTTACTAATGAAAACTGATTAAAATAAGTTATTAGGGTTCATTCAGAATAGCAGGGTGCTACAGCTCCCCAGCTGGTTAAAAAAAAACCCAAAGCACCAAACAAAAAAAAAACCCTACAACAAAACTACAAACATTTTAGGTCTATCACAAGAGAAGGGATGGATGCACAGCCAGAAGCAGACTAAATGAAGAGAAATGGTGACGTGTTTATGAAAAGTGGAAGAGATTTTCCTGACTGGAATTTTCTTGCACAATTACTAAGAAAACTGGTTGACTAAATAATATCTCTATATTTCAACACAATACTACTCTCTTTTCTGACCTGTAAAGAAATGTACTAATACATTCAGAATCCCTTGGTATTTGGAAGATTTGTAAACTTCACTACAGAAGAAATCAATTTTACAGTCTCGCTGCTAGGATTCTCTTTACAGCTTTAAGTGATACAAAGCTTGGAGGGAGACCATAACATGCTAAACTGCTAAACATACCCAAAACACATGCTCCAAACCAAATTTACTTTAGCACTTAGTATTCATTTTACATTAAAAGCAATTAGTCCTACACAGTACTGAACACTTGATGCATAATTAGCTATGAAACCCTGTCCCAGTTAAATAAAATTATGCTCAATATCTTAGAACAGAGATAAAAAGCCATCTCTACAAATATTTAAACTAAAGAGGTTTATTACAATTAATCTAGACTCTGAATGGCATTTAACACCTGTGACATTCAGAAAATACTTAAAATAAAACAAAGTTCCTGAGTGCTTTTTTTTTTTTTTTTTTTTACTAAAAGTTTAAAACATCACCTCAGTTTTCTCAGTCAATTCACGGCGTGTTTGATCCAACTGATTTTGAACTTCACTTTGGGACTCCAATAAATGCAAGCCATATTGTGCTGCCTTTCTTCGCTCATTCTCTGCTTCCTTCAGTTGGTGTCTAAGACTTAAAATGGTCTCTGTCTCCATTTTTCTTCCTTTTGTTCCTTCAACTTTGCAAACACAAAAGGATTAAAAAAAAATATATTGCAGTAAATTACAGTAGTTAATCTGAAAGAAGTTCTTGGAGTTCCTTTCTTAATCAGGATACAAGGATATATTTTTGCATTAATACAAGACAAAAAAGATAGCTCATGAACAAACAGTCCTGTGAACAGTAAAATAATAGCTATTTCTCGATAAATTTGGTTAACATCTTATTCCTGACTATGTCTTAAGTAATAGCATGCAGCAAAACAACTCCTGTGTACCCAGCCTGGTTTCCTAGCACACCAGAACCAGAGTTAATCTAGTATACAGCTATCTTGCCATATGCAAGAGAAGGCTAGGAAATAACCTTGTAAAAACACTTCTATGCATACAGCTGACAATATTTTCTCTGGTATTATAAATAAAGCCACACTGACTATAGCATTACTTGTGTACACAAAACCACTTAAGATTCATGTAGGCAGCTGCATTAGCAGGACAGTTTACTCCTAATAACATTTATGTGGGATATAGAAACAGGTAAAGGTAGAGTCAAAAATAGAAGCCTGTTAAAATATATGGAATTTTAACACAGGGTTTTTTTTATTTAAGTACTTAATGGAGTCTTTCATGACTGTTTTCCACTTTAAACTTAAGTCACTACAGGTAACCTATTTGTTAATAACCATGTCTTTGTCACATGTTTCAGCAAATTCATCCATTTCTATCTTTGTATCGTAACAGAAGACACAAGTAACAGCAAATTTTGCAAAAAGTTAGCCAAAATAAATCCAAACAAAACCGTTTAAAAAACAAAAATCAAGTCAAACACACACAATAAGCTTGTATGACTGCTTGCTCCCGAGTCCACTAAATCAGCACACTGCCAAAAAAATCCTATTAAGACAGAAGTTCTATATCCTATAAGCCAAGAGTTCTCTCAAAGTATGCAGTAACAATGATATACAGATTAAAAAAAAAAATCTGCAGTTAATTTTTCAAAGCCAGGGTTCATAATTTTTATATAATGTCAAGATTAAAGTAATTCTTCATTGAAGATCTTATTCTGTGCTTTTTCTTTTCACATAAACAATTTAGTTGTTGCCATTTCTTACTGGCACATATGTTGTCTTTATCAATATTAGCAAGATGCTGGTCTTAATCAAGAGCAAATTTCACAGCTCAACACAGGACAGATTATTTTTAGGAGTCATTATTGTAATGTAATGCCTTCACTTTTTTGTTTTGCTAACTTTTATTCAACATGGGTAACTCCTAGTGGAATTACCCAGCTTCCTATAAGAGGAAAAAAAAAATTGACATACAAAAGTACATCATACCAAAACTGTGCTAATTCCTTTCCGAGATACAAGATAGAAATTATCAAATTCTGGTTTTCACATTTTCCATCACTTGTTGTTATTCAAGTTTAACACATACAGAGAGACTTTATCCAGCCAGCCTCTGAAACTTCAGTTTTTCACATCTAACTATTTCAATGCTTGAAATACTACACTTATGCTAAAATAAAACAGTGAAAGACAGGAATTTTGCATACCTACAGCTAAGAATCAACAACATTATTACTAGTGCGGGGACACATACACTGTACACAATTTAATAATGAAATGTTTTAACAATAAGATGTAGCAGAACAAGCATAGAGGCAACCACTCCTGGCATGCATTTGCATTAGTAAAGGGGATGAACTAATCCTTATTCACTTCATAAACAGAATTTTAAAAATAGCTTTATTTTCTGATCAAATAACAGTATAGACGCAACACACCATCTGATTGCTCCTAGCTAACTAAATTAAATTTCAGTAACATTTTTAGCCCACTTTCAGAAGTCCATTTAAATCTTTCTTGACCTTATTCTTGTACTCTACCTTTAACACGGAAAAAAACCACCCCACACCAAAAAAAGCAACAGTTGTCTAGTCCAGATGAGTATAAGCTGACATTATAACACAATCCTTCATAGCAGTCCTCTTCTGAAAAGGCTTAACGCTTGTGACTGTCTCATGAAAATGCAGATCACAAACTAAAACCCCACAGAAATGCAAATCTTATTCAAATCTCAGTTGAGGCAGTTGTCAGATAATTTAGAAACAGCCAGATCAGGCAATGTTGCCAAAGAATAGATGCTCTGCAACTGGCCTGTGGGGCAAGTAAACAGGCTACACCCAGGGTCCCATTCTTCCAGCACATATATAATTTTTAAGGGTTGTTTGGGGACTTTGTCTTGCTCCCTCCTACTTCTTCAAAGTGCTCGCCTCCATTTTCACATACAAGATCTTTGAGCTCTTAATAAATCATTTACTGGATAATATTGAAAAAGCTCTTAGGCTTTTCTTTAATTTTATAGTTGAAGTATGGAGGAAAAGAGAAACAGTTTTCCTATTCACACATTCCTTGCCAACTATTAGGGAAAACAGCAAGTATGGCTTTCGGAGCACAGACATCATCAACTCTTCATCGTCAATTTTGGATGAAGTTAATCAGACAAGTCCAGGTAGCTTTGTTCATAAAACAGTATTGTTATATAGGGATGTAATTGCCTGCAATTTAATATTATACATGAGGTTAAGTAAACTACCCTGAAAATAATGTTTTAAGATAAATTAAATAGGTAGTCAGGTGAACAGGTAGGAGATGAAATAATAGAAATCGGTCACCATTTATTCTACCGAGAGTTACAAGAGAGTTACTCACTTTTGGCTAATTATCTTCAAACATTTTCTGATGGATTCTGTACTGAGGGCTCCAGGCCTTGATTATTCAACCATTTAAGTACTCCTTGATAAAAATAACAGGGTAGGAGATAAAAAGGCACTCTCCTGGCACACAAGCTTTCTTCTCCCACTCTGTAACTGTTCTTCTAGCTAAACTGCCATTCCCAACGGTCATATGCAACAGCCGTCCGTGTTCTGATCTATTCAGAAGTACTTACACAGTTTTCTGATCGCTAACATAATTAGCAAGACAGTTTCTCTCCCTTCGCCAGGTATTCTGCTTACAATTCACCTCAGTTAACAAGTTCATTTCTTCACCTGCCAAGTTGGACACTCAAGCTAAAATATTTTCAGGGCTAATCACCTTCCACAAAACACATTCTTGGGTGGATAAGTATTACAGAGAAAAGAAAAAAAAAAAACAAAAAAAAAACCAAACAAAAACCCCACCACACACCATAACCCCCCCCCCCCCCAGACTACAGCCTGATCTTTCAGTCAAAAATACTACAAAGTACCCAGCACCCCAGCAACTGGCTCTGTTAGCACTTTGCTTACACAGTGTAGCGCACTCCTCTACCTATTCCTTAAATTCAGGACATTACCCTTTTGCAGTTCAGGCCGGTCATTTCATGGTATTCTCCCCTTACTGCTTGCACACCTTCCTGACCCACTTCAAACCAACATAAGCAAACGACTCGCCCCACCCAGCACAAGTCCTTAACATCGCCGAGTCCCGCCAACACGTTCCGCATGGGTACAGGCAATGACTTACAGCCGGTTTTGTTTCCCGCAGGAAGACGCCCCCTGCGATATTATAACCCGAACGGGCAAAAAGGGCGGAGGGGGGGAGGGTGCCCCCCCCACACTTGAGGCAGCATCTCCGGGGGCCGCAGGACAGAAGAGCCTTTCCCACCTGAGGCGACAGGGGAAGGCACTGGCAGCGCGACCCCGGCGAGGGGAAGGACCTGAAGGCCGCAGAGCCCCAGGCACAGCGGCACGAAAGGAGGGGGGGGAGGCGGGAGCTCTCCTCCTCTCTCCCCTCGCCCCCGCCGCTGGAGAGCCCCCTTCTACAGGCAGGGAGCAGCAAAGAGACAGCAACAGCCCCCCAGAGAGGAAAGCCCCCCGGCAGCGCACTCCTCCGTCCCTCACGGCACCGCCCCCCCGCAGCGCGCTACCTCGGCCCGGCGCCGCTCCGCACCGGCGCCGCTCCCCCAGTTCAAACTCGCCCCCGCGGCGCCGCCCCAAATCTCGCGAGAGCTGCTGCCACCGCCCGCCTCCCTTCCCCCGCCCGCTCCTTTTCCGCTCGCGCCGCGGCCGGGCTCGCGGAGGAGAGCGGCGCATGCGCCCTGGGGTTTGGCGTGGCGGAGGCGCGCAGACCGTGCCGCCCGGGGAGGGGCTGTTTGCTGTGGGGAATTGTCCGAAAAGACAGGGAGGGCAATAAAGCGAGCTCTAGTTCTCCGGCGGTACCTCGCCAGGGCGCAGCAGGCTGGAGGTACCACGGGTATGCTTGGCTCCAGAGCCACCTGCAACGCCACCTCATCCAAAGAAAGCGCGCAGAGTAAGCGATGAGAGTCAAAAGTCTACAGGGTGCTACGTATTATCTCGGAACCCTGCAAAGCAGAGGGGCAGCCCACTCCCACGCAGTATTCTACAGGAGAGTTTCTGGGTTTGACAGCAGAATGCTGCGAGTGTCTGGTTTATCCCGCTAGCCGCTTTCCTCATCAAGGAAATCCCCTTCAGCAGGGACTGCTGAGGCTGCCCCTCAGGACCTGTCACTAGCTTCTTACTCAACCAAACCTTTCTTTAGATTCTCTAGAGCTTACCGTCCACACTTTAAGAGCTATACAGCAAGTTACAGTGCTTGTAACGTAGCTGTCAACTAAGCTTCCAACTTCCTATTTTTGCCCCTAGCTTGCTCTAGTTCATACTCATCTTCACTTCCTGCACCAGGGAGGAGTCCCAGGGAAGGATTTCATAGTATTGTATTGTCCAGAATTCATAGATTTCCTAAGCCAGGGAAGATCTGAATAATATCTACAAAGAAGAGCAAAATTCATCAGCTGGAGCATTTCACCATGCAGTTCTGATGGTTGAGAGTCCAAGCACAGTTTTTCTATGTGCCATTTTCTCTGCCCCAAAAGAAAACCTGAGTAATTTACCTTTTAAGCGTGGTTAAATTTCTTAATCCATTCTGCAAGATTCATATATTTTTGCACTTTGTCTGACCACATCAGTGAGTACGGAATGTTTATTCTCGTATCTAATGTGATACCCATAACAGAACCCATTGCATAGAAAAGCAAATTCTGCCTTTAAAGAAACATGCTTCACGTGATGCAAGGTTAAATTCAAGCAACAGGATGTAAGTAGATGCAGGGATAACAATCCTATTTGGAGCAACCAGGACAGAAATAGATGTCTTAAGATAAAAGGGGCTTGGAAAATAAGCACATAGTGTAAAATTCTACAGAGGAAGCCAACAAAACTGCTACTTCTGTCAAAACTATACTAATTTTACTCCTCTATCGAAATGTGTGGGTCTAGCTTACGTCAATAGAAATGGGATTAAAAATTAAATACAGAATGGTCTAGTTGATTAAAACAGGGACAGGAAACAAGAGAATCCTGTTCTAATCCTGATTCTGCTGCATTCACTGTGTGATTAACCACTCCAAATACCCACAGCTAAAGCCCCTTGTTTTAAAACAAGGATAAAAGTGACTTAATTAACAAATCCATATCATTTGCCTGACAGTTAGTTGGGTACATCTTGGAAAAATATAAAATACATTGTAAATTCTAAGTATTAACATGATTACTCCACCAGGTCAATTATCTGCCTTAGCATGCTAAATCATGGAACAGTTAAAATTGCTGCTGCTTCCCCCCCACCTTCAGTTCCAGTCACGTGTAACAGCTGTTGTTTAATACATGAAATATGTTAGCAAACTCCACAATATTTTCCTCAGCTTAGGATTTCCATTTATGCCTTTAAAACAGAATTAGGAGCTTGGATGCAAAGTAACTGATTCATTATTTAAAACATGCCATTATTTTCAGAACTGTTCCCTTTTCTTTACTAAATTGGCAATAACTAGGATACTGTTTTACAGATTACATCTACTTCTTCTGAATATAGAATACACACATCAGTTGCTAATAAGTTATTTGTAATATAGATTTGTCAAATGGAGTGACCATCTTGTCAGAATGCTACAATATTATTCACCAGTGTTATGAAATATTTAACAGTTACATAATACCACTATTTACAGTTTGGCTATGTACCAGGATTCCTTGAGTTGTACTTAGCTTTGAAGCTAGATTTTACTTTAAGAGGTTGTGAAAGAGCATAGAATGACAAGGACAAGGTCATTAAGTCCATTGTTTTTAGTAAATTTAGCTTTATGGAGACAAATATTTTTGTCCCATTTAGCTATGAGAAGACTCTCACTTTTCATATTTCTTTTCAGCTTACATTGTGTTTAGTCCCTAGGTTGCCACTGTAACTATGTATTTGCTCTTAGAAACTTCTCCTGCTTATGACCTCAGTAATAGATATTGTCCTGTAGAGTTTTTACGAATCCAGTACTTACTGAAGCATAAATGTTTCCTAAACATGTAGTTTGTATACTTCTGTTTATTGACATTTTAGATCGCTAAACTTAATGAAATCTGTGCACTGCTGACCCTGTATAAAATGTAAATGCATGTTTTGTAAGTCTTATCTATGCCAGCAGGCAAGCATTCCATGTAAGGAATGGAGTAACTACAACAAGTAGATGTGCTGGGGTTTTTTCCCCCTGAAGAAGAGGCTTGTTGCCTTTATCTACATAAAAACAAATGACATTAGTCATTAGCCCTCTTAGTCTTTCCTTGCTAATTGCTCTGTAACATATGAGCTGACAAATGTTTTACTAACTGTGCTTAAGATCCCAAATGCCATATGAAGCCAGTGAGTAATAGCAGCCTATTGAGAAGCAACTGATTACTAGCTACATAAGGTAAGTAATTTTGGCACAACAGATCCAGGGTTTATTATAATTAAAACTTCTGGAGCATTAGGGATTTTGTTTGTTTGTTTTGGGTTTTTTCCCCCTCATGTTCTTGCTCTTCATTATTTAAGAATATTTAATTTTGCACAATTTAAAGCCATGTTACTTTATTTGCTAGTGCCACTTCATGAAAGCCCAGGTTTAACCCCTTCCACAGTTTTCAGTTGGTAAACATTAAAATGTTCTGCTTTTTTTTAAGATAAGACACTTTCACCTTCAATTAAACAGAATTCAGAAGTCTATATGTTTTAATTTATTACTGTGAATTCCAAGAGCAGTAATAATAATACCTAAGTTCTTCTGCAAGGAACTCAAGTAGCTCAATAATTACAGCAACAGATTGAGGGCCAGTAACATACTGTTTCTAATCCTCTCTAAACTGTTAGTGGCTGACCTCACCCAGATCACTTCATCTCACTATCTTGGTCATCTTAGCTAAACAAAGATGTGTTTTGCATTTTTCTTACCAGTCTAACCTTAACTAGCCTCCTGTGGCTTCACATGATTACTTAGCAAATCTGTCAGGTAGGTGTGAGTCTCTTTCAAATACAAACTTTCAGGTACTCCTTTATGAAAACTTTCCATTACTTTTATTTAGATTTGTTACATTTTTAGTCCTTGCTTGAATGGGTCAGGAGCCTCACAACAAGCTTCCTGGCTTTATGTAATCAAAGGGTCCAATTATGAAAATATAGATTCTTCAGTGTATAAATTCAGAGCCAAGCTATGATGGAAATTTACATTATGACTCGACTAGATCTTGTAGACTATACTTTCCTTTTTCCCCATTTTTATCCTGTTTGTTTTTTTTTTTTTTTAAATATTAGGTTAAATTGGATGGGTCTTTCAAGTTTTCCAAACATCCATGGTTAAAGTCACAATTGCAAGATTTTGCCAAAACCAAGGTAATGATACAAGTTTTATGATATTAACTTCAGGGGGTTGATTTTTGTTTGTTTGTATGTTTATACCTGGTAGCTCAAGAGATCAGTCAATCTCATAACAATTTTACCAAATCAACATGTAATAGAACCAGGAGTGTACTATAACTCAAATTAATTTTAACTTTTCCTTCTTTAATCAGTACCTAGACTTTCACTTCACATCCAGTATAAATTCAGATGCCCATTATTAACAATCTTTAATGGCAATTCAGAACTCCCACTGCTTTTTTCTATAAATTATTAATTTAAATAGTTGACACCAGTTTTCAATCAACCTATTGCACTGATATATAGTTAATTCAGTATTTAAACACTACTCTCCAATAGGAAAGCATTTTGGTAACAGCATCAAATTAGTATTTAACAGCCACATTTTGTGATATAGAAATATACATGCAGACATCATCATTCTAATTGCACAACCGTTAACTAACCCCAACAGTTTACCATTCTCTGAAGCTACTTATAATTTATGTTTTTTTCAATATACTCACTAACAGCAGAACCTCCCTACTGCAGTCATCTCCTTTTTAACGTCCGTGCTGTCATGGTAGTTAATATACTTGGTGTTCTCCTAGCCTCGTAGCTTTTGCAACCCAGATTCTCATTCCTTCAAAATTAGTGAGAAATAGTGTTGGGAGATGTAGACCCTCCTGCCTTGCTACCGAGCAGTCGTAAATCACCAGCACCACCGTGTGGGTAGATCGCTTAATTACTGCTTCCTTCTCTAGCTTGCAGTCTCCGTGCAAGTGGGACAGCACTCCTTCGCTGCGGTTATAGAAGTTTCCGTTGTGAGAATCAGAGACAAGTGTTATGAAAAGCAGGCAGCAGCTATTAAATATTAATGTTAAATATAAATTTTACTTAATAAAGTAGAATAGCTTCATTTTGATAAAAGGTATGTTTCAAATTAATTTACATGACTGCGTTTTTTTCGATAAACAGTTGGACAGGGTAATTAATTTTGATTAAATCTAATTTTATACAGATCATCAGCTACATTCTGGACAATAATTTTAGCACTGTTACTGTGCATTTCTAACCAAATGGAGTAAAAGGTTTAATCAGCTTTGCAAGCTGGAGGTCATTGCCTTTTTCACCATCAAAACCAATTCACCTTTCACCTGGACCTCATTTCAGCCCTACTCTGAAACATCTTCACTTTCACCAAAGATATGGCAGTTTAAGTGTTCTGTGCAGGTTTACATGAAAAACAAAGGAAATTCTTTTCCTTTGTTGTTGTGGTTTCAGGGTTTTTTTTTAATGTTTACTGTTAACAATACGTAATGTTTATTTTTGTGTAATATATTAAGCTATCAACTTTTTCTTATGTTAGCTATTCTTACACAATGTTTCAAAATGTTGGATGGTATGATCACATTGGATTTCTTGTTAACCTATATTTCATCAATTTATTATCTATCAAGTAGTTTTGAAAAGGCTTATTAGGGATTATATAGCTCACTTGTGACAATAATAAAGAATAGAAACAAAAAGAAAAATAAAATGTGGTAAGTTGTAAGAGCTGTATTTCAGTACATAAATGTTTGATGGTGCAAGGAGTATATTTTACTTTTAAGGCCTGCTATTACTTAAAGATAGTGTCATGAAATATTCAAGCTAAGATTGTTCCTTAAAGGGTCTAAATTAAGTTATAAATGTGATCACGTTATTCATAAAACTGGTGCTATAAACTATATGGCATGTGGATAATCTGTAGCAATCTTACATAGGAACACATGAAATATAATTAGTGATGTTTTCGTTGATAGGGGTTTATTGCTTTACAACTAACTAAAAAAAACCAAACCAAAACAAAAAAACTCTAAAAAAGTTTAAACTGTAGAATACTCAGTTGGGATCAGGACTGTGAAATATTACTCTTTTTTTTTTTTTTTTAAGCTTAGTTGGGTATATTTATCCTAGGTTGTAATAGGAAAGAGTTATGAGTTGAGCTGTAGTTGTTTAGTTTTGTTTCAGTTCTAGATGTTGCATTTTCAAGACTGCTTTTAACCAGTTTTTTACTTGGTCAGGTAAAAACTTGTGATTTTACTTTTATTGCCAATCCCTGTCCCCTCTATCCACCTGAAAAGGTGAACTCAAACACTTTATTGGGTAAAACTAGTGGATGCTTGCTTGTTCTTAAGAAAACCTATGTGATACTGTTCGGGATTAAGTTGTCTTGTTCTAATTGTAGAGATGTATCACATGACATGAGACCACATAAATCAGACAGAAATTGATGATTTAAAAGTTAACCAAGTTAACAGTATCTGATATCTGCCTGCTCATATGGAGAATTAGCAGACTGGAAATTTGTTGGTTTTGAGGGGTTTTTGGATACTTTATGCACTAACTGATTTTGTTTTCAGCTGCCTGCTTGCCTACCAGTTTACAAGTGTATCATCAGCCACAGCAACTGAACAGCTTCATTCTGGGTCTGGCAGGCTGAAAATGACTTGACCTGTTGAAGCCTTGCCAGCAAGCAGATATGTTTTCTAAAATCCTGGAAAAGGTTTGTTTAAAAAAAAAAAAAAAAAAAAGGAACTTCTTGTGATTTCCCCTCCCCCATTGTAATATTTTTTCCCTTATACTTACTTTTGAAAACAAAATGAGAAATAAAAGAAGTGACAGTACTGAGTAAAATGGGACAATTCTGAAAGATGAAACAGAAGGGTCTAATCACTTGACTATGTTCTTGGCTTATTTGCCTAGCCTGGTAAAATACCCTGACACTTTTAGTCCCAACTTCATTTGCTATGTAATTATACTAATTAATAGCTTTACTGGCAGATCAACAGCTTAGAGCCTAGCTTTAATTTTAAAATTCTAAAGATAATTGATTTTTATTTCATTGTTAAATATTCATGCTGTATCTCAAAATATAGAACCATTTAATCTTGTAAGTTTAATCTTGAGTGCAAGATCTCACAAAATGCTTCAGTGAAAATGGCCTGTAACTACATCTGCTGCTTTGTCTTTATGATTATAGTGTCTTTAATAATACACTTAATCTTTTTTCACAGACAAATTACATTACTGAATGGCCTGAAATGTGTGGTGTACAAAGCTTTTCTGACCATGAAACTTACTATGTCATTTGGTGTGAAGCAGTGTGTCAGCCTTTACAAAGTCCTACCTTAGCTAAACTTAGCCTAGATAACCAACTCAGGTGTATTCGTCTTGGGTTTTTTAGGTTCAAATGTACCTATTCAGAAAACCAATATCACTCTACACCAACTGTGATGTCATGCTAAAATATCGAGTTACGTATATTTTATATTGGGTTCATGAAAGGCAGGTCCTGCTTCACCAACCTGATCTACTTCTATGACCTGGTGACCCGCCTGGTAGATGATGGAAAGGCTGTGGATGTCACCTACCTGGACTTCAGTAAAGCCTTTGACACAGTCTCCCACAGCATTCTCCTAGGGGAGCTGGCAGCTCATGGCTCGGATGGGCATACTCTTCGCTGGGTAAAAAACTGGTTGGGTGGCTGAGCTCAGAGAGTAGTGGTGAACGGAGTTAAGTCCAGTTGGCGACCAGTCACAAGCGGTGTTCTCCAGGACTCCGTTTTGGGGCCAGTCTTGTTTAATATCTTTATCAATGATCTAGATGAGGGGATTGAGTGCGCCCTCAGGAAGTTTGCAGATGACACCAAAATGGGTGGGAGTGTCGATCTGCTGGAGGGTAGGCAGGCCCTGCAGAGGCACCTGGACAGGCTGGACCAATGGGCCGAGGCCAACTGTATGAGATTCAACAAGGCCAAGTGCCGGGTCCTGCACTTGGGTCACAACAACCCCATGCAACCCTACAGGCTTGGGGAAGAGTGGCTGGAAAGCTGCCTGGCTGAAAAGGACCTGGGGGTGTTGGTTGACAGCTGGCTGAACATGAGCCAGCAGTGTGCCCAGGTGGCCAAGAAGGCCAACAGCCAGTAGTGTGCCCAGGTGGCCAAGAAGGCCAACAGCATCCTGGCTTGTATCAGGAAGAGTGTGGCCAGCAGGAGCAGGGAGGTGATTGTCCCCCTGTACTCGGCGCTGGTGAGGCCGCACCTGGAATACTGTGTCCAGTTTTGGGCCCCTCACTACAAGAAGGACATTGAGGTGCTGGAGCTTGTCCAGAGAAGGGCAACGAAGCTGGTGAAGGGTCTGGAGCACAAGTCTTATGAGGAGTGGCTGAGGGAACTGCGATTGTTTAGCCTAGAGAAGAGGAGGCTGAGGGGAGACCTTATCACTCTCTACAACTACCTGAAAGGAGGTTGTAGTGAGGTGGGTGTTGGGCTCTTCTCCCAAGTAAATAGTGATAGGATGAAAGGAAATGGACTCAAGCTGCGCCAGGGGAGGTTTAGGTTGGATATTAGGAAAAATTTCTTCACGGAAAGGGTGGTCAAGAATTGGAACAGGCTACCCAGAGAGGTGGTGGAGTCACCATCCCTGGAAGCGCTCAAAAAATGGGTAGATGTGTCACTTTGGGACATGGTTTAGTGGGCATGGTGGTGTTGGGTTGATGGTTGGACTGATGATCTTAGAGGTCCTTTCCAATCTTAAATGATTCCTAGTTTTTCCTTTCATTAAAAATAATCCAGCTGCCAAGCCAGGAAACATGAAATTATTACTCTACCCTTAATTGGTTTAGTGGTGGACTTGGTAATGTTAGGTTAATGGTTGGTCTTGATGATCTTAAAGGTCTTTTCCAACCTAAACTGTTCTATGATTCTATGATTTTCTTACCTAAGTCTTAACTTGGGCAATGTTTACTAGAAAATAGCAGCGTGAATTTGGGCAGATTGCCATAGAATATCTCAGCAGAAATGACACATAAATGCTTCCTTCAGTTAAAGTAGAAATGCAGGCAGTTCTGAGCACTGAAACACTCTTTTCTTAAAATATCTGTGCTTCCTCCTAGGTATTAATGGAATTAGGAAAGTAGCAAAATGGTTTTATTGTTCAGCATCAGGACCAGTTTTTGGTGGACCGAGTCTGCCCCGTTATAGGATGCCTTAAGACATACCTACTTAACACAAAACACTGGGGTGCTATTTTCTACTAATTAGTTCAGTGTGAAGTGAAGCAGTAGTCCTACTTGAAAGATTCTCACTAATGAAGAGTAACGTGAAAGAGAAGCTAAAATGTAAATGAATACAATAGGGGAAAAAAAATGATCAAAGTTAAAATTTAGTGATTTACCTGGATTATCCTCTACTCCCTATCATGACAGTGTACTTTGTGTAGCTGGGAAATAGTATTATCAAAAGGTTGATTTCAACATTACTTCCTTTAGTTTTTATTGCTTTTCTTGTATTTTCGTCTCTAGTAGTACCAGATTCATAAAACGCATATTTATATATTTTGAAGCTACTTGTTAAACATTTTGATGGTCTCGGGAAACCTTACAAACGTGGTCACAGTCCTGTGACAGGGGTATTGCACCCTTTCTCACATAGTCAAAATAAAACACTGAAGTTGCCTTTTCAAGGATAATTAAGCAGCACAGTGAAAAGCTTTTGGTTATTTGGTCTTTTCCATTAGAAATATAAAAATAGATTTCCTTTAGAATATATATTCATATATAATTCCTATCGTATATACACATCTAAAACGTGAACTACAAATTAGCAGAAACTTTTATGTAGGTGTTCTTTAAATAACCATTTATTCTTAGTCATAGCAATGAGAACATAGCTAACTTTTATTAGGCATTTGAGGTCAAATGCTCTTTATTTTAAGTGTTAACAGATTTTTTTCACACTGATCATATCAAAGAATAGCAATAATAAGATTGCAACAAGCCTACTTTTTTTTTTCTTGTGGTATGCAGAATGTCTTTGTAATGTCTCAGGATCTGTTTGATATTAAGCGTGCACTGATCTGAGCAGCTGGGATCTGGCTTTGGTTTAAATGATCATATTTAGATGAGTAATAGGACTTTAGGAAATATTTCTGAAAATAACTATTTTAAAACACATCAGTGACTAAATAATGAACCACTGGATGTCACTGTCTTTCTTAAAGTGCAAAGCTCAATATTTTTTTTGATGCTGTGATAAAGTATTAAGGTAGGCAATTACTGCTTTTGACCTTTTTGATAGGCATGACTTTACATACAAAAAGATTATGAAAAAAGTAGCATGGTTAAGAATGGTTACAGACAAGACATTTTAACTGGTAAAATAGTGAAGAAGCATTCATATTTTCTGACCTGAAGTGCCCAAAATAGGGAACCTGGTTAGGAAACCAGAGTCTGTACAGGAACTAGTGGGACAGATTCCTACAGAAAGGCTGACTCCTGAACTGGACCTTACCTTCCTCCATTTATTATGAATAGTCTAAAACTAGAATACAAGTACCACTCTATTTCAAGCTCTCCTGAAAACTTCTTTGTATTTTATCATTAACATATTTTTGCATATCTTCTGTTCATGAGTTTTGCATTCATACTGTTTAGTTATAGTTGTAGCATATTTTAGTATCTTGGTGTTTATTGTGTGTTGGGTACTATTTAAATGAACTGGTTTTATGACAGGTTTGTGCTTTGCCTTTAGACCGTATTTCATTCTATTTTATTATTCAAGGTTGAACAGGGGAAAGACTGTGTTCTGCCTGTGTAGTTCTGTGCTACTCAGTTTTCAATAACTTCAGAGGGAAGTTGCTCTTAAAATTCTGTATAGACAGCCCATTGATGCAAATGAAGTTAAATCTTGTTTCTTTTCGTGTCGATTTTCATGTCAATTTAAAAAATGTAGCCTGTTAGGTCATACAAAAGAATTGCCACCTGAAGTCTTACTACAGTTTAAATGCTATAGAAACAGATGTAATCATGAAGAAAGCATCAAATGTGCCATTATTTTGCTGCAGAGTGTATTATTATCTACACAAGACACTGAAGCAGATGTGCTTTCCCCAAGTTACAGTGAAGTTCAGCATGGTTTGGACCTTCAAGCTGAAGGTAGTGTTTGTTCTCCCTTGTGCCTCTGCTATGAAAATACGGCAAGGCGGATTAGTAGAACTGGTACCATCTCTTCTTAAATCTCTTTAATTCCATTTGACTTTTAGTAGTTTCCACATCACTTTTAGTTGTACTTTTCCTTTTGTGTAGCTTCTTGAATCTTGTACGTGTTCTTGAAACACACCTTAGCTTCATTATCCTAACCAGCTTTTAGCCTGCATTTTTAATATATAACCTTATATTAATTTCAGAAGAAATTTTTGATAAAGGCAATTCAAAGACTGTGTTCATATTCTCTGGCCTGCAGCCAAGATCTTCGTCTGTCCACAGGGCTGTTTTTCTCCTGGGTTTTTTTGGATGCTTTTAAATGCTGACAGCTACGGATACAAAGCAGTGTTATTTGCATGAGCAACAAAAATCATTAATCTGTTTCCTGTATATTTATTTTATGATGGCTTACTAGATTTCTCTCTTGTATGTTTGGGACATACTCTTGTACAGCTCTAGAGCTGGTTTTCCCCAGCAATGGCAGGTGCTTTCTCTTCCAGCTTGCTGCTTGTTTTCATGGAAATTGCAGACTCTGTTTTCTTACTGATCTGCCAGCTGAGGTTATAGTCAGTAGCTGAGGTGAGGGAAGTAAAGATGCTAGTGCTGTTACTCTGTGAACAATTTAAGCCAGCATAAACCTGTGCTGCAAGTGAAGGACTTGGTCATTTCTCTTTCCTGCTCCTGCCTGCTTGCTTCTTCAATAATACTGGTAAAAGATTCCTGTAGCTCCTCAGTGAAATGATTTACATTACTACTTCAGACTGGATTAGTTTTAATCATAACAGCGTCAGGTTCTGTGTCACTGTAACGAGTCCTTTCTGACTGAATGACTGGTTTCAAAGATAATGGTTTTTCTGGAATCATGCCTTTTTAAGCTATACCTTCACTGCTATGTCATTTAGACTTAATTAGATGACTTGCAGGAAATCAGAATACAGTGCATGTGGTGGTTTTTCATATTAAATAATTATATGCCATATATATAACATTATAATATACCATAATAACCATATAAACCATAATACCATAATATACCATATAAACGTATTAGAAATTTTTCCTTTGGCTTTTATGTTCTAATGATGTGTTAAGTGAATTCTGGCTTCAGCAAAAGCTCTTCCATACATAATCTTTATTCTCTGTAAATTCAAGATGTGTAGGATAGTAACTTCCCTGAGAAGTGCACTGTGTTTTTTTGTCAGTTGTGATACGTAAGTATTCTGTGTGAGCCGAGTAATGTTTTGTGCAGTGTGGCGTAGCAGAAATGCTGTGAAGGTAAAGCTTTTATATGAAATCAAACTGTGTCTTATCAGTCAAAGATATTTGCTTACAGTTAAGTTTTTGACATGCTAATATACTTGTTCACTTCTTAGAAGAGCAAACAGATGTGGAAGATGGTTTTACTAAACCAAAGTTGAACCAGATTTTTGTACGAGTAAATTTCTCCATAGATCAGACCCCCTTTCCTATTAAGGCAGAAACCCATAGAGCAAAAAAATAGGACTTAGTCATGTTCTTACAGAATATTTGAAAACTGCTTATTTGTTAGCAGGTACTTCTCAAGGTAAGCTACTTCCATTACAACTAAGTTGCATTTCAGATTTCATGGGCCCAGACAATCAAGTAGGGTATAGTTTTATTGTAATCTAGACTGGCACCACTGGTCTAGCTTGCATGTTTGTTTTAGCTGATCAGTAGAACACGTTATCCAGTGAGGTTTTTTTCCTTCTCTTCTGGAAGTAAAAGAGTGTTAGGCATCCAGTAAAGGGTGCTTGTCTGTGTCAAACCCATTGGAACCAGGATGATTTAAAATATTGTTCTTGTTCCATCCAGCAGTTTATTATTATAGTAGAGGTGGATTCTGCAGAGGTGCAAATGACTGCTACAGATATTGTCCAAACAAGAAATGAAGAACACTACATTAGTCATCCTCCAACATCTAGGATGACAGGCTCCTTTAAAGCATAGTATTATATTGTCTTGGGGCATTTACCTCATCTCATGGAAGCTGATAGGAAAATTGAAAGCAAAATACCTGAAAGTATGATTAGCCTTAGAGCGAGTATTGAAGTATTTGACAGTTTACTTGCCATAAATGTGCCTTTATTTATTACTTTCACTAAATTATTCATACTTGCAGCATACAATGGGGCTGGCTGCACCTTTCACCTTGCTGAGTGCAGCTTTCTCCAAGGTGTCAAACTTTGTTTTGACCACACTGGAGTGAAATTTGACATCTTCTTTGTTTTTATTTAGGACTTTGAATTTCTGTTCACTTGGATAAGAAGCAAAATTACATTGCTAAGCTAACACTTGCATGCTATAAAATATTGTAACGTTCATTGTTCCTGTATACCCAGGATAGTAATTCTTGCAAGAGAAGACACTAGTGGATCAACTGGAATATTTTACCCAAGTCTTCATTTTATAAAAGCTTCTCCTTCCCAAAAGTTTCCATAAAACCTTTCTGAATAAAGGCCCTTTTGGATATTACCAGTTGAATTAATATTTCTAATCTGTCATAAAATTTTCTGCAGTTATCTTCAGCATTTTATCAGTCTCTTCACTCTCAGCAAAAGCTACATTCCTATCAGTAATTGGTCATTTTTTAAATTGTAATCTACTTTCTTAGTTATGAATTAATCCATTCTGCTACGTCTTTGCATATAATCAATACCTGACCCTTGCTTATTCTCTTGATTCTCTTAATTACATGTTGACACAGAAGATGCCTATAACCTTAAATCTAGTGGAAACCTGTTATTCAGCCATAAAGCTTTATATATATATATACACACACACACACACACTGTTCACAGTTTAGGTAGGTAATCAGACAATAATTTATCTGCCACTGACTTGTTCCAACATACAATCTTCACAGACTAATGTGATCTTTCTGATCTGTCTTTGGAATTGCAAGAGTGTATGAAAAAGAGGAGAGGAAAAAAAGTACATCTTGCATAAAACAAACAATTACTACTACTTTTAATCATCTTACAAATAGTATTGCATAGCGAAGCTCACTTCTGAGGGAAGTAAGGCACTTCTTTCTGTTGCTTTGAGGTCTATTCAGTGATGTAAAGTATTACTATTTCCTTTTAGTTACATAATGAATTAAAAGGCAGGATTATCAAAACCAAAGATGTAACGCTTTAATCTTTACAGACCTCAAGCTGGGTCTTTAGTATCCATCTCTTGTGAATTTAAGCTCTAAGAAATTTTTTTAGAGGTTTGCTCAATCCTAAAATATTGTTCTCTGAAGCCAGATAGCATTGTGTCAAAAGTTATGCAGAAACTGTTTTTAATGTAGAATCTGCAGTAGGACTGTTCCCAAAAGCTACTATTATGCAAAAGTAGTGGTTACTTCTAAATGATCTCATGATTTTATTGGTATGCAAGTGTGCTTCCAAAAACTACATTTAGAAAAGACATATTTGCAACAGGTATGTACAATGAGCTACTAGACTTTTGTTCTGTTGGCAAGAGCTTTTGCCAGCTGCTGCACTTAGGGGGTTAAGTCTTCATTGCTTCTTTGGGTTTCAGTGGTATTGAATGCTATGCTGTGCACCAACTTTGAAAGCAAAAACTAATTAAAGCCAGATGTAAAAGAGGAATCATAATCAATTGCCAGGTTTAGATGGAGAGATGATTCATTTGGCTGCTTGCACTACCCGACCTGGAAGCTGCCTATTGAAAAGCTCCCATCACTTCTGCGGGGGGAAAGTGTGCAAGTCATGTAGTTAATTACAGCAGGCATCCATTACCTGATACCTTTTGCTGAGGTTGTTTATTTTACACACTTAGCAGATTTAAACATTAAGATTTTAATGTAACTCTTGAGAGGCATAGAGTCCTTACAGTTGACAACATTCATTTACTTAAGCAATTCACTAGCAAGATAGTGTGACCTTTGAGTATTGCAATCTGTTATCTACTTATATGCTATTTGCTATTTTTCTAGTTTTGACTACAAGATTTTTAAAACCTGTATTTGAGCACAAAAGCTCTTTTGAAACCCTATGCATTTTATATCTGAATCTCTGCTCTGGCTGTCTAATTTACTATTTTTACCATATTGATAGTCAGTGACTGCAAGAAATTTCAGGCCTGAAGAAACGCACACATTTAAAAACTTCTTCATACTTAAATTTCTAAGATGAAAATTCAGTCCAAGGGTTTTAACTATGACTTCAGTTACCTTTGCAGTAGATTTTGAGCTATATCTGCCTGCTATCATCTCACTTGTCATTAATTTTCTTGCTCAACGTGGTCTCTAGCCATAATTCTGGAAGATGGACAGCCTAATGTGATCTTTCTGAATTTAACCATATCACTATATATGTTCCTAAAATGAAATTCTTTGCTATCCTATGCTTATTCTCAATTCAGTGTACTCTTATGGTCCCAAGGTTTCCTAATGAAACCTTCAGGCTGATTAGCTGGATAATTAATGAAAAGTATAATGAAACTTGAGCTTAAATTCATAAATTTCTCAGCACAAAATCTGAAACTCTAATAAAAGAACACCTATGAACATTATATATGACGTTACTTAAGTTTTTTTAGTTCAAGTTCAGTGTATTAGAAACCTTCTGAAATAGAAGAGCTACTATGCTTAGAGGTGCCTTGAATTCTGAAAGAATCATGCCTCTAGAAATACAGTGTATAGATTTAAGCAATTGCTCTGCTGACCATTGCTTTGTTTTCTATAGTGAGGGAATAGGATGGGTCTGTAGAACCAGCCACACTTTCAATGTAAAACTTTCACAAAGTTGGTATCAGGTATATTATTCCCACTTCTGTCCTGTCGTATTACACAAGTACAGTATACTACCAACTAGAAGAATAACATAAATTACCTAACTCTTAAGTATTACTTAGATCCTACCTTAAATTTAACAGCTTCCCTGGTCTTAGATCATTTATATAAGGTACTTTTGAAATTTAAAAAATAAATTAATTTCTAGCACAAACTGTTTTGGCAGTTGCTTCCCAGTTTGAGAATGCAAGCCCCAATTAAGGCTTTCCTTAGGCAAACTTCAAATGTGATGGGAGGAGTAGGAAGATTCATCCACTGAGTCAGTTGTTTACCCACAGGTTTTATCTTATTTGAGAGCACTTATGCTGACTCCTTGTACACCTTTGTAATGATAGTTACTTTATTCCTACTTTTCCTTCAGGGGAATAGGATCAAATGTGATTAACTTCTAGACAGAAAACTGGCAAAAGTTTATTAAATTAATTCATATTCTGTTGGAAGGAGTATTGAAATGAATTGGAGCACATTGGGTTTAATGTCTTTGGCTGGCGTCTTCAAACAAGTGAAGTGTTTGGAATAGTTACATGTGGAGCACCTGCCTCTCCTCAGAAGTCCTGAACATCCCAGCCTTTAGTATAGCCGTTCAGGTCCTGACATATCTTGGCTACTAGACAATTTGTTGTTTTCTGATTTTTTTTTTTTCCCCCCCCTTTTAGCCCATTATGTGCAACTAATCTGCAGCATAGAACTCGCATTAGCTCTTAGAGCTGCCTCCTCCTTTGTCTTTGCATATAGTCATCTTGCTTCTGGAATTACAGGTGAGTGAAGCAAGTTCAAAAAGTACAACGCGGAAAGCAGCCATTAGTGGCTGATGGGCTTTAGCTTCATTAGAAACGTATTTTTGTTTTTCTTGGGGGTAGAACTGTGAGGAGATGTACCTAAAACACACTTAATATAGCAGACTTATCAGTGAAAAGCATTCAGAGTATTAGCAATTAATTTATAGTGGAGGATGAATGAGAGGAGAATTTGTATTTAAATTACCATTCATAATTTTCTGCACTGTGTTTTTTCAGGTACAGAAACTTCTGTTTCTTTAACACAGGTCTCAACAGACAGCTATTTGAAATGCTTTAGTACTTTGGTTTGTAGGCATTTGGGTTATGAATTGGAATGACCAGAATGCATGTATAGGTCTGGTATAACTTTAATACTGAGCTGGGAAATACTGTGCTAACACTGAGAATAAATCCTGTATTGGCAAACCTCATTCTTATTAATATTTTTAATAGTTTTCTATTTATTTATTTTTCCTCAAGCATGTTGCGTTACCAAAAGGTTAATGGATAGGTACAGTTACAAAGGAAAGTGTAGCTATATGCATAGAGCTATTTACTTTTGGTGGTGTTATCTGCTTTTCAAGCTGAGGGCTGAAGTGTTTGGCATTAGCTTTAAAATGCTGAAGCTGTCTCTCTTGAAATTTTGCTGGAGTCCTACGTGATATTGGTTTATACAAGTACCAAAGTAATAGGGATCAGTTCATACTGACAGTTCATGTGCAGTCCAGATTTCAGTACAATAGTCGGTTGAATGTAAGCACTAAAGGTGGGAAATTAAACTTCTAATTTTCAAGTACTGTATAATTGAAGATTCTGAATGAAAGCCAGGATTTGTATCCCAGTCTAGTTGAAGGGTTTACTCAGGGCTGGTGATGAGTTTTCAGACAGTGACTTTCACAATAAGAAGTGAAATGCATATATTTCCCAGTGAATATGGAAATAGTTACCACCTAAAGCAGCAACTCAGCTATCTTCAGAGTCTGTAATTGATTGTATATTCTACAGAAAGTGGTATGGCTCCAGTAACTAATGTTAAAGTAAAACTCTTGCAGAATTTGATGATTTTCTGATCAAACATTCACAAATACCTCATTTAAAACCAACTTATTTCTCAATATTGAATGTGCAAACAAGGCAGAAGAAACCATTTTAAATATCCAGTAGCTTTGTGCTGCTGGTTTTTTGGGTTTTGGTGTTGGGGCTTTTTTTTTATTATTTTGTACCTCCAGCTGAAGTATATCTTTGTCAGAAATTTGTATGTGCTATGCTTTTCCTTACTTTTACAGTTTAGTTATGGAAAATAGAAGTCAAAGCCTGAAGTGAATGTTAGATATTGTGTGATATGTGATCACATATTTGCTTATAACATACTGATTATATAGATTGCATTAAAATATTGTGCTATCACACCATTTCATTTTCTCAGCAAACAAGCTGAATAAAACTAAAATTAAATTGCTCAGAAAGATATCTTTTCCTTTGAACTACATGCTATAAGCAGAAATGATAGCTGTCCATCAAACGTGATCTTCGTGTCATGTCATGAAGATATTTCTTGATCTTAAAACTTCACTATGACCTCATATTTCAGCATACCGCATGCTCGAATGAGGAATGGGAGCACATTTGCCATGAAAACACAAGCTAAATTTGGAAGCTAACAAGGCAAGCCTAATCTGAGTAATGCTCTGCTTAGCTTTTTTCAAATGCAACAGGAAAGGATCTAGGTAAAACATTGAGGGGCATATAGAAGTTAAATTTTTAGCAGAGAAAATGTCTTGTCTTGTGACTCCGCAGTGTACTCTACTAAGCGGTATCTTCCGTAGCATTGGCAAATGTAGTTTAATGAGCGCTTTGAGCTGACGTGCGAGTTCATTTCCAGGCCTGTGCATTTTAAACCACAAACACAGCATAAATTGAACTCGTTTTTGTAAATAGGTTTTAAACTGCCATCTAACGTTCTTAGCTTTCGGGTGCACAGCAGTGTAGCTCTTAACCCGGGCTGTAGCTCTTCTGGGTTACGCTGTTCGTTTGTGCCGTGTTGCAGGTAACGGGTGCTGCTTGTGAGGCGGGGCCGTCTCCCTGTGGTGCTGCGGGCCCGGGACGCCATTACCCCTGGCTGCCCTCATCTGCTGCACCAGGGCTGCAGGCTTTCCCTGTTCCTCTGAAACTTCCCACCACCGAGATTGAGTCACATTTGCTGAGTAGTTAAAAAAATCTTTCCTGAATTGCTTCCTTTTCTGTCATTGTTTCACAATGCTTTCTACTAACTTGCAGATGATGTCTGGCCACACAAGCATGAAACCCACAAAATTTAAAGTGTTTGAGTTATAAAGAATTGATACAAATTAGGGAACCATCCCATAAAGATGCTGTTTGATTTTTTTTTTTAATTCAATATTTTTTCAGAAATAAATAGGAATGCAGTATTTCACTATTAAACATTCCAAATATTTCTACAGCTCAATCCCTTCACCTTCGTGGGGTGTGCACAGAATGCAGTTGTTCTTTTGACAAAGCTGGTTAAATGAAGCTCTTGTGCAAGAGTAGGAGTATCATTAGGGATGTCAGTCTGTTCAGATTCCATCTAAAAACAATGGGCTCCTTCAGAGACTGATCTAGACAAATTTCTATGCTATGAATTCACAGTTTATAAGTTGCACTCGCCCTCTAAATCAGTCTCTGGAAGAGCCTTTCTGTCCATTGGTTATAGAAAGACAAGTACAGTAACTGTTTTGCGGACTATTGTGATCCAGGACTTTTCAACACAACTTTGAGTTGAAGATGTCTTTCATCTTGCCCAATGTAATAATACTGAGTTATCTGACTGCCATTTGGAAAAAAAGGACTGCATTTAATGTAACTTGTTTGATTCTTTTAACTTACTTATTGCTTAAGCCTTCATCAATCCACTTCCACTTTTATATGTACCAGCTCACTATCAGTTATCCCCTGACATTCTTTCACTGTTAATTGCCAATAGATAAGGTCAGATATTCCTCTCACAGTGGTTATATATTGGGACCATGCCATTTAACTGTTGAAGTTAAGGCAGTTGGCTGACAAATTCCTATTTTTGTGTGAAGAAATCTATCAAAACCTTAAAAGATAAATAAGAAGTCCCAGTTGCTGCATTAAGGTGATAGGTGCTTTACTTACTATAGTGTAGGTAGGAGTGATGTTATTACAGATAAATTACTCAAAAGGGATTTCTCTGTTTGGTTTTTGTTTTCTTCTAATAGAAGGCCACAAGAACAATGAAGAATTGATACAAATGGCATAAAGCTGACAGTGGTAGTCACTCACTCAATCCATACAGCCTGCTTGAAATGCAAAATTACTTTTAACATTCAGTATCTGTACTGCATATCTAACAGCAACTAGTTTAGAATTCTGTGAGGAGTCAGAGGCTTTGCTTGGGTATCACAACCTTGTCATCCATACAGGGTTCGTCTGCAGCTCGTTATGTTTGGACTGATTTGCTTGAGTATCTCCAAATGCAGTGATCAAGTGTGCTTAGCCCAGGTTCATGTTCTGTCTTAACCTTTGTGACAAAGTTAAAGAAACTAAAACCGAAAAGGTAGTTTGTTCATACTTGATAGAGCACTGGAGTTTCTCAAGGATTTATTAATGACAGGTACAACTAGTAGGGCATTAGTTTTCAGAGAACTTTTGCAGTTGTAAGTAATGCAAGTTTGGTTTTATGTAGCTGCCCGCTCTATAAACCACTTATTGTTTGTACAGTTCATTTCATAGTAGACCTCTCTGCCTTTCCCAGTTCATGTTTTTCCTCATTAGCTACTTGATGCACCAGAACATAGTATTAGAAATGGACACTGTTAAAAGATTGCTATGGCAGGTAATGAAGCTTATCAATTTATGTTATAAATGAATGCACGTCATGGTATGTGCACAAGTTCTCTGAAGTCAGTAATCTCAACAAATCAATCTTGGGACCCATTGGAACTGTTGCTTATACTGTGATCCTGGGAAAGAATCAAAGCATTCAATCTTAGGGATGCTGGGAATGACAAGTTTAATACAATGACAGGTACATGCAAAAATACTCTCAGCCCAAGTTTTGTTTTTTATCACTGAAATTTACTCCTGTTTTATGTAGGACACATTTATATAAGGTATTCTGTGTAATTTTTTAAAGTATGGAGTGTGCAATGAAATATGGATGATGCAGCTGTGAATTATGCTTGTTTGCAGTCAGTTGATGATGGGATGAAATCTGAAGCCTCAAATCACAAACAATTTTTTCTCAGCCTGCTCCTTCACTAAACACGTTTCTGAGAAACTTCACCCTCTAGTTGAGTAACAGTGTCTAATGTGTATAAGAATATACTCAAGAATGCTTATTTTAAAGAATTGCAACATTGGATGACTAAGAATGCAAGTTAGGCAGAAAGAATTGGCTGTGCTTATCTTTTCTTTAGATGAAGCTTATGTTCATGGATTATTATGTACCAGGAATACAAAGCAGCACATTGTGTTTTAGCAAATCTTATGTGTATTCTTAAAAGAATCAGTTGTTAAAATAGTTAATCAAATGATGGCAGGAGGTCTCAAACTGACATGATGGGCCCTTTTCTTTAATATCAGTATGTCCTCCTTTAGCAATAAATCATAGTGTATTCACTGAAGGGCAGAAACCAATCATGTGATTTCAGGAAACTAAAAATGTCCACATTTGAGTTTTCAGTTGTATCCTACTGAAGTTGGTATCTGCCTGCATAGGTCTGTGACAGGGTTCTTTAAGCATTCTGTGAGACAGATGTGAAAAGATATACAGGATGACCTGAAGGCAGAATGAGAACTACAACATCTAGGTTTGGCAAAGTTCTTGTCAAGATAAGTTGTTTCTAATCCTTAGGCACTTTTAACCACTGCAGATCTATGTTCTGTGTCATGTGTGGCAATATTAATTTATTGGCCATATGTATTCATATAACAGAATGAGTAGCTCTGGTATTAGAGGAACCATCCCCTTAATACTTCAGGATCCGCATTTAATTCTGTATGTTCATCATCCATATACTTGTTGCGAGGCCTTGAGCAAGTCATTTAATTTGTGCATCTCCTGTAAGCAGGATAAAACCATTTTCCCCAAAGTTGTCAGTATCTTCTGAAGACATCTTCAGATGTTATTGAACTTGGCTATCTTCAGCAAGAGGCCAAGAGCCAGTGAGTTGGTTGGCATTGATAAACACATGACCCACCTAAACAATGTTAGCCAAGTTCCCATGTCTGTTCAAGCAATCTTCAATGATAAGCAGCAATTGCTTCCTAAATATTACACTTCAGAGCATTTAGTCACAGTAGGCAAGTTAGCATTGTCTTTGTGCATCTGATAATAATTTTGACCATAAACCAAGTGGGAAGAGAGGGTGTATCCTAGATCATTCCTGAGAATCTTCTGCTAAAAGTGATGTCTGAGACATATTTGACTATCACATATGATGGGGGAATATGAGAAAAAGTAGTAAAGCCATAGATGTATTCTGTCACAACTGGAGACAAAAATATAAATGGGAAAAGCTCGTGTTTTGCATTACCCCATAATGTGACTTCTCCTTGATCCCATGAATTGTTGTAGTTTCTAAGTAGAATGTAATTAGAAAGCATGTGGACCTCCATGTGGTGTAATTGAAAAATATGTTTAGAAAACTAAATCACTAACAGCTCGCTTTTTTAGCTGTTGCTTTGAAATTCTCTAATTGGATTATTAGCAGATGGTGCCATTTCTATTGTCTTGCCTCACAGCAGTCTTTACTGAAAAAGGAGGAAAAAAGTACTCTTTATGCCTAATTAGAGGACTTTCATCTGGCAAATGTTGTCTTTAGTAATCTGCCTCATAGCTATTGTCAGATAGTGGTAGATGAGATAATTTCACTGATTCATAGGTCTTTTCTAGAGAATATGGATTGTAACCTGTTTCTGGTGAAAAGTAAAACTGTTACCTTGCTGTATTTTTCCTTCTGGTAAGTAAGAGGCCTCTCCAACACGTATTTGTGGTGAAGACCCTTTGACTTACTCCTCTAGAAGTTGAAATGTGGTATTAATTTTCTTTGGGTTTGGTGAAAACATATTGTCACAATGTGGTTTATGTAACTTATCTTAAATTTTTCATTTTATCTACTTCACTAACAGGTGAAAGTACTCTTTGAGTTAGGACATAAGCTGTGTGCCACATTCAGTTAGTAAGTATCTTAAACAACTTCAATTCTAATTTCTGTGGAGGTAAAAGTTCTGATTCTAACTATATAATTAGTTGTCTTGTCTAGTTGATGAATCTTCCTGAATGCTATATAACTAATCATTTCTTGTTTGGGTATAAATATTTAATCCTAGCAAGTAGAGCATAACTTTGCAACAAGACTTGGGATATATCCTCAGGTGGAGAACTCAGTTTTAGTATGATGGGAGCAAATAAGCAAAAATTTAGTCCTGAAGTGGTTGAGTTAACTTTAAAGGGAGAGTGAATACACTGTTTGCTGATCAACTTCTGCTTAGTCTGCCCTGTAAGGCTTAATTTTTTAATTTTTTTTTTTAAGTGGGTTTATCAAGTCTATTTTTACTATAAATGTTTAGGCTCTAAGATTCCTGTTACAGACAGATGAGTTTACCTGTCAGCTTTGGGAGGAAAATTGTCCTGTCCTTGGATAAACTTGTGTTGTAGAATGCAACATTTATGGAAAACTTCATTAAAGTTTCCTCAGTGAAGCAGGAGGCTACTGTAACTAAGACTTACAAGAGTAGAGAGGACACAGAGTTGCCACTTAAGTGGCACATAAAGAGCAGACTTCAAGTTTCCCCAAATCTAGAACTGTCAACCTAAATTTTCTAAATGTCAGGGTCTCTAAGAGTAAAAATTGCTAGCTGAGTGAGCGTTTGTTAATGTGCGTGGATGGAACCTTTGGAGTCTTGACAGCATTTAGCAATTTACTGTCTGTCTTGTCTAAACCATAGTGGGATTTATGCATTTGGTTTGCCTCTACCAGCATTGATGCACATGCAGTGTGCCATTATTACACCGAAAAGGTTGTAGTAACTCTTCTTGCCAGTTGAAAAGTGTCTTGGAAAACAAACGCAGCTTTTAGACAGTTCTGCTATAGTTGTTGCTTACTAATTTGGGGAAATTTTTGACACACCTATTCCCAGAAGGGAATGATTTAAGCTTTTCATGTTAAGGATTTGACCTGTTTTGATTATATTTGCTCACTAAATTGGCCACCAAAACTGTTAGACAGTAAATGCAAATGCTTGCAGATTTGTATTTCACATATCTAACCACTTGTACTGATTGCCAAATGGATACAGTGTGTACAATGGGTTATTAAGTATTATACACTGAATCAGATGTATGTAAAATGTCATGCAGTGTTTGAATTTTCTGTAATGGACAGGAAAGACATCTTTAAATCAACTCTTTCTTTTTCATATCACTTAGATGTATTTTGCAATGAAAAAGGCAACATTTCAAATTGCAGTTGTTTACTGAAGTAATAAGAACATCTGTGATAAAGCTGGAGAGGAAGAGTTGTAGTAGAGCTAACCTTAATAGAAACATATCAAGCAGCTTGCTATTTGTGTTATTGACCAATAAATAATCTCTGTTACAACTTCCTAACCTCTCTGTCTGGGAATAGTCTCAAAAGGAAATATAATGATTCCTTTTCCTTTAATGACTCTCCTGTGGGCGCTCTCATGGAGTTCTAATGTTGGTGATTAAATGGTAATCACTATCTATATGCTGGTTTTTACTGTAGAAAGATACTGCTGTCATGTAAATTTTCTGGTTTGCCTTCTACAGTAAGATCTTGCAGCAAGAGGTATACTTACTCATAAATTTTCATACATCCTGTCTTCAGAAGTAGTGTAATTATGGGCCTGATCTATGCAGAGTATGCACTATTCTGAATGCTCTTGAGTAAAAATTTGTTAGCAACAATGCCAAACATGGGACAAAGTAGTGTTCTGAATGATCAGGGTTAAGTAATGCAATGCCACATGAATTTACCTAAAGAAAGCAGCTGGGCTTGGGAGTCAGAAACCAAAGATTTAGAACCGAGATAAAAAAAGCAATTTACATTGTTGTTTGTACATTTGTGAGTTTTTATTGTTTGGAATTAAGAGTTATCTTCATTTTACAGTGTCATCTGGTCAATTTTGAAGGATACATTTATATTTCTGTTTTGGACAGCTGTAGTAGTGACATCATTGCTGCAGCATGTGTTTATAGAAATTGTCAGGCTTGAAACCTATTATGAGGTTTTTGTGCCTTGGTTAACTATGTCTGGTTTTAGATTTCAACATATGTGGTGGGCTCTCTAGGGGTGATGCTTCTTGAAGCTACAAAACTGCCTGTGACTGTATTGAATCCATATTGTAGATACCGATGGTTTGGAATGTTCCCTGATGTAATTGGTTAAGTAAGCAAAGTAAAGGAAATCATGAACTTGTGTTGAATTTGTCTGTATATACTGGAGTTGCTTAATGTGTTTCTCCTAGAGGGATGCAAAGAAGGACCTGCATGAAAATCAAAATTTTATTAGTAGACATTAAACTGTGAGTGCCACTCCAGTTGTGCTTGTATAACCCTGCCCAACAATGTTTGTGTACACTGACATCCAACTGAGTGACATTTTGCAGTCCTCAAGAATCCACTCTGGGCAACAGAAGTAAACTGAAAATGTACAGAACATACTCAGATTTTGTTTCAGGAGCTGGTCAAGCACTTGCAAAAGAGTTTGATGGCTGAAGCCCAAAAGAGAAAAGCAGCCTCTTCTAGGTAGATCCAGGGGACAGGTGGTAGAAGGAAGGGATATGAACATCTGGTGAGAAGAAAGGATAAGAATTGAAGAGACCGAAGTGCAGGCTCACAGCATGGGTAATTCACATATGCCCTGTCATGCATGAGATGGAGGTTGGAACTCAAGCAGTTGTCTGTGCAGATTGCTGTACAAAGACATCCAAGAATTATAAACAGAGGGAAAAAGGATTTTTTTTTTTTTTCTTCATGTTTGGTTTTGCCCTGGTGTTTTCCTTTTTGATGATGTGGTTTTTATTAAATCAATTAACTTATCAATTGCAATCAGGGAAACTAGTTCACTCAGAATCATGTGTTTACCTCAACTTTCCCACACTTGAAGGTGGGGGCTTTGCTGATGTTTGATAGCCTGTAAAATTTGAAAACTAGACCTTCTTGCTGTCAAATTTAGACTGAAATTTGGGTTGGAATAATATTTTTTTAATGATAATGCAATTAGAATGTTAGTAAATCCTGAATCTCACATGTACTTCTGGAACTCTGGCTGAAGCAAACCTCTTCTACAGCCTGATTCTTTTACTGAAGCTGTGTATTTTAGTAAATAGTTAAACTTGGTTCATCAAGAAAGTCGGGGCCCTCATAGCACCAACAGGCTTTAATGGTCCTGATCAGCCTCACCTGGGACCCACACATAACCCTGTTCATGTGCCCAGGAGCCTCATCTAAGCTGAGCCTGGGGCCTTCAATTCCTGCCTAACCTTTATCATAGGAGTGCCTGTCTCTGGCACTGCCTCCTGGGGGGACCTCAGCCCTATTCTGTAGGTAGCTTATCTCCTGCGTGGACCCTCTGGCCATATATTGTAGCCTTATCTCCAGCCCTGTTGCTCCTGCCTGGGCTCCCTGGGTGGACCCCGGTTCCAGGTCATATTCTTTGCATGGCAGGTTCTGCTGTATTGTTTTTGACAGTAAGACTTTACGCCTGTGTGTTGGGAATATTTTAAAGGAATGTCAGGGAAATGTTGAAAAGAGGAATTAAGTTTTTTCTGGCAGGTTCATAAAACTTAATTGTTCTAGAACTGAACACTTTAACAAATCTGTGTTCATGTGATATATGGTCTATGATTAAGTTGACAACAGTCAAGTTCCTGGTACATGCAGAAAGTGCTTTTGCTGCAACATGTACAAAGTAGCCTTCCAATTTCATTAAAGGGTTAAGAAGTGGTACCAAAGCTTGCTTAACACTATTCCTAGCTGATCGCTAGGACTGAAGACTAGCCTAAAACCTTTTCTGTGAGCATCACTGATAATGTGTGACTGAGTTGAAATAAACTTCTCAGCATTTCAAGTTCTTAGCAGTTGTGTGTACTGTGTAAATATATGTGTGTATTTGGATCTGCAATATTAATTACCACTGGATGAGGGATTTCTATTCATTTCTTAACAGCCACTGCAGTAGAAAAATAATGCTTAGTAGAAGCATAACAGGGGTATATGTTTCTTATATGTTTATGCTACCAAAAGCCTTAGTATGTACACTTTTTGGCATAAGTACTGGTGCTGGCATCTTATTTCACTCTGGCAGTAACCTGAATAGGAGAACGATGTTAAACTAATATAATGGTGAATGGTTTGCCAGGGTATCTATGTCAGACATGAGCTAGTGGGTATCTAGTCTCAGCCACTTCCTTTTGTTACTAGAACAAAATTTTCAAGTGCTGATTTTCTTCTTTATTGCTGGATTAAAACATAATTTCTAAGAGTTCCAAAATATCCTTGATCCTTTACAGCAGCTGGCATGGAGCTCATCCTAAATCTCCCAAAGTTGTTCCATTGACTCGGCTTTCTGTAGTGGTGGCTGTGCTGGTTCAGGACCAGCTTACTTTCCTGGACTAGAGCAAATATAGCTAAATCAGAAGGTCATTACCCAGGCTGGCCCTAGTACCGCTATGAAGGGTAGCCAAATAGTGCACAATGATGCCTTAAGCTATTATTTCTGCACAGCTCTTTCTGTGCCATGCAGATGTACTAGTTCATGGGAATCTTCATTCTAGAATCATTAAACGTGTTTCCTAATGATACAACAATCCTGATTTTTACCCAAGAGGACTAGCTGTCTATTCTTGACCGTTCACTATGTTATTTCCAGTATCCTTTGCTGAGTCTGATACAGATCTGGTATAGGTCTTAAAGGGTTGAAGTCTTTTCACTTAGGGGCTTTCAATTATTTAAGTCCTTAATGGGGTGGATTTTTCTCAAGCTATCCAAACTATAAGAGCTGAAAGGTGAATCATAGACAAACTGCAATTTCTAAGACAAAGACAGGTAAAGATATGGATATGTGCCTGAATGGAAAATTCTACTGAAAGCTATCTTCTGCCTTCTCTTCTATGAAATTCTGCCAGTAACTTAAACAATGAAAGCTTTTCTTCCAGCAATGAAGTCATAATACTATCCTCCAGCAAAGATTACCTCTTCCAGGTTCTGAAAGCAATACTCAATAGTATGTTACTAAGTTACTGAAAAGCTGGCATTGCAAAATTAAGGTGTAATAACTGATCAAGCAGTTACCACATCCTGAACTGAATACAAATATTCATGTCAGCTGTTTCTGTAGCTGGCTTGTTTACAAGCATGTGTGATCATGGAGCAGGGGTTAGAGTACAAAAAAGTGAAGGCAATATCACTAGCACTTATCTCGCTTATCACTGTTCATCTGGTATATTTGTATGGGATACCAAATAAGTAGCTGTATTTTAAAGGAAAACTTACATTGCATTCTTACTGCTTAAGTAATTTGTGGTGCATCACCAAATATCCCTATGTTTGCCCTGCAATTCTGTGCTGCTAAGTTAATTTTCACAGCTGGATGTCTTTTTATTTAAGTGAAATTCAGGGAAAATGGCATAGTAATTAACAACTCTGAGATTGTGCTGCTGTTGTATTTAACAAGCTTTATTTGCCAGTTCCCCAAAAACAAAATGTTAGAGCACCTGTAATTCTTGAAAGGAGAGGTTTAGCATTTCTGGCAAGTTCTACTTTTCTTTTTTTCAGAGCGTATCCTTGCTGCCTGATCACTTTTTAATGTGATCAATTCCCATGGGACTGGAACCAATTTTGTGTAGTAGGCAAAAGCCAGCGTGGAGACAACAGGGTCTCATGTGCATCTGAACTTTTGTTTTAAGGCAAGACCTGATAGCAATATTTATGCTTCTGAAGCTTTATCTTGCTTACTCAAAATCAAGCAAGATCAAAATCTTTTTTTCAATGCCAGAGATGCACTGGCTGGCAGATGTCTCTTGATCCTCTAGGGGCCTGGGTGGTTTTTTTTTTTTGTTTTGTTTTCTTTCACAGACTCTTTAATCATAGCAAGTGTGACTGGGGTCTCAAACACATAAGACAGAAGTGTTCCAATGCTTATGAATTTTTGAGATCTTATCCATCTTATGAAAATGTAGTTAGGTCTGCCAACTCCTGAATTTTCCTTCCTTCAAGTTTTCTTTACTGTTAGTGGGGGGTCCAAAGCCATTTGCCTTTGTGTGTCTGTGGAATGATCCTTCCATCAGAATTGGTAGGTACTAGTTGTTATGTTTCATGAGACTGAAGCCTTGACCATATGCAGAATTAATGCCATATATATGGGCAGGACAGTGGTATAAAGCAGAGCTTGTAAGGAGCAGTATAGAGCCTGAAGAGGTAGCCTAGAGATAGTAGAGTGGGGAAAAAATGAGGATAAAAATAACAAGACTATATAAGCAGGCAGAATGAATTGTATTAACGTCACAACAGATCTTTCACTCCAGAGCTGTACTAAGAATTTATCATCAGTTCTTCAATTTCTGTTCCAAACTGGACGCACTCAAGAAATAGTGTCAAAACAAGTGCACATACCACAATGCAATTACTTAAAAAACAAAACAGAAAACAAACAAACACCAACAATAAATCAGCATCTTCTAATGATGTTCGTTCACAGCAAGCTTTTTGTTTTGTATTCCATATTTCAGGAGTGGATTTGTGCATGGAGAAAGTATTTACAAATACGCAACTGGGCGAGGAAATAATACTCTGCATTATAGCTGTCTTTGAGTCTGGAAAGTTTTGCTAACATCACTAGAACTTTACAGACAGATTGTTCAGCTAAACTTGAAGATTAACATAGTCCCTCTAAGACCTCTTTTTCCCCAGCTCCCCTGTTTCAGCCTATGCAGTAGATACCTGCAGTTCTTTTGCAAATATTAAACCCTGTGAGGGAACTATAACCTCTTTTCATCTGTTGTTTAGTATCTGTACAGTAAGTTTAAAACGGTGCTAGTATCTAACCTACCTACGGTCTTGAAAAGGTTAGGGCTCTCTGCTACTATATATAGCTGTCATAACAGGTGCAGTTCAGTATTGTGATAGTTGGATGAATTCTGTAAGAAAGAGGTTAATATAAGTTGAAATTATTAAGGCTTACTGTTAAGACATTCAGCTACAATCTTGTCATCTTGTTAAGAGTCAGTAATTTGAACACTGTAAGAATATATTGTAAGAAACAGCAGTTTATTCAGAAATGAGGGAAAGAAAATGAGGACATATTTTTATTTCTACCAGATAGTATCAAATAGGAATTATTGATATAATATATGGCACCATTATGATCAATGCTTATTACACTGTTCTTAAATTTCCTTGCAAATCAAAAGGAAAATTTTGTCCTTATATTAGGACTAATGAGAGAACCACTAATGCTTGTAGAACTTAAAGAATCTTTTAAAGATGTGATGGCACTACAGAATTCCTCTTTCTTTCAACTTGACATGTTTCATGTTTCCTCTGTAGTCCACCAGTTATCCTTATTTTATTTGCATTGAGAAAACTGGTGGTGGGGAGAAGCTAACTTTTTGCTTGAAAAAGGTTGGAAATGCTAAAATTGGTTGGTTTGATTAAAGTCTTGCTTCCATTCAAAATCTCTTCAACTTCATACCGTCTTTCCCCTTGTACTCCCTAGCTGTGTCTTGCAGGTAAGGTAACCCATTGCCACAAAAGCTTGTATGGGTCTTTAAGCAGAATAAACTGAAGCCTGATCAGTGAGGGTGAAGGCTGCTGCCTACAAGTATTTAAGGGGAAAGAGGGAAGAGGTATATAAATTCTACATCACATGGATATAAACTATCAATGGAATCATAGAATCATTTAGGTTGGAAAAGACCTTTAAGATCATCCAGTCCAACCATTAACCTAACATTACCAAGTCCACCACTAAACCAGTTAAGGATATAGATTAACTTTGGCTTAAAATTATGAGAAGATTTTGACTAGACCATTCTCTGACCATTTTCCTGAAAACTGTTGTGAAGGCAGACATGGGGTGGATGGGTTTATGAAATGTAGCTATATGATCTCTTGGTCATCTGCGATCTCAGGAAAATGACTCATTGCATAAAGAAAAAGGACTGAATTTAATTTAAACCCAGTTTTGTGGCTAGTTGCTTCACAATGTTTGTTTTACATAACCTTCCTTTGGCTCTGTTGGTCAGTTTCTAAGCTTGCTCTGATATTTCAAGGTTTTTCCCTAATTCTGCCAAGTTTTCCTACTTTGGATATATTTATAAAAGGACTGAATCGTGACAAAAACTTGGATCATATTAGCTAGATTGCACTCTTCTTCTTGCAGCATGTCTACACTGTACTCTCGGTACTGAAGAGGAGCAGGGCAAGGCAGTGGCTGTATGTGCTGAGTCTTCTGTATCAGCCAAATGATTCAAACTAAATTGCTTTGTTATAATTAGTAGGGTTACTCTGATCTGAAACTAAGCCATATTTCTAAATGGTCATATTCCTAAATGAAATTACTTTATCCAGACATTTTCTTAAGCATAGGCTGATGCACCATCTTCAACCCTTGTCTTATAAAGAGATAGACTTTTCATTTAAAGGAGAAAGTTGTCGTGGGTGGTGGGAAGCAGGGCTTATAGCCTCTTGCCTTATATCTTGCGGATCTTGATAACCTGAGCTTTCCTCTTATCCTGGCACACTGGTGTGAACATCTTTCAACTGTCATTTTGGTCTAAAACTGGAAAGCCACCAAGAAGTCTTTGGAAACATTAATATTGTTCATCTGTAGCTTCTGAAAGTAGAGTACACATTGTGATACATAACAATGAAGTTGATTGACTGAAATGTAATCAATGCATAATGATGTTCAGTTGGACTTAGTAAATTAAGACATTAGTTTAGGTTTAAAGAAGGGTAGGGGTGGGATACTAGCAATATCCTTTGGTGATATCCAAGCAAATAGTCCTATACACACTTGAATGATCAAGACAAACATTCCTCTGAAGAAACAGAGAGTAAGTTTTCTTGTGTTGTGTTTGGGTTTTTTAATCTTAGAGGTTAATCCCATTACAGCCAAATTCACCCCAACATTAGGTGCTTGTATCACTGACTCCTCTCACTTTACATTAGTATCATAGAATCATAGAATGCTTTGGGTTGGAAGGGACCTTTAGAGGTCATCTAGCCCAACTCCCCTGCAATAAGCAGGGACAGCTTTAACCAGATCAGGTTGCTCAGAGCCCCGTCCAACCTGATCTTGAGTGTTTCCAGGGATGGGGCCTCCACTACCTCTCTGGGCAACCTGTTCCAGTGCTTCACCACCCTCACTGTAAAAAACTTCTTCCTCATATCCACTCTAAATCTATTCCTCTTTAGTTTAAATCCATTACTCCTTGTCCTGTCACAACAGGTCTTGCTAAAAAGATTGTCCCCATCTTTCCTATAGGCCCCCTTTAAGTACTGGAAGGCTGCAATAAGGTCTCTGCAGCCTTCTCTTCTTCAGGCTGAACAACTCCAACTCCCTCAGCCTGTCCTCATAGGAGAGGTGCTCCAGCCCTCTCATCATTTTTGTGACCCTCTTCTGGACCTGCTCCAACAGTTCCATGTCCTTCTTGTGCTGAGGGCTCCAGAGCTGGACGCAGTACTCCAGATGAGGTTTCACCAGAGTGGAGCAGAGGGGCAGAATCCCCTCCCTCGAACTGCTGGCCACGCTTCTTTTGATGCAGCCCAGGATACGGTTGGCTTTCTGGGCTGCAAGTGCACATTGTTGGCTCATGTCCAGCTTTTCATCCCCCAGTACCCCCAAGTCCTTCTCTGCAGGGCTGCTCCCAATCCCTTCATCCCCCAGCCTGTATTGATATCTGGAGTTGCTCTGTCCCAGGTGCAGGACCTTGCACTTGGCCTTGTTGAATCTCATGAGGGTCACAGAGGCTCATCTCTCCAGCTTGTCCAGGTCCCTTTGGATGACATCTCATCCTCCTAGTGTGTCAACCTCACCACTCAGCTTTGTGTTGTCTGCAAACTTGGTGAGGGTGCACTTGATCCCTCTATGTCATTGATGAAGATATTAAACAGCACTAGTCCTAGTATGGATCCTTGAGGGACAGCACTTGTCACCCGTCTACATGTGGACATCAAGCTGTTGACCACTACCCTCTGGATGAGACTATCCAGCCAATTCCTTATCCACCGAACAGTCCACCCATCAGATCCACATCTCCCCAATTTAGAGAAGGATGTTGTGGGGGACTGTGTCAAAGGCTTTACAGAAGTCCAGATAGATGACATCCATTGCTTTTCCCTTGTCCACTGATGCAGTCACTCCTTCATAGAAAGCCACTAGGTTAGTCAGGCAGGACTTGCCCTTGCTGAATCTGTGCTGGCTGTCTTGAATCACCTCCCTATCCTCCATGTGCTTGAGCACAGCTTCTAGGAGGATCTGTTCCATGATCTTGCCAGGCACAGAGGTGAGGCTGACAGGTCGGTAGTTCCCAGGGTCCTCCTTTCTTCCCTTTTTAAAAATGGACACAACGTCATTTTTCCAGTCAGCAGGGACTTCACCTGACTGCCATGACTTTTCAAATATCCTGGAGAGTGGCTTGGCAACTACATCAGCCAATTCCCTCAGGACTCTGGGATGCATCTCATCAGGTCCCACAGTCTTGTGTACATTCGCGTCGCTCAGGTGGTCTCAAACCTGATCTTCCCTTACAGTGGGAGGGGCTTTACCCTCCTGGAGATGTATATGTCTTTGCTTTCAAGATCTCATTGACATGATACTTGTTTGGTTTGGGGTTTTGTTGTTTGGTTTGTGGGGGTTTTTTTGTTGGTTTGTTTTGTTTTTTAAATTTAAAAAAAAAGTTCGGTAATAATACGAACCTGAAAACAACTTCCACACTGGTCAAGTCTTACCTAACAAGTTCTAATATAAATGTGAGGGTGGGAAATAGAGCTCACATCCACCTACAAACATCACCACTAACTCATCTGTAAATGGTAATCCATAACCTTATCACTTACCAAAAGTAAAGCAAGCCTTTCAGTTGTTTTTAAGCAGCCTAGATGTCAGCTTTGATGTCAATGCATCATCCCTTCACTTCCTTGATCCCCTTCCTCTGTGCTACTATGTCTGGAAAACTTGCTCACGTCACAATAACAGGCATGCTACTTATATTTTATGCACAACTGTGAAATGCTAATGCTGCGATGTGAGTGATGTGCTGTGACTTCTCTCCAAAATAGCTTGTCCTTAAAGGATAGTACTGGTGATATGAGATAATAAGTATCCATGTAGTAAAAAGGGAGAAGAGACCATACAACCTCCTTTCAAGTAGTGGTAGAGAGCGATAAGGTCTCCCCTCAGCCTACTCTCCTCCAGACTAAACAATCCCAATTCCCTCAGCCTTTCCTTATAAGGCCTGTGCTCCAGACCCTTCGCCAGCTTCATTGCCCTTCTCTGGACACACTCCAGCACCTCAATGTCCTTCTTGTAGTGAGGGGCCCAAAACTGGACACAGTATTCCAGGTGTGGCCTCACCAGTGCCGAGTACAGGGGGACAATCACCTCCCTGCTCCTGCTGGCCACACTCTTCCTGATACAAGCCAGGATGCTGTTGGCCTTCTTGGCCACCTGGGCACACTGCTGGCTCATGTTCAGCCAGCTGTCAACCAACACCCCCAGGTCCTTCTCCGCCAAGCAGCTTTCCAGCCACTCTTCCCCAAGCCTGTAGTGTTGCATGGGGTTGTTGTGACTGAAGTGCAGGACCTGGCACTTGGCCTTGTTGAATCTCATACAGTTGGCTTCAGCCCATTGGTCCAGCCTGTCCAGGTGCCTCTGCAGGGCCATCCTACCCTCCAGCAGATCGACACTCCCACCCATTTTGGTGTCATCTGCAAACTTCCTGAGGGTGCACTCAATCCCCTCATCTAGATCATTGATAAAGATATTAAACAAGACTGGCCCCAAAGTGGAGTCCTGGAGAACACCGCTTGTGACCGGCTGCCAACTGGACTTAACTCCATTCACCACAACTCTCTGGGCTCGGCCACCCAGCCAGTTTTTTACCCAGCGAAGAGTACGCTCATCTGAGCCATGAGCCTCCAGCTCCCCTAGGAGAATGCTATGGGAGACTGTGTCAAAGGCTTTGCTAAAGCAAAGTCCAGGTAGGTGACATCCACAGCCTTTCCCTCATCCACCTGTTAGGTCACCAGGTCATAGAAGTAGATCAGGTTGGTCAAGCAGGACCTGCTTTTCATGAACCCATGCTGGCTGGGCCTGATCCCCCAGTTGATCTGCACCTGCCTGTTGAGTTCACTCAATATGAACTGCTCCATAATTTTTCCTGGCACCGAGGTCAGGCTGACAGGCCTGTAGTTCCCCGGGTCCTCCTTCCGGCCCTTCTTGTAGATGGGTGTCACATTGGCAAGCCTTGTTCACATACAAACTTCTTATTTCTCCATAGCTGCTTGATATGCACTAGCTAATAGTTCACAGTGAATGCCTTTGGAATAATAGAATATGTAGGCAGGTATGTTTGAGGGCAGTTCCTACCTGTTTGGATATATGTTAACCTTGTGTGACAACACTGATTTTATAATGAGTGTCAGCTTATTTGACATTGCATTACTACTGACTCAAGAAGTACATTTTCCAAAATCATCTAGTTAGCATAAAACCTGTCATCTTTACTGTGCAGAACTTGTTGACAACGAACAGAGTTTTAAACAAAGCATGGACTGTCTCAGATCAGGATCTGCAAGAATATGTTTTTGACAGTTACCCTTTATCAAAGACATTTTTGCCAAATACCAATTAAATTGGACAATAGCGATTACTTTATGTAGTAGATTAGATCTCAATTTTGAATGTGGAGTGCTAAACTCATTTTGGTTTTTAACCTAGTTAACATCTGTAAATCTGTATCTAGAAAATAATCACAGAAGTTAATGTACACATTTAACTAGCCTTTGTGGAGGGTTTTGACTTGGATCAATGTCATCTAATATACCAAAGTACATTTACTTAAACTGCCATATGTTTTACTTCCCAGTTTATAGACAAACTTGAGACAGAGTTAATAGCTAATGACTTTCATTCTACTCTTCTACTAATTTAATTTTTAACCACCCCACACACACTGTCTACCTCCCCTGCCAAAAAGAGAAAGTGTTCTGCTTTAAACTTCTTGTTGATTGTTTCCAGAAGGGGAGGATTGATCCCAAATTATTTGTAAACATGATTTAATCAAGGGTTGAACTTGTGTAAGGACAAAACAAAACTTAGGGGCGTAGCGTTTCAACTGCACTGCTAGGAGGGCTTTAGTTCAGAGAAATGTTTTCCTTTAATCTTTCTTGCCTCAACATGCATCCCATTCTTCCTCCCAATGGTTTTTTTAACCCTGATACACACTTATATGCAATATACCAAGTTGTTAATATGTTGAAGTTATGATGAAAGGAAATTGTGCATAAAACAATTTGTTTTGGCAAGGGTGTGTGCCAAAAGTTGGTCCTCCCTTGATGTGTCAATGCAGAAATAAACACAGAAGGGAGGAAAAATGCTGGAGAAACAAACACAAATAGAGATTGGACATGGCAATACTGTAAGTTTACAAATAGTTTCTATTAAGTAAACATTAAGACTGGAAACTTAAACAAACATGTAGTTCCCCAGACACATGAAATCCCTGTCTAGTAAGCCTTAAAATAAAACAGAAGATATGAAACTGAAGTGATGAGGTGATTGTTTGTCTTCCCAGTTTGCTTTCTGGAAAGGCCTTAATACACATGAGAGTTCTTCACATTGTAATGGCAGCTTCAGGGATCCTATCTGGCCCATGATGATAATCTTCCTGTCTCAGCCAGCCACGAAGAAGCCTTTGGCTTTGTGGAATACTTGGAGGACATATATTTTGACTGGCTGCCTCATATCACATGAGTGTACTTGCAAATCAAGCTTTGTGACCCATTATGCTTCCTGACACTTATGCATCTAGTAGGAGTGTCTGGTCATACAAAGAGAAATAGCTTCCAGAAAAGATAATGTATTGGGTCACATTAGAACAATTAATATGCCTGTAAAAATCTTGGAGCAGGAGGTTGGCAGTGAGCTGATCACTTATTAATCTGCAGCAAGCCAGGCTGAACCATACTCTGAATGGGCATGTCTACTTTATGCTTCACAATTTTCAAGTACATGGAGAATTCTCTTCAGAACTATGGAGCCTTGTTCTGGGACAGGCTATAGCAGAAAACAATGCCTCTTACCATCACTCATCCTGGGTTATAATGTGCTAAGTACAAGGTATCGGGGCAGCTGACCAGGTGAACACCTAATAGAAGTCTGTGCTACTTAGGTCAAAACCAAATGTAGGAAGTGAAATTTTGTGCTTTGCTGTCCACAGTGCAGCAGCATTGAAAAGCTGGTTTTTGTTTGCTAACTTTACTTTTCCAGGTGTTGATTCCTTGCATATAGAGGGTTTTTTTAATCAGTAAGAACTGAGTTGTAAATAAATCTGAATACCAAATGTAGTCCTTGAAGTGCTTACTAATTCATTATCCATTAATGTAAACTGTGTGAAAAATACAGAAATGACCCATAATTTAAGCACTACAGGTACATGGATTATATCAATAACTACAAGATAGATAGTCTATAGGATCAACATGTTTATTTCCTTGTTTATTGTATTAACTCTCTTTTAAGAACTAGAAAGAAAATTCTATTAGTGAACCAATGATGAAATTAAAGTTATCCTACTCTAGATACAGCTCTTCCATTCTGAGTTCTGTGAGAGTGCTCTCTTGTATAGTGTTAGGAAATGTACTTTTTTTTGTTTGTTTGTTTGAAGTATAGTAACTTGATCTTTGATAAGGATTTGCAAATCTGGCTGAAAAGATGGTCATAAAATGTACCTGTAGTACTGTGTTGGATGATCCTGCTATTCCAGTAATTGACTCGTACTGAAAGCTGGTCAAATATTCTTGTGTTTAATAAATAAGTAAATAAAAATCTATGTTCATTTTCCTTTAATTAACCCTCCTGACTGGGACTACTTGACATTTGATCTGTGGCTTTCCTGGAGTTGCTGGGATTAAAAAACTGAGAATCAGATCTCTTAGGGAAAACTGCTGGCTTTTGTGGTTTGGATTAAAACTTAAATGTGAAGCTAGTTTAGTCTGAAGATACAGAATGAATATAAATGAAAAGAAACCTGTTAAAAAAAAAAAAAGTTATGAAAAAACCAATGATGTCAGATCAGAATCACTTTCGATATTTGAGCATTGAAATTAACCTTGCATTTAGTGAAGCACTTAGGGCTAGTGATGATCCTGGGTTTTGTGATGTGTGTGTAACACAATTCGACATAACTTGGCAGCTGCTGGGTTTTTATGGAGCAGTGTACTATGTCTTAGTCAATCTAGACTGTCAGAAGATTTGGTCATGCAGTGGTGACAGTGCTGGGATGTGCTCAGCATTTGAATTCTTTGCTTCTTTCTTTACAGTTCTCTGTTCAGTGGCCTTCTGTGTTATTGCTAGTGAAAACAATTAAGAGAATATTGCTAAGCAAGCTAAAGGAAAGATAAGCAATTTTACCATGGTGATCTGTTTTCTCTGCAGAAGACATAGTGCTGTCACTTGATGCCAGAGAGATGTAGTAAACCTTAGTTTGCCAAATGAACATCCTGAAATTTATCATGTTGTGTACTATAGAATGTGTATTTCACGTGACACCAACTTTTCCAATTTTGAACACCAAATGACTGTAAAAAAATTGAATTTTAGAAGAGAAAGTGGTACTTGCAAATGTTAAGACCAAAAAAATAAGTCAGAAGCCTGGCTTCTGTCTGTACGCAGCTTGTGCAATGATGTAACATGACTGACTTGAATTTAGCTCACTCAAGTTAGAAAAAAACCCTATGCAAAGAGTTCATGTATATTTCTCAAATGCTTTGAACAGTTCTTTAACCTGTGTTCCAACAAGTGTGGCTGCAGCATGTTAGCCTCTTTGGAGCCTGTCAGAGTTCGAGGAGTGCCTGGATGATGCTTTTAGTCATATGGTTTAGTTTTAGGTAGTCCTGTGAGGAGCAGGGAGTTAGACTTCATAATCCTTATGGGTCCCTTCCAACTTGAGACATTCTATGATTCTATGACAGACAAGTCATCATGGTAAGTAGCATGTGACTGCTACATGACCATCCATGAGAGCTTGGCTCTTTTCTCTTGCAGATAATTTTTTAGTAACTGATTGCAGATGTCTAGTAGGGATTTCTTCACCTCAGTGGTTTGAGGAATTGATAGAACTGACACTGTTTCTTCCATGGGGCCAGCAGTGTTGGGGGGGTGGGGAGGGAGTGGAAAAGAGTTTTGACTTTTGTCCTACATATCTGTTACTAAGATAGTATTTAAGCCACCACTCATTTATGCTCGAGAGGAATATCTAAGATGTTCTCACCTGTTGCTTCTAGGGCAGTTACATGTTTAGCAAATGAAGTAGGCTGTTTGGGTAATTTAGATGCATGGGTTCTTGGGTTACTTCTCTTTGAAAGTAACTGCTAGCTTACGTGCTCCCTTACCTGGGAAATATTGGTGAAATTCTCGTCTTGCTTTCAATAGCATTTGTACAACATGCCAGGAGTTACAATAGGAACTTCATCCATGTGGAGTCCTGTGCATGTACCAAAAAACTCTTAATTGAGCTGGTTTTATCTTCCACAAGAGGAAATCTGTGATACTCCATGGTTTTATACATATTCATATATAACACACCAAAAGCTGTTGGCGTGCTCTTTCCCTGAAGTAAACTGAATTCAGACTGTAACTCCAAGAGTGCAGCCCTCAAGGAATCTGAGGGAGGGAGAATTGTCTTCTGGGAGGTACTGTATCAACAGAAGTGATGTGAGATCAACAGGAAGAACTGCTGCAGAAAAGGGCTCCAGGGATGGATCAAGCAACCTGTAAATGTACCTTGAGCAAAGCTTTCCACTGTGACCTTCCATCCCCACCCTCCCACCACTTCTCACTGCCAAAACTAAAAGATCTTTCTGGTTCAAGGTTGTCTTAGAAGTGGTTTGGAACTATAAACAAAGATTGCCCTTTTTGATTTCTGCTGTGTTGAGGGAAATACAGTAGTGTGCTATAATTATGAAGAAAAAGGATGCTATCAAAGATGCCAGACTCCATTATCTTCCTAGTTGGAACAATGTGTAGACCCCACAGCTTTTGGCTCACTGGGTAGAAAGTGAGATGACTCATATAAATTCTTAGCCTTAGGAGTCTTGTTCATTCTGATAATCGGTAATTTAATTAATTCAAATCTCTGAAAACTAATGAAAAGCAAACAGTAATTTAGTTGATTTACCACTCCTGTAACTGACTGTAAGTGAGTAGGAGCAAGCTCAGTCAGTTCCATTGCAAGATGAAACAAGCTGGCTTGTGCTTTCAAAGAAGGTGGTCATTTACAGTAATGATGAGAATCTATTAGCATAATAACAGTCCAAAGATTTATCCAGTGGTGATAGTGAGAGAAAGAAATAATACACCTGTTAGAGCATCTGCTATCATTTTTTTTTATCTATGTATATCACATGGCTATAATGGGGCTTTACAGCAGTTAAAGTAGCTATTGACCTAAAAACTGTTAACAACTGACTGGGCAGATTTACCAGCTATGGTTGAATGGATATTCCCATAACTGAAATCTCCAATGTGCTGGGTCTCGACTTACGCAGTTCCCAGGAATTTTTTGTTTCTGGTGAAACTAGCAGTGGTAGAGGGAGGTATGGGGTTTTGGATATAGAAGAATGTGTTTGAATTACTGCAGTCATCAAATTAAATGCAAGTTAGATAGAAGTCTTTGTTTTATTTTGAAAGCTGCTGTATTGAATGTTCTTGATGCTTCACTATAGTTCTACACCTACAAAGTTAGCTTCCAACTATGGAAAGAAAGAGCTATGAACTTTGTACCTTAAGTTTGATATGTTGATTTAAAATACTCAAGAATCGTTGTTTGGAAGACTTGAAGTGCATGCTTTTCCGTAAGTATCACACATAATGAAATCTAGACAGATGATGTCACAGACAGATAGTAGCTAGATAATTTAAATCATCATACTGGCTCCAGTAGTTGCTTTTTACCTGAGAATTGACTGTTGACTGATCTTACAATGAGATTTTTTTTTTAAACCCACACCTTTTTAACCTATATTAACAATTTAAGTACATAAAATATACAGCAGGTCTGTGTATATCTCAAGGTGTTAAAATGTACTTTGTGGGAAGTCTGCTTCCCCCCCACCCTCCAAAAAAAAAAAAAAGGAATAGAAGAGGGGAAATCCTTTTAGCAGTGATAGAAGACAGAGGGTAAACCCCACATAATGTGTGGGAAAGGAGCAGTGAAAGCCATTTATTCTCATAGGAGTAATAACGTATCATCTATTCTAATGGCCTTGGCTGCTACTTCTGTCACTTACTTTACATGAATATAGAAATACAAGGTAGACACACTGGGCTTAAAACATAGGAAGCTATCTTTGTGTCTTCTGCTCTACAGTTGAGGGAGGTATGTATTAGAGTAGGTAAAATATTATAGCTCTTAAATGAATTATACTTTAATTCCATTAGGTCTTCTTTAGCTATTAATGTAAGATAAGAAGTATAACCAGCCCTGATGCTGAGTCGGAGAACTGGACAAATAATGTGGATTTTTAAAGCATTAGTTGCAGTTTCTTATGAGGTCCTAGTCCCTGAAAACTATATAACAGTCATCACTTAGGTTAGTTTTGCAAATACCAAAATGTTTTATCTTGTATGGATCCATCCACTACAGCATTGCCAGAATGCTAATGTTGAGAAACCATTTGCAGAAGTGTTAGAAACAGTCACTGGCTTCAGTGTCTCATACTTTAGCAAGTTCTTCTCTTTCATTTTTACTTCTTTATGGGAGGGACAGGGAGAGACAGCTGAGCTCTTTCATAACTTGCCTTCTTGTCATGTGTGCTGACAGATGATCCTTTGCCTTTTCTGCTCCTAACCTAGGCACCGTCTGTATATGCCCTTGTACTTTTAGGCTTCCACGCAATATTTAACACTGGAACTTTCTGTTTAGCTGTTGCAATATATGTCTTCATGCCTAAAACAAATGCATACATTTTATTTCTGTGAAAAATGGTGCTGATCTAGAAGTATTTTAGGTTTAGTTGATGTGAATTGGAGCTTAAAAATGTTATCACAGGAAGTTCTTCTCTGTAACTAGCAGTACAATTTATGAACTGCTAAGCTTAGTTTTTCATATTAAAAGGAATGAGAAACTGTAAATCTTAACAGCTGCTGAGTTCAAGCAATTGGGTAAAATGTAAAAGACTATATTAATATATGTTCTGTGGGCAAGTTATCCCCATGTCTCCCCCAAATATTTTTTTCTGAAATTGATCTTCTCAGTTACTGACCAAAACCCAATGCACATTGGTCAATTTTCAAGGAAGTATTTAGGAACTCTGTCTGCCACATGCACTGTAATGATGATTACAGTGTTGGCAACTCCCATGTAGTAGAAGTATCTGATCAAGTGATCCTCCAAGGAGTCTGCTGCTGATGGCTCTGGGCAATATCCCTGGATTCCAGCAATGAGCGCTGGCTGTGCTCCTCTGCAGAGGAGTCATTTGCAGTCATCTTTTCCTTCATCACCTTCAACAAACTAGCCAGTGTTCCAGAATTTTGGCTGTGCTTCATCTTTGTGTCTATTTGTTTTCTTGCAGTCTGCCACTTCAATGCATAGCAGTTAATAAAATAACTAAGATGTCAGAAAGAAAAATATTGTATAAGAGAGGTAGGTAGGCTTCCTAGCAAAAGTTGAAAAACTAACTTGAGCAGATTCTAAAACAAACATACGTAACTGCCAGCAGTGAATAGAACAAATACTAGGGAATTGGGCTCTGTTATTGAAAGCTGAACTTTCTCTTCAATCATTTCTTAGAAATTGTATTTGAAGCACAGTCACATTAGGTGCAGCCAGATATGTTTTTTCTCATCTGCCCAGAACACTGATGAGATTGGGACGTTGTTGAAACATCAAGGCACTTGGATTTATGGAAGTTGTAGTTTTCACTGAACTCCGTGCATGCTATGGTTCCGTACAAGTGGTGGAAGAACTGTGTCTGCAGATTTGAGTGCTCAGCAAAGATACTTTCACTTGCTTCACCATTTTTTACCATGTTTAAATCAAAGTTGCAACATCTTGGAGCATAAGAACAAAATGAAGAAATGTTTTAAGCAATTTAAATCAAGTATATCATAAAAATTCCAGCTAACTTTTGACCACTGTGTGGTGCATGTGATAAGTCGTGTAAATCCTTTGATTTTCTGAGAGCAAATCAGTCAACTCAAGTTTCCCAACATGAACTGCAATATTCAGCTACTCTAAACAGCACATCTGCTTTGCTAAGCAGTGGTGCTGTTGCAACTCTCCTTGCATCAGTGTCAAATTATCTTGCATACTGAGAAAAGGAATTTGGGTAATGTGTGCGTGCTGTTTGCGGCTTCGTACACCTTTATAACTAATGATGTGGTTGTTACTTAAATAAGGCCATCTAGTGGTGAAATTCTAGTAGTAGCTATGTCTGCTGCAGTTAGTAACTGAGTTTTAAAAAATTGTGGATAGGTTTGCAAAGATCTACTTAGTTTTCAGTTATATTCTAGTTTGCATTAGCTTTCACTTCAAATATTGGTTCAGCAACAATTGTTCAAATTCTGTATTGTTGACTCTCAAATTTAATATGAGGCTAGAAATAGGACAAATCACCCAGAATCTAGAGGGCAAACAGACTATTAAAAAACAGTCTATTAAAACCAGACTGTGCAGTAGAATTAAATAACTTCTTCTGTATTTCCTCTGTAATTTCCTCTGTATGTATGCAAATAATGTCAATAATGACAACTAGTTTATGGTTTATGTGTTCATCTGTTACTTCTGAAACACTGTTTTTCTTAGTTTATTCTGCATGTTCAGCAAGGGCCTCACCTGTAGCCAGGCACGTATTTTAGTGATGTATTCTCTCCCTTCCTTTCTGTACATTAGTGTTGTCTATATATATATATATGTTCTCCTCATTCAACTGAATTGATGGCTTAGTCTATCCTGTGACTTTGCACAGATGAAGCAAAATGGGAGAAATGCATTCTATACCCAGAAAACGATTTTGCCTGGGAAACAGAAACCATCAGTGTCACACTTCTGGTATCTGTTGTTTGAGCTAACCTTCATAATCTTTACACTAGTGGTACAGAGTTGTGGAACTTCAAATAATTGTATGTTATGTAAGAAGAGAAGCGGTGGCAAAGCTGGGAACTGCTTTGTTCCGGGAGGTATTAACGCAGAGCATTGTCACCGAGTCACTTAACAGAATTTGTGTGGTTTATTGTTTTGCCTGCAAAAAAGAAAGATCTCAAGCTGTCCCTATGATGTTCTTGTTCTTCTCTAACCTTTTGTTTCCTGGGGGTTTTGCACATGGACATAAGGTTTTAATACTTTGCAGCTCAGGACTCAAGCTTAGATATAAGTACAGGCTTGACTGAGTGAATTAATTCCTTTCTGCTCCAGAAAAAAATATACTTCCCGTGCCACTTCCTGAGACAGAACCAGGAACTGCAGCATCCCGTACTTCTGGGGAAGCTACTTTCAGCTACATTCTGCTACTGCTTACTTGCACAACTAAAATATCTGCCTGTGGAGGTAGGTTGACATCTGAACAGTAAAACCTTTCCAGGGCAGAGGGAGTTTCCAACAAGTCTCTGATAAAACCAGAAATCAAATAAAAATAGTTATTGATGGAGCTTGAGAAGGGTTAAAAAAATGCAGTATAGTGTATTCTTTAGCCACGGATAATATGTTGGTAGTTACCCTGTGCCATCTACCCTGTTGCTGTTGCATTGTTATCAGTATACAAACTAGTTAGTCCAGTGCTATGTTTAACTGGAAGGTATGACTAGAAGGGTCAGCTAAAAGCCTGTGGCTGATGCAATATTAACATGAAAATATTTTATTTTTTAAAGGAAAATATGCTTTATTGAGGTCACATGGAGAAATGTGGGGTTTACTCTGGCTATTCTTGGATTTGTAAATGAGCAGTTTTAATGGCGATTTGGGTCTTCAAACTTTTCTATATGTTAATGGTGGTGTAAGTGTTAAGGCTTAGAGGGGAAACAAATAATGAGTGTTGTAGAGGGTCACTACTGCTTTCAGTAGAGTTCTTCTTAGAAAGTCTCCATATAGAAGGCAAAACCAGTGTGTTGTAAAATCATGTCAAGCACAGTGACCATGCAGTGAGGTTAACCAAATTAATTTCCTGGAGCAGGGAAGAATGACAGGTTTTGTCCAACTCTTAATAAATTTTCATGATATCAAAGAATGGAGAATTGAACTGAGGGGAAGGGGAGTTGAAATCAGTAAGGATTAAGGATTTCACACACTCCACTCCTTTCAGTAATCTCCAGTGAGCACAAATGTGAAGTGTCACTATTCTTTTTTGGATTACCATCTAGTACTAAAAACCATCCATGGGTAGTACTGTTGAAAGAGGGGTTTAACAGGAGCAGAATCTCATGATAAGCTAATAAGCTTCTCTGCAGACAGATTCTTTAGTAGTTGAGAACTGAAGAGAATGAAGCCCACATTACTGTTTCGGTATGTTTGGTATGGTGATACTTTTTTGGAACTAACAGGAACAGAATTTCCTTAAAGATACTTGGAGACCATCATGCAGGAATTGATGGAAGACAAACGTCTTTTCCCCACATTCTTCATGTGTTCTATTTTGTTACAGAAAATAGTTATTTGCTGGGTTTTTTTTTACTTTTGGATAGCTGGGTAATTTGTTAAGCTTATGAGCAGCTTATTTCAACTAAAAGTATTATTTGTTTGAACTGTTAGGCTATTGTGCAACAGGATTGTAAAAGTCTGAATGCCACCCTCATCATACATGAAGGGAAATATCTGAAAGAAATAGGATGCTTTTGTGGATGTGATGAATTTAGAGTCAAAACCAGAGTAAAATAGAAATAGTTAAGTTGGCAGTGCTTTTTTTCCTATGTGTAGCTCTATAGTGCCCTGCTATTGGCTTAGAATAAGCCACTGTTACGGTGCCAATGAGTGTGGTGTACATCCCATGGCTATTTACTGCGAAGTAGACAATAAAGAGTGGTCAGACTCCAAGTCATGCTAATAGCTGCGGGCAATTCTCTTTGAGCAGGGAGACTGATCCTGTCTTAATAGAAACAATATTTTGTTCCCACATAATCATAAAACCCCTACATGTTTCCTGTAAGGTTCTTATGACAATAAATTACAGCAATTTTTTAAACTGGAATAATAATTGTTGTATTGGTAACAGCAATGGCTTCTGTTATCTTTTACGTCAGACAAAATTAAAGGAACAACTGAACTCATTGCATTTGTGAACCCTCATTATGTCAGTGCCACTGTCCTCACAGACATGCAACTTCTTTAAACTGAATACTGTAAAGAATGGTAATGCAGAGTGAGCCTGTGCTGCTCCACCAGCAAGAGTTGTAGCTTGACAATTATAGGAGTCAAATCTCTCAAGCTTTATTACAGGTGTAATTTTCTAGTTGCTGCTCAAAGCTGCTATTGACTTTAAATGGATGTTTTGCACTAGCAAGAGCATCTAGGCCTGGCTGAAGATAAATGTAGCCACTGATGGCGTGTTTAATAATACCTAGCATCCATATTATCTATTTAAATACTTTTCTTGAAGATGCTTAATGCTTCTGTTTAAATCTTTGCTTAGAGAAAAGATGCTTTTACAGGAGAGACATGTAATGCTATGACAATTACTAGAAGGAAGACTGTGCTTTTTCCTTACCTCCCAGCAGTGCGTAGTGTTGAATAGTAAGAATACTGTCCCTCTAAGGCACACTGAGGTGTTTCTTGAAATACTTAAAACTTTATTATCTAGGACTTTCCAAGTTTGAGTGATCACAGAAAGTTCAACCAGGGTGTCTTCTGACTAATTTTGTAAAAGACTCTAATTTTCTTAAATCTCTCTAAATCTGGAAAACTCCATAGATAATGGCAATGGTTTAACAGAAATAGCACCTGGTCTATCAAAATAAGTTGTTCCTTTAAAAAAACCAAACAAGCAAACAAACAAACAAACAAACAAAAAACCCAAACCAAAAAAAAAAACCCCCGTAAGTCTTAGAAAAGTCTTCAGCTGCTTAGATTTCTCTGGGAGTAGTAGTGGGATGCAAGCTGTATCCCCTGAACTCCTGGTGGTTCTTCTGTTAGATGTTTTAAATTTTTGTTTGTGGACCAGGGAGAGACTAGCTGCTGCAATTGGAAAGTAAAAAATAGGCATTCTGCTGTCATAGAAGCTGCTGCTTTCCCACTAAACTAACTAATAAGACATTTTATCTCCTACATTTTCCATTCCTCAGTTCTGGTGTGGTATAGTCATGCTCAGTACAAATGCTGCTGAACTTTAAGATACTTGATGCTTTTTTTCAGTACTAAAAATTAACCATATACTTCAACAGTTTTGCTTCATGGTTTTGTAGGATTGGATCTCAGTCCCTAAATCAGAGGTTGTTGAATAGTTAAGAAAAATGAAGAGATTATCTGAGAAATTAACTAAGTGAGGTTTTAATATGCCTTTATATTTCATGGTCTTCAGCTGGCAGAGGTAACCATATGTTTGGGTCTTTCACAATATCTGCTTTTAAGCATGGGTACTTAAGCATGATTCAGAAGATATGAAGTGTGAGTTATGTAGTAAATGGATAGAGGCACTTCCATAGGACAAGCAAGAACACAGAAATTAGTCTGAAAATGGATGTGACTATATCCCTTGGCTTGCTTTCTGAGTAGACACATATAATCTCTCTGGTGTGTTGAATGGAAGCTATGTAGCTGTGGTTAGTACAGAGCTGAATTCAGATCAATTCTGCTGAGAGTTTGGGCGTGTTAGCTGTGCTCAGTGTTTTATTAACTGTGGTTACACAGTTTTTGGTTGGCTCCAAATATAAGCCAAACACAGGAGAAGACTAGATACACACTGAAATATTTTGCTCCATTGGGAGTGAAATTTCTAAATAAATATGAGGATCTGGGACTAGTTAAAAAGATCGGCAAAGGTATATAGGTACCCAGAGGGATTAGGTTTCTAATTAACTTTATGAATATAGAATTTCCTATATAGAAAGTTAAATGCTTAGCAGCTTTCAAGAAAACTGTACAGGCACAGTGTCTGACAACTCAGCTGTGGCGTGGTGTAATTGTCTTGTATGAGAGCTGACACGCTGGCTAGGTAGGAACCAAATTTATTTTAGTAAAATAGCTGTATATGAATGACATCCAACGCTGTTTTTCTGTGGCATGGAAGACTCAGTGACTTAATAGATGGAACATAACAGCAACTAGTGAACAGTAAGAATTATGAGCTTTTAAGTTTTTTGTAAATATGTGAGCAATATTTTGAAAAGCCGATTTAGTACTCCACGAATATTGATATTAGTAGCATTTTTTTAGATCATTAGCTTTACTGAAGTAGAAAGTGACAAAGCATTTGATCTGTTTATATTACTCGAGCAGAAAAAGCATTATGAAGTAATCTTTGTCTCCATCTTTTAAATTATCCTGAAGTCAAATAGTTCAGTGCTTCTACACTTGCACCAGTTCAATCTTATAATCAGTTTAAGATAAATAGAAAGCAAAAATACTTTTATGAGACTTAGTTGTAATGACTGCAGGACCCTGAACTATGGCCAATTTAAATGACACCAGCTGAGGGCAGACAGTGTGAAACAGCTAAGGCAGCATTTGATCAAATTTCATTTAACATAGACCTACACAGATGAAAAGCAGTGAAGTACTAGACTTACTTAAGAGGGTGAAAATGTTACAGTTGAGAACTTCTCATTGGCTGGAAGTTGCAAATGAAGTTTACATTTGGGAAAGGAAAAACAAAGGAAAAAACTTAAACCCCCAACTGTACTATAGGCAGGACTTGGCCAAATACTAATGCGCCTCATAGCTGCATAGGCAGTGCTGACTGTCTTGAAGATGACTTCTGATCCAATTTTTAAGCATCTTGGGCAGAGATTGAATGTCTCAGTAGAGCAGTGTACCAATCCACTCTCAAATTGAGTATACCGTAGAACATTTAAACATACTGCTTTATTTCATATGTACTAATGCTGCTGCATGAATTAGAAGCTCATAATTTTCACCTAGACTGTAGGTTAAGGTGTTTTCAGGAAATTTCCCTCAGTTTTAACTGGTATATAAGCTTAGCTACGGTGATAGAGAAGAAAAAACTTCTTGGTTTCTTTGTACTACCTGGCACTTGAGAAATGGCAACCAATTTGAAATACTTTATTTTTATTATTATTAATTTCAATCTAAATGTCAATAGATGCATTAATTTAATTTGACTATTCTGGTGGTATTATCCATGCTTCATATTAAATATTTAAGCTTCATAAACTACCAAGAAGCTGAAATGACTTTGTAGAGACTGACAGATTTTTGTAAGGTCTTATCTGATATATATATAATTTTCTAGCTTTTATTTTCCCATGATTATGGAAAATTATTAAGTTCTTTATAAGGCTGGAATTAATGGTTTCATTCTGCCATGTCAGAATAGCTGCAGTATGTATAAGTCTCTTTACTTGCATGACGTGTCATTCCAGAAAAGATGTAAATATGATACTTGAAATCTGGAAGATTATTGCCATTTGGCAAATTAAAGTTATCACAAATTAGTTATTATCATAATAGAATGGATCATAAAGTGCAGTACAGATGATGTTTCAAAAGATTACCAAAATTCTTTATCTTGGAACTTGGTAGACCATATGAATAAGTATGTCAAGCCCAATGCAGTGCTAAATAAAAATAGTATTTATGTTATTAAAAAAATACATCAAAATCTTTGTGTTCTTTATCCAAAGGTTTTACTCATTCTCTTATTTTGCTCATGCAAAAAAAGGAAATCTTGCCTCTGGGCAGTGACAAACCTTTGTGGCAATGTTCTCTGAAGTCCTGAGCCTTGAAACTTTGAACAAATGGTGAGCCTAACTTACATTTCAAACTTCCGTCTCAAAAACAATTTTATTATGATCATAACTGTTGTCAACGGTGCAGTAAGAAACTTTGTGGAATGAACATTACAACATAAAAGTAAAACATTCATAAAGAATAACCAAACTCAACCATTTCTGATGGCAAAACCAGGCTCCGCTTAAGGGACAACAGACGTTTTTTCATCTACCATAATTTCAATGTTTAGTAATACCCCAGGAGGAACAAACTACATGTCTAAGGTTTTGTTGTCTGCCATAGGTGAAAAACTGCTTTGAAACTGTGCCAGAAAAATACAAAATTAGTTTGTATAACACAGACTCCATAAGTAAAAACTACATGGGGCAGCTGTGGTTTTGGACTTCATTTTATTCAACTTCAATTCTACTTTTTCAGCTGGGCATAAATGTACACAGTACCACTTGGGAGGTCTGCTTCCACCTTTTATCTCTGAAAGTTTAGGTAGGGTTTTCTGAACTTAAAATGCAAACACACAAAACTTTCATAAAAAATACATGGCTACTTCAAATGCTGGCCAATGTTTCTCATTTTCTCTTTGATAGTATACTCTGTATGTTAGATAGACAGACTAAGAATGAATTATTGAACATTTATTACCATATTAATAATAAATAAAAATGAGTTAGCAAGAGAGGCAAATCAGTATTCCAAGTAGGTAGTTTAAGTAAGTTGAAATAAATATATTTAAGAATTTATTTCTACTAATTTCATACTGGTCTCAGTATGAAACCTTTAAGGTTGTGGTCTTTAACTTCCAAATTGCCTTTAGTGACATAATCTAGGAAAAAATCTTAATTGATTAAGTTAAATGAATCTGCCCTTATGTGCTACTGTTTAAAAACAAAAAAAAAATTGAAGGTTGTAGTAGTACAAATGTAATAGCTACAAGTTAGGATGTTGTGTCATGTCATGTTCTGAAAATTAATAATAATTTTAATTAAAAAATAATAAAGTTTAAGCATAATCATATATTCAGTTAGTCATGGAATATTCACCAATAGCACTCTATTAAATTTTAACATTAATCTCATGTAAAAATGTTGTCAGTAACTTACGTTTCACAACGAACTTCTAAAAATGTGATAGACCATCCCTTTGACATATTACCAGTGACAAGGGTGACAAAAGTTATATTTAATCCCTTTATCATGCTTAGAGTATAGCTTGCTTCCGACTTTCCCCCTTATCATAGAATCATAGAATCATTTAGGTTGAAAAAGACCTTAAAGATCATCAAGTCCAACCATTAACCTAACACTACCAAGTCCACCACTAAACCAAATAAGAGTAGAGTAGCAATTTCATGTTTCCTGGCTTGGTGGCTGGATTATTTTTAATGAGAGTAAAAACTAGGAATCGTTAAGATTGGAAAGGACCTCTAAGATCATCAGTCCAACCGTCAACCCAACACCACCATGCCCACTAAACCATGTCCCTGAGTGCCACCTCTACCCGTTTTTTGAACACTTCCAGGGATGGTGACTCCACCACCTCTCTGGGCAGCCTGTTCCAATGTTTGACTACCCTTTCCATGAAGAAATTTTTCCTCATACCCAATCTAAACCTCCCCTGATGCAGCTTGAGCCCATTTCCTCTTGTCCTATTGCTAACTACTTGGGAGAAGAGACCAACACCCACCTCACTACAGCCTCCTTTCAGGTTGTTGTAGAGAGCGATAAGGTCTCCCCTCAGCCTCCTCTTCTCTAGGCTAAACAACCCCAGTTCCCTCAGCCGCTCCTCATAAGACTTGTGCTCTAGACCCTTCACCAGCTTCATTGCCCTTCTCTGGACACACTCCAGCACCTCAATGTCCTTCTTGTAGTGAGGGGCCCAAAACTGGACACAGTATTCCAGGTGCGGCCTCACCAGTGCCGAGTACAGGGGGACAATCACCTCCCTGCTCCTGCTGGCCACACTCTTCCTGATACAAGCCAGGATGCTGTTGGCCTTCTTGGCCACCTGGGCACACTGCTGGCTCATGTTCAGCCAGCTGTCAACCAACACCCCCGGGTCCCTTTTGGCCAGGCAGCTTTCCAGCCACTCTTCCCCAAGCCTGTAGGGTTGCATGGGGTTGTTGTGACCCAAGTGCAGGACCCGGCACTTGGCCTTGTTGAATCTCATACAGTTGGCCTCGGCCCATTGGTCCAGCCTGTCCAGTTGCCTCTGCAGGGCCTGCCTACCCTCCAGCAGATCGACACTCTCACCCATTTTGGTGTCATCTGCAAACTTCCTGAGGGCGCACTCAATCCCCTCATCTAGATCATTGATAAAGATATTAAACAAGACTGGCCCCACAATGGAGCCCTGGGAAACACTGCTTGTGACCGGCTGCCAACTGGACTTAACTCCATTCACCACTACTCTCTGGACTTGGCCACCCAACCAGTTTTTTTTACCCAGCGAAGAGTACGCTCATCTGAGCCATGAGCCTCCAGCTCCCCTAGGAGAATGCTATGGGAGACTGTGTCAAAGGCTTTGCTAAAGCAAAGTCCAGGTAGGTGACATCCACAGCCTTTCCCTCATCCACCTGTTGGGTCACCAGGTCATAGAAGTAGATCAGGTTGGTCAAGCAGGACCTGCTTTTCATGAACCCATGCTGGCTGGGCCCGATCACCTTGTTGACCTGCACCTGCCTGTTGAGCACACTCAAGATGAAGCGCTCCATAATTTTTCCTGGCACCGAGGTCAGGCTGACAGGCCTGTAGTTCCCCGGGTCCTCTTTCCGGCTCTTCTTGTAGATGGGCGTCACATTGGCAAGCCTCCAGTCATCAGGGACCTCCCTTGTTAACCAGGACTACTGATAGATGATGGAAGGTGGCTTGGTAAGGTCCTCCACCAGCTCCCTCACTACTCCTAGGTGGATCCCATCTGGCCCCATAGACTTATGAGTGTCCAGGTGGCATAGCAGGTAATTAACTGCTTCCTCCTGGATTATGGGGGCTCCATTCTGCTCCCTGTCCCTGTCTTCTCAGCTCAGGGGGCTGAAAACCCTGGGGATAACTGGTCTGGCTATTAAAGACTGAATCAAAGAAGGCATTAAGTACCTCAGCCTTTTCCTCATCCTTGGTGACAATGTTCCCCCCTGCATCCAACAAAGGATGGAGATTCTCCTTGGCTCTCTTTTTATTGTTGATATACTTGTAAAAACATTTTTTATTATCTCTTACAACAGTGGCCAGACTGAGCTCTAGCTGTGCTTTTGCTTTTCTAATTTCCTCCTTGCATGACCTAACAAGATCCCTGTACTCCTCCTGAGTTGCCCGCCCCTTCTTCCAAAGGCAGTAGACTCTCCTTTTTTCCCTGAGTCCCCACAAAAGCTCCCTATTCAGCCAGGCCGGCCGTTTTCCCCGCCGGTTCATGGCACATGGGGACAGCCTGCTCCTGCGCCCTTAAGACTTCCTTCTTGAAGAAGGCCCAGCCTTCCTGGACCCCTTTGCCCTTCGGGACTGCCTCCCAAGGGACTTTCCCAACCAGTGTCCTGAACAGGCCAAAGTCTGCCCTCCGGAAGTCCATGGTAACAGTTTTGCTGCCCCTCCTCCTTATGTCACCAAGAATTGAAAACTCTGTCATATCATGGTTGCTAAGCCCAAGACGGCCCCTGACCATGACATCTCCCATGAGTCCTTCTCTGTTTGTAAGCAGCAGGTCAAGCGAGGCACTCCCCCTGGTAGGCTCACTTACCAGCTGTGTCAGGAAGTTGTCTTCCACACACTCTAGGAACTTCCTAGATATGTTTCCTATGACTGCAGTTTTTCATTAGCATGACCTGTTCAGCTATGTATTCTTCAAGACAGGGAAAAATACATACTGGGTCTGCATAATAGCAGATTTAGTCAGTCGTAAGTAATTCAAGCTTTTCTACAAGCCAGCTCAGAAAGGTTCTTTTCTTTCCTACTGGGTCTTTTGGCTGCTATTTGCCAACCCAATGCAATGAGTTGTCCTGCTAACATGCTGTAGTGTTATTTCATTTTTGTTCTCTAAGTCAACCAGTCAACCAAGTCAACCAAGCTAAGAAGTTTTTTGACTAAAAGAATAACACTTTGGAGTTAGCTTTACTAACCTGCCTACTGTGACTAGAGAATTGCTGTGTGATGTACAAGTACCACAACTGTAAATCTGATGGGAGGGCCCTAAAAAATAAGTCCCAAAAGATTTTGGACAGAAAAGGTCTGTACTTTATGGTCAGTTTACATCATCTGATCTACCAGGCATCAAACTAGTTTTCATGCAGGCATTTTAGTAGGTCTGACTTGTTGCAGTCCTTTCTGTGGAGCCACTGTCAGTTGTTTTTTGTTTGCTTGTTTGTACTTTTTTTTTTTAAGTTACTTTTCTTCAGGACAGGCTACTGTAATATGCAAACTCATCAGGAAATCCATTGCTGAAATGTTTTTCTAAAAGAGGTTCTGTGTGAAGCCAGCAATACCAGACAATAGCAAGCCTCTGCTAATAAAATGTTGTGTAGATTTGGCAGATATTTGGACTTCTTAAAGCTCTTTAGATAAATGCAGTTGAATTTTAATTGATACACCTTTTGAAATATTGGCATTTGAATAAGGGTAACTTTAATTCATTAGAACTGCAATACCTTTCAGAAATACAAATTACCATGCGGCTTATTCCACATTTGCTGAACGAGGTAAACGCAAAGACTGTTGAAGAATACTAAATCTGACTTAACTAAAGTTATAGATATCTTACTAATAAAAGCTGTTCCATTGTATCACAGAGCTGGAATAGACTACTCTATGCCTTTGCCTGGTTTTCTATTTCTAAACCATTCCAAAGCTGTTTACCGTGTGCCTAAATACTGTTCCCTAGTGATAAGTAACTACTGGAAGTAATTAGTGTTTCATGATCCCATATTAGTAATTTTTTCTTAATATTAGATGAGAATTTCTCACTGCAGTGACAGCAAGAAGTAACTGCAGGCCCAGTGTTAATTCTCTACCCACCAGGCAGAGAAACGACTCTTCTGTTCTTTCCTGAAATAAGACACTTGTTTCTTTTTCTTTTTGTTACATTCTTCTGTACTCAAGTTTGTTTCCTCTTAACTTTTTTAACCTTAGACTACACTCCAATTCATCTGAGTCTCACCTAAGTAATATTTTAATGCCTCTGCTCATTCTCTCTGCCCTCTTTGAGAGTGGTTCTCATTTATCTAATGAGCTTGGTTGGACTATATTCAGGTTTGGGTGTCTGACTCTATTCTGGTTCCTTTGTAACCCACTGTTGCCCATAACTATTGTTCCCTCACATTGCCTAAATTCCTGATTAATGGTCTGCAGGAATCTGGACTCCTCATTTCTGAATAGCCATTATAATTTTTCCAGACTATCTGATTAATTTTGAATTTTAGTACTGTTCTCCAGCGTTCTTTTACTTAATCCCAGATGTTGCCAGCCGCAGGCTTATGAAGTCTGTTTGGTTACATAATTGGTTGAATTAAAATAAATATAATGACTACAATGAATAATATTGGAGCTATCTGGAGTTCGAAAAAATAGAAATAAATAAATTACAGTGTTAGTGGAGTGATATGTAGCTACGTGAGTTCTAGGGGCTGTAGGCTTAATTGCACAAGGTCAAAATCCTTAAGCTAGGAGAAGAATCCATAGGAATTACTATCCAAGGTAAGTTTTTCAAGGATATTTTGTGCCTTACTAGTTTGCAATCTGATGCCTGGCTGCATAGATTCTCCCCTACCTTCATACTATTTCTTTATCTCTAAAAATATTCTCTCTAGAAATGAAATGGTATTGCAAGAAAGCTAATTTCTTTTATAGTTTACAGAGTTTTGTGGTTTTGAAGGTCTTTTATGTTTTTGAAGGTCTATTCCACATAGTCTTACTAAAGGATGTGGAGTAGATGTTCCCCAGTAGTATGTAATTTAGCATGAAAGGTGAATTGTCACCATAAAATGTGATAGTGGGAGAGCAGATATATGGTTTCAAGTTTAACAGGCTTGGTTCCCTGAAATATTTTCCCACTAACAGAATTTGTAGAGTTCTAGAAAAACATACATGCTTGCTTTGTTGTGACTTGTGCAGCTGTTTGTGATGGGGAAAGACTTTTTGGGGGGTTTTTTGGCTTGGTTTTTTACTTCAAGCTAATGAGTTAATTAGATTTTTAAAATTATTTTCAGCCTTGATTAGTTCATGTCCTGAGGCCACAGAAAGAAGTGCTTAGAAATCAATTTATTGGTTGCTGATTAGCCTACACCCTCACGTGTAAGCAAAGTTTACCTATTTATGTCTGCCAGTTACTTAACTGATTACAGGATAAATTGCTATTCCTCCAACTCATTTTTGTTGCTCTTTGAGGATTTAGATGAGTTTTCTTGTATTATCTTCCTGGTAGTTAAGTTCTCAGAATGGAATATTGTGCTTGTACTTGTGATCCTGTTAAGGTGTCTTTTGAAAGAATGGACATTTCCTTATCTTTGTTGGTCAAGACTTGCAGTTGAGAATAACGGTTGGTTGGGTTTTTTTCTTGTTAGGTGCCTATTAATGTTTACATTTGAAATGCTGTCAATCCTCGCTATGTATCGGTTACTGGCCCTTAAAACATTTGCTGCCAACCATGTGTAACTGTCTAATTTTGGTACTTAGTAACACAATTGGTAACCTAGTCCACATCTCTGTGAAATATCTGTAATTTATTCTTTATAGACAAAATACCTTTAAAAAAATATTTTGAAGCCTTAAACTCTCCTTGATGGATTTTTACTGTAGTATTCTAATTAGCTACAACAGTCTACAAGTGTAAATGTAAACATAATCCTGTCAGTTCTGAGTTCCTGGGATTTTGATGAGCCTGTATTGAGTAGAAAAGAATTGATTACTGGGTCAACTGAAAATGGCTAAGTTAAGATCAGCTGAGAAAAAAATATTAATATAATCCTTACTGTCTTGAGCAGAGACATGAGAGACAGCTATCTAGGCATACCTTCAGTTGTTTATCTAAAAAAACAACCAAACAAACCCCCCAAATCTGTTAATCTTGTTTTATTTGGTTCTATCAATTGATAGAAATCCTAAATCACAAAAGAGAGCAATAAAGGGGAATATAACTCAAGAATGTCTTATTCTATTTTAATGGAATTGTTTTAGTTACAATGGCAATATGGTAATACAAATGAAAGGAATAATTTAATATTTTCAGATATCTTTATTTCATTTATTAGAACATTTCAACGTGAACTTGTGACTCTGTAGGATGATATTGCTACATGCAGTAGCAATACATCTAGTGTTGCCCTGTATAGCAAAACCAAATAATTTTCAGGGTGAACAAAAGAGGAAGACTTGACTAACGGCTGTAAACATGAAATGTATGAAAGAATAGAGTTACTACAGAAAAGGTGTCTAAATAGTTTTGCTATAGAGCAAGAATAGAAGCATATATATGTATATATAGTGTCTCCATATCCCAAAGCAAGCCTTAAACTAAAAAGGTAAGGAAGTTAAGAAAAGGGGAGGTCGTGAAAGACCAAGGAAATTGTTGCAGCAGGCTGGCATGTATCGGAGAAAAGGAAGCAATTGGCAAGGGATCAAAGTTTCTCAGAAGCTGTTAGCCTTAAACTGTCAAAAAGCCACAGAAGAAATAGTGAGTGTGAATAGTTTCAGGGTTTAATATTTTGGGGTGCTTTTGTCTTTATTGACTTTGTAAATTTATTATCTTGGAATATATATAAATCAAGTTATGCTGTTTTGCAGCTACTTTTGGATGTAGGCTTACTCTATTTCTGGTACAGGAAAAGTCTCTCAGAGGTGGGAAAATGGACTGGAGTGTATGTGTGCATCAGTTATAAGATACTATATTTAAACTGGGTATACCTTAGTAGAAATCTATTCTTTGTTAACATCTTACACTAAAAAACACCGTGGGGTTGGGTTTTTTTTCCCCCTATCCCCATGGTTCCATGGGGATAAGTCTTCTATAGTAGTTTCCTAACTAAATTTCCTATAGCTAGCTTGGAGTAGCAGCTTATGAGCTCAAAGCTGGGTAAGAAAAGGTTCTCAAAATTAGACTCCCAATTATGTAAAAGATAGGGCAATAGAAATCTTTACAACATTAGGTGATGGTTATTGCTTCATGACTGTTAAAAAACCCAAAAAAGCCTACATCTGTTAGAATGAGAAGTAGGTTGATTGTTCACAACATGACGTTAGGTAAAAAAAAAACCACACTGACCTCTGAATCAGCACTGAGTGTTATTTAGCTGCAATACAGTAGTTAAATTCTCAAGTAGTTAATTAACAGAAACTTCATTTTTCTGTTCAGTGAAATCTAGGATGCTACCTAAGACAAAAAATAAATCAGAACTCAAATCTAGACTTTTTTTTCTTTGCTTTAGCTGACAACTTAGTGTCTCAAAATTGGGTCTTGATTGTTTTAATCAAGGTTACTTTTTTGATTTCTACAGGAAATTGCTTTTGGTCCTGGTATTAAGCTGTCACTGATGTGCTACTTTAGCACTCCATAAAGGAAGTAAACATTTGTCTTGAAATAACTAGTGAGAATTTGTGAGTGCCAGCTGGCTTTTCTGGGAGTTCCTCAGAAAGGAAAGGGAGCTTGAAAGAAACAAGATGATTTTTTTTTTTCCTTTTTTAACCAAGATGTACCAGTAACATGTTCATCAGTAATTAGAGGAATGTAATGATCTGAGAACTTCACTACTTCCCCTGATCACTGAAGCTGACAAGAATGCTAGGTATCTTCAAGTTATTTCCTGTTTATGGAAGAAAGAGTGTGTTGACCAATTATATTTAAACGTAAATGCTGAAACAATTAAAAAGAAAACTTACCAATAACATGTGCAGAAAGTAGGAGTCCAAGAGGTGCTCAGCTGTCCATGTTTGTTTTGGATTATTGACCAAAATATGTTACGAAACAAATCATTTCATTAATTAGTGCTAAGTGGATAGCAGAGGGGTTTGGAGGAGCTATAAATACATCATGCCACCTATAGTTTCTGAATTTCTATGATCTTCTGTGTTCATTTCTGGTAATAAACTAAAAACAATTCATGTTTCCCCACCCCCGGTGTGCAGTCTTATTCCACAGCAAAAATGAGGAACTTGTATTCCACCATAAACATAGTGAAGCTGATATGTCACAAAAAGCAGATAAGAGCACAAATGCAGTTAATAGCTACATCATGAATGATGAGCTCAAACCACGCATTAGCCTGCATTTTAAAACTCACTGGGGCATGCATTGTCAAAAAAGGTGCTTCAAGTTTCTTCAGTATAATGTGCATGGATGTGAGACTGAGATGCAGCCCCCACCATCAAAGTATGGTTGTGGGGGACAATGTAGGGGAAACCAAATCTGTAATCTAGCAGGTACATCTTGGTTTCTGTCACAGCAGAATTGAAAAGGCATGATCATTCCATGGCAGTAAGGCTTGGGGTATAGGGAACTTAATTTTTATTGGAATTCTTTTTAGGAAATTCAGATATAGTTATGTTTCAACTGTAATAGGAAAAGGGGAGGAACAGGCCGTGATTGTTTCTCCTTGTTGCTATTAACAGGTGTGAAATGCAAGACTAAGATATAAGTGCAGCACCTATACAGCCTTTGCTTCTAATTCAAGACCCATCTTACAAAGCTAGTCATGGGTCTGGGATGTTAATCAGTTGGTGAAGCTATCTGCAGATCTGTCAGACATGATGTGAAGCAAGAGGAGTCTGTCCCTCAGGCAGCTGCACAGGCTTAGTGTGAAAACACATTATAGTTTGAGCCAAGTGAGGAGTAGAGACATACCTGTGGAGGGATTGTGCCAGTCAACAATCAACTTTGCATGCTCTAGGTTGTACGGATGTATTTTGTTAGCAGAAAATTTAGATTCTGCTGGATAAGAGTCAGATTTAATTTCTTGCTACAAAGTAGAGACTGCCAGAAACACTCACAAAAGTGGGATTTCATTATGAAGCATGTTGTCAGGCATCTGAATTAGGTACAGACACACACACAAAAATATATTCACAGTATGCAGAACGTATCAACACCTCTAATTGTCATATTTTGGACCACTGTCACCACCTGTTGTATTCCCCCACTGTTAGTTCCAGCATCTCTGACGTGAAACCAAAGGAACTTTAGGACCAGCATTTCCAGAGCTTCTTTCGTTCCTTACTTTGATTAGAGGTACTTTACTCAGATGGAATACTTACAGATGGAAGAGACACTAATTTATTATGTTGCTAGTAGGAGCTGAATGACTATTCAGAAGCTTGAAGCAATAGCTCTTGCTGTCACTTTCCTCTACAATCTTTTGGGATAATTTCTCTTCCACGGACTATCGTATAAACCTTTTCCATGGAAATGTACATCACTCATCACTTATTTAGGTGTTACTGGACATTTTAAAAAAAAAACAACCAAAACAAACCAAGATGTTTTCCCTCGTGTTTAATTAAAATCAATTTAAAACTTAAAACATTGGAAGTCTATTAAGGGTGGTGTATGTCCTGCAATGTTACATGATAGTATTGATTTTACAAGCATTTTCCAGTCTATAGTAATCCAACTGGTTTTAATTTTAAGCTGAAATTTCACTGTATTAGAACCTTAAAAATACAATGGTCTCCTAAAGATATACTTTAGAATTCATGTCGATTTAATTCCATATGCATAAATGGCACCAGTGGTCCTGTTAAATATTTACATTGCATAAAATATGTCATCATTTGGCCCCATATTTGATAAGCACACTGAGTCTGTTTTCCAGTGCAGGAAGGGACAAATATTTTTAATGAACGCCTAGCACAATTTTATCTTAAGAGTATTCTCCAATAGTGTCTTTAACAAATGATCACATATTTTTTCATAACACAAGAACTATTATGTGCTAACAAGAAAACATGAGAATAGTGTGGGCTTCAGGGTTTGGGGTTTTTTTGTTGTTGTTAGGGTTTTTTTCCAAAATGAGAATTCTGGATTACCCGTTAAGTGTATGATGCTTAGAACTTCAGATTTGTTTCTGACTTATTAATAGCAAAACTGAAGACGGTGCAAACAGACTTCCTATTTAAACATACTTCTTGATGACTGGTTTTGAATTAGCTGTTTTAGGGGGGCCAAGTCTGATACTTTGGTGGCTTAATAACTGGCTTCAAAAGGAAAGTCAAAATATTCTGACAAGTTTGTCCTCTCTATAACACGTGTGTACCTTGTTCATCCTGTTAATGTCTACTTTATGGGGATGTTTCTAGAATGTTTCCCAGTCTTTTCTTTCTGACATGCCTGTGTGTTGTAAGTAATAATTGTTTTAGATTTCTTGTATGTATTTAAGTCTCATCAGAAATACCAGTCATGGTTTGATTATGCCAAACATTCATTTATGACTACAAAAAAATTCACATCTGAAATGGGAGAAAAAACATGTCAAGCCCATGAAGACAGAATGACAGAACTTATTTTTGGCAGCCAGCTGTTGGCCAAATCCTGGAATATAACACTGAATTAGCAGGTCCAATTTCTGGTAGCCAAAATCAGTATGAAAGGGTCTTGTACACCAGCAGAGCAGAGAAGCAGGACTCTTTCAACTCTTGTTAGTTGCTTTGGTTTAAGAGTCAAAGAGTTAGAATTTCCCCTAATATTGGCTGCTTTAATGGCACTAATATTGTCTCTCAGGAAGGTGACAGGTTGCCATGAAGTGTTTTGAGAATACAAAGTACTTTCCTGTAAAAGTACACATGCTTATAGCTTGCTGAACTAAAAGAGCCTCTCCTCCCAGGCTTATCAGAACTGCAAGTCTTCCTTCTGCTTGCACAGTACTAACCATAGTTTTGTAGAGTGTTGTTAATATAGCATCCAGAAGCTTTGCCATAATTTGAACTACTGAGATAACTAAGGTTGAACAATAGAATAACTTAAAGAATCACAGGTGCTGTTAAAGATGTCTTTGATTAAATGAATTTGACTCTAAATGAATTAGATGAAAGAAGAAAATAAACCAACCAAACAAAAAAACCAACCACCTTTGGTATTAATTTTTCTTCCCTGGTGGAAATTAGACTTTTTTTTCAGGTACCAGTGAATACTCAGGACATTTTACACATTACTGATAGCTCTGTGTGAGGTTCCTGATGGTCTAGCATGTAAGTTCTGGTAGAATACTTAGCTGTGTTGGAACTATAACTTCAGCTCTTTGTGCTACAACTTGCAGTTCATGGACTATGCTTGAGAGTATTACAACGTGAACTTTTACAACTGCTCTGAAGGATTGCTCAAATCCAACAGTTTGATTGAATACCTAGTAAGTGAAGAAAGATGAGGGAGGGGGAAAGGCATGGTCCAGTTTTTAAGTTTATGTCAATAACTCGGTGACTGAGCAGGAGGCCTGCTGATGCCATTGATCGAGAACAACAGCGAAACTTTCAAGGGCAAGCAAAAGCTCTCCTTTGAAAGTAATTCAAAGTGGTTTAGTTGCTGATGCCAAACCATGAACAGTACACAGATGAAGCTAGCATAGTAAAAAGAAATATTTAATTTTTTGTTAATGTGAAGTAAGTATTTGTTCTGAAATTACCTGGTTTTGGATTATACTGGGCTTACCAAGTTCTGACAGTAAGGTGGAAGGGAATAGAACTTGGGGACCTTAAAGAGCTATGGAGGAACTTGTCACTCCACCAATAAGTCTTTGCTTTCAGAATATTTCTAGAGGAACATCTGAGAAGTGGTTTTAATAAACGGTGTTGAAGGTTATAGGGGAGGAGCTCAGGAAAAGTTATGACATGTGACTGTTTCACTGAGAAATGTAGTTTTGTCTTAGCCTTATCGTTCTTACACAATACATTATATGTAAACCCAACATTTTTCTAAGTTGAGGTAAAACATAACGTGACTGGAAAACAGCTTCAGTGCTGTGTGACTAGGACATCCTTCTTTTCCATCTAGTTTACTGAAGGGTAAGCAGATAAGCAGTTTCTGGTATATCTCTTAGCATTACACTTTGGGATCTGACTCATAAAGATGTTCTTCAAGAACTCACAGTTCCAATGCATATCATATGGCAGCAATGAAAACAATGACAGACAGTGAGCTGTTATGATAGGTCTTTCAGGTGTATTAATCATGAATAAATAGCTTGTCAAATACAGGTGGATAAATTCCATGCTTGATATCCTTTCATGTTAGCTAGCTACCTCAAGCTTTCCCAAGTCTTCCTTGGAATTCTACATTAATAATCTTACTGTCTTTATTTTCAGTTAAATTCATGGTGGCAAGGCCAGTTGTAAATGAAGAAAGTAAAGCTCCATCTGCATGTCTCCTGAGACTTCATTGCATATACTCTGAATATCAGGATAATGTATTGAAACATGTATTTAGGCAGACATGTCTTAATTTGACAGGAGTATAAATGGACTACTAATAATCACAAGAAAAAGTGCTTTTGTTACCTTGAAATTTCCAACACCTACTCTGCCAAGTTTAATGTCATTAAATGAAGGTCTGCTGAATTGCTAGCTCCTTTTCGTGGTTTTTCTTATAAGGATAAGTAAATATATCTGAAGACATCAGACCCTAGGCTGAAAGATGTGTGTGAATAATGAATGTGTAGCTTGTATCTAATCTATTTTGAATTGAGTGTTTTGAAAGAAAACACCTTACCTTAACATTTTTTCCCCAAGAGCAGTTACCTCACAGCAATATTTAGCCAGTACAAATGTTCTCTTTCAGAATGTCATTATCATAATTTGTTTTTGGTGGAGTTGTTATTACAGAAGATGTGGCCTTTATTAATATATTCAGTTAATTTTATTCTGGGCCAGGATTTAGTGCTAAAGCTCAGCCTTTCAGTAACTGTTTCTGTTATTCAACTGTAAGAATCATGTCATTCTGAAGATCTCTCCTTGTATGATAGATTTTCTTTCAATGGTAGCTGCCATGGAGAACCAATGTGCAAAACTCCTGCTGTGTGCTTCTTGAATTTGTCATTCTGCATGCTATTATTCCACTCCTCCACTTTGAGGCAACTCTGACCATTTTATTATTGGTGTACTACCCAGGCAAGAAGTGAAAAGGCAGTTGACTGTTGTGCAGCTTTGATCAGGACAGATTATTTTGGTTTAAATAACATTTACATACTAAAGCAGTTTAGCATCAGGTTTTTTTCTATACCAGTTGTCCCCTGAACATGAAAGCATGTAAGGCTGTATAAAAGAAGTCTTTGTTATTGTAACGTGTTATGTGGCCAAAAATAACTTGGTAGAAAGTGTAAAAAGATCTAGTTACCATATTGATTTCTATTCTCATAGGTGATGCTTTTTTTTTTTAATTTTACAGTTACTCTAAGGGCTTTGGTTTGTACAGTGAATAAATACAATAGTAAATATTTAAAAGTTAGGTTAGCAGTAGGTAGTGAAAATTACATTAGACTTTTTCCATCCACGGAGGCTTCAGAAGCTAATCTTGATGAGTGCTTAAATAATTATTCAGACTTATATTGGTTAGTGTATTAAATGGGCTGATAGCTTTCTCTGCAATTCAGTAGACATCATAAGTGGTTGTTATCCAATTTTGGAAAGCACTTTAAGATGAATAATGGTTGAAGTTTTGTTCTTTTTGTGTGTAAAAATAAATAATGTGCACAGGGAGGAATTCATTAGTTTGAGCCTAAAATTTTCAAAGTCAACATACTTATGAAGCAAGTAATTTAGATGCAATGAACTTTTAATATATTGTTCAAGGAATGCTTTCAGTATTCATTATCTGAATAGCAATTTGTAGTAATGCATTTAATTTGGGTGATGAACAGTGAACTGGTAAGAAAATTATGATAAAGAAACTTCACCAAAGTAAAGTAAGACTTCAGCAGTTAAAAAACAAAACAAAAAAACTACCACCAAAAAACCCCCCACAAAGCCACAAAAAACCCCACAACTTTTAAAAACTATTATTTTGCTTCTTAAAATTATTAGCATTCTGGATAAAGGCAATCTTGTGGATGTAAGAGTTCTTAATATTAATCATTTTAAAGAAATGTTTAATGAAAATGTCTCCAAGAGCTGAAAAGAAAAGTCAAGTAGTCAATAATTACAACCAGAATGTTTGTATTAAGCAGATCCAGAACACTTGAGAGAGATTTTGGCAATGTTTTGATGGAATGGGTCAGAAGGCCTACTACAAAATTTGAGTATTTCTCTATCTGTATACATAAGTAATACTCAAAGTATACAGCTTAACATATTTGATCATGGTTAAATTCTTCTTAGGATATATTTCATAACTGTGCTACTCTCTAAAAACATTCTTTGTAATTTCTTGGAGTAGTTTTATTATTGCCGGGCTTGAGAATTTTAAACGAGACTTTAATATGTAATAACTTTCCACAAGAACAAGTCTTTTCCTTGATTATAACACCAGAAACTTTAGTGTTTAAAAGCAATCCCTACAGTTCTAATGCATATTAATTTGGAGGAGTGATTTCAGAAGTTTATTTTACACAATTAAGGTTCTCCTTTCTACAAAGCTTTTTGAGGTGGGGCTAAACAAGCATTAATAAGATAGTTGAACAATGTTTCCAAATACTGATTATAAATTCAGTCTTCATACAGTTGCCCAGATTTGAGGGGAGGATTCATCTAGTTCCTTCTTTCTTTGGGAGGTGATTGTTAGAAGAGTAAAAATAAAAATATGAATCCAATTAGTAAGTCCTGCGCTTAGCCATGATGTCTCTTGTGCTTGCTGTCTAGACGATTCTTCTTTAATACTTGTGTACATACTGAGTACACTACTCAATTTTCATTTACCTTCCTGACTTTTCTCCAAAGACTAACAAGGCCTGTTAGAGTATCAGGATAATATAGGTGGCAAGGGATCAGTTGATGTCATCTCATCCAACCGCTGTCCAGAGAGGGCAAATTAAATCAGAGTATTCAGGTTATTATGGAGCAGTGTAGCACTGTGGGCCACTGGAACAGTTCCCATAGTCCTGTTCAGGTGCAAGGAGATCTCAGGAAAGATCATTAGTGAGAGCTGTGGACTGTATGAATGTTGTACATTGATGACTGGCTGTTCGTGTTCTGCAACTTATTGCTGCTTAAAGTCTTCTATGAACATTCACCAATCATCTGTTACTATTTCTTGGTTATCCTGAAACTAACTTCTGTTCAAAGTGCTTTCTATGCTTTGAGCACAACTTTTAAGACATGTGTATGTTAGTTCTCAGTGCATGAACAAATTTGCCAGGTCTGTGTGCTCATTGATTATACTGGGAGAAAAAGTTCATTTCACCACTGAGGTGAACTCAGCAAGCCACCATAGGAGTTTTCTGGCATTCACTGGAAACAAACATATCATAGGCGTGCACTTAGGTTTTAATATAAAATATTTTGCAGTGCAAACAAGCAGAAGTGAAAAAATATTTGGACCCTTTCTTGGTGGAAGAGACTTGTATTGTCACAGCTCACTTTCACTGTTTTGCCTTTCTTATTTATGGGAATGTGTTCTCACTATATTTGTTGATGCCATCTTGTATCTGACACTTGTCATAACATTTTCTGTAGGCTTCTATTCAACTCTGTTCTGTCATGTTACTGTGTGCATGTGTGTATGCAGGTTTTTAGCTCTTGTCCTCAGATGGGGAATCATAGCTCTTCTCAGTATCAGTGTAAAAGATTGTTTTTTTCTCTGTGGCTGTGCTCTTCCTTGTAAAACCTACCTGTTCAAGCACATGAGCAGTAATTTGATTTTTCTTTAGGGGAATATTTTGGAGGTTGTGTTGTGCTGTAAGACTTCTAAAACCTTAGTGTTTGTGCCTGTTTGTGAAAACTGAAAAATTTGATTGTTCTTTAATCCCCAACTTGTAACTGGTTTTGATGCAAGGAAAATATTCTTACCCTTGTAATTTCTTTGTAATTTTCTACTTGCCCTTAATATTTCCTGCTAATTATGGTTATCCTACATATGGAAAAACAATGATATATGTACAATGTCTCAGGTTTAAGCATATGTTTAATTTACTACTTATAAAAGGATGTACATGAAAGAGAACAGCACTTTGACATGAAAATAAGCAAACCCAAAGTATTTCCTCTAGCATAAAAAAAAAGCATCTGTACTGCGTAAAGAACTTCCTAACAGTCTTACAGTTGCTACAGTTTCAACTTCAGTAACTTTTCTTGTTTTGCATTGCTAGCAGAAGGGTTCCGTTATGGCAAACAGTTACTCTATTACAATGCTAAATTGGATAAATGAGATTTAACAGATGAGTGAGTTTGCACATACTGCCAAAGTCAACTGTGAAGCAGCCATTTCTGAAGATCTGGACAAGTATATAATAAATAAATAATTGAAAAAAAGATAGCCTTTTCTTCTTTTGCCCAGATGTAAGTAACTTCGTAAGAATAATCTGTAGTTTATTTCATGTTTTTGTTTATGTTGACAAATGGTCCATATAGTCAGAGGATAATGAACTACTTGGTACTTAGTTTTGCAGCAGTATAGAATAAGGCACTGAAGTTACCTTCAGAGGTGAAAATTCCAACCCTAATTGCATTTAACTCAGTCTTACTCATCTCTTGGAGCTTATCAGCATCTCAAGATGGCTGTCATGAAGCTCTTGGAAAAAGCTATACAGATTGGTTTAGAGCTGCAACCCATACTGATGCTGAAAATTCACTGTGGCCCTTTGTTCTATTGTGCGTCATTATTTTCAGTAACTTTTCCGTCTAGATTGCAGTTGGCAAAATGTGAAAATGAGTGTCCTGGTTTCAGCTGGGATACAGTTAATTTTCTTCCTAGCAGCAGGCATAGTGCTGTGTTTTGGATTTAGTAGGAGAAGAATGTTGATAACACGCTGATGTTTTAGTTGTTGCTAAGTACTGCTTATGCTAGTCAAGGACTTTTCAGCTTCCCATGCTCTGCCAGGTGCACAAGAAACTGGGAGGGAGCACAGCCAGGACAGTTGATCCAAACTGCCCAAAGGGCTTTTCCATACCATATGGCATCATGCTCAGTATATAAACTGGGGGGGGTTGGCCGGAGAGCAGCGATCGCTGCTCGGGAACTGTCTGGGTATCGGTCGGCGGGTGGTGAGCAATTGCATTGTGCATCACTTGCTTTGTATATTATTATTATTATCATTATTGTATTGTTATTATTATCATTACTATTTTACTTTATTTCAATTATTAAACTGTTCTTATCTCAACCCAGGAGTGTTTCTCACACTTACTCCTCCGATCCTCTCCCCCTTCCCACTGGGGCAGGGAGAGTGAGTGAGTGGCTGCGTGGTGCTTGGTTGCTGGCTGGGGCTAAACCACGACAATGAGCCAGATGTTATAACACTTAAAGCCTGTTCTGGAGATCAGATGAAAAAAAATACCAACTGTACAATGCTCAATAGCTTAGGGAAAACTGATTTTCATATATGAAAAAATGGCTTTGTGGCAGCAATGCATGGTATCAGCATGGTTAACTTCATGAAAATTTTTAAAAAATGCAATAGTTTTAGTTCATGTGTGGAAGTTTGAATGTGCATAAGAAGCCATCTGCTGTGATCTTTCCTTTACTTCTACCTGTTTTTCCATGTATAACTTTGGTACAGCAATATTTTGCTCTCTTTGAGAGATTTAGTATCTTCTAAAGAAAAGCATGAAGTAGAGCAGGGCATTGTAGTTGTCATACACCTCTCTAAAATGGTCCTAACAGTATGCCTTTCATTTGAGTTTTCAGAAGCCTCTTTTTTTTCCACTCAGTCCAGTCTTCAAAAACTCTTTTTCATAACATCAATCAAATCACAGACATTATAGAATCATAGAATCATTTAGGTTGGAAAAGACCTTAAAGATCATCCAGTCCAACCATTAACCTAACAATACCAAGTCCACCACTAAACCAAATAAGAGTACAGTAATAATTTCATGTTTCCTGGCTTGGTGGCTGGATTATTTATAATGAAAGTAAAAACTAGGAATCATTAAGATTGGAAAGGACCTCTAAGATCATCAGTCCAACCGTCAACCCAACACCACCATGCCCACTAAACCATGTCCCAAAGTGACACATCTACCCATTTTTTGAATGCTTCCAGGGATGGTGACTCCACCACCTCTCTGGGCAGCCTGTTCCAATGTTTGACTACCCTTTCCATGCAGAAATTTTTCCTCATACCCAATCTAAACCTCCCCTGACGCAGCTTGAGCCCATTTCCTCTTGTCCTATCGCTAACTACTTGGGAGAAGAGCCCAACACCCACCTCACTACAGCCTCCTTTCAGGTTGTTGTAGAGAGTGATCAGGTCTCCCCTCAGCCTCCTCTTCTCTAGGCTAAACAACCCCAGTTCCCTCAGCCGCTCCTCATAAGACTTGTGCTCCAGACCCTTCACCAGCTTCATTGCCCTTACAGGATGAAACAATGCATTGGCAACAGCCCAGAATTAAACATCAGCTTATTTTCATCAGGCACTAATAAGGTGTCAGCTAAGAAAAACTGCAAGTGAGCCCCTGACTACCTGGGTTGATTTTTTTACTTGTTAATGGCATTAAATACACAGCTTATAAAGTAGGTTATAGCAGTGATACTGCTGGTTGACCTAGCTACAGGAGATAGATTGACCAAGTAATTGACCAAGTAATTGGTGAGTGAACATGCAGAGATGCACTAACATTACTGGGAATGTCCCTCTAAAATGGCAACATAGCAAGCACCTTAGAACATCAGTGAGGTTAAAGGTGAACACACAGCGAGGGAAACCTTGCTGTGTAACTTGAGTGAGCGCTGTCTCAAAATATACATACCTACAAAAGGCACATTTCCTGTTGTCTGTATGTTGGCATGGCAAATCTGACACCACAAAAGTGTGATGGGATTAAAATATGATAGTGGATGGTAGGCCCTGCAGAAAAGTTTGTGATCTTAGCAGATCAAGCTTGCTTGACTAAAAGCATGCTTAAAAGAAAGCCATTGACATAACAGCAACCAGATTGTATAGGATTTTGAATGTGTCTAGCCTAAAGTGTAATTTTGAAATTAGTATGTATTTTGCACATATTTTAGGAGTTGATGTTAGCTGAAAACTGGGAAAGTGACATGGGAAAGGTAAGTAAAGACAATGTTGAGTTTTAATAATGGAAGTCAATAACATAACATTGAAAAGTAACAGCCAGAGTTCTTGGCCTTTTAGACTTGGGCAGTAATGATTTATGTTCTAAGGAATAGACTTAAGGTCTACATAACCAGTAATGTCAATCATAACTGTAGTCAAGATAAATATTCCAGCTGGCTATGTTGTTCTCATTAAAAAAACCCCAAAACCAAACACCAAACAAAAAAACCCCAAAACAAAACAAAACAAAAAACACCACAGTCTCTTCTGTTCTATGAGTTAGCCTTTTCCCCTGCATGTTTATTCTGCCTAATGAAACTGAAAAGATTTCAAATCCAAAATGCTGGGTCAAAAAAAAGTCTTAGGTTTGTGTGAAATTGAGAAGTGAAGAGTTTAGACTTCCAACTGGAACTTAAAAGCCTTTGTCTGGCAATTGGCTAAATCTGTCTCCTGGCTGTTTTGGCTTCTGAAAATGGTACTTTAATAATCAGCTTGTCAGAAAATTTCACACTAGGCAGATAAAATTGGACTTGATGGCCTGGGCTTGAACCCAGTCAGGGTCGCATATTTACAAAAGACAAATTCTGTCCTAATTCTTGAAATCACTTCTTACATTTTGGCATAAGGAAGCAGTTGTATCACAACTATATGGTGGAGAAATCTTAATCGTGAACTCAAGTTGATAAAGAGTGAGCAGGAATCCAGGCTTCCTGCAGCAACTACTTTCCACTTTCTTAGTTCATCCTATAATCTAGTAACAGAATAACTTTATTGCTTCCTTTTTGTGGTCATATATTTTTGATTTTCTACCAAGATGAAAAGCTAACTTGCTATTGATCCCTCAAATCTTCAACTGGTTAATGCTTGTTTAGTCACTTGTCTTGATTATAGTCTCCTGCTCAATCTACTTCAGATAGTTAAATATCAAGAACAAGTGGACCAGCCAGTATTTTGTACTCACCACCTGGTGCAGGATAAAGGCAAAGCTGTTATGGCACAAAACCCCCTAATCCTGGAGCTGTTTAGTATCCTAGTTTGGCCATTTATCAGTGGTGAGCTGTGTTCCCTAAATCACAAAACAGTTGTGGATAATAGTATGGGAGGCATGTGCACTGAATCCTGCAAAGTGTAACCAAAATTACTATTGGCAGAGATAAAATGAGAGAGAAGAATAATTAAAAAACAGGCTAACAATGCAAATTAAAAAAAAAAAAAAAAGGTAAAGTTGTGAATATTTGCTTACGTTCGATTATGGAGGAATAAGGCTATTGCCAGCCATTCAGCAGTTATAATCATATTGAAATGTAAAATTCAATACTTGATTGACCAGCACAAGATGAACAGATAGATGGTTTTGATTTTTTTTTTTTTTAGGATAAAAATTATTTCATGCTTAAATGATTCTGTAATATCAAGGTTGCCCTCAGTCCAGATTTTCTCTCCAATTTTCAGTGCTAAGCAATCTTGTAATGAACCCAGAAAATCACTGGGAAAGTGCTAAGCAATCTTGTAATGAACCCAGAAAATCACTGGGAAATTACTTGGGTTAATAAAACAAAAAACCCAAACCAAGACAAAAAAGTATATGAAGTTACTCTCAAATAATCTGCATAAAGCCAATGAAAGGGACTGCTGTTATTAAAAAGTGAGTTTAATGTTTACAGCATAAAAGTAATGGGAAAAGTTTGCTTTTTAGTAAAACTGTGGCTTAGAAAAATGATCTTGATAAAGCACCCAGTGAGTTGGTACAAAGTGCATTATTTTCAATATTAGTACTATCAGTTTTGCATGTGTATGATTTGGGTTTGGTTTTTTGTTTGGATCACTTCTTCATTTGTGTTGTTCTGTTGTGTGTATGTATATTCCATTTAAAATAACCAGCAAATACTAATTCTAACTTCCTGGACTGTAACTAACTTATCTTTCTTTATATTTTTCAAACAGAATCTCAATTTTTATTTTTAAACATACATGGAAACTGAAGCATGACCTTTACTAACATAATTTCCTGTCTTAGCCCTTAATTGTGAGGGTGGTGTTTTGGCAAAGGACAAATACATTTTCTGCACAGCATCTTGGAAAAGAATTCCATCTGTGATGTGAATTTTGCTTTTCCTGGTGCTTAAAGGCACGTGATTATATATGACAGCCAGTAAAGAAGGCACAAGGTCCAGTAAAAGACATTTTAAAGAAAGGGAACAATAAAGTAAATTTATTAGACTATTGCTAATGAAAGTCACATACTATTAGACTTCTTTTAAATGGTATAAGTATTAGAGTTCTTTTAAATGGTATATAGTGGTATGTTCTGAGGCATAAAACCTCAAGCTTAGAAATCATCCTGGATATGAAGCCAGGTGTTAGAGTCATTGTAGGTCAATTTGGTATTTTGGCATTCAGTAACAATTTTTTAGTAATAATGTAAAGAATTAAAAGGTTAATTGTATAAGGCCTTTTTTGGTAATCTGTATTCTATTTGTGAAGTGTATTGTTGAAGGTGAATCATAAAATGGTTCAGTACATCTTGAAGAGAAAATGATTGAAAAAGGAATTAGATTATGAAATCCTGAGATAGTTCATATACAAAGTTATGTAATTTCAGGATTTATGTGCTATTTCTTCCACAGTGACAGTGAATGAGGTCATATGTGCATGAATTAAAATGTATTTGAAATTAGGCCCTTGAGATGCACGGTAGCTGCATGCTATCTTTTTGAGTTCTCTGAAAGGTGTTTCAAGGGTAGGATCATGACATATGAAAGGTGTTCTACCCTATTTGCATCTCACATTACTGCAGGATTTGGGGATTGATCATAACACTCCTGGATTAGGGGATTAGTTTAACTTGGACTATTGATTCACTTGGACAGTGAACCAATGATTATGTCATTTCTTGTAGCATCATCCATGCACTAGACCTTTGATGACAAGAGGAGACATGGTTCTTTTTTTCCCCAGTACCAAGGTAAAGTGTAAGAGTTGCCACCAGAAAGAGAAGCTTTATTTTCTAAATTTGTTCTTTTGTTTACATATGTTTGCATGTTGATCAAAGGAAACATAGTTGCACTTTAAAAACAATGTTTCCAGACAATTTCAAGTGACTTCCCTTGAGAAAAGACAGTTATAACCAACAAGAAGATTGGCAAATAATGTGTTTGGCCTAGAAATAACTATCTTTTTTAGAAAGAGGAATGTTGTTAACATTTAAGGCTTTAATTTGTACTTTTAAAATGTTTTAACTCTTTTAAAAATCCGAAACTCTAAGCAGATCATACTTTGTGTCTGAAAGTGCAAACAAGTGTCAAAGTAACACTTTTGAGTCTTTTGCGGCCGTTGAGGTCATTAAATTAACAGCATTTGGCTTTCCAGTTAGTAACCATATTGGATAAAGACTGTTTTCATTCCCATGAGTTTAGTAATCTTCTATAGCATGTGAAAGATCAAGCTGGAAAACTTCAATGCAAAGTACTTTGTAATAAGCCATTATAAAGTTTTGCAGTTTTCTTTCCAAATGCTGGCTTGAAAGAAACTATGTGAGACAACCTCTGCGACCTAGAAAATCACACAAATCCTTTTTGCTCTCTGTCCCATGTGGTTGGTCAGCTTATTGTCCTGATGTTTACAGTTTCATTGTGAAATTTCTTGTACTTATTTTTGGGAGGGGGTGTGGAATTATGAAGCAAGCAACCCACAAAATTTATGAACTAGATATTCAATTTTCCACTTCAAAAGCTTTGCATGAAGCATTTTCAGATCTTTCTTTCTTTGTCTTTCTGTCCCTTTTACACAGTATGCAGAGTAGATATTGAAGAGTACTGTTAAAAATACTGTTAAAAATATGCAGCCATCCAGATCAATATATACACAGTATGTAAACACTTACAGGGAAAATTCAAAATTTTCTCTAGTACTTTGCTTTCAATTCCCATATCGATTAAAGACATCCGTAAGGGGGAGAAAAAAAATTCTAATGTCAAAGACCACAAATGTTCACATTAATAAAACATTGCCTATTTACAAAATACTTCTAGTTCTTCATATTTAATGTAGACTTTACATTAGACTGAAAATAATACTTGAAACACGCTTCGTAAAGCTCAGACTGCTATATAACCTTGTGTGTATTATAAATCTTTATGAACTAGTAAATGGAGGCCAGAAGGCTGACTTGCCAAGGTCAGAGCCCATAAGTAACACAGAAACAAAATCCAGGTTTTCTGGTTCCTGCTTTAAGCACTAGATATTTCCTTTCTGTAGTCAAAAGAATTTTTTAATGTTAGCTTGTTGACATAATGGGGATCTAGCTGCCTAAGCTTTATGTTAAATGTATTTTTAAACTTCTGATAAATTATTGAAAACTTTTCAACATCAGGGACTGGGAACCACTATATTGTGAATAGGTGAAGACATGAACCTCTGATGCCAGCACATGCTAAATGATATTTTGCTTCTATTGCTGCATCTTTGAAGGAAAAATTCTAGGAAGGTACTTATGCTTCAAAACAAGACAGTTCTGTTTTGACGCATTGAGCTATGTGAACCATCCACAGTTAAGATAATGAAATGTTTGATGTTCTGGCAATGGCATTGCTCATTCTATGCACTAGTGTTAATTCAATCAAAATAACAAAATACAGAAGTTATTAATAACAGCTTTGAATGCTTTATTTTCTCCAAAGCTGCCAAGACTTTCAGGTTACTTTCATCGTCCAAGACAGTGTAAGGTAATAAATATTTTTTCAATGTGAAAAGGCCTCATTTAGGATAATAGGTATATATTGCCCTATCCTTCTGACTGGGGTTCCAAACTGAGGAACTTGTCAAATCATGAAAACTTTAAATATTTATTTTAGGTTATGGAGATGATAGTCTCTATCTAAAGGATTGCTTTGTCTCAAAGTATGGAGTTGTTAGCTCTTGTGCAAGAGAAGTATTCACTTCAATGGCTGAGGTAGAAGCCTGTGTTTGAATTTGTTTTTCTGGGCACCTTCTCTGTTTACTTCTCAAATACCTTTTTGGGGTGAGAAAATGGATATGACTTCTTTCTGAATGCAAAACTTCTTCAACTGGAGCTTTTGTTTTGGATCGAGGTGCAAGTAGCCTCTAAATCTAAGAAACTATTATGGTTTTTTGTGTGGCAAGTTTGTATTGTTATGAACAGTGCATCTTCAGCATATCCATCCACTAATTTTCTCCTAAATTGTACTATTTTTAACCCACTGAAACTACTGTGCATTGTTGCATATGTGTAAAGATTGTTAGTATTCTGTATGCTGAAGTTCAAAGAGAGAAAGCATGTTTATACCAGAAACTGGTAATGCCTCATATATGAAAACAGTGGTTTTAGACTGTCTTAATAGTTGATGGTAAAGTGTAGCTATGTTTGTACCCATTTAGCTGATTTTTTTTTTTTTTTTAACAACTGCTGGTGTAGAGAGCCATGAATTATGAATTATTATACCTTAAATAACAACACCCCCCCCCCCCCCCCCCGAATTTCCTGTAATGCAGAATCTCTTACAATTGCTTCATGTCAGATTCTGGCTGAAACAAAACAATATAAAGCTAACGAAATACTGTTTCATTGTTTCATACAGCAGTGAAGGTCATGGATTATACATTTTGACTCTCCAGTCTCTTCTGTAACCATTGACGAAACTTGCTATGCCTTGCATCAGAAGTAACACCCTCAAGCCTGAAAGGATGCTGTACTGTGGCCTCCTTAGCCTTTCATATATTCCACAAGTGTTTAAATTATTTAGATTTTCCAGCTAGTTCAGTACTTTCTTATGGAAGCCTATATGCCCTGGAAACAGAATGAAATGTGTTGAATATTACCTGCTACCTGCAAGCAATGTTCATATTGATTACAGACCTTAATTTAAGAACAAAATGCTCATCTATTAGGTAGCTTTTGTGCACTGAAAGCATAAAATAATAGGCCTTGTTTTGCTTCCTCCCCCCCGCTCCTTTTCTCTAGTATTTCCGTAAGTGCCAAGTATGAAGCAGAAAAAGCTACAGAAAGTTGTATGTGGATGTGAACTATGTAAGACAAAGGTAACTCAATACTCTGTAGTTGATGGAATATATGGCACAATAGATAGCAGAGGGAATATAATGTAGAAGGCTTTCTAGGTTGTTTCTGTTGTATGATACAAATCTAATACAGAAGAACCTGATTTAATTTACTAAGCTTTTAGTGGAACTACTTTTTTGGTTTCTTCACCAGCTGTGATTAAAAATTCTTTAACACATTTAAAATGTTTTCAGCAATGGTGAAGGTGCATGATCCCTTGTTGATGTTAGTCAATTAGCTTTCTGCTACTTCCCAGTTTGACTTCAACTACCTGAGCAATAGCGTATTAGGAACTAGAATAAGGAGCAGGTAAATTCCATACCATCCATTCTTAGAATTAAACTGATGGAATAAACTAATTCCAAATTTCAAGGACAATTACAATTCTGTCTCTGAATCTAAGCAAGAGACCAAATAGATGGTTTATTAAGTTTCATTCATGGTCTTCTGCATAATTACTATGAATGGGAGTCCCACTCTAAGTGGAAGAAATCCCTTTTAAAATCTTTGCTGCTCAAAGTTACTGCTCTTTTTGCATACTGTGTGGTAAATCATGGTGTGCCAGGTGACACAGCAGCGATGTAAGGTTCCTTGCATGGAGTCATCTTCCTCATTACCTCTTCTCAAAATGGGAGTGGATTTGTGAATAAAGATGTACAGATGGCTAATATTTATGTTTTCATTCTGTTTGAGGGGAATATATGGCTCACTTCAATTGCTAGACTTTATAATCCATCTGATGTTTCATACCAAGTAGTAGACTTCATCAGTGTCTCAGGTCTGTTGTTTTCATTTTATAGTTTGACTATTTTAAGAGCAGCTAATGCTTATTTCAATAAGCATAATATTTAGAAACAAAGGCACAGGTAAAAACGCTATTTGCTCAGCCTAACGCATTCTTAACAAAGAAAACAAAACGTTGTTTTCTTAGTTAACAAAAATAATTAACATGAAAATATCTTTATAAAAGCCAATATTCAGTGTTTAATTGAGAATTAATTTTCCCCTTGAAATGGGAGTAGAAAATACCAGTATCTTTATGAAACTTGTGGCATATAAACCCCTGAGGGAGGGGTCAGATAAACTTAGGGCGAAAACCAGTCTAAGTCGGCATCAGTTGAATCAATTTTTCTTCTCTGTGGTGCTATCATCCTGCTGTTGTTTATTTTGACCGTAGTTTTGACGACATCTGCAGGTGCATTTGACAATCTGACAGGTTCAAAGAGCGCTTAGCCTCTTCAGATGACCTGTGTGCCATAGACAGGGAACCCTTGGCGTAAGATCCGCCAGCAGAGCTTCGCCCGGCAGCCGGGGCGCGGCTGCGTGGGGCCCTGGGCCAGCTCCGCAGCCGCACGAGGGCACCGGGACACAGCGCGGGCTCTGCCTGCTTGGGGTGGCAGAACCCCGCTCCTCTTCTGGCCTTTACAATAGGTGTCCTGTAGTTCGTGCAGTGCTTATGGAGCACATAACTAAGTGCTTAGATGTTATGTGCTCTGAAATAGCGTGGCAATATTGACATCTGCCATATTAAACCTATGTTCTATTTCTAGCTTCTAATAAAAATCACGTTCAGATTCCTTAGCATTGACAGGGTTCTCAAGTGTTAGTTTTATGTCCTTTTTAGGTAATGTACTGAGATACTTTATTTAACTTTGTATATGTCATTGCTTCCCAAATGATCGCATCAGTGACCTTAAAATTAGGCGGAGTTTGAACTTAGCATGTTTAAAATGCACACATCAGCTTGAGCGTGTGACAAAGCATTAAGCGATGTGGTCTATGTGCTTGAGAGCTCCTCTGAGAGCTGTTCAGGGAGTCTTGTAACTTAAATGATAAGATTCAAGGCTTGATTCCTTTGGAGCGATCAAAATTACTCACTTCCTCTCCACCCTCCTAGTTACTGCTGGTGATGGAGGCTTTGTTTTGTTGTGCAGGTAGTCCTGCAGTATGAGGTTCTGTGATGGTCTTTTGTTGCTTGAACCAGAGTACCATATGTTTGGATTCCTTAAATGGGTCTTATTTTTTGCTCATAAACTTTCAGATTTCAGGCCTTCAGCCAGCTGACTAGGCCCTGCTACAGTTCCCATCAGGCCTCTAGACAACTGACTATTGTGCATGCAAAAAGTATGAGCATTTGGGAGCCATCAGATTTACTGCACATGTGCAGGCCACATGGACAACACGAGTGCAGTGAGTCCTATGTTTCTCAGACATGTCACACTTGCTGCACAGCATGTGGACATGCATTACTGCCCAGGAAGTCCCTGACAAGAAATATGGTGACGTTATGCGTACCGTAATGTAATGCATCTTGAAATTAACTCTCAAACATTCGTTGTGCTTGTGTGCTTTGTGAAGAAGGTGTTGGAAGTTCAAAATTGTCTAGAGAAGTGATTTTCTTTCACTTAACCTCTCCCCACGCGGTTGCCATGATCTCCTGGTTTTGTCCACCCTGCCTTTCCGCTGCTTCCAGAACTCAACTCTCTTCTGGACTGTAAGTGGTATTAAGGATACTATTGTGAGGTGGGGAGGTAGTGACGGAATCGGTGAGGATATTGATGGCAGGTTCAAGAGAGAAGGCAGCTACAGAACTGCTTAGGTGACAGCAGTGCTTGAATGTAAATATACTCTGAATGTCTGTTTAGTAAATGTTCTTCCATACTAAGAGAAAAAAGCAAAGCTACTTTCTTACTTGAAAACAAACAGATCAAATAAAAATATTTATGTATTAAATGGTTTCCAAATTGATGCAAAGATGTTCTAACTACTACTCATTTTCTAAGAGAAACTACTGTATTTCTTACTGCAGAAGCAGCAGGCAAGATTTAAATCCCTGATGAGTAGACAGCACACCTTTGGTAATAATCTTGTATGTAAGGAGTTTTACATATCTGGAAAGGTTGGTAGTTTCTAATACTTCAGGAAATAGTATGGATAAAAACTGTCCAGCTTTAGATAGCTTCATACAAATAACTTGTTTAAATTAGTATAAATACAAATAAGAAACACTTTGTAGATATCTGTTGTTCTGTGCAGTTTTGTATAACACATGCTGTGCTGACCTCTGCCAACTCCGTACTAAGAGATCAATAGTGACTCGTTTGCCAGCTTCTAGCAATTGCCAGGAGCGAGAAGCCATAGTAGATGTGTGAAGGAAAAACAGCAGAGTCCGCACTCTGCCTCACTGTGGCATGCCTTGAGAATTTGTGTCAATCTCCTTTTAAGAGCTATTTTAACTAGAATGTAGGAAAACATGCCTCTTAATTTTTATAATAATTGAATGTATTTCAAGGATAGGCTTGACTTTTGGGTCATCTATTTTTCTGCCATTTTGTCTGGTTCACTTGTCCTTTTCAGGGAAATTTTGTTGAGGGATTAACAGTGAAGCATGGAATATGCTGACTGCCTATGGTGATGGCATCCTATAGGATGATAGTGTTGAAGAGGTTTTAGGGAGTTTTTTCAGCATTTCTTAGAATTTTAAGTTCATCACAGCTAAACATTAGTAACTTAAAAAAAAATACCATCAGGCTATGATTTTTGCATTAGCTGTAATCATATTTACTTAGTATCCAACAGCTTCTGTACTTCCATCCTGAGGTGAGGGGTGTGTGCCTCTCCATATGTAGCCATCTTTGTAGCTGGGAAGATGCTTGCTAGTAAACTAGAAGAGGAAAAAAAGTCTAAGAGTCTTTCTTTGGAATGATGTTGCCTGGCTGCCAAGGAAAGTTAGGTTCCAACAAAAGTATTTTCACTGCTTGAGTGAGCTAAGGATGTATACCTTCAGTCTGTGTGCAGGAGACTTCAGAGCTTTCGGAGTACTTTGTCTTCCTAAGCAGTGTAATTTCTGTCTTGTCTGGTCTGAACCAGCTGTTCCTTATTCAAGAGCTGATCCCTTGTAGACTAACACTTGATTGAGGGTGCTTGCCTCAGAATAGATAGTGATGAGTGTCAATGACATGCCTGGAGCTGTCTGTGCTTTTGCCCTCTCAAGAGGGTGAAGGAGAGGGATATGGTTCAAGCTCCTACAGTTATCATTGCTGCTTTGAGTACTGTAAGGCTGGAGAGGGGTTTGCTGGGGCTTTGCCCCTTACTTCATCTGTTAATGCTGTAGGTTAAAGTGATCTTCCTCTGCCTTTTCCTCCAGGAAAGGAGAGGTTCATTTGGGGATCCAGACAGAATCACACACACCTTCCCAAACTTTTGGTTTCTGTAGAGTTGGGAGAGGTGGGAGAATAGTATTCTCTAATCTTTTCTGAAGCAGCATAAAGCAGCCACTTAAGGGGGTGACAGCTGAGTCCCTCTGTGTGTTTGCAAACCTTGTGTCATTTGTCACTGAGCCTTCTCGCATTGGATACTGCTATATTAAGGACCACTTAACTGAGCTTTGAGTCTAGTCGTGTAAGTGGTTCAATCCTAAGGCTTGATCAGAATGGTTTCTATATAAAAATGAAATTTCTCGTGTAAATAATTTGCTATAAAATGAGAAAATAACTTTATTGCTTTTTCAGACAAAGACCAGGAGAGGTGAAGGTTAACTTGTGGTCTTGCATGCACTCTTTGGCAAATTTCTCTTTGCAGGGAAATGCTCTATACTGTCAAGTCTTTGCTTGTTAGGGAGGGCAGTAGATGAGTAGCTGCTTTGCTGGCTGTAAGGGAGGACAGTTCACTGGTTTGGGCAAAACCAACTATCAAGGTGGGCAGGAATGCCTCAGGTAATTACAAATTTCAGTAACCAAAACATGAAGCAAATGTTGCCAGAAATGAACAGGTATTTAAGATGTGCTGCTGCACGCTGGAATGCCATGTCTGTATCCTATAGTGAACATCTTACAGTGTTTTTTTTCCTGCAAGCCCTTCACTTAAAATACTAAATTTTTATGTTTGTAGAAAAAAACTGAGAACACATTTTGAGCACAACCTGAGAACATGAGTCCTAGTGTAACTTAGCCTTGTCAAATATTTGGAGGGGTTGTGAGGGTTTCATGGTAATGCTGGCCGTGATGCTTGTTGAACTGTGGAAGGAAAAACTTCTCCCTACCCGCAGGAACAGAGCCTAGACTCCACAGTCACAGACCAAGAGTTTGCGATGTAGCTGAAGAACAGATTTTCTGCGTTCCCAAGTATGTTATGCACAAATGTGCCTTTTGAGCTGTTTTTAAGCCTGCGAAATAAGGAACTAGGTATTTTGAAGCAGACAGGTTTTTATGCTGTGCGTACACCAGCTTTATTTTGGGTCAGGAGATCACTGGACGCGTACGGTGTGCTACAGGGAGAACCGTGCTGTTAATGGGCTAAGACTTACGTTAAAAAAATGCCTTCTTGTGTGTCTCCCAGGACTTGCCGTTTTCCAAGTAATCTCTAAACGCTATCAAATTTTCAGGATGTGCTGCATTTTGTAGTACGCTCCAGGTAAACCGTTCCGAGCCTCAAACTACATGGAATGGGAACGGAATTGCCGCGTGAAGGCGGCCTGCTTTGTCTTATTTCCAGAAAATTGTGCTGCAGTTGGCCTTAGCGCTTAAGTCGGGAGCTCGAAGCGCAGCAACGAGACCAGCGAGGTGCGGAGGCGGGGAGCTGCTGGGGCTGGCCTGGGCCCCCCGCGCCCGGGGCTGGGCCCGGGGCTCGGCCCGGGGCGGCGAGCGCGGCCGCGCCGCGCCCCCCTCGCAGGACGGCGGGGCCGGTGAACGTCCTCCTCCCGCCGCCAGAGGGAACTCGGGGAGTGGAAACGGGGGAAACAAAAGGCGGCCGATTCCCCGCAGAGGGAAACTTGAGAGCGCTTCACGCAGCGCCGGAGCGCCGGGCGGCGGTTCCCGTGCTGCAGCCCGCACATTCCTTTCCGAAACCCGAAGCCGGGGCGGGGGCGGGCTCGCCCCGACGGTGGGAGCCGCGTCCCCCCCGCCGCGGCGCCGGGCGCGCAAGGGGCTGCGGGGCGCAGCCGGGGCGCGGGGGGCCGCCCCGCGCCGCTCCGCCGGGGCCCGCGCGGCCCCCAAACTTTCGCCCTCCCTCCGCTCCGAAAGTTCGGCAGTTTGGTGACGTCAGGGCGCCCGCAGCCAATGGGCGCTGCGGGTGATATTTTGGGAGGGGGGAGGGGTGGCACCGTGCCGCGGGCGCTCGCCCGGCTGCCATGCACAGTGAATGGAGAGCGGGCGGCCGGCGGCGAGCGCAGCAGCGGCTGGGAGCGCAGCAGCGGCTGGGAGCGCCGCCGCCCCCCGCCCCCGCCCCCTCCGCCTCCCCTCGCCGCCTCCCGGTCCCGGCTCCGGCGGCCGCCAGCGCGGGGGTGCGGGCCCGCGGCGGCAGCGGCAGCGGCAGCCGAGCGGCGGGAGGCAGCGCCTGAGGAGCTGGCGGCGGGGCCGCTTTGAATTGCCAGTCATCTCCTGCGCGGTTACCTGCCCGGCCCAGGTGGGGCGATGCGGAGCGGAGGAGGCTGCTTTGGAGGTTGCCGCCGCTTCTGATGGATGTTTTGTGTGCGTTTGCCTCCGCTCCCGCTTTCTCTTTCATCTGAGGACGCATCTGGCTCCGGCTCTGTTAAACTATCTGCCTTCTGGTACCGTTCGTAGATAACAGAAAGAAACCTGAGCCCGAAAGGCAATTCCCCACCTTCTTCCACCTAACGTAACCTTTTCAGGCGCCTTTGAAGGCTTGCTGGTGCTCCGGCGATGACGGCAGTGGTGGGTTCCCTTGGGCTGTACTAAGAGCCTCTGTTTTCTTTTCCCTTTCTTCTTAGAGGCATTTCATCTTTAAGGGCCGGCTGCCTGCGCACACTTTTATACCCACTGAAGTGATCAAGAAACCATGTTGTCTGGTGGAAGGAGTGCGTTTCTGTGCCTCGGAATGGTCTTGAGCTTTTGGAGCTCCGTGAGTTGGATGCCCGTTGGAGGATGCCCGCATAAATGTACGTGTATTGCTTCCAACGTGGATTGTCATGGACTAGGACTCAGAACCGTACCGAGGGATATTCCCAGGAACGCGGAGAGACTGTAAGTAAAAAACGCTGAGGGCTTCTCAAGTACTCGTAGAAGCATCTGGGATGAGTTTCTCAACACCTGCCTATTAGCGCAGAGTACATACTAACAGCAGTTTCAGTAATCAAACACGGATTAATGTTTTCAGGAGGGAAGGGGAGGAGCTTTGCAGAAATTATAGCTATCCTGCTGCTGTTCTTGCTTTTAAAAAAACGGAGTTTCACCTTTTTTCGGGTTCAGTTACCATCTGATTGGGTTTTGCAGTGACTGGCTTGTAATGGAGTTTAGAGCTCTACCTGGAGTGCTCCCAGCAATAATCATTGTCAATGCAAACGCCAATTTAATATGCATTTAGAAACCTGGATGCTTTCACCTGGTGGCTGGTAGCAGTTTCTCCTTACTTTCTTAGCATGGTGACTTCATCACCGTGGAAAAATTGACTACTGCCACAAACTAATTCAAATGGATAAGAAGTCACATTAAAGCGGCCTCTAATTTTTGTCTTAAACTGCTGTGGGGAAGCTGGTTACTTAATTTCTGATCTGCTTCGGGGTTTATGATTTTAGTGTAATGTTGTTTCCAAGTGGGGTGCTTCCAACCTCGGCACAGGAGAATATAATGAATGTGTTCACAGTAAATCTTCTGTATCGATAGTTCTCATGAGTTGTTTAGTTGACTCCTTTTACTTGCTTAACAAGTTTCTGAAGAGGAAGCTGAAAGCGAACTCCAGTTCTCCGTTATAGTTCTGGCACTCGCTTGGTGCAGAGGACGGCGTCTCTGACGTTGCTTAATGCATAGCATATGGCATATTTCAGAGAATGCCCGGTGCTAGATATGAAGATGGCCAGAATGGAATGTTAAACAGAGCTTCAGCGCGACATTGCGCTGGGCTCCGCGGATGACCTCAGGAAAGTGCAGTTAGTTGTGTCTCACGTGGATTAGCTGGTAACTTAAAATGTCTTTGAACTTGTAAGCAAATGCTGTAGATTATGTGGCTTGACTTCCTATTTTATTTCCTTCTGGGTCACAGAGTTTGGGAAACTTCAAACTCTCAAGCCTTTTTTTCTCCAAGAAGGAAAGCTAGATGAGGTTACTAAGCAAACAAAGTTTTTGTGCATAGAGTCCTCTTAAAGGCTAAGTTGTGTCCCAGAATGAGATTTTATAGCATCCTTGGATGTTTCTAAATGCATTTTATAGTGCTGAGAGCTCTTAAACGATAGCAATGTGCAGATTTCTTATTACACTATTCTACTATCTTTAATGTTTTGTGGCCGTATCAGCCTTCCTTTTAACCCCAGCTGTGTGAACAATAGTTTTCAGATGTCAGTGTTATAGAAAGCTTAACTTCCGTGCACAAAACTGTGTACCCTCTAAAACTGAGGGGTAGCAACCTGGCAGTTTAGAGACAAAAAAAACCCCCAAGCCAACCCCGAAACAACAAACTCCACAACAAACCACTACCAAAGTAGTATACCAAGACAGAGTAAGTGTGATAACACAAATATTTTGTATGCTTCATTGGCGAGGTGTGCTTGCATGGTTTTAAGAGTCAAGGGCTAGAATTAAACTTTTAAATTTCGGGTTAAAACGATTCATAAATGCAAGGCTAGTTGGCCACCTGAGAAGAATTTTAAAATGGTAATTTGTTATTGCCTAAGTTTTGGGGGGACTGAATTAATTTTGTTAGTGGGTTTCATTTGTGGGAATGTACTTAACAGATGTTAGCTTGCCCTGCCTTCTGTAAGAAGCTAAGCCAAAAGAGTAAGTTTCTTGGCCTTGGTATGTTAAATGTTAAAAAGAACGAGTATAATCTCTTGGTCCTGATAATTCTTGGTGTTACTTACAGATTTGAATTTTAGATTAATGGCTGCGTGAAGAGCAGTAGTAGCTATTTCACAATACTCTGTTTTGAATATTTAAGCTCGGAGATATCCAACACAGCTACATTTCATGTTTGGTTTGTTTTTTTAAAATAGTGTATTATTGGTGCATTCAGTGGCTGAAACCTTGTGGAAATAGCATACAGAAGATCATCTAATAACACATTATTCCATATTTTTCAATACTGTCTTGACTTTTTATTCTGTTAGTCCATCATGAGCCTTTCACTGTTTTTATAGTGTTCCCTGTCAGCTTCATTACAACTGTGTCTTAAAGCTTGTATCAGTTCTTTCAAATCTAGGTTTTTACTAATGGCACTAACTTGAATTTTCTAATGTAAGCAGTAGAGAGAAAAAGACCTTATATTCCTCCGAGTCTAAATTCTGCTCATAGGTGAAACATCAGTCAGCCACTGGATATATCAGAATATCTCATTTTTCTCTGTGGTCCACAGCCACCTGTAACTCTTTATGACATAACACTGGGTTGATGTGTAGTCTTTAACTAGTTTGTTTAACTTGTAAATAAAACCAAATGACAAAGATATTTTTAATCTCACAGAAATGTTTATATGTTGGGAAAGTAATTTTAACAAGTTTCTTGATGGCCACACACCAAGTGACTTTTTAGACTCTTATGCTATGAACAGGTCTTCGCTTCTTTCTGCATTCTCTTGAACTAAAAATTCCGCATACCAATTCAAGTTGGAAACTTTTTGCTTTAATTGATAAGAGATCTAACGGCACCACTTAAAATATTTTGCCATTAAGCTTTGAGAGTTATGTTTGTACAAATGTTACAGATTGTTTGGGCTAGTGGAGCCAAGTTAAATATTATTTAAATTTGTGTTAATATGAAACCCCAGGAAAACTGAAAATATTAAGGAAAAAATGGGAAATCTCTTTAGGAGGGAAAAAAATATCTTATTGAGAAGTTCTATTAGATGAACTAGTGATCATCTCCTGATACCTCAAGAAATGGGCATCACCAGAGTTTTGATTACTGATTCTTCTTGAGAAATGTGATGGCATGCTTTCTATTCTTTTATTATTTTAATTTTTTTTTTTTTTAATGCTTTGAAGGTGTAGTTTTTGTAAAGAGTTGTAGCTGTGACTTTTGTCTTGAGGGGAATCCACAGATTAACCAGTGATCACAGAAACAGAGTTGTAAAGCTATCCTAAACTTTTTTTTACACAGATTCATCTTTAACAGTAGCTTTACAAATACAGCAGGTAGTATTAGGTTTGTGTTGCAGTTTACCTTGTTCTCACATTCTGTGATAGTCTTCTAATTGTGTGGTATAGATTGAAGCTTTTGCTCAGTAAGGTTCCACGAAGAGCTAAAAAGAGGTGAACGTTGTATAGTACTGCACAAAGAAATGATTTGGTCTGGAGAAAAAAAGTGGTGAAACAAATATTTGTTAATTTCAGGGAGTAACTTCCATTTACCTTTGTTCTACAGAAGGAACTCTCAGAACAGCCATCATCTCACACAGGAAAAGACACATGAAATTAGGTCTAAGACTTTTCCCCAAATTGCAAGATGTGATGCTCCATAGAGGACCTTGTACATGAGCAGGATGATATAGCTGGCTTTGTGGCTTGTCATTAGTACTTACTGATCCATTCCACATTTGTTAAGTAACTTAACATCCTACCAAAAAAAAGAAGTTTATAGACCTTTTGTGTTGTGGAGAAAACTAATAATTTAATAGTTAACTTCTGGGGGTTGGCACAGTGATTCTTGCAGTTAAGCTATGCAACTGATAAGATGTTTTGTGCTAATAAAGGAAGCAGAAGTTAAGGTTTAGAAGTTAAGAATACGTCCATAAAAATCTTGACTTTTACCTTTCTGAAAAGTCCCTTAGGATTGTTTCATCAAACTCCTCTAATCAGTTTCCTTAGCAGCACTTCAGTTCGTATATGTGATTCTCTATATAATTTTCTTCAGTGGAAATGTTTTCTATATATGTAAAATATTATACATGTGGCTTTTTATAACACTTAATAATGCTGATAGTCAAGTTTAGTTTGAGATGATGTGTAAAGGCAGTGAGCAGATCAAAGTCACCTGCTTGACAGTTGTATTCTTCAGCTCTGAAAGGAACGAGTGATACAGAGAAACTGCTCAAAAGTCTTCTGGGTCAATATCTGCTTTCCCTTTGAATATGAAGCATGAGCCTTTGTGGTTTTCCTTCCATTCATGTCTAGTTATCTCCCTGTCTGTTAGCAGCACATCATATATGTATAAAAGTTTCTTTGGAGAATTTAGCCGTGTTTTAATTCTTGATGAATTCATACTTGGTGGCTTAGAATCTTGTTTAATTGATAGCTCTCCTGTGTTAATCGTTGTTTTGTTTTGTCTTTTACTTTGCAGGATTCTTTACCTTGCTAAACTGATAAAGCCTGCAAGACTAATTGTTCTGTGCTTTGTCTGAGTAGCTAAATGGAGTGTGTCCACATTTAGGTGCAATTTAGAAGCTTAGTCATCTGCTTACTCGGGAGTTTTCATGTGGTCTGGGGTTTCTGTTGTACAAATATATTATTATGGTGTTTTTGGCCTAGGTGCATGTAGCTGCTGAAGTTGCACTGGCTTGTAATAAGTCTTCAACTTCCTCAATTTTGTCTCCAAATTAAATCTAAACTCCTGTCTTGAATGCTTCCATGCTACTGCAGAACGCAATGTTAAACACATGCAAATATAATTATACTGACTCTTACATTGACATTCTGTTTTCTAGAATTCTTACCACTAGGGATTACCACTCATTTGTTTGTGTAGTAATAGTCTCCAAAACTTTGCATGGAACCTTCCCCTCCCCCCTGCCCTTCTTTTTTCTTTCCCCCCCCTCCCCAGCTCACGTGTCAGTAAGTAGACATACATGGCTTTGGCTTTGAAGAGCTTGCTCTCAGAGGTACTGATCCTGGGGAAACTTGACTGAGTTGCTTAATTTAATTTGGATACTTCCTTTTACTAACTTAATGCTGACTACTTGTGCTTGACTGGACATTGACATGCACTTGTATAGGATCACAGTCTTGCACTATTAAATTTGTTGCCTCGTTTTGAAGTGATGGAAACAGGAAGGAGTATGAAATTAGCTATTATAATTTGGTAGCTACAGAAGCAAAGAGTGGCCATTGTCATGTTGTCTGTATTTGTTTGCACAAATTTGGATTAGATTCTGGGGGACCAGACTACTTACTGCAGAATTTTTTAATTAATTGCTCTGAGACTATTCACTTTTTTTATATTCTTACTTTTGCAGCTGAGTATTGATTCGTGCAAAAGAATTAGGTGAAAGGGAAGTTGCCCTTCTAAAGAACAGCTGTTGTCTTTTAGGAAGTCCTAAAATATAGGTGATGAATATTGCTTTTTTTCTGCCCTGGAATTTGTGTGTGTATGAGTTTGGGGAAGTGTGTACCAAAGTCGGTGTATCTTACCTGTATAGATGGATTGTGAGGCCAAAAATACGTAAATCCTAATACTCTTTTATTTTTACAGTAATCTGTATAAAAACCCTTGTGTTGTACACTGTCTGTCACTTGTAAGTTGATTGCTATGAAGTCATTTGACCTTCATAGTGAGTACTACTGGTAATCTTTTGGAATGTCACTACCAAGCTTTTTTTTCTTTTTTTTTTTTTTTTTAGTTCAAGCATTTCCAGTTATGTTGAAAACAAAAATAACTTGTCCTGCATGGACATTAACAGCTGATATGATTTGTTGTCTGCATTTCAGTAGTATCTAAGCTATTCCTCAACTTCCACAGAGCAGAAAGAAGATGGTTTTCCCACAGAAATATCACAGGATGCTTGGGGAGTTATAAGGATGATAGGGGAAAAGAGCATGACACTAATAAGGATATTCAGTGAGTAAGTTTCAGCCATTGCATGTTAAGAATTGAGCTTGTTTGTTGGAATACTGTTCAGAAGACTTCAATCAAGATGTGTTCCCTCCCAGGAACTAATAGCTCGAATAACTTGAAGCTTAATTTTTCTGGAACAATTGATACGGCTCTTGTGGTGCCCGCAGTGCTTGATTTCCTTTGGCTGCCTATTGTTGCAGCTAATCTTTTAAAATTAATAGCTTTTTGTCTGGTGTGGTCTAGAGGGATCCATTTTTCCTTGATTAGAAGATTTAATTATTCCTGAAAAAAGGTAGGTGAATAGAAGCCATTGGTTAATATTGTAGTTATGTTGGCTTACACTTGATTCACTAGAAATTAATGGAAAACTGTTTGGTTTGAGTTCAAAGTTGAAATGTGTCAGGATCCTTTCCTAGTCACAACTGTGCTGCTCTTGGTTTTCCACGTTACACCTGCTAAGGATGGTGTCATGTTCAGATACATTTTCCAAAGACTGAACTTGAATTGAGCTCTCTTTCACACTTGGCTGAGGACTGCAGTTGACCACTCAAGTAATTTTTCAAGCAAATGAAATAATTTAATTTGTGGGGTTTTTTTTTGTTGGGTTTTTTACTATATCTGATTAAGTAGTAAATCCACACCCCCCCAGTAATTCCTGATTTCCTTTATCTTTTTATTTTTTTCCTTACTGCTTCTCTTTCTCTAAATTTGAACCTACAAAATATAACTAAGTCTTGTTGCTGAAGTAATATAACTAGCTCTTTCCAATTCAGAATGGTTGTGAACTTGCAAGTTCTGGAGCCTCTGTTGTCTTCAAAAGTGCCTCCAGCGTTATGAGGTACTACACTGTAGCAAACTCTTTGTGATTAAAGGGATGGTTCTTCCTTTCTAAGTTAACCTGAAACACTCAAGTGCCTTATATGAAGTGCAGGTCTGCTGCTGGACTTTGGTCTTGATGTGAGCTTTACTGTGTCTTGTAATACTACAACTACTGAATTATCTCAAATGTTGTGTTAACCTCAGGAAGAGGTTGCGGAATGTTCTTCATAAGTAACCTAGTACCTCATAGCTCTTTCACCTGTTTGCTCCCTGCAACTTGCAAACAGACACTGGATCAGGTAAAGAATTTCTGTGGCTCAATATTGAAACCCCTTTCAGCAGTGGCTGATCTTCTGTGGCTGGGGAGAAAGTGTGACTGTGAGGAAGTATGCTTCTCCAGTGCTAGCAGATCATGTATTAATTTTAAGTAGAGCCAGCTTTCTGGTGGAGGCTTGATGATGGCAGCTGTAGGAATCAACATGCACATCTCTGTCTTGCAGTTCCATAGCTCCCTAAAGGGAGCTATCTTTTCCTGTTTGGCCTATTTTTTGCTCTTGCAAGACAAAGCAGTGTTGTTTGTCCTTTTCAAGTTGAGACAAGGCAAGTTTTTAACTTCAGGTGAGGAAGGAAGGAGTCAAGATAACTTTGGGGAGAAAAGGTAAAGTGGACTTCAAATGAATGGCAAAGCTTTTTGAAGAAAAATAATGTTGGCAACATCACGGAGAATGACTAGAAGTAATGTGTGGCAAAGATTTCTTCAGGTGATTGTCTATCCCTATGTTCCTATCACAGGGATATATAGATGAGCAGTGGTGTTCAGAAAACGTTATCATGATAGAGGTAAATTTTGTGCTCCATCTTCTTGTGAAGTCTTTTGAGATGGGCTGGTAGAATGTGCCTCGTATCCTTGGTTCCTTTCTGCTCCTTGGGTGACAGGGAGTTTCTACTAATTCTTGTTCATTCAGGTGCATTACTATAGTATTATATGGATTTTGGCTTGGGGTTGCTGTTGTCACTCCCATCCCTTTTATGTTCATTAACAGGTTTTGCTTGCCAGTGTAAGGCTATATCAATTTGACTTTTTTGTTTGTTTTTAAGTAATGTTCAGGATAAGAAATGGGTGGGTTCTAGGAATATTCTGATTGCAACATGGCCCAAGCTATTCTGTTTTCAGTATTCTTAAAGTCTTTTCTCCAGAGATCCATAATGTTCTATTTTCAAATCTGTTTTCAATGTTGTCCAGTCAGACGTATCATTTAAGATCTTGAATGGCTCTCATCAATGGCAAGAACTACTTCTTTCCCATCGATAAATGGCCTTTTAAGCAACTGACAGTCTTTTCTAATGGTACTAAATACATAAAAGATCTATCTACCTATTAACATAAGGGGAACAGGTCTGTGGTCTTGTACTCGGAGTAAATTTTAGATGAGTTAAGGGCCATCTCTGTAGAAAAAAGAGTTTTAAGAGGCTGATTCTTACCTCTCTTGCCTGTTATTTTCAGCTTTTTTCTTTTTTTTTTTTTTTTTTTACCCCAATTGAATCTGGTCTCTGTCAGTTGTCTGTCAGAATAAATTTGTCTGTATTTCGGTTTTACACCATCTGTTTGGCTGCAATATATGTTTTTAATCCTATGATTGATAGATTTCTGGAGCTTTTAATTAGATTTTTACCTTTCTATCTGTGAGTTCCTTCTTTTTCTGAGACCTTAATTTAATTTTGTCCCTCAGGTGGAAATAATTTTAACTGATGGTTATATTATTTCATTTTTTGTCACTGATGAAGAGAGCATTTTCAATAAACATCAGTTCAGTTAAAATGAGGAAGAAAACTCAGTGTTTTGAAGCTGGTCTTGTCTTGACTTCCCATCAAACAATTTGCAAAACCTATCTGAAATTTACTTCTAAATTGATTTCAGAATTTGTATTGCTCACCAACTCACTTCTACCTATGCTTTCCTGAAAACTTTCAGTACCGTTGCAGAAATGATTCTTAGGTTCTTATGTCAAAGGGACTTATTAGGACACCCCTATATGCCTCCTGCAGACAGGTCCATATGACTGCCTTCCTACTTCAGTTGCACGGTGAAGAATCAGTCTTGTGGAAGTAGCATCGAGTTACTAATGAAGACCCTCAAACGCTTATTAAATGTATTTAGAGTCCAAGCAACACAGAATTTTGGGAGATAATGTTCTTATTGTTGATACCTCACTGGCTGCTATGTGGACCTGTGTTCACTCCAGTTTGAGGTGCAAGGATTTAGCAGTGATGCTATATTTAGGAGTTTAATTGGAGAGGCTTTAACCCTCTTCTGTTGTGTGGGGATACTGTAGTGACAATATGCTGTGACTGTACATACAGGCAATCGCCCAAAAGAACAAGACAAATCAGTTGCCTGTAATTTTTCAAAATATTTTCTCTGTGTACCTTCACGGTTGTTCCTGTCTACACAGACAGAAGATCGGTGGTTCTATTTCAGCCAGGGCTCCATGTAAGTGGAGGGGTAAACTGCTCTGGAGGTTAATGATTTGGAGATCAGTAACACATTTTAACAGTCTGTGAACGTGCTTGTAGAAGGTGGGGGGGATGGTCATGAACTCCATTTCTGATAGATTTTTTTTTTTTTTTTTCTTCTTCCATTTTGATGCTCTTACTTGGGAGGAACTGTCCTTTAAAAAAAAAAAAAAGTAAGTTCGCTTTGCAAAATTTTAAATTTACTGTAATTTTCATGATATCAGTTAAAAATATGTAATGCAAGTTAGGCTACTTTAGAGATGAGGACAGTGCCTGCTGTACCGATCAGTACAGTTTCATCTATTTGTCTTCATCCCTTTGCTCTTTTTGTCTTTGTTGAAAGCCCTTTGGGACTTCTTTCTTTGTACAATGCTTAACATGAAGAAGTCTTGAACTATTGTAAGGGTGCTCCTAGGCACGATAACAGAAATGATAATGAATTTCATATTAGTGAACCTGAGGTTCAGATCTCTAAAATCACAGCATTATAGAATGCAGTTTTTAATGTCTGGCTCCAAACTCTTTTTTCCAAGAGCTAGATTGTGTCAAGGTTGGCTGCTTGACTGGGGGTTGGGGGAGAGTGGGCAGAGTGGAGGACAAGTGTATGTGAAAGAACATTCTCATGAAACATTTCAAAAGATAAGCATTTAACTATTATGGAAATAATATGCTGAAAGCAGAGGCGTAGGTGCATTTTTGCGCATACAAATAGTTAGAGGACTATTAATCTTTGTTTTTTTCTGTTGGTCTTTTTCCTTTATTCCTATGGCTGGTAAGGAATGTGTTAGTTAACTTGTACAAAATAAATGTATTAGTATATTGTAAGGTATTACTGGCGTGTGTTGTTATGGGACCCTAATAAATAACCTTGACAGTTTCAAAAGATACAGTGAGTTGTCAGCCTTACGCACTTTCTCAGGTCATAGTAAAACTAAATGTTTTAAGTCAGTTCAGCCAAACTGTCCTAGTGTCTTGTTTTTACTGACATTTTTTCTGAGAGTGCGCTGGTGAATAATGAGCACTTCTTCAGATATTTTAGCAGCTTTTAAAGTTGAAGTACTTGGTCGTCTATCTGGCAAAAATGGTTATTAGCATTAGCAGTAGGTATAGTTTCATATATTATGTAATACTGACCTAATACAAAAACTTGCCTTGGAAAAGCTTCTTCCACAAACAACTTGCCCCAAAGCAGAAAAAAAAATATCAAATTGTGAACTTCAGTTTTCCTTTAGAGATTCCAAAAAGTGCATCCTAAAATGGAAGACGTTTCCCTAAAATTTTGTAATTGCGTTCCTTGGGACGTGCTGTCCTGTCAAAGATGGATGACCAAAGAAATTGTCAATTGTTACCCAGAGCTCTATGTAAGAATATAACTTAGCTTTACATTAATGCTTTTTTCCCCCCCTTACAATAAGAAAATAGCAAACAGCTCAAAAGCCTTGTCTGCCAAAGGTTTGATTGCCCATTCTATCTGTTTTGAAGTATAATGCTTAGCATATAAAGCTCATATAACAAATCTGGTCACGTGACATCAAGCCCATTAAAATTAATCACTTCATATATGTGTACTGGTTATCTACAAATGTGGAGACATTAATGTTTAATTAAAACAGTTGTATGCTTTAAACATGACTGAGAATTTTTAGCAAGAAAAAGCTGCATCCTGAAAGCAGTTCAAATGCCTTGTGCCTTTTTGTTCGTCATAAAGCACGTTTTGCCTGGACTTTAGTGGGACCTTAACTTACGGACTTTCCTCAAATTTATCTTTTGCCTGTGTGATGGTTTTGTTTAGGCTGGGCAGACATTATATTAAGTACACGTTTTTGAAATGCTGATTTTGGAAAAACCTGGATGAAACATCTTTGCTTGGTGAGGGTGGCAGCCGTTACAGCATCACTTAGCGAGGTAGGAACTTCTGGGTCACAAGCCTCTCTGAAATAGATGAGAAGAGGCTAGCAGTCTCATCCTCTTGAAGTGGTAAAGCTGGCTAGAGATGGTGTTTTAAGAATATAGCTGGGGAGCAAAAAAGAGAACTCTTTGTAAAGAAATAGTACAGGGAAGCAATTGCGCATTTCTGAAATGCCTAAATAAATGTAGTAGGAAGGTAAGCTGGAGACAAGAATGAAGTGGTGAAACAAATCACAGAAGTAAACTTCTTGAGCAAAGAAAACTTGTTTTCCAGAAGTGGAAGTAGATATTGAGAAATAAAGCCCTAAGGCAAAGGCTGGTTCTTCAGAGTGAGACGAAAACACACATGTGGATGTAAGTTTCTCAGTTAAGAATGTGAAAGTATAAGAAACAGCCCAATGATCCTTCAGAGTTGTGAGGTTTTAATAGATAACATATGAAAAGGCAGCAGAAGATAAGGAGCAATCAGAAGTGTTTTATGGATTTTTTGGGGGTTGTTTGGTTTTTTGTTTGTTTTTTTTTTTCACCTGGGAAGCTCTTTAGCTAATTGCTTATGAAGTTTTTTAGAAGTTGAAAATGAATTATTCCTAGTTGCCGTTAACTTCATTTTACAGAATAGATATTTTCCAAGGTTGTTTTTTCATAGTTCTTAGGTATATAATAGGCTTACTGCAAAGTGGGTTTGTAAGCATGAGTAGTTCCAGTAACTTCAAATATGCATGCCAAGTCTTGTTTAGAAAAACTTGAGTTTTGTGTTCATTTGGCAAACATTGTTAAGTCAATTCAGCTTCACCCCAGCAAGTCAACTGTTGAAAACCAAAAGTTGGAAGAGGACAGGGGGGACAGGTAAGGTGGGAATCTACTTGAGAATGAAGAAAATTGCTTGTGGCTGTAACATCTGGATGCTAACTTGGTCAAGTCAATACACAACTTCCTTCAAAATTTCATTTTACGTATTAACTGTCCTATGTCTTTTACTGCAACTTCTTGGCTTAATCTGCTCAGTGACTACAGTAGACGTGTACACTCTGTGTGGTACTTCTTGGAAGGGATAGAGGTGGTGAAACTGGATGCTTGTTAAATTGAAAAAAAATCTTGAACAACAAAAAAAAACCCCAAACACAAAGACAGACATCTATTACCTTTCCAGGAAAAGATCTCCTGGGAAGAGTTTCTAGTTTCTGCATGTCTGAAAGTGAGCAAGGAGATGAAATCAAGGTTTAATTTTCATGTCAGGCTTCACTAAAATCACTTGTTTGTTGGTAGAACTTTTTTCCCCAAGTCATCAAGAATTACAGTAGTCAGAAGCAGGTGTGAAATATTTCAAGTCCTAAACATCAAATCGTCTGTATTAAAGAGCACCTAAACAGATATCAGTTTCTTCACTGTGTTGTATTCAGTCATATACCACATAGTTAAGTGGAATACAGACTTCAATGCAAACTTCAGATATTGTCCGTGTGGAATAAGGCAATGTGAATTTTGCTGAAGTTTACATGCAATTTCCACCCCTCCCCCCCCCCGCCCCCCATGAGCCTGTTGTGGTTGACTGTGTATAGAATTAAAAAAACAAACCGAACAAAAAAGGCAAGTGTGTAGAAGAGTCAGGGTGAAAAACAATCTCATGAAAAATAGTAATTTTTGTCAGTCCTTGTTTCTCACTTTATTGCATTCTGTTCTAGAAGTCCTTACTTAACATTAAATTAGCATTAAACACACTGGAGAAATTATTAACATTTTGGGGAAAGTATAAGTGTTTGCCATAAATTGTAGTAATAATGTTTAACTCTGAAGAATGCTCATACTTAGATTTTTCTGAAGTTCAGTTATCACAGGTTATATTTTGCATTGATTTACAAGGTATTGCTGTTTGAGATAGTGAATGTGAATTCATTTGGGTAAACTTTAAAGTCCAAAAGTGACGAAGGTTGACGCGCAGGCACATATCTATTCATATCCTGATGAGATTGTCCATTTGATAGTTGAGTGAAAATATGGCCCAAAGAATGTTTGGCATTGATTTCTACCTGTATAACTGCTTGGTCTTTGTTGGAATAACATTGGACTGATGTAACCACTTAATGTCCATGCAACCAGCTGGTGCATGTTGGAGGAGTTAAGGTAGGGATTGTTAAATGACATCAAGAATTGAAAAGAAATAAGTAAAAAATGAAGTTTTTGCATATGCAGCTCTTAACCTTGGGGTTTTTTTTTTATATGAATGAAAGTGATGCTTGAGCTAATATGACACAGTACTGTACTTCTCTCTCTTCATAATGTGCACACCCTGGCTTCTTCATATTAAATCATGTTTCTGTAGCAACTGTATTTTAAAGCATTTTCTATAGTTTTCTTTGTGCTTCAGATTTAAAGCTTTCTACTAACCCCTCACCTCACCCCGAAAGAAAAAACAACAAACAAATGTTTTACCCCTTTCTCTGTAGAAAATGTAGAATCATAGAATCTTTAAGGTTGGAAGGGACTTCAGGAGGTCTCCTAGTCCAGCCTCTGTACAAAGCAGAGTCAACATGGAATTCAGACCAGGTTACACAGCGATTTGTCCAGTTGGGTCTTGAAACCCACAGCAACTTCATGCAACCTGTTACACAGCTTGACTGTCCTCATACTAACAAGGGTTTTTTTATAAACAGCTGGAATCTCCCCTATTTCAATTTATGATCATTGTATCTCTTTTGCTGCGTACTTCAGTAAAGAGCCTTGCTCCATTTTCAGAGTAACCCCTCTGTAGGTGTTGGAAGCCTGCTCTTCAGTCACCCAAAGCCTGCCCTTCTCCAGACTAAACAAGCTAAGCTTCCTCAGACTGATGTAGTCAAGTCCCTTGGTCATTTCCGTGGTATTTTAATGGACTTGCTCAAGTTTATTAGCATCTTTCTTGGGCTGAGGGGCCCAAAACTGGACACAGTATTCCCCATGTAGTTGAGAAAGACACTGTTCTTCCTTAATCCACAGATGTTCTTTCAGCATAGAAGGCAGTCAGGTTGGTCAAACATGGTTTAACTTCGATAAATCTGTTGGCTGTTTTCAGTCATCTTCTCTTCTGTGTGCCCAGAAATTGCTTCCAACGTATTTGCACTGATCTTTCCAGGGACAAAAATGAGGCTGATGCTGACCAGCCTGCACTTTGCCATATCATTCTTTTCAACTTTTTTGAAGACAAATGTAATATTTACCTGTGTCAGATGTCACAGCAGGGTGCACTTTATCAGCCAGATCTCTCTGCACCAACAGATGCATCCTATCTGTTCCCACAGGCTTGTACAGGTCAGGATTTCTTACGAGATGCTTGGCTTGATCCTCTGCCACTACTGGCTGTTCCTCTCCTCCTTGAACCTTGTCGTTAGACACAAAGACTTGGGAGGCTGCATCAGTGAAGGCTTCATACAAAGAAGGCATTGAACACCTCACTCTGTCACTAAACAATCATGCTTTCCTTATTCTTTTATAGCTAATGTACTGCCAGAAGCTTTTCTTCATGACCCTTGTGAGTTTGAACTCTAGCTGAGCTTTGACTGTCCTAATACCATCACTTAATGTTTGGGCAATGTTTCTGTACTCCCGTGTACCATACCCTCTCTTCTGCACTGGAGCTCAATCATGAGATGCCTGTTTAGGCAAGGTGGTATTCTGATACACCTGCTCATTTTCCTCAATATCTGAATGGACTGTTCTTGTGCTAAGGTTATTCTAGGCTGCTTCCCACAGGATGTCCCCCATCAATCCCCTGAATTCTGAAAAATTTCAGAATTCCGCAAAACTGAATTCTGTTCTCCTGAAGTCCAGGGTCCGTGCTCTGCTACTTACCCTCCTCACACCCCTCAGCATTTTGAATGTCATTGTTTCATGATCACTAAAGCCAAGGATTCTGCTGAATATCTCGCCCCCAACCACCTCATCATTTGTGAGTAGCAGATCAGGAAAACTTAACCCATAGTTGGCCCATCTAGCATCTATTTTAGGAAGCTATGTCTTACACCCTCTAGAAACCTCCTGGCTTGTTTGCCTGCTCCTGTGCTGCCTTTTCAGCAAATGTCAGGGAGAAGAATCAGGGTCTGTGATCTGGAGACTTCCTCCCATTGCTTCAAGAGGAGTGTTGTTCCCTCCTTCATCCTGAGTGGGTGGTTGGTAAGAAACTCGTGTCATCTTCACTGACCTCTCCTCTGATCCAGACCTGCATGCTCAATGGGACTCTTGCCCAGTCCACAGAGGAGCTCCAGATGTTTGAGCTGTGCCTTCACATGAAGGGCTGCCTCTTCTCCTCCTCTTCGCTACCTGTCTTTACTGAGAACCCTGTATTCGACTGTCACCAAACATACATATGATTACAAGAGCTATCCCACCATGTTAGTTATTCCAATGGTGTTGTATTTCTGCATCTGTAGTCAAAACATTAGCTCTTCCTGCTTGTTTCATAAGCTTTGTATTGTGTACTGGCACATGAGGTTGTGCCAGTAAAACCTCTTGACCTGTTTTATCCTTCCTGCAGGCTCTCTGTCTTTCACAAGGGCACAGATGACACTACCAAGTGAGATCTGGAGCACATTAAGAGTAACTACAAAATTTTGGGGACAAAAGTGAAGGGCATGGGAAGTACATGTGAAATGTACTGTTAGAACATTATTCTGCCAGCATAACATTTCCTTTGTATAAAATAAAATCTGCAAACTACAGTAATTAGTCAGGAGTTCCTGCAGGCTGGGACAAACATGTATTTCCTTGGAAGAAACAGAGTACTTGAATTACTCAGTGCATTATGCTGCTTTCTGCAGGTCTCGGGTGTGACTTTCAACAGCAATCTGCTCAATGGGGAATTCAGCCACTGCGCAAGTTGCAAAAGGTAGTTTTTTTCTTGGTGTTTTTTAACACCTGTAGTTTGCCAGGTCATTTTTCTTATTTTTATAAGGATGAGGACAGAAGTGTGTTGCCTGCAAGCAGTTCCAGATCATTTGGACACTTAATGTGGGTTATTAACCAAGCACCACTGTAATGGGCTTAAGAATGGATAGCTTATTCACAAAATTAGGGCACTTAACCTCCAAGATCAGTTTTCTCATTGTTCAGACAGAAAGAAAACAGTCTGAGTCATACCTGAAAGCCTTCTGTAATCAGAAGGAACCATCTAATTTTTTTTAATTAAAAGCTGTATCATGTAGGTGTGTTACAAAAGTATGATGGACTGCAGCACAGAATTTGTACATTCCAGCTATTGTGTGGCTATTTAATTACTATTTAAATTATTCTGGAGACTGAAACTATCCAGTGTCATACATGTGGTGCTATCCAACAACAAAAATTATTAAATGTTGGATTGTAAGTTTATTGTTATTCTTGTTTAACATAGATAGCAAGCAATATCAAAATTACTGGATCACAGTATTACTGTGTTAATATACTCTGTGCAGTACTCGTTACTGAAGCTATGCAGAATATCCTTTCAAGAACTGGTGGCTGTGGCAGGGCTTGTTTTTTCTCTACTAATGTTCCTCCACGTATGACTTGATCTTATTGCAGGTCAGAGAAGGGAGCCTATATTCTCCTACCTACTAGGTAGTTATAGACTGCAGTAAGATCTCCTCTTAACCTTTTACTTAAGTTCAACAAGCCCAGCTCTCTCAACCTCTGTTTGTATGTCATGCGCGACAGCTTCCTGACAGTCTCGGTGGCCCTTTACTTCACGCTCTCCAATGTATCAATGCCTTTCTTGTACTGAGAGCCTGAAACTGCATGCAGTATTGCAGATGAATGGTCACGAATCCTGAATACAAGAGATTAGTAAATTCTTTCAAATTCTTAAACCCTTCTGGCTACAGTCTTGCTCGTATAGTCTGGCCAAGGGTGGCCTTCACTGCTGCAGGAGCACACTGCTGATGTTTTGTGGCCCAGCAGGACTCCAAGATCCTTTTCTGCAAAGCAGCTCCCTGGTCAGTCAATGCCCCACCTGTAACTGGTGCATGGCCTTTTTTTCTCCTAGGTGGAGGACTTTACCTTCCCCCCCTCCTCCCCCCGCAACTGAACTAGATGATGTGAAGTGTTTAAAGAGTACCAGCCTTCCTAGAAGTCAGTGAAAAAAAAAAAATTCTTATGCTTCTTTACAAAGTCAACTGTTTGTGTTAAGATGAAAAACTAACTTAAAAGTCTTATATAGAGATGGAATGTACTGTCTGTTTTTTTTTAAAAAAATTAAATTCAGCTGAACATGATTTTGAAGTTTTTTGTCTTTTTCTTTACAAGTGATGTTCCTACTTGTCCAAGTGATTTGGAAACTAATGGAATTTGTCTATTTCATAAAATCCAGTCCCAGGACTTTATTTCCTGTATTGCAAAAGTTGAGAGGGAAATATATTAAATCTGAAGATATGCAGATTGTGCTGCCAGAGGGTTTTAGGGTAGTGTTATAATTGAGTAGTTTATCATAGTAACTTTGAAGTTCTTGGACTGAAGGCATAAGAGAATTGCCAAGCGCTTTCTATAGGGAATTATAGTCATTTAAGGTTAAGAGGCTAGTGGCAGTCCATATCCATTAAAGACAAATTAACTCCATAGCAGAAATCCTGGAAAATTGTTAAAATAACAAAACAGATACTGGGTGTGTAAAGACTGCAAAGGGTAGCCAAAAGCTACTCTATGGATACATGGGAGTGGATTTTTCTCCTTTCTAATTAATGGGTATGGTTGTTAGCATGTTCCCAAACTAATAAAAATGTACTCGTAAAGAGAGGAGGGCTTTAGTGAACAACCTTTTGCCTTCAACCCTGCAGGTAGCTTTCATAAATACCCAGAAGGTATTCCTCATGGCTTTTGAGCTTCCAGAGTGCAGTAGATAGCCGAGTGAATGGTTAACTTACCTGTGGAAATGCATGTTTCCTCCAGTTCAGGTGTGTGTTTGTGTTCATGGTTACCTTGCATAGTGATTGGGGGTTGGGAAAACAAATCAAACAGGAAAATTTTAAAGGGATGACTCAGCTGTCATTCTAGCAGGTGGTTTGGATCAACAAAGTCCTTTAGCAATGTAATGGCAAAACAATAAAAGCCTTGTTTCCCAAGAATGCGTGCTGCTTGAGTTATTTGGAGGAATTGGGCTAATGAAAAATATCAGTAACTCTTTAGATTCAGGAATCTGAATTCCATTGTTATCACTTGAATTCTAGCTCCCACATTTTGAATGTTACTGCCAAGTTGATTTATCATTTAAAATAAATCCTTTGGAATGTATTACAAATTAATCATAACAAAGAATGTGTGCTATATCCTCAAAACAGTTGCTCTTAAATTTGTGAGGAAACTTATTATTCTTCTGTTCTTCATCAGCTTTTGGAAGTTCCACGAATTGTGTCCTAGCTGGGCTTTGTTTTGATGGGAGTTCTAGATGGTGTGTTGGATCCTTACTTGTCCCCTCTCTCAGGAGACAAGAGAGATTTTTATTCTCAAGTGTATTGTTCTGTCTGAGACAAATTTTATGCATCCCTTGTTGGGAAATACCAAAAAATGAGATGAAGAGAAATGCATCTTCCCTGTAGATTACATGGGGTGTTGGTTTAATCAAGATTCTTTTCAGAGTATTGGGTTTTCTGCTCATTTGTTTGTCCCACATGTGACACAAATGTGTATGACTTTGAGCTGGTACGTGGTAGCCACTTTGAAAACTTAGCAGGAACAGAAACTAAATTTTGTGTTTGAGGTTCTGTGACTAGAAGTACATGCTTACCTTACTTATGAAGGAGTTGGACAGGAAAGAATCCTAGTGCTGTGTAACATGGGTAAGAGCTGTCTTTTGAAGTGTATGGCAGTTAAGTTTTCTTAAATACAGTATGCAGTTTCTCTGCTGCTCTTATTGAATTCTTTGTTTATTAATATAAATGAACAAACACCTGAGGACTTGAATGGAGTTGCAACTGGTGCCCTGGATTCCCTTCGCTTTAGCAGATTATTTTCAGTTTGTGTGTATTTTCATTTCATGTAATGTCTTCCTAGGTTAAAGACAAATGGATTAAATATTGCCCATCTAGGATTTGTGTTTGTCATTGATATGCAAAAATAAGCTACTGCCATAGAATTATTGGACATCAGAGGTGATTTCAGTTTTGTTGTTAGGAATGCCACTGTGTTTGCCGGATTAGCACCTGGGAGTCCTGTGAAAGGGAGGAAAACTTTGTTGCTCTAGAACACTTATTGAGAGTGAATGGCTTTAACCAAATGAAATAATTGTGTTTCTTCTAGAAAGAGAACTAAATTTAAGCAACTTCTTTTCCGACTAAAATCTAACAGGGTTAGGCCTGGAGTCTGGTGGTTTTCCAGATGAGAAAAAATAACTTAAAAGTAACTTAAAAAAAAAGCTTGTGTTAAAGCAAATACACTACTTGCAGAAAGACCATCAGGCCAAGAGACTTTTGTGTGCCTGTGAACTTGTACAGTGCCCATACCTCACAGACTTAAAAACCAAACAAAACCATTAGGGAATTGTACTGAGAGCTAAACTGGTTTTTATGCTTTAGTAAGGCTTTTGACTTTGGCTTCTGTGTGCCTAGAAAAGCATAACTAGGCAACCAGAGCTAGCTCCAAAATGGGCAGCTGATTTAAAAAAAACCCAACCCCTATAGTCTTGGAAGTGTTGAGGAATTAAATTAGGGATTCACCTGGGTATGTTCAAGACTCACAAGTATGATGAGGGCCCAGACTTTGGATTATACTGGAGGGTGGTGAAGCACTGGAACAGGTTGCCCAGAGAGATAGTGGAAGCCCCATCCCTGGAAACATTCAAGGTCAGGTTGGGTGAGGCTCTGAGCAACCTGACCTAGTTAAAGCTGTCCCTGCTTATTGCAGGGGGGTTGGGCTAGATGACCTCTAAAGGTCCCTTCCAACCCAAAGCATTCTGTGATTCTATGACTACCATGCATAGAGGGTTCAGCAGGTAGCAAAATGACATCCAAGTAATAGGAACTTGCTACAATCTAGTAGTGTTCTGAATTTTTGCATCCTTGTATATAAAAGGATTTGAATTTTGTATGAGGATTTTTTATTTATATGTAAGTATTGAATTATTGATTTGAAGATTGTTGCAAAACTTCAGCATTTGATTGCCCTTTTTATTGGCTCTTCTGTAAGAGTTGTAATGTTTATTGTGGTGATGTGTTGTCAAACTCAATTCTGATCTTGTATATTGAAGTAGTACAGGCTCAGAGCTGTCTATGATGAGTGCATATATTTGCCAAGGTATGTGATTCTAGAAGACAGAAGCACGTAGTGCTAAGTAGCAAGTGGATTTACTTCTCAAGCCATAAACTTTATACAGTCCAAGGAGGAGGGTGGGGATTGAGAAGAACAGTGTCTGGATGTTTTGGGAGAGTTCAATGGCTAAGCAGAATAATTATCAACTGAAATTTAAGTACTGTAACAGAGGAAATCTGTGCACGCCTGGTGCTGTTTGAAGCTGCGTAAGGACACGCTCCTGAGAATGCTGGAGATGCTTTAAAACATCTAAAAGTCTGTCTTAAGTTCACTAGATTGTCTTCAGAGAAGAATGAAAGATGAAGCGATTCAGAGGAATTCTTGCTATGAAGCAGGATTTGTTCTAGTTGCTCCAAACATCCCTGTTTGTAATAAGTGTGTACACTGTGTGACTTAGTCTTCAACGTCTACAAAATATGTATTGAATTAAATTGTTATTAGAACGTAGCAGGACATGTTTATGAGTAAAGCTCCCTTTAGCAGTTCATCTGAACTGACTTCCATGATGTCTTACACCATTCTGGTCCGATTGATGTTTCTATTCTCACTGAAATAATGCCTTTCATGTCGGTTTTCTTAAACTGCCACTACACCTGCATTGTCCTTAACATGTTTTATGCTAAAAAGAAAAATAGATTGACAAGAGAGACCCAATACCAAAAGCTTTACTAAAGCTGGTATAGATGTCAGTTTCTTTTTAAGTGAGTGGTATCAACCTTTCTGGTGTGTGTCTCACACACAGCAGCGGAGACCTGTATTCCTTAATGGAGTTTTCTTAGATGTCTTAGATAATGGGACAATATTATCTGAATGTGAAATGACCAAGAGTAGTAGCTGGGCTTGTGTACGTGTGGGGTGAGATAGATGTGTTGAGGAAGATCTAAGATCTGCTTGGCCACACACACTATGCAAAATGCAGGAATTCTGCACAATAAGAATTTTATGTAGAATGAACGTATCTGCACGTAGGTATTTGCTGAAGTTAAATATAAATTAAATTCACCTTTAAAGTATAATTTTCCCCATGTCTTTGACCCAGGCGATTTCTTTTCAAAGCTGTGTTCGCTTCCAACAGTTCTTATGAATGCTGATGTGTTTGAAAGCCAACCAAGATTAGATGTTAAGGTTTAGCTTTTTTGTAGTTGAAACCCACTAGTGAGCCCATAATCAGCTGCCAAACTTTATAAAGGAAACATAAAATATTATGTTGCCCACAAATACCAGCTGTAAACCACTAATGTCTGCATTAGTTCAGTAACTTCACAGTCACAAAGTTTAATTGACTAATGGGGTAACCTGTGGCAATGTGCTTTTTTGCAGCAGTGTTAGACCTACTGCGAACGGGAGGAGGAAGTGTTACATAGTAGTTCATCAAGGTTTTAGTCTGCTTTTCTTCAAAGGGCAGATAAGCCTTGAGGGAGAACATGCTGGAACAGGCAAATGTTCAGAAGGTAAATACTGCTTTTTAAAACAGAGGTGGCAGCTATCGATTAAATCCAAAATGGTTTAAAGAAAGTGAACTTCATGAAGAACGGTTCTCTTGAGGTTAGAGCAGTGTCCAAGTAATTTTACTTAAAGAAATGGAAACCTTCGATTTAGATACTAACCCTCAGAAAGGATTGTAGAATGGTTGATATTATGTACACAATATAGAGTGTGCCAATCTGCAGGAGTAGAGGAAAAAGCAATCTCAAGATATATATTGATCAAGGAATGTTAAAGTCTTTTTCAGAATAGGGAACTGGAGATTTCACCAGGGGAAGAATGTTGAATAGCAGGAGTGTTCTTGGGGCTGAAAGTAGAGAGGAATAGAGCTGATGTGTGGATTGGTCTCACAGACTGGGCAGGAGGAGTGGTGTGGTGGAGAGATTGCTATGTATGTGACAGGAATGCATTTCTGCATACACCTGTTCAAGCTGAGTAAAGCCATGCTGAGAATTAAGTCTTACCAAAATGGACAAAAAGCAGGGCCAATGACACTCTGTTGCCCCGTATACCTTGGCTGACTCCCGTCTGCCTTGGAGAATTCTGACCAGTTTAATGCTGCGCTTTGCTCGACCTTTTATGAGATACAGGCAAGGGAAAACTTCTGAAGGAATGACATGAAAAGCAGATGGGAAATATCATGCAAGTAAAACACAAGCTATTTATGTGTTGCTTTCTCCAGACTTAATTCTTTCCAATGCTTCTTGCAATCAGGTCACCCTGGTGCACCAGTGAGTAGTTAATGATGCACCAGGCTGGAAGAACTGAACTGAGAACAGAAGAGGAAATTAAGCTGGAAAATCTGAAAAATGTAGGCAGTGATTCAAAGGTATTCCCGGAGAAAAGCACAATTCAATCACCGGGATAAATGCAAATGGAAGAGAATGGCTGGTACATGCAATGAAAGTGCCCTGTAGTTGTTTTGTGGTTTTTTTCTTTAATGGACCTTTTTAAAATATAGTTGACAGAAGTCAAGCAAGGATACTGTCTTTCTTGTTCATATAGCTGAAATGTCGGGATTTTTTTCCCCTCATCTCCTTATCATTATCCTTAGTTCCCATCTGTGCTAAAGAAAATCGTTTCCTGACAGGAGAATATGTTTCTTCTATTATTTAAGTATGTCCTGTGCTAAGATGTGTAGACTGACTCTTAAAAGTTTATTCTACCTGTTTTTAAACCATTTTATGACTTAAGAATTGTATTAGTATGATTTTGACATTTATCAATAACCATCAGAAATAGATTTCAATATTATAAAACACTTATTTCTGCACTCAGTAAAAAATTCTCGTTATGGACAATGTGTAGAATTATTTCTGAATTTTAGAGTTATGGTGGTTTGGTGTTGGTTTTGTTTTGTGGTTTTTTTTTTTTATTAATAGTCCTTAATCTGTTCTTTCTTCCTGTTGTCTATAGCAAATTAAGTTGTCGTGGAAAAGATGGAGATCTTAAACTGTAGCTGGTTTGTCCCTGGCACAAATCTTGTAGATCTATAGGGTGGGGGTTTTTGTCAGTACAAACTGTGAGCATAATCATTGTCATTGCAGACTTCTAAGTACCAGACTATCCTCAGTTATGAAGTGGCTCATACTGTATTGACTTTAATTCTTTGTGGTGGTGGGGTTTTTTTGGTTGGTGGGGTTTTGAGGTTGGTTTTTTTTGTTTGTTTTTTTTCTTTTTTTTTTTTTTTTTTTTTTGGGGCGGGGGTAGCTTTTCAATTCAAGTAAGTGAATGCACCAGCATGTTAAAACTATATTAGAAGGAGTTTAATTCCATATCGGTTTGCATCTGAGATTTAGGGAACACATGCAAAAACAATTATGTAAGTTTAGGAATATGAAGAGTTATTTCAGATGAATGAGTACAATTACCTGTGCTTATCTAAATATTTACATTTTGGATAAGTGGGGGATAGTGTTCATATTAGGAAGAAACTCTTTATGGTTAGAAGCATTTGGGGAAGTTACTAGCTATACTAAGAAATCAGTCCGGTTTCTTCTCTGAATATTGAAAATGTACCCTTTAACAAGCTTAAACTTCAAAATACGTACCTGCCTTTATTTGACAGTGTGGTTCACACTAGAAAAACAAAATTTGTTACCATGACAATTGCTTTTCATTTAATGCCTTAGAAGAATATTACTTCATGTCAGCAGCAAAAAAAATGATCTTGATTTGAAGGAAATAATAATTTGTGCTTGAACACTCACGTATTTCTTAGTAGTAGTTCTATCCTACTAATAGGATCTCATGTGAGGTGAAAACAGAGTGGCTTAAGTAGCAGCCATTCCAGAAGGCTCATATGGAACTGCATACATGATAGGATACTGGAAATTGTGCCAGCCAGGAGCACTGTAAGATGGTATGTGAATGATTACAAATGATTAAACTGTTCTCAACACTTCAAAAGCTTTCGCGTTTTGTTTGCAGTATTACTTGCTAGGCACATAGAAGCCATCCCAGACAGCCATCTATGCATCATTTTTCCGAATACAAACATGATAGTTGAGGCATTCCTCAAAGTTCTGACTTCTGCCCCTTCCTTGAATCCCTTTCTGTACCTAGAGAAATAATCAACTTGAAACAGCACTTAGGAACACCTGTCTGATTTTCAGAAATTATTTCAGGGTCAAGGTTTTTGCAGGTGTCAGATGATTGCCAAGTGTACTTAAAAATAATACTGTAATCTTGCTTTTTGTCATTGAATTTTACAAAAAATGGGAGAGAAGTGGAACCCTCTGAATACAAAAGAGTGCGCATTACTGCAGGAACTATAGTAAAACTTAATTGCATAGGAAAAGCCTCTACTTCCTCCTGTGGATTTGTGATCTCATATTCTCTTTTAGAAAACGAATGTCTAGCCTCATGGCTAGTTTTTCACATAGATTGTTTTCATTCAATGGCACTAGACAACAAAATTTGTCAGAATGTATTGTTTACAATCTCATCTTTAGAAAAATACGGAATGCTTTTTTGGCATGAAAAGTGTTACCCTGAAGGCTTGTATTTTTGATATTTAGCAGCTTTTGGTAGACATAAAATGTGACTGAGAAGGGAAAAAAGTTTACTCCAATACTAGAAAATTTATTTTTCATAAAATGCTTCTTGTACCTAGGAAACTGACACTCAGAACAAATGTGTGGTGACATGATGGGGAGTATATCTGTTTTTATTGATTTTAAGTTTGCTGCATATTGCTTATTATGTTAAAATAAACATGGCTGAAGACCGGGAAGAAAGACTAGCTATTTGTCTTGTCCCTGTATGTTAGCACTAGGCCAGGTAGAACAGTCTGGACAGAAAAAATCCCAAACAAACCCCAAACAATGGAACATGCTCAACTGGAAGAACTTTAGGGGTGTCTAGCAAAGGCAAATCTAGAGGAAAGAAAACAGCAACGCAGTACTTAGAACACCAGCAGGTATTTGGTATACTCCCTTGAAATGAAATGACAGAAAGACTCTTTATGTTGGGAAACAGAAGGAGTTATTCTTGGTTTGTTGTGACTCCAAAGACACCAAACTTAGTGTACTGAGAGCTATCCTTAAGTATAAGATCAGTCTTGCAAGAAGGATTAGTTTATAAATTCCTTTAATGTTTTTTAATTTGACTCTTCTTTGAATTAAATAGAATTTGTCTCAGTGTTTTATTTTGTCTATTATATTAAGATATAAGTTTAGACATGAAATTCTTCTGTATTTCTGGTGTGCTTACTCCAAAGAAAAGCTGCAGAAAAGTGGGCAGCTCAAGGTCTGCTTACAGTGGGTTTTCCCTGTTGTGGAAAAGAAGCCAATTACTGGCAGTTAATTTTGAATATAGAGTATAAATGAGCACAGACTGAAGGAGAGTGCAGGAGGTAATACTTCGTATGTGACCACACAAGGAAAATGTGTTGGCGCGTAAGAGAGGTGTTAGGAAAAAGGTGTTAGAAAAAGTTTAAAGACAGATTGTAGGAATTGGCCAAGGGTGAACATACATGGGAAACAGGTCAGTGTGATTAACAGTATCTTCTGAAAAACAGGATTTCCAAAAAGCTGGGATCAGGAGGCTGCCCAATTAGGATGCTTGGAAAAAAAAACATAAGCTGTCCTATAATTTTGCAAATCTTCCAATCATTTGGGTAGGACCACACTTAGGAGTCACTAACGTAAGTCATTCTCTCCTCAAGCGCTGTGTAGCCTAAGTTTCTGCAGCAGGCCAGACTCACTTGGGTTTAGAATAACCCTGGAGTTTGATCTTTGTTTTGGGGCAGAGTACATTGTTTCAGCTGTATTATACCAATTGGGTCTTGAATATATTTTGCCTCCTACAAGATTGTAGTCTTGAGGGAGAAAGAAGCATATAGTGAGCACCGATACTAGAAATAAAAATGGAAAAAACATCTTGTATGAGAGCAACGTACTTGGAGGAGGAGGCAAAATGCATCAAGATTGATGACTTGCTTTTTGAGACTAATGGAAACATTAATTTGTACAATTTGAGCAGCTGATAGATGCTCCACTGATGGAGATACTTCCTGCTAGCGGAATTTTGGGTGTCAGCTGTAGTGCCTGAATGCTGGTTTCTTTTTCTCCTGCAGTGATCTAGAAAAAAATAATATCACAAGAATCACGAAGACGGACTTCACAGGACTGAAGAATCTCCGTGTCTTGTGAGTATAACACAAAACTTGTCTTTCTTTACAAGACTATTTTACAGTACTAGTACTAAGAATGTCCATAATTCTAGAGATCAAATACTACTAATTTCTGCACATTATTCAGTTATTAGTGTTCTTTTAAACCAGGCAATTGGAACAGTGTGTGGTGGACACAGTAAATTTTAGTTCCATGCTAAAATCTGAATGTAATTTCAGACTTATTTAATTGTTTGTGTTTCTAACTAGCTTTTAATAAATACTGTGGTAAAAACTTTGGTCTACTTTACAAACACTTATGCATAAATCAATTATACTGAAACACTAGCAAATAGGACTTTCAGATTTTGGTCACTTTAAGGTACAGTCCTATTAGTAGCACTTTTGCAGAAGATTATGCAGAACTTGATTAAGGATAGTTGATAGCTGTAGAAGTTGTATGCGAGGAAACCTGTGAATTTTTTTTAGTCTAATATGAAGTAATAAATACCAAAATTTTAGGTGGTGCTGTCTATTGATCTAAAAGTATCAGTCAAGAGCTTAACTGTACTTCTAAATGGGCCTTGAACACCACAAGGGGAAACATCAGTCTACAGAATTTGTCATTCCTGATTTCCTATTTTCACTTCTATGAACCTCAAGTGGCACTACTAATCTAATGATTAAAATTAGGGCTGGTTCATAGATGTCTATGTATAACTACAATAAGTTTGGGTTTTCTTTTTTTTTTTTTTTTTTTAAGAAAATTATCTTGGGTTAAAAGAAAAAGAAATAGATTTTGAAGCTGTTTCAGTCCTGTCAGGAAAAGTTGGCGGTTCTTTCTATTTAAAGTGAATTAATTTTTCCCCTTGAAATTTCTCTAACAGTTGTTCTGAATTACATAAAGTAATTTAGATCCCCTTCACATCAGCATAGAGGCAGACATAGATATTGATGCCTATGCCAGAAATATCATGGGGATCTGGTATTTGCTTTGTGGAAATGAAGTTCAAGGCATTATTTTTATATGTGAAATCAAATATATAGCTTTAAATACTTGGGCATGTATGAGAGGGGGGAAAAAAGAAGCCAGATGGGAGAAACAAAATAGTTTTGAATGTAATTTAATGAATTTGTTCAGGCTAAGCTCTTCAATTCTTAGTGTTTCTAGAGTTCTCATTTAACTGTTGGTTTCTGCCCTCACTGGGCTTATGTTTGGGCACTGAGCGCTACGCTAGTGATGCAAATTTGCAAGTTTCTCAGTCAGAAACATTGCTGTGTTACTGGGGAGATCATATATGCATGTGTGCAGATCTGTATGTTTAAAAGTAGTGGCTGAGATGTTTTTATTGAAAATGTTTCTGAAACTTGAAAGGTATTTATTTATGTTAACAGTAGCCAATGGGTAAAGTTCAAATTTCTAACTTTTCTTTTTTAAAAGAAAAGAATTGATACCTAGTTCTGTTCATCAAGGGCCATTTACATAATAGTGACTATATTCTCTGTGTGTGTGCTATGTAGTTCACTAGCAGTACTTCTGTTGTGCTTAATTCCAAGTTTTGGTGACCAAGACAAAAACCTAATCTTGAGTTGGTCCCAGCACTGATTTTACTACTTTGCTGGCCCCTTCTTCAGAAAGAAACAGCTATCAGAAGTTCAGAAACACACAAGTAATCTCACCAGCACTCTCTCAAAATTCCTTTCTGTAATTCTTAAGATTGCCCCCTGCAGTTAATGTTTTCCTTTGAGTATCTTCTAAAATAAGTCCTTAAAACTGCAACTGTTGAACTGTTACAGTTATTTAGTGATAATTCAATCAATGAATTAATTGAATCCTGCCAATGAAAAGGCAAGTCTTTTCTCCTGCTACCTTAACACTTTTGAACAAGTTGTCATATACTAAGAAAATATTTCAAATCTATTGGAAGACTTTTTGTTCCCATGGTGTTTCTCTCATCTCTAGCTGTGGAGTCATTTAGATTTCCTTGGCTCCCATCCCATCTGTCAATACCATTTTGGAAGTCTATTAAAATGCATGTACTATACTATCATTAATGTCAGTAGTTGTTTTGGTTTGGCTGGATTTTTATAGTGTCAGACATTGCCTAATGTCACTGCAGTCGTTTATACTGAATGCACTTAACAGTAAGCAAAATATGCAACTGCCATCTTTACATGAAGCTTTTGTTCTGTGTTCATTACAGGTTTCTGTAACAGGTTTGTTCAGCCTTTGAGTGGTGTGGTGTTTGCCACAGAAGTAATTAGGAATAAAACCAGAATATACCTATTAAAAATACTTTTTTTTTTTTTATATTGGCTTTGTCTTCCAATTTTGAAGACCATCTGAAACCCAAGACATGCCATTTCACTGTCTGCTAACATACCTGTTTTTGTTCTCTGTTGCATATTTCCCTATTTTCCATGTTCCTGTCATATCTGGTATGTGTTTGTGGTTTTTCTTATTTTACTTTATGCACCTTTTACTTTGTGCATTTGTGGTCTCTAAAAGTCCTTCAGATTTTTCTTTTTTTTTTTCTCCTTTCTCTTATGGTCTCTTCATAATTCTGGCTACTCTACATTACTGACACCCTATTTTTAACTCCTTTTTTTCCTCCATGTGTGATGAGGGTATAGCAGAAAGCACAGAAACATGAAACCTGTCCCAGAGTTCCTAGAAAGTTCCTAGTCTAGTCCTGTTTTCAGACATCAGAATGAGGACAACAAGCAAGTGACTCAGAAACTGGTAGAATAGTACAACAGAAAAAAGCTTCCAGTCTCAAACTGACAACGTACATGCAAAATATTCCTTTGTGCACCTTTTCCTTTCATCCCTTATAAGTTCATCTTTTTTCCCTTTCCTCATGCAGTTCTTCCTCCCCCTCCTTTTAGAAACATGCCTCCCTGGTTCATGTTTGGGGTTTTTTTTAAGTTTTATTTTTTGATCTTCATCTGTGGTCTTAGCTGTGGAATACTCTCTTGCTGTCTTCTCAACTGCTATCCAGTTGAACAGCTCTGAGCATCCTCATAGGATTGAGTGCAGAGGAGTGGCTGTTGAGAACAGACAAGAATAGTGCTCTTTCACTAGTTAGTCTTGGCTGAGCCCAGACTTACTGTGTGTTAAGTTCTTCGTTTTTGTGTTTCAGCTAAAGCCACATAAAATGTTCAGAGAGCCTAGAGATTTAGTCCATGCATCTGAGTGCTCTTACAGAAGCAGAAAATGGGTATGTGTTGGTAGGCAGCACTGAGCGAGGAAAAAGGTCGGCTTAAATGGGACTATTAGTATCTCTATTCCTTGGCTTCCACTTTATTGATAAAGAGCATTTCTGCTGTGTAAATGAATAGTTGTTTCCTGCACAGTGTAAATCAAAGAGAAGTCAGTCTCTGTTGCTTATAACTTATTTTCGTCTCAGCCTCAGGGGGTGAAGAAAAGCAGGGTCAGACACAGTGGAAACCTGCGAGTTTTCCCTTACCTTTTTGCACCCTGTTGTACGGTGGGACTGTATACAGTTGTCACACATAGCTGCCATGGTTGTATTTCTGGAGGGATTGAACCACTCTGGATTACTTACAAATGGTTTACTCTGGGGCAAGCTTGAAATCTTTGCAGAACATAAAGGCTGGACAAAAAAAAAATATATATTGACATTGAGTGAGTTCCTGCTGTGGGCTGTAGGAGTCAGTTATCTGAAATACATTATATAAACTAAAAGTAATATACTAAGAATAACAATCGGCCTCTAGACCAACACCTTTCTGAGCATAATGGTTATGGTTATAAAAGTTTAGGAACAAAAACATTTACCAAATCTGGCAGTCAGGAGGCAATTTTTGAATTGGTTTCCTGTTAGTGACCAAGAGAAACAGTGCTGTTCTGTCCAGATTTTTTTAATAATCTCTAATTATAACTGTTACCAGTACTTCTGTGAAAAGCAATTTTGTAGCATGTGTGAAGAGAAGTGGGGAAGGTCTTTTATTCTGTTGTTTAAAAATTAACTGGTATTTCTGGAATTTCAGACACTTGGAAGAAAATCAGATTAGTGTGATAGAACGTGGAGCATTTCAGGATCTAAAACAACTGGAACGGCTGTAAGTATCTCTATTTATCTGCCTGTGGAAAGCTACAGTTTTTCTACCTCACTGTTAATGGTCATTCATAATATTTCATGATTACAAAATTAACTTCCTTTAAGAAGAAGATGCCTGCCTAAATTAAAGTATGCTCTTAAACACAGTTGACTTTGTATTTCATGATAGCTAATATTTGAGATAAAGTGTGCAATTGCTTGCCAAGAAAATAGAACTGTCGGTGGCACCAGAATCTTAACAACATTATCAAAAGGACATTATCTGGGCAACTCTTAAAATTGATATGTGGGTGAAGAAAGATTTGTTTCTAATTAAATTTCCTATTACTATATATATATATTATATAAATTTGTATTCATATATATATAAAAATCTATGCTAATGGAAGTTGCAGTTGTCTCCTTTGAGAACCACCGTATTTCTAAAACTGCCTTTAGACTTAATTTTCTGATTAGCTTCATTTCCTTTAAAGTTGCATAATGCCACTGATATCAGTGGATGCCGGGGTATCATGCTAGACTTAGTGGAGAAAATACCATAGATTTCCTCTGCTTTTGATAGCAATTAAATTTATTTTTTTTTAAAAAAGGTGAATATAAGAGGTGTCTTAATACAGAATCTGATTTACAGAAAACTACTGGCCCTGCAGGACTATAAACTTAAATATCAAAAAGTACAAAAGTAATGCTATATCCAGTTGCTACTCTTAGTTGGGTGTATTGCTTAGCATTGTCATGAAGCTAGGTTAATTTTATCTGCTTATGATGGGAGCAGAGCAAAATCTCTGTAATACTGAAATACTCCTGGGAATTATCTTTGTTAGAAGTAGGTGACTAGAACAAAATTGCGTGCTGGTTTAGAATGCCTGTTTGTTAAATGGAGAAACAGGTTTCTTTATGCTTGGTTGTTACCTCAGTTATCTGCAAGGCATTTGTTGTAGGACGTGGTGTTTTCTAATTGATAATTTTCTAAACAGCTTTCAAGAGTTAAGTTCCCACTAGCAGTTGTTCAAGAGAAGTCTGGAGTACTAAAACTGTTTCAGATGATCTCAGGATTAGATTTGCATTTAAGTAGTTTAACTAGTGTGTTGAACATTTTAAATTAATTTACTCAGGATTTTTGTCTTGAATTACAAAGCTCCATTTATAGCAATAAGGGAGATGAGTTTTAAATTCTGATTATAACCCATTTTTTCAGTTCCTGGTACCTATATTCAATTAGAAAGCACTTTTACAACAAGAGTTTTGCCATAGCTGATTTATTTCACATTTCTTGGGCAGCTGAATTTTCCAAAATAAAGCGTAGCCTGACACTGTAGAAAACAATTTGCTCACATTATAGCTCATCTTTGAGAGCCAGTATCCTAACTACTAAGTCCTAGTTTTAACCTCATTTTATATATATGTGTGTGTATATATATAAAAATCTTTCTTATATCTCTGTTTAGATAAAAATAGATTTAGTTAAACTATGAAATAAGTTCTGAAAAAACTGGGAGAAGGGCTAGCTATTGGTAGCCAGAAATGATACTCGTGTCGTCTTAATGTGTTGTTTCTCTGTAGAGCCTGCTCTGTTAGCAAATGAAAATAATGTATTTTGTGAAAACAGAAGTTAGGAAATATGATACCTTTAATAGTGTCTGTTTAAGTATGTGATGTTTGAAAGTCTTACTTTTTTTTTCCTGTGCGAACTTTTAACTTGGCCTGTTAAATATACTGCATCTCTGCTTCTCTTTTAGGATTGCCTGTCATTAAAATATTTCCTAAATGAATGTAGTATGAAAGGGAGGTCTGGAAACTTGCAACTTTTTGGTATTTTAGCTTAAATCATTTTTAGGACAAAACTATAAATCTGATTTATTTTTTTTTATTTTATTTTTTTTTTTTTTTTTGCTATGAGTCAGGAGGCTTTGGGGAATGATCTGTGGAAAGTTTGGCATAACTTATAAAGGCTAAATTGCAACATTTTAGGTAATATTAAAGCTATTTTATTAAGTATTGTCAAACATTGCAAAACGTTAATGAAGAAAGTATGATGGTTCAGTTTAAAAAAAACTGGCTTTTTTCCATTTAATTTCTTTCAAATAACAAATAAAAATTGCTTATATTGCTTCGATTTTGGAATAATGTTCTTTTTTGATCTATTGAAGTGGATGCAAAAGTAGTCATTAACTTCTTTTTAAACAAAGCAGCTGCATTGGGTCGGACTTTAAAAAACAGGAGTAATTTCTATTCCTGGCAAAATACCATATATAAAGGTCTTTCATTCAAAGTAACAGTGGAAGTATATTGTTCTACTCCCTGCCCCATGGAAACCATTCAAAGGTCATAGCCTTAGGTGAATATTATTTTAGCTCAATATATTTTCACTTGTCTGGATATTGAAGCAAATCCGTCATTATTAAGTGAGTAAATTAACAGAATTTTCTTTGAAATGTCCTGCATAACAGTCTAAGCAAATTTTAAATAAAATGTCTGTGAAGCTGTTAGCCACCACTGCCAAAAACACCATGATGATGACCCTCTAGCTATTTGGATTTTACTCTGATTTTTTTTAAATTTTTAAAGTTTTTGCGGTTTGGGGGTTTTTTTGTAGGTTTTTTTTTTTTTTTTTTTTGGTGGGAGATTAATGCTCACAATACCAATAGAGCATCTAAAGGCATTGTTTAGAAATAGGACAGGGTATTGTCAAAATTGTGTATTAGCTTAATAAAGACTGGCAGTATCAGTTGAAGGAAGCGTATAATGCAAGGTATGTTAAAGTGATAGACAGTACAAAGTTGAGAAATGAAGTGGTGGGGAAGGTAGAAGCCACTTCTTACTTTGGCATGTTTTTACTCAGCTTTCCAAATGCACAGGAATACTAAAAACACTGCATTTTGCTAAGTTGTTCTGCTGATTCCTAAGATTTGGAAGTCTTGAATATCCAGTGGCACTCACCATAGTGGAAAACCAGAAATGTTTCTAGTGGTTTTATTCAAATAAGTTTCTATAGTTTTATTCCAAACCGTAAAAATTAGTGGTGACGTAGCTGACCATCAAAAGTCAGGCAGATAAGGGACAACATTAATAGATATAATCAGTGCATACAGCTCACTACCTTCTACTACAACCAACAGTACTCTTGTGCAGTGTAATACTGAAGTTGAGAAAGTGTAAAGCTTGTAGAGCCTACATGTATGTCTGAGGTGCTAGAACAACTTCAGTATGTCTCCTCCCAGGCTTGTTGTCTTCTCCCAGGCTTCTCTAGCTATCCCCTTTCCTTTGGCTCCGAAGTGCTCCTTTCCAAAAAATACTGCTAATTGATGTTGAATGATAGACTTTGCAGGGCAGATATATGCATATGTTCAGTAAGTATTTAAGAAGCTATGGAAATGTTCTGCTGAAACTTGAAAGTGCCAGTTGTAAATTTTGATAGTCTGCCCTCCTTGCCAGTAGCAGGGTAACAATTTTAGAACAACACCTGTGCTTGTTGGTGTACAGTAGGTTTCAGAAACTGTAGTTCTTTTTTTCTAGTTCCCTTCTGCAGTTTTTTCCTAATAGTTAACTGTAAAAGGTCTGACTTTGATCCTCTTTCCTGGTTTTGTTTTCTGTGGATTGAAGTAGCATGCCTATGCCCATACAAACAGTGTATTATACCCAAATTTATTTTTGATTTTAGCATTTCAGCTGTATACTTTGTTGTTAACACAATGTATGATTTAAGATAAAATTATTATGAAATTTCATATGCAAAGAGGATCAAGAAGAAAGAGGCATACTGGTGGGGCCTAAAAGATGAGCTGAAATTTATTCCAGAGCCAGATGTATGTCACACATTTATGTGAAAAATGAGGCAGGATATAAGACACCAACCGATCCTGACTTCTCCACGGCCAACTGCCAGAAATTGTCACGTAGCTGTATTATCTTCAAAAGACTGGACTTTGGCTGATGGCTGGTTCTTTCTATTCAAATTAGTGTCTTTAGCTAGTGTAAAAGATCTCAACATCTGAAAACACTAAAAATGTGTTTTTGTTGTTTAAAGGAGGGGGGGAAAAATGTGTAAGCATGGCCAAATCAAATTTTTTCAAAGTTGGGAAAAATAATTAGCTTTAAAAAAAACCCCCAAAAACCAAAAGGCTGGAATCCAGATTTTAACCCTAATGTATACATGTATGGTTTTGGTTTTGTGCGTACTAAGACAGAGGCCAAAATGGAAATTGTATTTGACCTTTAACTGCAGAGATGCTACTGTGCATTGAGTCTTTGTAAGTATCTTCCTAAATGCTTGAGGCATTGAAGTATATTTATTTGGCATAGTGTACTGTAAAATTGCTATTAGTGACCAAAGATGCTAAGGAGAAGAATAAATTGTTATGTGATGCTTCACAATCTGGGTTTCATAAATTGAGATTGAACAGGCTTTAAATAAATCATGTAATACAAAAGCATCTTCCATAATTAACATGCTGAGTGGAAAGATTGCTAAGTGCTTCAGAGTAGTGGGCAAAATAATAAAAGCATTGGACAGTTCTTTGCTGTTGTAAACAAAAGCTTATTGCAAATCTTTGGCAGCATGGATAAATCTATAGTCTTTATACAAGGTTTGCAGTGTGTGCAGTTTAGATGTTTTTCTGGAACTGCATACACTTATGAAGCCATATGGATTTGTAAATATGTAAGGCAGTTTGAATGTAACCTTTCAGAAAAAAGCTTTATTGTTTTGTGTCTCCATTTCCCTATGACATTATGGGTAACATATCTAATTGGAAATCAGTGATCATAAAATGCTTATCTGGAAATGCTGGAGAACAAAGGCACACTAAAAAGGATTTAGAGCTGTGGTCTGATATTTAATCAATTTTATTACTTGCATACTTCCCTCTTCCTTCTCAAACGGCCACACGTAAGTTCGTGTAGTACCGGGTTTGCTACCAAACTCCCCACGAACAAGTGGTGCTTTAGGAGTGAGAAATGATAACCTTTTCCCTGTGTTCTGCTCCCAAGACAGCTCTTTACACTCGGCCTTTCCCTTCTAAGGAGGGTGTGAATGGTAAATTGGGGCTGCTAGAGGCATCCTGAAGCCGTAGTGTCTTTGCATTTGGGAGGGATGGATTTCTTTGCATTCATACCAAAGACAGTAGCATCCTCCATTGACTTGTGAGGAGCTGGGTGTAGCATATGTCAAAACTTGAGTTAATCTTTCATACTGGACAGAATTACTGCTGCAACAACCCACCATCAACAGGGTAAAATGAACCTGTGCTGTCTAATCCCACATCACAGTGTGTGAGTGATGTAATCTTTTCTAAATGGGGGAAACCAGTTTCTAGACCAGTTGTAAACTTAACCACTCTTTGCGGGAGCTGGCAAAGAATATAAAAACCCTGAAATTCAGTTTGTAATGCTTTTAGGTGTGTTCTTGCTCTCCTGATCTGAAAAACAGACTAGTTCTTGCGCTGCCTGCATCTGTGAGCTAGCACTATGAAGCTTCTTGCTGCATTGGCCAATGACTACAAGTCCAAGTAGTATTTGTTGATGTTGGTTAATATTTAATGTCGTTTATAATGTTTGTCCCATATCTGCTGAGAAATTATTCCAGTTTAAAAAAAAAAAGAAAAAAACCCAATCCTATAACCAACATCTGAAAAATTAGTCTCTTTTACCTTGCATTTTCAAGAAAAGTTCAGCATTGCCTTTCAAGTGAGTGTCTGTGTGACTGTTTACATTGCAGGAAGTTCAATATAATGAGCTAGAATGTTTTGGGTGTGAGTATCTGAAGGGGTGCTATTGGTTTTATTCCTGGATGCCAACGGGACAATCATGGAGAATGGAGCACTCTGTACTGAGAATCTTCCTAGTATCATTTGAGTCGCTTCCATTCCTTTTTACTCTCCAGTTTGGGGTTTGGCCCAAGGCTTTCCTTTCAGACAATCTGTCTGAAAAATACATGGGAAAATTATGAATTTATTTGGAGTGCCTATTTGGTTTAACTTGCATGGGTACAGCCTTACTACTTTCTTCAAGAATTGTGTTGTTTTGGAGTGTGGGTCTTCCCTTTCAAGTGGCTATAATGTAGTTTTTACTGCTTAAGTGAGGACAACATTATTATAAGTACTTCATCTGCATAATTGTCTGACCCTGATAGCAATAGAGTAGCAGCATCAGCCTCATATAGCAGCTTTCTAAGTTCACGAGTTCCTTCATCAACTTACTGCGCAAGAAGAGGTCCACAGTTTAATCCTGCTTCTGACTCAGAACCAGAAGTCTAGAGGAAGACTAAATCTTTTCTGTGCCATTGGTACTCTCTGTTTCTGCAGAGTACAGGAAATCACATTCCCTGTCTTTACCTTTTGTCTTAGTCTTAGAGAATGGCTGTCCCAAAGTGGCATCATGAGAGCTGTGTTTGAGTTCTAGTTTGTCATGTGTGGCAGAAGCCAAGCAAAAGCTCTTGGTTTCTAATGTCTGCATGAAGAAAAAAGTTGAGTCCCTAAGTGTTCGTATGTTGAGGCTGTGTGCAAATTCATCGCAGTGATATGTTGCACCTTCCTGTGTTATCATGCAGTTCTTCGGGCATCTGCTTGAGAGGTGCTTCTTGGGTTTCTTTTCTGGGCTTGGATTACTACAGGTTTTACTGGCCACTCTTACTACGTCTGCTTTCTCATTATTTCACGGTGCTTATTGCACCATGCAGTGTTAGTCTGAGTGCTGTGATCTCCTACCTTGTGCCATCTTTTAATGTGTTGTAAAAACAGAGTGATTTGCTGTTCCCGACACAGCCAATGTCTTACCACAGAGCCATTCTGCTGTCTTTTGTGTGCAGCTAGTCTTCACCAATGCTCTTCCTTTCTTCCAAGGGGAAGAGTTGTCTCTATGTGCTTGTGGGCCGGGTAACTTTACACCTGGGATATTTATGACTCAGTCTTGGAGCTGATGGTCTCATCTCTGAATATAATCTTGGGGCTCTCCATTAAATCTTTCCAATTACTGGAAAGATAGATTCATCAGTCCTCCAAACCATAGGTATCATTTCCAGCCAGACGAAATATTTTGGAACTGGCTTGACTTATTTGACTGGCTAAACTATGAGCCAAGACCTCAAGCCTTGTCCCTTCCTTCTTAAAGAGCAACTTGTATGAATTTGCCTCTCATGCTGTTGGAGTTATCTGTAAAATAACCTGCATGATAAAGATTAACTCTGTTAGCAAAGTGGCTGAGACCCAAGCCACTCCATCTCTTATCACCCTTATGTAGCCTTCCAGAAAACTGCTTTATGGGCAGTTTTAATCCAAATGCCCGCTCTGAGGAATTGTAGAAGCACCTTATGAGATTGAGTGACTGTGAAATAATACAGTAGATGCGATTCAGGGTTGAAGAACAAGGAAATGTGAAGGGGAGGGGGATGGGTAGGGAAATCCTAAAGTATTGGAGCTCATAAAAGACTAAAATAGAAGTTCACAGATGGTCATCAGAAGTCTGGCTATGTTTGTGAAAGAGAGATCCATTGAGGGCCACTAAATATGCAAAATCTTCATCCAGCTAAGAAGTCTAGCTGAAAAAGATTGAAAGCTAGCAAAGCTGGTAGAGGAGTATCATACATGCTTGCCCTATGCTTATGCCTCTGTATGCATCTATGTATTGCCACTGTTGGAAACAGGCTACTGATCTAGGTGGACTATAAGTCAGTTCCGGTACTGGATGGTTTCTGATTTTCATCTGTTGCAAGAAACTAAACTCCTTATTATCTTTTAGAAATCTTATTCTGCTTCTACTGAACTAGCTGCCTACAATTTAGGTATTAGGGATATGCTGAACTTTTCATGGAGAGGATTGAGATACTTTGGAAAGTTCCACTGCTTTCCTGTCTAGAGCAGAGTATCTAATGGACTTCCAGCTGCCCTTCACCCCACTAAGCAGCTCACGCTGGATATCTGACTTTAAAAGAGTGCTGTCAAGTCACCAGTAAGGAATCCCTGTTTCTGATAAGACTTGTTTAACAAAAACCCAGGCAAAATCAGTAGCCTCCCTGAGAAATGTGAATGATAATGAGAAGATAAAATAATAGGTACAAATTTTATTCATGAGATATGATGGAAACTAGTATACAAGATGCAAATGGTGGATTACTTAACTGTGTGGTTGATACCTCAGTTTACATTTAGAATCACACAGGAAAAAAACAGTAGCAAGAATGTGGTAGTTCTTGGTATATATATGGGATGTGTGTCTACAAATAAAAAGTAAAATAGATATTGACAGCTTGAGTGTGAATAATATGCTTCAGTATATCATTGGGGAGGAATGTAAGTGCTATATCTTATCGAGTCACGTCTTGGCTCAAGCTGACAGCTCATCTTTATTAATTCTTGGAAGGAAAGAAGGAAGCTCATTAATTTTGTATTGCTTTTGATTCAGCTTTATGTGCTGCTCTTGGCTCAAACAGCCAAAATAAATGTTCCCAAGGTATGGCTCACATACTTCACTTATCTGTCAATACTGCACACTGGCTACTCTGGAAGATTTCACTAAAATTTATTTTTCTTACACTACTTAACTGCTAGTAATTTAGAGAAACGTTAGTCGTTTGTGTAAATGACATATTAGATACGGTCAGGAAAGGTTTGGGGTTTTTTTAATTTTTAAAAAAAGAACTCTTTCTTTCCTGTTCCCGTAATTCAAATATGTAGTCAATATAAAATTATTGGGGGGGGGGGGGGAATTTGCAACTGTTAGTCCAAAAAGTTGTTCTTGTTGGAAAGGAATGTTGTATGATCTCCAGTACATACATTTCCATATAGAGTCAAGATTCTCACAACAGTTAAGGACTGAAGAAAATAGTCAAGTATGGCCTATTTCATGCAGATACCCAGTACATATAGTGAATAATGTACTCTATTGTTTATATTAAATTTTGAGGAAAATTTTACTTTGTTTTGCTATATTAGAATGATACTGTCCAGTAATGATAAATCATCTTTCATATGTAGTGTGAGTAGTAAATGCACATCCCAAAATGAAGTGTCCTTAAAGCTTTAAGATCATGTTAACATTTTTGAAGTCCAAAATACATGAATATCCCTTTGGATTTTGTTGATTTCATATCTAGTGCAACTTTCAGTTTTAGCCTTTTCTTAAGAATCATTTGCTGTTAACTGTTACAACACAGTCCAGCTGTGTGTGATGTTGATTGCTATGGTCCATTGAAGCTTTCTGACAAGTAGCAGTTGGCCACTTTAAATGCCAGTGCAACTTCTTGCCACCCTGAAAAACTGTCTGGTCCCAAGTACAAGACAGGTCAATGTATGTTCAAAAAAAAGGTATTTGTGTAGCAAAAACTGTAGCCACAGGTTTTGTCAGTAGTTATTCATAAGAACTTACTGAATTTTCTTCAGAAGATGTACCACAGGGCTGAGGTATCGCTATAACTTTGAAACAAAAGAATTCACACTATTTTTCAGAAAGGCAAAATAGAAAGTGTTTTTGGGACAAGCTACTAAAATCCTAAGAATATGTATTATATTCAAGGTTAGAATTTGGTATTATATAATATAGTTGTACAACATTGTGAGCATGCAATATATATACGCATGCTTCTGTAATGTCCGTGTCTCAGTATCTCAAGATTAATTAGTGTTTACCTTCTCATGTCAATAGGGATTTACATGTAGAACTCGGGATTTTTTTGGAGACACAGAGGTTCAAGTGTAAGTATAGATTACTAGTATAGTAAGACTGTGGTGGAAAAAGTAATAAGCATGAAACAACTTGTAGAAGCCAAACTTGGTAATTCTGAGAGGTACCCAGCATTTTGCCTATGCATAAAGACAGTCTCCTGTTTAGTGTCTTAATAAAGCTGGCTGCATTTCTATTTCAAATAATTTAAGTAGTTTAAGCCACATCGTGAAAAGGTCAGATAATTTTTAGAAGCATCACTGGAAACATGACTGTTATAGAAGAGTGAGAAGAGCTTTAACATGAAAAAATGTATTTGGGGCTTTTTTGGAGGCATGCTTTGTCATTCCGTGGGCATTGCATACTTGAAAAACAGTAGTGCTTAGCCATATAATGTACTCTGATCATGGTATTACCTCGGATGAGAGGCATCTGCATGTTGGATCTTGATGTTGGGTTTTTTCCTTACTTTAAAGCATACAACTTTAGCTTTTATTGAAATTAGTCAAGCATTATTTCAAGCACTGAAATATGTCTAATTGTCTTTGTACACAGATGAGCCACTGTTTGATGCACATACAGATTCTGTGCTTGGAAATTGTTTATATTTCTTGTGATCATTTGAGAAAAAAGCAAAAATTACCTTGTCCTTTTCTATTACCCTATTAAAAATACAGCAAACTGTTTGCCACAAAATTCTGTGATTGTGCTTGAAGTTTCAGGACTGAAAAAGTAGTTGCAGATTAATTCAGGAAAGAAATCCATGGTCAGTTTGGTAAAACTTGCTCCATATTGATCAACAGTAGGTTTGATAATGTGTGTGTCCTTGCACATCAGAAAGACACTTTTATTAGAACTGTAGTTGGTGCAAGTGGCACAAACATACTTAAATGGTAGAAATTTCATCCTTTGCCTTCTACTATTGATAAATACCTTGCATCTAGCAAGGTAGATCTTGTGCATGCAATCTGGAGATAAAATGGAAAGAACAGGTAAAAAGGGACAAGGGTGTGCCTTGATCAACTGGTGGTTTGCGAGTCCTCTGCACTACCTGCTGCTTAACACAGGTGTGTACCTTTCCTGAAAAATTGTGTTTATACTGGACCATCTTTATTTAGCAAAACAGGTCTTAAGCCTGTAATAGTGATAAACTAGTTCAAAAATTAATCCCTCCCACTCTCTCTTGTCCATAAGTCAAGTGAAGAAGAACTATATTTCTTTATTTTTATGGGACTGTTGTTGGAATAAATTTTTAAATGACACAGTAGCTGTCACTTCCTTACCCTTTGGGTACTATTCAGTGAATAAAGTAGTTATGAGAAACCGCTTACAATGATTCTTTGAAGACATGTAGATTTGTATATGTGTAGTGGGTATATCTTTGAATTGGATATACGCATTTGGGAAAATAATAGTTCCCTATAACTGTGTTTATGTACTGTGGATTCCTGGAGGGCACTAATATCCTCAAATTTCATAGTTTACTATGTCTGTAGCACATAATTATATAGTTACATATTACTCAGCCATTGCTGGACAGCCAACCCTTTTTTGTTATTGCTGATGCAAGAGTGAACCTTTTATTTCTTTTGTAAACATTAAAAAAAAAAATTGGCACTCCTTTTCTGAAGGAAGCCATTAGCAGCTCTGTCAATAGGTCTGCGCAGGAGGAATCCAAACACAGGAAAAGTGCAAGAGGCGCAAAGGGCAGCTAGCAAGAAAGCAGGATGCATGCTTCGGTGAATTGGTTTTGGTTTGCATTAGTACATCTGACCAGGGCTACAAAAGACAGAGGTTTATTTTAACAATATGATAATAAATGAGCCTGGTTTCATCAAAAACATTTTCATAGTAGGTCACTGACCCATAAAAACTCATGGAAAAACAAATTTGGGTCTCATTTATGTAGACAAGAGGTTCTGTAGCCACAGGATTCTTAAGCTTCTGAAAATGATGGTTATAAAGCAAACGGAATAATGACATTTCCACTACAATGTAACCATAATTCAGTTGGAACAGCTGATCAGCATTGAACATTACATCAGAGGTTTTAAACATTATTCTTTTCTGTGGCTTGTTTGTTTGATTTTTAGCAGTTTTTTATACTTGATGAAGATTTATGGGAGTATTTGCTTAAGCAAAACACTTGAGGATTTAGCAGTCATTTCTCCAGGATCTGTAGGAAATACTTAAAGGTCTGTGTTACTGTTGGGTAAGAACTGCTGCATCACTGGTCTAGAATAATTTGGATGAACTTTGTTTAGCCTAAATAATTTTATCAAAAGTGTTTTGCTTCTTTGAGCTTCCTCATGTTATGAGGATTATACTGCTTGCCATCCTAGAAATACTGTAAGTGTTATTGGCTGAATTCCATGCTGTCAAGCACAGCGATCCTTAAATAATCCTGTTCCTGAGTGAAACGTTGATGATGAATTCAAAGTACTTAACATCTTTTAGTTCTTTCTTGGAGAATATAAGAACACGTAGGTCTTGAAGCCTTTCTGTCAGACCAGTGCAGTCTTGATCTTGCTTTTCCTCTGGCACAACTCCGTTTCAACTGTGTCCATTGAACTGGAGCTCACCTGAAGCTGCAGCCTTCTGTACAGAGCAGAACAAACCAATTCATGTTGGCTTATAGTTAACTTCATGTTAGTATTATGTTCTCAGTTGTTTGGAGATGATCTCCAGATCTTTCTCTTTGTCGCAAGGTGTTATAGTGTGGGGATCACAAGAAGAGAGGGTTCTAGGGTTCATGCAGATGGTATGGATATTACTTATACATTTAAATTTTTGTCTTTGATAATTCTGAGTGGGATAGGCGTGATGCAGTATATTAGGAATACAAGAGAGAAATGGGAACTGCTAGGTACTGAAGCATTTCAGAACTGACCCCCTGCATTTGATAACTTGCTGGGCAAGTGGAAGCGGATCGGAGGTAATTATCACAGAAATTGGGTGTGCTCAATTTTTAGATAAGAGCTTCTTTTATGACAACGGATTTTTGTGGCTGGTTACCTACCCCTTGTGGCTTCCTAGTGAGAAACTGTCCTTTGAATGAGTTCTGATAGGTAATTCCCACAGGCTTGTGATAAAGCAGTCACAAGAACTGCTTTTTCGTTCTCAGATTTAAGTCAAGTGTACAGTGTGCACTTTGTTCCATTTAATTATTTCCTTATATTCATTCTGTTGGCTTTGGAGGATGCACCCTTTGTTAAGCATCCAGTTTGATTTCAGGCAGGAGATGATTCTGCTAGTCTTCCTTTTTTAATAGTTCTGCTTGGCATATAGCCCCAGGGAGTAACACATTGCCACAGAAGCATTCTTTACTATATATGGAGAGGTGTGGTGAGCTGGGCTGGTATCGAGTTATTAAAACAGATCAAATAGGAACAGTGTTCTATTTCTTCTGGTAAAAATTGCAATAATAGTTCTACTTGCAAGTTTTCTTGCTAATTATTCACAGCTATTTTTGACTTCTGGAAATGGTTAGTTTGATTAATATAAATTTTCAAGACTTGTCAGCAGGGGCAACATGGCTTGGAGATGTGCACGCTAAAATTTTCTTTTTGCTTTCTTCATAGGGCTTCAGCCCTGACCTGGAGAGATTGCTCTCTGGTGTAAGAAAATGGTTTAGCCATGTCTATTTTACTCTTACTGCCTTTATGAAAATTGATGAAGTATTAAAAGTGGTGGACATTTAGGGATGCTGCAATAGATTCTTTATGTTCCTTGGATAAAGTCCTGTTGTTTTCACGTAGTCTGTGGAGGAATAATGAGAAAGTAACTATGTTTTTTCTCATTCTGTATTAGGGTTTTGAAGATACGAAACCTGGAAGATTTTATGTGAATTCCTCTATTTTTTTTTTTAATTTTTGAAATAGGAGAACTTACTAAAAGCATTGCAGAAACTGAGAAACAGACGACTTCTGCAGAGAATGTCTCTGTTTGAGGGTTTATTGATCAAGCTTTTTTGGGATTTATTTGAATGATAGTTAATAGAAATTGTAAGTTCTTGTATGTTAAAGGCTGAGAAAGGCAGATATAAACTGCTATGCTGCATGAATGTAACTGATTGGTTTTATAAATATGCTACTGAGTTAAGAGATTGTCCATGGACTTTTGCTTGCTGCTTCTGGATTTACAGGATTTTCTTGCTGTTGACATTCTCATTAATAAGTGCTCTCTGATACTTCAGATTCTCTATTCCCTTCCCCAGTTAAGTTGGTACTAATACTTCTGCCCACTTCTGTATGGTACAGAGCATTAATCTCAGTCTTTAATGCATACGTGAATGTTATTAGACCTTTCTTGTTTCTTCATGCTGGCTGTGGGAAAATGTTGAAGTTTAAACCTGTTCCTTGTACTTTTTTTGCTGATGTAACTAGTTTGTTTGTGGTTAGTGGAAATCTGTGTATAATGCTTACATACTGGCTCTCTCCTCCATCTTAATGTCAGATTTTTTCATATGGAGAGGTCCTAAAAAAAAAAAAAAAAGGGATTCTTTAGATTCTTTTGAAAACTAAAAAGTATTATAGAGCTACCAGTTCGTATGTTGCTGCTTTGTACAAAGAAATGTAGTCTGCTTCTGATAGAGGGTAGATAATTTTTTTCAGTCTAATGAAAAGTTACTAATAAAGGTTATTACTTCTGACAGCTTTGAAAATGTGAACCAGGACCACCCAGTCTGCTATGTTTGTAATAAGGCATCTCAAAGTTGTAACTGTTGTAAACTGTTTTCCTTCAAAAAACAGTCCCTTAGCGACATGCAGTGGTACCTCTCTCAGTTTTTGGAAAAGCTTCTGCACTAATATGTCATGTAAATAAAGAAGTTCACTTATTCCACACAATAATCCTGTAATATGGTTGTACTGTGCTTTCTTGTAGCAACCTTATTCCATTATATATCATTTGGCTTTATTTCCTAGTGTAGTAATATAAAGAGGTGCTGACAGAACATAATGGACAAGGTTGACTTTTTTTTAATGGGTGCTGTATCGTGACTGTTTTCCCTTACAAAAAGGAAGAGATACAAAGCAAAGGAAGAAGTTATATTAATGACCACAACATATTGCTTGATGCTAATAGGATTTTCTGATGAGACCATTGAGTGAAATTGACTGTGCGCCTGCTTTACTGTTTCCCAAGTCAGAAAAAACTGAGTAACTCCTTAGAGTTCAATAACTCCTGTCTTTCTGTCCGAGTCTCCTGTTACGTGTTAATTCATTTTTATTGCTTCTTGGTTATGCTCGTGATGTAACTGCTTCTCCCTTAAAGTAACTCTTAGAAATGACTTCAACTACATCATGTTCCCTGAGGCTGTTCTCCAAGGACAATGCCATAGAGCTCTTAATAACAACGGAGAAAAAAGCTAGCTTGTTTATTGCCAAAAATGAGACCCAGATGTTTTGAGTGTGAAAGAAAATAAATGACCAAATTGGGGAGTGAACCCAAAGTTGCTTGGATAAGTTCCTGATAGTAAAGGCTGGAGTACCAGGACTGTTCCCTTGAAACGACCCATTTTAAAAACTTAAAAGCACTGTAATTTTGATTTTCTGTTGGAGAATGAGTTGTATTAGATAGGTAGCAATGCAAATATAGATGTTAAATCAAATTTGAAAGTTGTTGAACTTGTGTAGAAAGGAATGGTGTACTACTTACTTAATGACAGATATGCAGTACTTTGATTTAGAAGTAAAGCTGTCGATGCTCAGTAGAAAAGCAGACACAGAATTTGAAGGCCAATGGGTATCACACACACCCGTGGGGTTAAAGCTAGAACATTGCTATATTCAAAAGACAAACTGACAGTTTATATCATAGCCTGTGAATCAACTTAAATTTCTGGGTGGAATGTGTTTAGTAATATACAAGAGTAGTATTAGTAAATATAATACTGCAAGACATTTTAAATAGAAAGTGAAGAACAACAAAACGAGCTTTTTGTTGTGAGATCTTCTAGTAGAAGCCAGGTCCTTTCCTTTTTCTTCCGTAGCCATGTAGATTTGGTGATTTCTGCTCATGCCTTGAGTATTTACTGTTTACATGAAGCATGTCTTACTGATGTTATGGTATTCAAAATTTTCAAACCGAGTCAGTAGCATAATGAAAAATTAAATTGCCTTGGAAAATTGCACAATTTCCCATGTTTGAATAAATAACACTTGCATCGCTTTTACATTGGGCTTTTATATTGATTACATACTCCATGGGAAGGAGGCGAGTGCCTCTCAGGGGCTTTGAAGCAAGCATGGAGGAAATTTCTCATGTAGTTAGTGGGCAACCCCTCACTGTAACTTTGCAGAAAAGGGGTTTGGGTTTTCCTTGGTTTGTTTCTTAGAGTAAAACAGTTCTGCAGCTGCGAGAACAAAGCATGGAGCTGAAAATGCTCCTTCTCAAAAATACTGGATACAATTGTATTTGATATGATCTGTTAATGTTGCTACTGTGTCAGACCCACACTAAGCATGTGTTTGTACACCTTTGTGTAAATAAATGAGAGAAGTCACTATAAAAATATCTTAAACCCACCTGTGCTGTGTTGCAGATTATGAAAAATTATATTGACTCACAGAGAAATAGTGATGCATGAGCTGAAAAAAAATCAAGAAGGAATGTGATTGCATTAAACAGTTTCCAAATTTCCAAATTAATTGTATAAGGAATGCATAGGTCTCTGAGATTTAAAGTGTTCTTTTACCCATTTATTTGACTTCTGAACCCTGAAATTCTTCTGAACTTTCCGAAGTCTTCCAATGGTGATACAAGCCTTGAGAAGGAGGGAAGGGGTATTCTGCACGTAAGGAGCATTACGCTGCATGATTGTTGAAATTACTTTCTCCTTAATTTGCAGTAGCAAAGAATCTGGTTAGATTCTTCTTGAAAAAAAGATTAAAATGGTTGCAAGTTGAGCAAGTTAAAGGCTTTAATACATGTGGCTGAAATGGCAGATGTCATTTTTACCATAATGCAAACTGTCTCCCATGGTGGAAAAGGTGAAGACCTGGGAAGTTGCTGGCTGACTTCTTGCTATGTTATAGTTGTGCTTCCCTATCCATCTTGTTCTTTTCCATCTATACCGATCGTGCCTTTGATATAGATCAGATTTAGCTCCTGTTTGCTTTTCTTGTGAGCGGAGCTCCATGAGACAACAGTATCCGAACTGGATGTGACCCTTCCAGTGTGTAAACATGAGGGATGCAGCTGAAGTCAGTATCCCAAAGAAAGTTTCCCCTTCAGGAAAACATGACCTCTGTCTTGAAAACAACTTGAAAATTTTCCTATGAAAATTGAGGTTCTTTCCTCATCCAGAAGTTATCCAGAAGCCAAGAAAAAGCATAAAACCAAAGTATAATAAAGGTAAAAATAACCCTTGTAAAGTGTAGATCTCTTCCTCAATTTATTTCATAGACTGGTCCCGATAAACATCTTCAGTCTATCTCTAGGCTGGTAGATAGCATTGTTTCTTTCCAAACTCCAGCAGTTGTTTCTTACTCTGTTTTTTAATAATCAGGGGAATCTTAATAGTTAAGTTTGTCTCCTCTCCCAGCTTCAGACAGAGGAGGAAATATTATTAGCCTGGTTGGAGCCAGGAAGGTAGGAATTTCACAGTTAATAACTTCTCCATTGTTTTTTTTTAAGGGCCCTTGATAGTCCGTGATTGACATTGAAGTTGTTTCCCTCTATCCCTTTGCCTTCAGGACATAGGAATCCCCAAGTGGGCAGTAGGCTGAGGGAGGAAGGGGAGAAACTGGCATTTGTTATGTATATGAGCAAAATATTTTGGGGAGATGAGAGGGAGTGTTTGTCCTTGTTGAAGCAGTGTGTTTGATGCTATATGCAGCTGCTCTAAAGAAAACAATAATACACTGGAGGACAATGTTGCATGTATACTTCTTGTGACTTTTAAAGGTCACAAATTCTATAAATCTGCATTTTAGGCTATCTGAGTCATAAAGCAAGAAAATGCAGTTTGTAACACAATGAAGCTGTGAAATATAGACTATGTATTTATATTGTATGAGAATAGAAGTCAGCATGCAATGTAACTAGGAGGAGTAAAAGAGCTTACTTGGAGGCATGTGAGGGTGTCAGAGTTGTGACACAAGGGCTTTGGCTGCAATAAAATGAGAAGGAAGTAATGTTCATAGAGATATATGCATAGATATGCAGATATGCATACATATGCCTATATATGCATGTACATGTATACCTATCTCTTGATTGCAACTGTGATTATGGATCTTTTAGTTTGCTCCTTGATGTTCAAATAGTCTTTTTAAGCCTTACACTGGAAACACATTGAATTTGTGCAGCAGGCAAACTTCACAGTCTAAAGAGACTTTGCAGAAGTGCTTTGAATAGGGGCTTAAAATCTGTATTGTTTAGTATAGATTAAAATTTCTAGAATTGAGTTTAAATTCTTTCCTGATGAAACTGAACAGAAAAAAAAAAAAAAAAAGTACCAAAAGACATGAGGTAATGGCCATACTAGCTCAGACCCAAAGTACGAGTAAGCCAGTATTATGTTTCCAGTTGAAACTCTCCAAGGAAGAGCAAATGAAGAAAAAGTAAATATATAAATTCTGTTGTGGCAGAGATCACTTGAATCATCAATTGGGTCTTTGTAATTAATATTACTTAAACTTTTTTTATTGTTTGTCTTATATATCCACATAAACTAGCGACTAATGATATACAATCAGTTGTTACACAATTTAACTGCATGTTGTGTGGGAAAATTAACTCTGTTTATTTTTTGAAGCTACCATCAGCAACATTTGATACTTCCAAGTTTTTTCTTGCATTACAAAAGATGAGAACAACTGTTTCTTACCACCTTCCCTTGCATCATAATTGTACAGTCCTTTAGCATATTCTCCCTCAGCTGTTTGCATTGTGGGAAGTCTCTGTCTACTGAGTTGTTACAGTATGGAAGCTGCTCTGTAACTGATCATCCTTGCCTTCTTTCTCCAAACCTTATGGGATCCTTTTTGAGGTGGAAAATCTAAAAGTTTTCAGTCTTAGACATGTGGCTACACCATGGATTTACATAGAGAAATAATAATGTTATCAGTTACTCTTTGAATCGTTTGTAACACTTGCTTTGTTTTTGTTACAATTGTTACAGAGCAGTGAGTTGATGTTTTCATGGGTCGTCTTCTCAAGAAGTGATTTTCACGTTGTATGCGTGAACTTAAAAATCTGTTTCCTTCATATCAGTTAAATTTTACCTGTAATGAATTATATATGTCATTTTGCCATTCAGGCACTAAATACCATTAGTTCTTTCTGGAATTTGTAATCTGCCTTTACTTTGTATCACCACAAATTTTGTCATCCTCTACGCCTCCAACTTTTCAGGCCACCTATGGGTATCCGGAACACTTTGGGCCCTCATAGAAGTAGGTTTTTGCCTCCGATGATGACCTTTTTCCTATTTCCAGTTCCAGCTGCAGTTGATACTTGTAATATAGTCTTTCGCAGATCTAAATATTAGCTGAGTAACAAATTGTCCTGGTTTCAGCTGGGATAGAGTTAATTTTCTTCCTAGTAGCTGGCATAGTGCTATGTTTTGGATTTAGTAGGAGAAGAATGTTGATAACACGCTGATGTTTTTAGTTGTTGCTAAGTACTGCTTATGCTAGTCAAGGACTTTTCAGCTTCCCATGCTCTGCCAGGTACACAAGAAACTGGGAGGGGGCACAGCCAGGATAGTTGATCCAAACTGTCCAAAGGGCTATTCCATACCATATGATATCACGCTCAGTATATAAGCTGGGTGAGTTGGCCGGGGAGCAGCGATCGCTGCTTGGGAACTGTCTGGGTATCAGTCAGTGGGTGGTGAGCAATTGCATTGTGCATCACTTGCTTTGTATATTATTATATTTTATTATTATTATTATTATTATTATCATCATCATCATCATCATTACTATTTTACTTTATTTCAGTTATTAAACTGTTCTTATCTCAACCCGGGAGTGTTTCTCACTCTTACTCCTCCGATTCTCTCCCCCATCCCATCGGGGTAGGGGGAGTGAGCGAGCGGCTGCGTGGTGCTTAGTTGCTGGCTGGGGCTAAACCATGACACAAATTCATAGTGCTCCTGTGAAGTAGAGTTAAGAGGTTGGAAAGTAGAGGAAGGGTTTAAAATAGTTGGTTTTATGTGCCTGAGTCCAGCTTGCATCCCAGCACCTGTAAAAATCTTGAGTGACTTTAGCTGCAACATACAGTCCCTGACAGTGCTGTGGAAAGCTCTGGCTGTCTTTGGGGAAGAACAGGCAAGTCTCTTGGTTTTTAATTTTTTTTAAAAAAATGTTTTTTGTTTGTTTTCTGATTTCTTGGTCTCTTTTGCAGCTTTTCTCTCCAAGCTACTTGTGTCTTTTTTTTCCTGTCCATTAAGTAGTTTAGTACTATTTCAGAAAAGTAGCCCTTTTAACCAGACTGTTAACAGCAGGTGAGTCTTTCTCAGTGCATAGCTCACCACTTTCTTTTCAAGGTATATTTAGTTGTCGTCTTCATCATAGAATCATAGAATGCTTTGGGTTGGAAGGGACCTTTAGAGGTCATCTAGCCCAACCCCCTGCAGAGAGCAGGGACAGCTTTAACTAGATCACGTTGCTCAGAGCCCCATCCAACCTGACCTGGAATGTTTCTAGGGATGGGGCCTCTGCTACCTCTCTGGGCAACCTGGTCCAGTGCTTCACCACCCTCACTGTAAAAAACTTCTTCCTCATATCCACTCTAAATCTATTCCTCTTTAGTTTAAATCCATTACTCCTTGTCCTGTCACAACAGGTCTTGCTAAAAAGATGGTGCCCATCTTTCCTATAGGCCCCCTTTAAGTACTGGAAGGCTGCAATAAGGTCTCTGCAGCCTTCTCTTCTTCAGGCTGAACAACTCCAACTCCCTCAGCCTGTCCTCATAGGAGAGGTGCTCCAGCCCTCTCATCATTTTTGTGACCCTCTTCTGGACCTGCTCCAACAGTTCCATGTCCTTCTTGTGCTGAGGGCCCCAGAGCTGGACGCAGTACTCCAGATGAGGTTTCACCAGTGTGGAGCAGAGGGGCAGAATCCCCTCCCTCGACCTGCTGGCCACGCTTCTTTTGATGCAGCCCAGGATACGGTTGGCTTTCTGGGCTGCAAGTGCACATTGTTGGCTCATGTCCAGCTTTTCATCCCCCAGTACCCCCAAGTCCTTCTCTGCAGGGCTGCTCTCAATCCCTTCATCCCCCAGCCTGTATTGATATCTGGAGTTGCTCTGTCCCAGGTGCAGGACCTTGCACTTGGCCTTGTTGAATCTCATGAGGGTCACAGAGGCTCATCTCTCCAGTTTGTCCAGGTCCCTTTGGATGACATCTCGTCCTTCCTGGCTGTCAACCTCACCACTCAGCTTTGTGTTGTCTGCAAACTTGGTGAGGGTGCACTTGATCCCTCTATGTCATTGATGAAGATATTAAACAGCACTAGTCCTAGTATGGATCCTTGAGGGACAGCACTTGTCACCCGTCTACATGTGGACATCAAGCTGTTGACCACTACCCTCTGGATGAGACTATCCAGCCAATTCCTTATCCACCGAACAGTCCACCCATCAGATCCACATCTCCCCAATTTAGAGAAGGATGTTGTGGGGGACTGTGTCAAAGGCTTTACAGAAGTCCAGATAGATGACATCCATTGCTTTTCCCTTGTCCACTGATGCAGTCACTCCTTCATAGAAAGCCACTAGGTTAGTCAGGCAGGACTTGCCCTAGCTGAATCTGTGCTGGCTGTCTTGAATCACCTCCCTATCCTCCATGTGCTTGAGCACAGCTTCTAGGAGGATCTGTTCCATGATCTTGCCAGGCACAGAGGTGAGGCTGACAGGTCGGTAGTTCCCAGGGTCCTCCTTTCTTCCCTTTTTAAAAATGGACACAACGTCATTTTTCCAGTCAGCAGGGACTTCACCTGACTGCCATGACTTCTCAAATATCCTGGAGAGTGGCTTGGCAACTACATCAGCCAATTCCCTCAGGACTCTGGGATGCATCTCATCAGGTCCCACAGTCTTGTGTACATTCGCGTCGCTCAGGTGGTCTCAAACCTGATCTTCCCTTACAGTGGGAGGGGCTTTACCCTCCTGGAGATGTATATGTCTTTGCTTTCAAGATCTCATTGACATGATACTTGTTTGGTTTGGGGTTTTGTTGTTTGGTTTGTGGGGGTTTTTTTGTTGGTTTGTTTTGTTTTTTAAATTTAAAAAAAAAGTTCGGTAATAATACGAACCTGAAAACAACTTCCACACTGGTCAAGTCTTACCTAACAAGTTCTAATATAAATGTGAGGGTGGGAAATAGAGCTCACATCCACCTACAAACATCACCACTAACTCATCTGTAAATGGTAATCCATAACCTTATCACTTACCAAAAGTAAAGCAAGCCTTTCAGTTGTTTTTAAGCAGCCTAGATGTCAGCTTTGATGTCAATGCATCATCCCTTCACTTCCTTGATCCCCTTCCTCTGTGCTACTATGTCTGGAAAACTTGCTCACGTCACAATAACAGGCATGCTACTTATATTTTATGCACAACTGTGAAATGCTAATGCTGCGATGTGAGTGATGTGCTGTGACTTCTCTCCAAAATAGCTTGTCCTTAAAGGATAGTACTGGTGATATGAGATAATAAGTATCCATGTAGTAAAAAGGGAGAAGAGACCATACAACCTCCTTTCAGGTAGTGGTAGAGAGCGATAAGGTCTCCCCTCAGCCTACTCTTCTCCAGACTAAACAATCCCAATTCCCTCAGCCTTTCCTTATAAGGCCTGTGCTCCAGACCCTTCGCCAGCTTCATTGCCCTTCTCTGGACACACTCCAGCACCTCAATGTCCTTCTTGTAGTGAGGGGCCCAAAACTGGACACAGTATTCCAGGTGTGGCCTCACCAGTGCCGAGTACAGGGGGACAATCACCTCCCTGCTCCTGCTGGCCACACTCTTCCTGATACAAGCCAGGATGCTGTTGGCCTTCTTGGCCACCTGGGCACACTGCTGGCTCATGTTCAGCCAGCTGTCAACCAACACCCCCAGGTCCTTCTCCGCCAAGCAGCTTTCCAGCCACTCTTCCCCAAGCCTGTAGTGTTGCATGGGGTTTTTGTGACTGAAGTGCAGGACCTGGCACTTGGCCTTGTTGAATCTCATACAGTTGGCTTCAGCCCATTGGTCCAGCCTGTCCAGGTGCCTCTGCAGGGCCATCCTACCCTCCAGCAGCTCAACACTCCCACCCATTTTGGTGTCATCTGCAAACTTCCTGAGGGCGCACTCAATCCCCTCATCTAGATCATTGATAAAGATATTAAACAAGACTGGCCCCAAAGTGGAGTCCTGGAGAACACCGCTTGTGACCGGCTGCCAACTGGACTTAACTCCATTCACCACAACTCTCTGGGCTCGGCCACCCAGCCAGTTTTTTACCCAGCGAAGAGTACGCTCATCTGAGCCATGAGCCTCCAGCTCCCCTAGGAGAATGCTATGGGAGACTGTGTCAAAGGCTTTGCTAAAGCAAAGTCCAGGTAGGTGACATCCACAGCCTTTCCCTCATCCACCTGTTAGGTCACCAGGTCATAGAAGTAGATCAGGTTGGTCAAGCAGGACCTGCTTTTCATGAACCCATGCTGGCTGGGCCTGATCCCCCAGTTGATCTGCACCTGCCTGTTGAGTTCACTCAATATGAACTGCTCCATAATTTTTCCTGGCACCGAGGTCAGGCTGACAGGCCTGTAGTTCCCCGGGTCCTCCTTCCGGCCCTTCTTGTAGATGGGTGTCACATTGGCAAGCCTTGTTCACATACAAACTTCTTATTTCTCCATAGCTGCTTGATATGCACTAGCTAATAGTTCACAGTGAATGCCTTTGGAATAATAGAATATGTAGGCAGGTATGTTTGAGGGCAGTTCCTACCTGTTTGGATATATGTTAACCTTGTGTGACAACACTGATTTTATAATGAGTGTCAGCTTATTTGACATTGCATTACTACTGACTCAAGAAGTACATTTTCCAAAATCATCTAGTTAGCATAAAACCTGTCATCTTTACTGTGCAGAACTTGTTGACAACGAACAGAGTTTTAAACAAAGCATGGACTGTCTCAGATCAGGATCTGCAAGAATATGTTTTTGACAGTTACCCTTTATCAAAGACATTTTTGCCAAATACCAATTAAATTGGACAATAGCGATTACTTTATGTAGTAGATTAGATCTCAATTTTGAATGTGGAGTGCTAAACTCATTTTGGTTTTTAACCTAGTTAACATCTGTAAATCTGTATCTAGAAAATAATCACAGAAGTTAATGTACACATTTAACTAGCCTTTGTGGAGGGTTTTGACTTGGATCAATGTCATCTAATATACCAAAGTACATTTACTTAAACTGCCATATGTTTTACTTCCCAGTTTATAGACAAACTTGAGACAGAGTTAATAGCTAATGACTTTCATTCTACTCTTCTACTAATTTAATTTTTAACCACCCCACACACACTGTCTACCTCCCCTGCCAAAAAGAGAAAGTGTTCTGCTTTAAACTTCTTGTTGATTGTTTCCAGAAGGGGAGGATTGATCCCAAATTATTTGTAAACATGATTTAATCAAGGGTTGAACTTGTGTAAGGACAAAACAAAACTTAGGGGCGTAGCGTTTCAACTGCACTGCTAGGAGGGCTTTAGTTCAGAGAAATGTTTTCCTTTAATCTTTCTTGCCTCAACATGCATCCCATTCTTCCTCCCAATGGTTTTTTTAACCCTGATACACACTTATATGCAATATACCAAGTTGTTAATATGTTGAAGTTATGATGAAAGGAAATTGTGCATAAAACAATTTGTTTTGGCAAGGGTGTGTGCCAAAAGTTGGTCCTCCCTTGATGTGTCAATGCAGAAATAAACACAGAAGGGAGGAAAAATGCTGGAGAAACAAACACAAATAGAGATTGGACATGGCAATACTGTAAGTTTACAAATAGTTTCTATTAAGTAAACATTAAGACTGGAAACTTAAACAAACATGTAGTTCCCCAGACACATGAAATCCCTGTCTAGTAAGCCTTAAAATAAAACAGAAGATATGAAACTGAAGTGATGAGGTGATTGTTTGTCTTCCCAGTTTGCTTTCTGGAAAGGCCTTAATACACATGAGAGTTCTTCACATTGTAATGGCAGCTTCAGGGATCCTATCTGGCCCATGATGATAATCTTGCTGTCTCAGCCAGCCACGAAGAAGCCTTTGGCTTTGTGGAATACTTGGAGGACATATATTTTGACTGGCTGCCTCATATCACATGAGTGTACTTGCAAATCAAGCTTTGTGACCCATTATGCTTCCTGACACTTATGCATCTAGTAGGAGTGTCTGGTCATACAAAGAGAAATAGCTTCCAGAAAAGATAATGTATTGGGTCACATTAGAACAATTAATATGCCTGTAAAAATCTTGGAGCAGGAGGTTGGCAGTGAGCTGATCACTTATTAATCTGCAGCAAGCCAGGCTGAACCATACTCTGAATGGGCATGTCTACTTTATGCTTCACAATTTTCAAGTACATGGAGAATTCTCTTCAGAACTATGGAGCCTTGTTCTGGGACAGGCTATAGCAGAAAACAATGCCTCTTACCATCACTCATCCTGGGTTATAATGTGCTAAGTACAAGGTATCGGGGCAGCTGACCAGGTGAACACCTAATAGAAGTCTGTGCTACTTAGGTCAAAACCAAATGTAGGAAGTGAAATTTTGTGCTTTGCTGTCCACAGTGCAGCAGCATTGAAAAGCTGGTTTTTGTTTGCTAACTTTACTTTTCCAGGTGTTGATTCCTTGCATATAGAGGGTTTTTTTAATCAGTAAGAACTGAGTTGTAAATAAATCTGAATACCAAATGTAGTCCTTGAAGTGCTTACTAATTCATTATCCATTAATGTAAACTGTGTGAAAAATACAGAAATGACCCATAATTTAAGCACTACAGGTACATGGATTATATCAATAACTACAAGATAGATAGTCTATAGGATCAACATGTTTATTTCCTTGTTTATTGTATTAACTCTCTTTTAAGAACTAGAAAGAAAATTCTATTAGTGAACCAATGATGAAATTAAAGTTATCCTACTCTAGATACAGCTCTTCCATTCTGAGTTCTGTGAGAGTGCTCTCTTGTATAGTGTTAGGAAATGTACTTTTTTTTGTTTGTTTGTTTGTTTGAAGTATAGTAACTTGATCTTTGATAAGGATTTGCAAATCTGGCTGAAAAGATGGTCATAAAATGTACCTGTAGTACTGTGTTGGATGATCCTGCTATTCCAGTAATTGACTCGTACTGAAAGCTGGTCAAATATTCTTGTGTTTAATAAATAAGTAAATAAAAATCTATGTTCATTTTCCTTTAATTAACCCTCCTGACTGGGACTACTTGACATTTGATCTGTGGCTTTCCTGGAGTTGCTGGGATTAAAAAACTGAGAATCAGATCTCTTAGGGAAAACTGCTGGCTTTTGTGGTTTGGATTAAAACTTAAATGTGAAGCTAGTTTAGTCTGAAGATACAGAATGAATATAAATGAAAAGAAACCTGTTAAAAAAAAAAAAAGTTATGAAAAAACCAATGGTGTCAGATCAGAATCACTTTCGATATTTGAGCATTGAAATTAACCTTGCATTTAGTGAAGCACTTAGGGCTAGTGATGATCCTGGGTTTTGTGATGTGTGTGTAACACAATTCGACATAACTTGGCAGCTGCTGGGTTTTTATGGAGCAGTGTACTATGTCTTAGTCAATCTAGACTGTCAGAAGATTTGGTCATGCAGTGGTGACAGTGCTGGGATGTGCTCAGCATTTGAATTCTTTGCTTCTTTCTTTACAGTTCTCTGTTCAGTGGCCTTCTGTGTTATTGCTAGTGAAAACAATTAAGAGAATATTGCTAAGCAAGCTAAAGGAAAGATAAGCAATTTTACCATGGTGATCTGTTTTCTCTGCAGAAGACATAGTGCTGTCACTTGATGCCAGAGAGATGTAGTAAACCTTAGTTTGCCAAATGAACATCCTGAAATTTATCATGTTGTGTACTATAGAATGTGTATTTCACGTGACACCAACTTTTCCAATTTTGAACACCAAATGACTGTAAAAAAATTGAATTTTAGAAGAGAAAGTGGTACTTGCAAATGTTAAGACCAAAAAAATAAGTCAGAAGCCTGGCTTCTGTCTGTACGCAGCTTGTGCAATGATGTAACATGACTGACTTGAATTTAGCTCACTCAAGTTAGAAAAAAACCCTATGCAAAGAGTTCATGTATATTTCTCAAATGCTTTGAACAGTTCTTTAACCTGTGTTCCAACAAGTGTGGCTGCAGCATGTTAGCCTCTTTGGAGCCTGTCAGAGTTCGAGGAGTGCCTGGATGATGCTTTTAGTCATATGGTTTAGTTTTAGGTAGTCCTGTGAGGAGCAGGGAGTTAGACTTCATAATCCTTATGGGTCCCTTCCAACTTGAGACATTCTATGATTCTATGACAGACAAGTCATCATGGTAAGTAGCATGTGACTGCTACATGACCATCCATGAGAGCTTGGCTCTTTTCTCTTGCAGATAATTTTTTAGTAACTGATTGCAGATGTCTAGTAGGGATTTCTTCACCTCAGTGGTTTGAGGAATTGATAGAACTGACACTGTTTCTTCCATGGGGCCAGCAGTGTTGGGGGGGTGGGGAGGGAGTGGAAAAGAGTTTTGACTTTTGTCCTACATATCTGTTACTAAGATAGTATTTAAGCCACCACTCATTTATGCTCGAGAGGAATATCTAAGATGTTCTCACCTGTTGCTTCTAGGGCAGTTACATGTTTAGCAAATGAAGTAGGCTGTTTGGGTAATTTAGATGCATGGGTTCTTGGGTTACTTCTCTTTGAAAGTAACTGCTAGCTTACGTGCTCCCTTACCTGGGAAATATTGGTGAAATTCTCGTCTTGCTTTCAATAGCATTTGTACAACATGCCAGGAGTTACAATAGGAACTTCATCCATGTGGAGTCCTGTGCATGTACCAAAAAACTCTTAATTGAGCTGGTTTTATCTTCCACAAGAGGAAATCTGTGATACTCCATGGTTTTATACATATTCATATATAACACACCAAAAGCTGTTGGCGTGCTCTTTCCCTGAAGTAAACTGAATTCAGACTGTAACTCCAAGAGTGCAGCCCTCAAGGAATCTGAGGGAGGGAGAATTGTCTTCTGGGAGGTACTGTATCAACAGAAGTGATGTGAGATCAACAGGAAGAACTGCTGCAGAAAAGGGCTCCAGGGATGGATCAAGCAACCTGTAAATGTACCTTGAGCAAAGCTTTCCACTGTGACCTTCCATCCCCACCCTCCCACCACTTCTCACTGCCAAAACTAAAAGATCTTTCTGGTTCAAGGTTGTCTTAGAAGTGGTTTGGAACTATAAACAAAGATTGCCCTTTTTGATTTCTGCTGTGTTGAGGGAAATACAGTAGTGTGCTATAATTATGAAGAAAAAGGATGCTATCAAAGATGCCAGACTCCATTATCTTCCTAGTTGGAACAATGTGTAGACCCCACAGCTTTTGGCTCACTGGGTAGAAAGTGAGATGACTCATATAAATTCTTAGCCTTAGGAGTCTTGTTCATTCTGATAATCGGTAATTTAATTAATTCAAATCTCTGAAAACTAATGAAAAGCAAACAGTAATTTAGTTGATTTACCACTCCTGTAACTGACTGTAAGTGAGTAGGAGCAAGCTCAGTCAGTTCCATTGCAAGATGAAACAAGCTGGCTTGTGCTTTCAAAGAAGGTGGTCATTTACAGTAATGATGAGAATCTATTAGCATAATAACAGTCCAAAGATTTATCCAGTGGTGATAGTGAGAGAAAGAAATAATACACCTGTTAGAGCATCTGCTATCATTTTTTTTTATCTATGTATATCACATGGCTATAATGGGGCTTTACAGCAGTTAAAGTAGCTATTGACCTAAAAACTGTTAACAACTGACTGGGCAGATTTACCAGCTATGGTTGAATGGATATTCCCATAACTGAAATCTCCAATGTGCTGGGTCTCGACTTACGCAGTTCCCAGGAATTTTTTGTTTCTGGTGAAACTAGCAGTGGTAGAGGGAGGTATGGGGTTTTGGATATAGAAGAATGTGTTTGAATTACTGCAGTCATCAAATTAAATGCAAGTTAGATAGAAGTCTTTGTTTTATTTTGAAAGCTGCTGTATTGAATGTTCTTGATGCTTCACTATAGTTCTACACCTACAAAGTTAGCTTCCAACTATGGAAAGAAAGAGCTATGAACTTTGTACCTTAAGTTTGATATGTTGATTTAAAATACTCAAGAATCGTTGTTTGGAAGACTTGAAGTGCATGCTTTTCCGTAAGTATCACACATAATGAAATCTAGACAGATGATGTCACAGACAGATAGTAGCTAGATAATTTAAATCATCATACTGGCTCCAGTAGTTGCTTTTTACCTGAGAATTGACTGTTGACTGATCTTACAATGAGATTTTTTTTTTAAACCCACACCTTTTTAACCTATATTAACAATTTAAGTACATAAAATATACAGCAGGTCTGTGTATATCTCAAGGTGTTAAAATGTACTTTGTGGGAAGTCTGCTTCCCCCCCACCCTCCAAAAAAAAAAAAAAGGAATAGAAGAGGGGAAATCCTTTTAGCAGTGATAGAAGACAGAGGGTAAACCCCACATAATGTGTGGGAAAGGAGCAGTGAAAGCCATTTATTCTCATAGGAGTAATAACGTATCATCTATTCTAATGGCCTTGGCTGCTACTTCTGTCACTTACTTTACATGAATATAGAAATACAAGGTAGACACACTGGGCTTAAAACATAGGAAGCTATCTTTGTGTCTTCTGCTCTACAGTTGAGGGAGGTATGTATTAGAGTAGGTAAAATATTATAGCTCTTAAATGAATTATACTTTAATTCCATTAGGTCTTCTTTAGCTATTAATGTAAGATAAGAAGTATAACCAGCCCTGATGCTGAGTCGGAGAACTGGACAAATAATGTGGATTTTTAAAGCATTAGTTGCAGTTTCTTATGAGGTCCTAGTCCCTGAAAACTATATAACAGTCATCACTTAGGTTAGTTTTGCAAATACCAAAATGTTTTATCTTGTATGGATCCATCCACTACAGCATTGCCAGAATGCTAATGTTGAGAAACCATTTGCAGAAGTGTTAGAAACAGTCACTGGCTTCAGTGTCTCATACTTTAGCAAGTTCTTCTCTTTCATTTTTACTTCTTTATGGGAGGGACAGGGAGAGACAGCTGAGCTCTTTCATAACTTGCCTTCTTGTCATGTGTGCTGACAGATGATCCTTTGCCTTTTCTGCTCCTAACCTAGGCACCGTCTGTATATGCCCTTGTACTTTTAGGCTTCCACGCAATATTTAACACTGGAACTTTCTGTTTAGCTGTTGCAATATATGTCTTCATGCCTAAAACAAATGCATACATTTTATTTCTGTGAAAAATGGTGCTGATCTAGAAGTATTTTAGGTTTAGTTGATGTGAATTGGAGCTTAAAAATGTTATCACAGGAAGTTCTTCTCTGTAACTAGCAGTACAATTTATGAACTGCTAAGCTTAGTTTTTCATATTAAAAGGAATGAGAAACTGTAAATCTTAACAGCTGCTGAGTTCAAGCAATTGGGTAAAATGTAAAAGACTATATTAATATATGTTCTGTGGGCAAGTTATCCCCATGTCTCCCCCAAATATTTTTTTCTGAAATTGATCTTCTCAGTTACTGACCAAAACCCAATGCACATTGGTCAATTTTCAAGGAAGTATTTAGGAACTCTGTCTGCCACATGCACTGTAATGATGATTACAGTGTTGGCAACTCCCATGTAGTAGAAGTATCTGATCAAGTGATCCTCCAAGGAGTCTGCTGCTGATGGCTCTGGGCAATATCCCTGGATTCCAGCAATGAGCGCTGGCTGTGCTCCTCTGCAGAGGAGTCATTTGCAGTCATCTTTTCCTTCATCACCTTCAACAAACTAGCCAGTGTTCCAGAATTTTGGCTGTGCTTCATCTTTGTGTCTATTTGTTTTCTTGCAGTCTGCCACTTCAATGCATAGCAGTTAATAAAATAACTAAGATGTCAGAAAGAAAAATATTGTATAAGAGAGGTAGGTAGGCTTCCTAGCAAAAGTTGAAAAACTAACTTGAGCAGATTCTAAAACAAACATACGTAACTGCCAGCAGTGAATAGAACAAATACTAGGGAATTGGGCTCTGTTATTGAAAGCTGAACTTTCTCTTCAATCATTTCTTAGAAATTGTATTTGAAGCACAGTCACATTAGGTGCAGCCAGATATGTTTTTTCTCATCTGCCCAGAACACTGATGAGATTGGGACGTTGTTGAAACATCAAGGCACTTGGATTTATGGAAGTTGTAGTTTTCACTGAACTCCGTGCATGCTATGGTTCCGTACAAGTGGTGGAAGAACTGTGTCTGCAGATTTGAGTGCTCAGCAAAGATACTTTCACTTGCTTCACCATTTTTTACCATGTTTAAATCAAAGTTGCAACATCTTGGAGCATAAGAACAAAATGAAGAAATGTTTTAAGCAATTTAAATCAAGTATATCATAAAAATTCCAGCTAACTTTTGACCACTGTGTGGTGCATGTGATAAGTCGTGTAAATCCTTTGATTTTCTGAGAGCAAATCAGTCAACTCAAGTTTCCCAACATGAACTGCAATATTCAGCTACTCTAAACAGCACATCTGCTTTGCTAAGCAGTGGTGCTGTTGCAACTCTCCTTGCATCAGTGTCAAATTATCTTGCATACTGAGAAAAGGAATTTGGGTAATGTGTGCGTGCTGTTTGCGGCTTCGTACACCTTTATAACTAATGATGTGGTTGTTACTTAAATAAGGCCATCTAGTGGTGAAATTCTAGTAGTAGCTATGTCTGCTGCAGTTAGTAACTGAGTTTTAAAAAATTGTGGATAGGTTTGCAAAGATCTACTTAGTTTTCAGTTATATTCTAGTTTGCGTTAGCTTTCACTTCAAATATTGGTTCAGCAACAATTGTTCAAATTCTGTATTGTTGACTCTCAAATTTAATATGAGGCTAGAAATAGGACAAATCACCCAGAATCTAGAGGGCAAACAGACTATTAAAAAACAGTCTATTAAAACCAGACTGTGCAGTAGAATTAAATAACTTCTTCTGTATTTCCTCTGTAATTTCCTCTGTATGTATGCAAATAATGTCAATAATGACAACTAGTTTATGGTTTATGTGTTCATCTGTTACTTCTGAAACACTGTTTTTCTTAGTTTATTCTGCATGTTCAGCAAGGGCCTCACCTGTAGCCAGGCACGTATTTTAGTGATGTATTCTCTCCCTTCCTTTCTGTACATTAGTGTTGTCTATATATATATGTTCTCCTCATTCAACTGAATTGATGGCTTAGTCTATCCTGTGACTTTGCACAGATGAAGCAAAATGGGAGAAATGCATTCTATACCCAGAAAACGATTTTGCCTGGGAAACAGAAACCATCAGTGTCACACTTCTGGTATCTGTTGTTTGAGCTAACCTTCATAATCTTTACACTAGTGGTACAGAGTTGTGGAACTTCAAATAATTGTATGTTATGTAAGAAGAGAAGCGGTGGCAAAGCTGGGAACTGCTTTGTTCCGGGAGGTATTAACGCAGAGCATTGTCACCGAGTCACTTAACAGAATTTGTGTGGTTTATTGTTTTGCCTGCAAAAAAGAAAGATCTCAAGCTGTCCCTATGATGTTCTTGTTCTTCTCTAACCTTTTGTTTCCTGGGGGTTTTGCACATGGACATAAGGTTTTAATACTTTGCAGCTCAGGACTCAAGCTTAGATATAAGTACAGGCTTGACTGAGTGAATTAATTCCTTTCTGCTCCAGAAAAAAATATACTTCCCCTGCCACTTCCTGAGACAGAACCAGGAACTGCAGCATCCCGTACTTCTGGGGAAGCTACTTTCAGCTACATTCTGCTACTGCTTACTTGCACAACTAAAATGTCTGCCTGTGGAGGTAGGTTGACATCTGAACAGTAAAACCTTTCCAGGGCAGAGGGAGTTTCCAACAAGTCTCTGATAAAACCAGAAATCAAATAAAAATAGTTATTGATGGAGCTTGAGAAGGGTTAAAAAAATGCAGTATAGTGTATTCTTTAGCCACGGATAATATGTTGGTAGTTACCCTGTGCCATCTACCCTGTTGCTGTTGCATTGTTATCAGTATACAAACTAGTTAGTCCAGTGCTATGTTTAACTGGAAGGTATGACTAGAAGGGTCAGCTAAAAGCCTGTGGCTGATGCAATATTAACATGAAAATATTTTATTTTTTAAAGGAAAATATGCTTTATTGAGGTCACATGGAGAAATGTGGGGTTTACTCTGGCTATTCTTGGATTTGTAAATGAGCAGTTTTAATGGCGATTTGGGTCTTCAAACTTTTCTATATGTTAATGGTGGTGTAAGTGTTAAGGCTTAGAGGGGAAACAAATAATGAGTGTTGTAGAGGGTCACTACTGCTTTCAGTAGAGTTCTTCTTAGAAAGTCTCCATATAGAAGGCAAAACCAGTGTGTTGTAAAATCATGTCAAGCACAGTGACCATGCAGTGAGGTTAACCAAATTAATTTCCTGGAGCAGGGAAGAATGACAGGTTTTGTCCAACTCTTAATAAATTTTCATGATATCAAAGAATGGAGAATTGAACTGAGGGGAAGGGGAGTTGAAATCAGTAAGGATTAAGGATTTCACACACTCCACTCCTTTCAGTAATCTCCAGTGAGCACAAATGTGAAGTGTCACTATTCTTTTTTGGATTACCATCTAGTACTAAAAACCATCCATGGGTAGTACTGTTGAAAGAGGGGTTTAACAGGAGCAGAATCTCATGATAAGCTAATAAGCTTCTCTGCAGACAGATTCTTTAGTAGTTGAGAACTGAAGAGAATGAAGCCCACATTACTGTTTCGGTATGTTTGGTATGGTGATACTTTTTTGGAACTAACAGGAACAGAATTTCCTTAAAGATACTTGGAGACCATCATGCAGGAATTGATGGAAGACAAACGTCTTTTCCCCACATTCTTCATGTGTTCTATTTTGTTACAGAAAATAGTTATTTGCTGGGTTTTTTTTTACTTTTGGATAGCTGGGTAATTTGTTAAGCTTATGAGCAGCTTATTTCAACTAAAAGTATTATTTGTTTGAACTGTTAGGCTATTGTGCAACAGGATTGTAAAAGTCTGAATGCCACCCTCATCATACATGAAGGGAAATATCTGAAAGAAATAGGATGCTTTTGTGGATGTAATGAATTTAGAGTCAAAACCAGAGTAAAATAGAAATAGTTAAGTTGGCAGTGCTTTTTTTCCTATGTGTAGCTCTATAGTGCCCTGCTATTGGCTTAGAATAAGCCACTGTTACGGTGCCAATGAGTGTGGTGTACATCCCATGGCTATTTACTGCGAAGTAGACAATAAAGAGTGGTCAGACTCCAAGTCATGCTAATAGCTGCGGGCAATTCTCTTTGAGCAGGGAGACTGATCCTGTCTTAATAGAAACAATATTTTGTTCCCACATAATCATAAAACCCCTACATGTTTCCTGTAAGGTTCTTATGACAATAAATTACAGCAATTTTTTAAACTGGAATAATAATTGTTGTATTGGTAACAGCAATGGCTTCTGTTATCTTTTACGTCAGACAAAATTAAAGGAACAACTGAACTCATTGCATTTGTGAACCCTCATTATGTCAGTGCCACTGTCCTCACAGACATGCAACTTCTTTAAACTGAATACTGTAAAGAATGGTAATGCAGAGTGAGCCTGTGCTGCTCCACCAGCAAGAGTTGTAGCTTGACAATTATAGGAGTCAAATCTCTCAAGCTTTATTACAGGTGTAATTTTCTAGTTGCTGCTCAAAGCTGCTATTGACTTTAAATGGATGTTTTGCACTAGCAAGAGCATCTAGGCCTGGCTGAAGATAAATGTAGCCACTGATGGCGTGTTTAATAATACCTAGCATCCATATTATCTATTTAAATACTTTTCTTGAAGATGCTTAATGCTTCTGTTTAAATCTTTGCTTAGAGAAAAGATGCTTTTACAGGAGAGACATGTAATGCTATGACAATTACTAGAAGGAAGACTGTGCTTTTTCCTTACCTCCCAGCAGTGCGTAGTGTTGAATAGTAAGAATACTGTCCCTCTAAGGCACACTGAGGTGTTTCTTGAAATACTTAAAACTTTATTATCTAGGACTTTCCAAGTTTGAGTGATCACAGAAAGTTCAACCAGGGTGTCTTCTGACTAATTTTGTAAAAGACTCTAATTTTCTTAAATCTCTCTAAATCTGGAAAACTCCATAGATAATGGCAATGGTTTAACAGAAATAGCACCTGGTCTATCAAAATAAGTTGTTCCTTTAAAAAAACCAAACAAGCAAACAAACAAACAAACAAACAAAAAACCCAAACCAAAAAAAAAAAACCCCCGTAAGTCTTAGAAAAGTCTTCAGCTGCTTAGATTTCTCTGGGAGTAGTAGTGGGATGCAAGCTGTATCCCCTGAACTCCTGGTGGTTCTTCTGTTAGATGTTTTAAATTTTTGTTTGTGGACCAGGGAGAGACTAGCTGCTGCAATTGGAAAGTAAAAAATAGGCATTCTGCTGTCATAGAAGCTGCTGCTTTCCCACTAAACTAACTAATAAGACATTTTATCTCCTACATTTTCCATTCCTCAGTTCTGGTGTGGTATAGTCATGCTCAGTACAAATGCTGCTGAACTTTAAGATACTTGATGCTTTTTTTCAGTACTAAAAATTAACCATATACTTCAACAGTTTTGCTTCATGGTTTTGTAGGATTGGATCTCAGTCCCTAAATCAGAGGTTGTTGAATAGTTAAGAAAAATGAAGAGATTATCTGAGAAATTAACTAAGTGAGGTTTTAATATGCCTTTATATTTCATGGTCTTCAGCTGGCAGAGGTAACCATATGTTTGGGTCTTTCACAATATCTGCTTTTAAGCATGGGTACTTAAGCATGATTCAGAAGATATGAAGTGTGAGTTATGTAGTAAATGGATAGAGGCACTTCCATAGGACAAGCAAGAACACAGAAATTAGTCTGAAAATGGATGTGACTATATCCCTTGGCTTGCTTTCTGAGTAGACACATATAATCTCTCTGGTGTGTTGAATGGAAGCTATGTAGCTGTGGTTAGTACAGAGCTGAATTCAGATCAATTCTGCTGAGAGTTTGGGCGTGTTAGCTGTGCTCAGTGTTTTATTAACTGTGGTTACACAGTTTTTGGTTGGCTCCAAATATAAGCCAAACACAGGAGAAGACTAGATACACACTGAAATATTTTGCTCCATTGGGAGTGAAATTTCTAAATAAATATGAGGATCTGGGACTAGTTAAAAAGATCGGCAAAGGTATATAGGTACCCAGAGGGATTAGGTTTCTAATTAACTTTATGAATATAGAATTTCCTATATAGAAAGTTAAATGCTTAGCAGCTTTCAAGAAAACTGTACAGGCACAGTGTCTGACAACTCAGCTGTGGCGTGGTGTAATTGTCTTGTATGAGAGCTGACACGCTGGCTAGGTAGGAACCAAATTTATTTTAGTAAAATAGCTGTATATGAATGACATCCAACGCTGTTTTTCTGTGGCATGGAAGACTCAGTGACTTAATAGATGGAACATAACAGCAACTAGTGAACAGTAAGAATTATGAGCTTTTAAGTTTTTTGTAAATATGTGAGCAATATTTTGAAAAGCCGATTTAGTACTCCACGAATATTGATATTAGTAGCATTTTTTTAGATCATTAGCTTTACTGAAGTAGAAAGTGACAAAGCATTTGATCTGTTTATATTACTCGAGCAGAAAAAGCATTATGAAGTAATCTTTGTCTCCATCTTTTAAATTATCCTGAAGTCAAATAGTTCAGTGCTTCTACGCTTGCACCAGTTCAATCTTATAATCAGTTTAAGATAAATAGAAAGCAAAAATGCTTTTATGAGACTTAGTTGTAATGACTGCAGGACCCTGAACTATGGCCAATTTAAATGACACCAGCTGAGGGCAGACAGTGTGAAACAGCTAAGGCAGCATTTGATCAAATTTCATTTAACATAGACCTACACAGATGAAAAGCAGTGAAGTACTAGACTTACTTAAGAGGGTGAAAATGTTACAGTTGAGAACTTCTCATTGGCTGGAAGTTGCAAATGAAGTTTACATTTGGGAAAGGAAAAACAAAGGAAAAAACTTAAACCCCCAACTGTACTATAGGCAGGACTTGGCCAAATACTAATGCGCCTCATAGCTGCATAGGCAGTGCTGACTGTCTTGAAGATGACTTCTGATCCAATTTTTAAGCATCTTGGGCAGAGATTGAATGTCTCAGTAGAGCAGTGTACCAATCCACTCTCAAATTGAGTATACCGTAGAACATTTAAACATACTGCTTTATTTCATATGTACTAATGCTGCTGCATGAATTAGAAGCTCATAATTTTCACCTAGACTGTAGGTTAAGGTGTTTTCAGGAAATTTCCCTCAGTTTTAACTGGTATATAAGCTTAGCTACGGTGATAGAGAAGAAAAAACTTCTTGGTTTCTTTGTACTACCTGGCACTTGAGAAATGGCAACCAATTTGAAATACTTTATTTTTATTATTATTAATTTCAATCTAAATGTCAATAGATGCATTAATTTAATTTGACTATTCTGGTGGTATTATCCATGCTTCATATTAAATATTTAAGCTTCATAAACTACCAAGAAGCTGAAATGACTTTGTAGAGACTGACAGATTTTTGTAAGGTCTTATCTGATATATATATAATTTTCTAGCTTTTATTTTCCCATGATTATGGAAAATTATTAAGTTCTTTATAAGGCTGGAATTAATGGTTTCATTCTGCCATGTCAGAATAGCTGCAGTATGTATAAGTCTCTTTACTTGCATGACGTGTCATTCCAGAAAAGATGTAAATATGATACTTGAAATCTGGAAGATTATTGCCATTTGGCAAATTAAAGTTATCACAAATTAGTTATTATCATAGTAGAATGGATCATAAAGTGCAGTACAGATGATGTTTCAAAAGATTACCAAAATTCTTTATCTTGGAACTTGGTAGACCATATGAATAAGTATGTCAAGCCCAATGCAGTGCTAAATAAAAGTAGTATTTATGTTATTAAAAAAATACATCAAAATCTTTGTGTTCTTTATCCAAAGGTTTTACTCATTCTCTTATTTTGCTCATGCAAAAAAAGGAAATCTTGCCTCTGGGCAGTGACAAACCTTTGTGGCAATGTTCTCTGAAGTCCTGAGCCTTGAAACTTTGAACAAATGGTGAGCCTAACTTACATTTCAAACTTCCGTCTCAAAAACAATTTTATTATGATCATAACTGTTGTCAATGGTGCAGTAAGAAACTTTGTGGAATGAACATTACAACATAAAAGTAAAACATTCATAAAGAATAACCAAACTCAACCATTTCTGATGGCAAAACCAGGCTCCGCTTAAGGGACAACAGACGTTTTTTCATCTACCATAATTTCAATGTTTAGTAATACCCCAGGAGGAACAAACTACATGTCTAAGGTTTTGTTGTCTGCCATAGGTGAAAAACTGCTTTGAAACTGTGCCAGAAAAATACAAAATTAGTTTGTATAACACAGACTCCATAAGTAAAAACTACATGGGGCAGCTGTGGTTTTGGACTTCATTTTATTCAACTTCAATTCTACTTTTTCAGCTGGGCATAAATGTACACAGTACCACTTGGGAGGTCTGCTTCCACCTTTTATCTCTGAAAGTTTAGGTAGGGTTTTCTGAACTTAAAATGCAAACACACAAAACTTTCATAAAAAATACATGGCTACTTCAAATGCTGGCCAATGTTTCTCATTTTCTCTTTGATAGTATACTCTGTATGTTAGATAGACAGACTAAGAATGAATTATTGAACATTTATTACCATATTAATAATAAATAAAAATGAGTTAGCAAGAGAGGCAAATCAGTATTCCAAGTAGGTAGTTTAAGTAAGTTGAAATAAATATATTTAAGAATTTATTTCTACTAATTTCATACTGGTCTCAGTATGAAACCTTTAAGGTTGTGGTCTTTAACTTCCAAATTGCCTTTAGTGACATAATCTAGGAAAAAATCTTAATTGATTAAGTTAAATGAATCTGCCCTTATGTGCTACTGTTTAAAAACAAAAAAAAAATTGAAGGTTGTAGTAATACAAATGTAATAGCTACAAGTTAGGATGTTGTGTCATGTCATGTTCTGAAAATTAATAATAATTTTAATTAAAAAATAATAAATTTTAAGCATAATCATATATTCAGTTAGTCATGGAATATTCACCAATAGCACTCTATTAAATTTTAACATTAATCTCATGTAAAAATGTTGTCAGTAACTTACGTTTCACAACGAACTTCTAAAAATGTGATAGACCATCCCTTTGACATATTACCAGTGACAAGGGTGACAAAAGTTATATTTAATCCCTTTATCATGCTTAGAGTATAGCTTGCTTCCGACTTTCCCCCTTATCATAGAATCATAGAATCATTTAGGTTGAAAAAGACCTTAAAGATCATCAAGTCCAACCATTAACCTAACACTACCAAGTCCACCACTAAACCAAATAAGAGTAGAGTAGCAATTTCATGTTTCCTGGCTTGGTGGCTGGATTATTTTTAATGAGAGTAAAAACTAGGAATCGTTAAGATTGGAAAGGACCTCTAAGATCATCAGTCCAACCGTCAACCCAACACCACCATGCCCACTAAACCATGTCCCTGAGTGCCACCTCTACCCGTTTTTTGAACACTTCCAGGGATGGTGACTCCACCACCTCTCTGGGCAGCCTGTTCCAATGTTTGACTACCCTTTCCATGCAGAAATTTTTCCTCATACCCAATCTAAACCTCCCCTGATGCAGCTTGAGCCCATTTCCTCTTGTCCTATTGCTAACTACTTGGGAGAAGAGACCAACACCCACCTCACTACAGCCTCCTTTCAGGTTGTTGTAGAGAGCGATAAGGTCTCCCCTCAGCCTCCTCTTCTCCAGGCTAAACAATCCCAGTTTCCTCAGCCGCTCCTCATAAGACTTGTGCTCTAGACCCTTCACCAGCTTCATTGCCCTTCTCTGGACACACTCCAGCACCTCAATGTCCTTCTTGTAGTGAGGGGCCCAAAACTGGACACAGTATTCCAGGTGTGGCCTCACCAGTGCCGAGTACAGGGGGACAATCACCTCCCTGCTCCTGCTGGCCACACTATTCCTGATACAAGCCAGGATGCTGTTGGCCTTCTTGGCCACCTGGGCACACTGCTGGCTCATGTTCAGCCAGCTGTCGACCAACACCCCCGGGTCCCTTTTGGCCAGGCAGCTTTCCAGCCACTCTTCCCCAAGCCTGTAGTGTTACATGGGGTTGTTGTGACCCAAGTGCAGGACCCGGCACTTGGCCTTGTTGAATCTCATACAGTTGGCCTCGGCCCATCGGTCCAGCCTGTCCAGGTGCCTCTGCAGGGCCTGCCTACCCTCCAGCAGATCGACACTCCCACCCATTTTGGTGTCATCTGCAAACTTCCTGAGGGCGCACTCAATCCCCTCATCTAGATCATTGATAAAGATATTAAACAAGACTGGCCCCAAAGTGGAGTCCTGGAGAACACCGCTTGTGACCGGCTGCCAACTGGACTTAACTCCATTCACCACAACTCTCTGGGCTCGGCCACCCAGCCAGTTTTTTACCCAGCGAAGAGTACGCTCATCTGAGCCATGAGCCTCCAGCTCCCCTAGGAGAATGCTATGGGAGACTGTGTCAAAGGCTTTGCTAAAGCAAAGTCCAGGTAGGTGACATCCACAGCCTTTCCCTCATCCACCTGTTGGGTCACCAGGTCATAGAAGGAGATCAGGTTGGTCAAGCAGGACCTGCTTTTCATGAACCCATGCTGGCTGGGCCCGATCACCTTGTTGACCTGCACCTGCCTGTTGAGCACACTCAAGATGAAGCGCTCCATAATTTTTCCTGGCACCGAGGTCAGGCTGACAGGCCTGTAGTTCCCCGGGTCCTCTTTCCGGCTCTTCTTGTAGATGGGCGTCACATTGGCAAGCCTCCAGTCATCAGGGACCTCCCTTGTTAACCAGGACTACTGATAGATGATAGAGAGTGGCTTGGCAAGGTCCTCCACCAGCTCCCTCACTACTCCTAGGTGGATCCCATCTGGCCCCATAGACTTATGAGTGTCCAGGTGGCATAGCAGGTAATTAACTGCTTCCTCCTGGATTATGGGGGCTCCATTCTGCTCCCTGTCCCTGTCTTCTCAGCTCAGGGGGCTGAAAACCCTGGGGATAACTGGTCTGGCTATTAAAGACTGAATCAAAGAAGGCATTAAGTACCTCAGCCTTTTCCTCATCCTTGGTGACAATGTTCCCCCCTGCATCCAACAAAGGATGGAGATTCTCCTTGGCTCTCTTTTTATTGTTGATATACTTGTAAAAACATTTTTTATTATCTCTTACAACAGTGGCCAGACTGAGCTCTAGCTGTGCTTTTGCTTTTCTAATTTCCTCCTTGCATGACCTAACAAGATCCCTGTACTCCTCCTGAGTTGCCCGCCCCTTCTTCCAAAGGCAGTAGACTCTCCTTTTTTCCCTGAGTCCCCACAAAAGCTCCCTATTCAGCCAGGCCGGCCGTTTTCCCCGCCGGTTCATGGCACATGGGGACAGCCTGCTCCTGCGCCCTTAAGACTTCCTTCTTGAAGAAGGCCCAGCCTTCCTGGACCCCTTTGCCCTTCGGGACTGCCTCCCAAGGGACTTTCCCAACCAGTGTCCTGAACAGGCCAAAGTCTGCCCTCCGGAAGTCCATGGTAACAGTTTTGCTGCCCCTCCTCCTTATGTCACCAAGAATTGAAAACTCTGTCATATCATGGTTGCTAAGCCCAAGACGGCCCCTGACCATGACATCTCCCATGAGTCCTTCTCTGTTTGTAAGCAGCAGGTCAAGCGAGGCACTCCCCCTGGTAGGCTCACTTACCAGCTGTGTCAGGAAGTTGTCTTCCACACACTCTAGGAACTTCCTAGATATGTTTCCTATGACTGCAGTTTTTCATTAGCATGACCTGTTCAGCTATGTATTCTTCAAGACAGGGAAAAATACATACTGGGTCTGCATAATAGCAGATTTAGTCAGTCGTAAGTAATTCAAGCTTTTCTACAAGCCAGCTCAGAAAGGTTCTTTTCTTTCCTACTGGGTCTTTTGGCTGCTATTTGCCAACCCAATGCAATGAGTTGTCCTGCTAACATGCTGTAGTGTTATTTCATTTTTGTTCTCTAAGTCAACCAGTCAACCAAGTCAACCAAGCTAAGAAGTTTTTTGACTAAAAGAATAACACTTTGGAGTTAGCTTTACTAACCTGCCTACTGTGACTAGAGAATTGCTGTGTGATGTACAAGTACCACAACTGTAAATCTGATGGGAGGGCCCTAAAAAATAAGTCCCAAAAGATTTTGGACAGAAAAGGTCTGTACTTTATGGTCAGTTTACATCATCTGATCTACCAGGCATCAAACTAGTTTTCATGCAGGCATTTTAGTAGGTCTGACTTGTTGCAGTCCTTTCTGTGGAGCCACTGTCAGTTGTTTTTTGTTTGCTTGTTTGTACTTTTTTTTTTTAAGTTACTTTTCTTCAGGACAGGCTACTGTAATATGCAAACTCATCAGGAAATCCATTGCTGAAATGTTTTTCTAAAAGAGGTTCTGTGTGAAGCCAGCAATACCAGACAATAGCAAGCCTCTGCTAATAAAATGTTGTGTAGATTTGGCAGATATTTGGACTTCTTAAAGCTCTTTAGATAAATGCAGTTGAATTTTAATTGATACACCTTTTGAAATATTGGCATTTGAATAAGGGTAACTTTAATTCATTAGAACTGCAATACCTTTCAGAAATACAAATTACCATGCGGCTTATTCCACATTTGCTGAACGAGGTAAACGCAAAGACTGTTGAAGAATACTAAATCTGACTTAACTAAAGTTATAGATATCTTACTAATAAAAGCTGTTCCATTGTATCACAGAGCTGGAATAGACTACTCTATGCCTTTGCCTGGTTTTCTATTTCTAAACCATTCCAAAGCTGTTTACCGTGTGCCTAAATACTGTTCCCTAGTGATAAGTAACTACTGGAAGTAATTAGTGTTTCATGATCCCATATTAGTAATTTTTTCTTAATATTAGATGAGAATTTCTCACTGCAGTGACAGCAAGAAGTAACTGCAGGCCCAGTGTTAATTCTCTACCCACCAGGCAGAGAAACGACTCTTCTGTTCTTTCCTGAAATAAGACACTTGTTTCTTTTTCTTTTTGTTACATTCTTCTGTACTCAAGTTTGTTTCCTCTTAACTTTTTTAACCTTAGACTACACTCCAATTCATCTGAGTCTCACCTAAGTAATATTTTAATGCCTCTGCTCATTCTCTCTGCCCTCTTTGAGAGTGGTTCTCATTTATCTAATGAGCTTGGTTGGACTATATTCAGGTTTGGGTGTCTGACTCTATTCTGGTTCCTTTGTAACCCACTGTTGCCCATAACTATTGTTCCCTCACATTGCCTAAATTCCTGATTAATGGTCTGCAGGAATCTGGACTTCTCATTTCTGAATAGCCATTATAATTTTTCCAGACTATCTGATTAATTTTGAATTTTAGTACTGTTCTCCAGCGTTCTTTTACTTAATCCCAGATGTTGCCAGCCGCAGGCTTATGAAGTCTGTTTGGTTACATAATTGGTTGAATTAAAATAAATATAATGACTACAATGAATAATATTGGAGCTATCTGGAGTTCGAAAAAATAGAAATAAATAAATTACAGTGTTAGTGGAGTGATATGTAGCTACGTGAGTTCTAGGGGCTGTAGGCTTAATTGCACAAGGTCAAAATCCTTAAGCTAGGAGAAGAATCCATAGGAATTACTATCCAAGGTAAGTTTTTCAAGGATATTTTGTGCCTTACTAGTTTGCAATCTGATGCCTGGCTGCATAGATTCTCCCCTACCTTCATACTATTTCTTTATCTCTAAAAATATTCTCTCTAGAAATGAAATGGTATTGCAAGAAAGCTAATTTCTTTTATAGTTTACAGAGTTTTGTGGTTTTGAAGGTCTTTTATGTTTTTGAAGGTCTATTCCACATAGTCTTACTAAAGGATGTGGAGTAGATGTTCCCCAGTAGTATGTAATTTAGCATGAAAGGTGAATTGTCACCATAAAATGTGATAGTGGGAGAGCAGATATATGGTTTCAAGTTTAACAGGCTTGGTTCCCTGAAATATTTTCCCACTAACAGAATTTGTAGAGTTCTAGAAAAACATACATGCTTGCTTTGTTGTGACTTGTGCAGCTGTTTGTGATGGGGAAAGACTTTTTGGGGGGTTTTTTGGCTTGGTTTTTTACTTCAAGCTAATGAGTTAATTAGATTTTTAAAATTATTTTCAGCCTTGATTAGTTCATGTCCTGAGGCCACAGAAAGAAGTGCTTAGAAATCAATTTATTGGTTGCTGATTAGCCTACACCCTCACGTGTAAGCAAAGTTTACCTATTTATGTCTGCCAGTTACTTAACTGATTACAGGATAAATTGCTATTCCTCCAACTCATTTTTGTTGCTCTTTGAGGATTTAGATGAGTTTTCTTGTATTATCTTCCTGGTAGTTAAGTTCTCAGAATGGAATATTGTGCTTGTACTTGTGATCCTGTTAAGGTGTCTTTTGAAAGAATGGACATTTCCTTATCTTTGTTGGTCAAGACTTGCAGTTGAGAATAACGGTTGGTTGGGTTTTTTTCTTGTTAGGTGCCTATTAATGTTTACATTTGAAATGCTGTCAATCCTCGCTATGTATCGGTTACTGGCCCTTAAAACATTTGCTGCCAACCATGTGTAACTGTCTAATTTTGGTACTTAGTAACACAATTGGTAACCTAGTCCACATCTCTGTGAAATATCTGTAATTTATTCTTTATAGACAAAATACCTTTAAAAAAATATTTTGAAGCCTTAAACTCTCCTTGATGGATTTTTACTGTAGTATTCTAATTAGCTACAACAGTCTACAAGTGTAAATGTAAACATAATCCTGTCAGTTCTGAGTTCCTGGGATTTTGATGAGCCTGTATTGAGTAGAAAAGAATTGATTACTGGGTCAACTGAAAATGGCTAAGTTAAGATCAGCTGAGAAAAAAATATTAATATAATCCTTACTGTCTTGAGCAGAGACATGAGAGACAGCTATCTAGGCATACCTTCAGTTGTTTATTTAAAAAAACAACCAAACAAACCCCCCAAATCTGTTAATCTTGTTTTATTTGGTTCTATCAATTGATAGAAATCCTAAATCACAAAACAGAGCAATAAAGGGGAATATAACTCAAGAATGTCTTATTCTATTTTAATGGAATTGTTTTAGTTACAATGGCAATATGGTAATACAAATGAAAGGAATAATTTAATATTTTCAGATATCTTTATTTCATTTATTAGAACATTTCAACGTGAACTTGTGACTCTGTAGGATGATATTGCTACATGCAGTAGCAATACATCTAGTGTTGCCCTGTATAGCAAAACCAAATAATTTTCAGGGTGAACAAAAGAGGAAGACTTGACTAACGGCTGTAAACATGAAATGTATGAAAGAATAGAGTTACTACAGAAAAGGTGTCTAAATAGTTTTGCTATAGAGCAAGAATAGAAGCATATATATGTATATATAGTGTCTCCATATCCCAAAGCAAGCCTTAAACTAAAAAGGTAAGGAAGTTAAGAAAAGGGGAGGTCATGAAAGACCAAGGAAATTGTTGCAGCAGGCTGGCATGTATCGGAGAAAAGGAAGCAATTGGCAAGGGATCAAAGTTTCTCAGAAGCTGTTAGCCTTAAACTGTCAAAAAGCCACAGAAGAAATAGTGAGTGTGAATAGTTTCAGGGTTTAATATTTTGGGGTGCTTTTGTCTTTATTGACTTTGTAAATTTATTATCTTGGAATATATATAAATCAAGTTATGCTGTTTTGCAGCTACTTTTGGATGTAGGCTTACTCTATTTCTGGTACAGGAAAAGTCTCTCAGAGGTGGGAAAATGGACTGGAGTGTATGTGTGCATCAGTTATAAGATACTATATTTAAACTGGGTATACCTTAGTAGAAATCTATTCTTTGTTAACATCTTACACTAAAAAACACCGTGGGGTTGGGGTTTTTTTCCCCCTATCCCCATGGTTCCATGGGGATAAGTCTTCTATAGTAGTTTCCTAACTAAATTTCCTATAGCTAGCTTGGAGTAGCAGCTTATGAGCTCAAAGCTGGGTAAGAAAAGGTTCTCAAAATTAGACTCCCAATTATGTAAAAGATAGGGCAATAGAAATCTTTACAACATTAGGTGATGGTTATTGCTTCATGACTGTTAAAAAACCCAAAAAAGCCTACATCTGTTAGAATGAGAAGTAGGTTGATTGTTCACAACATGACGTTAGGTAAAAAAAAACCACACTGACCTCTGAATCAGCACTGAGTGTTATTTAGCTGCAATACAGTAGTTAAATTCTCAAGTAGTTAATTAACAGAAACTTCATTTTTCTGTTCAGTGAAATCTAGGATGCTACCTAAGACAAAAAATAAATCAGAACTCAAATCTAGACTTTTTTTTCTTTGCTTTAGCTGACAACTTAGTGTCTCAAAATTGGGTCTTGATTGTTTTAATCAAGGTTACTTTTTTGATTTCTACAGGAAATTGCTTTTGGTCCTGGTATTAAGCTGTCACTGATGTGCTACTTTAGCACTCCATAAAGGAAGTAAACATTTGTCTTGAAATAACTAGTGAGAATTTGTGAGTGCCAGCTGGCTTTTCTGGGAGTTCCTCAGAAAGGAAAGGGAGCTTGAAAGAAACAAGATGATTTTTTTTTTTCCTTTTTTAACCAAGATGTACCAGTAACATGTTCATCAGTAATTAGAGGAATGTAATGATCTGAGAACTTCACTACTTCCCCTGATCACTGAAGCTGACAAGAATGCTAGGTATCTTCAAGTTATTTCCTGTTTATGGAAGAAAGAGTGTGTTGACCAATTATATTTAAACGTAAATGCTGAAACAATTAAAAAGAAAACTTACCAATAACATGTGCAGAAAGTAGGAGTCCAAGAGGTGCTCAGCTGTCCATGTTTGTTTTGGATTATTGACCAAAATATGTTACGAAACAAATCATTTCATTAATTAGTGCTAAGTGGATAGCAGAGGGGTTTGGAGGAGCTATAAATACATCATGCCACCTATAGTTTCTGAATTTCTATGATCTTCTGTGTTCATTTCTGGTAATAAACTAAAAACAATTCATGTTTCCCCACCCCCGGTGTGCAGTCTTATTCCACAGCAAAAATGAGGAACTTGTATTCCACCATAAACATAGTGAAGCTGATATGTCACAAAAAGCAGATAAGAGCACAAATGCAGTTAATAGCTACATCATGAATGATGAGCTCAAACCACGCATTAGCCTGCATTTTAAAACTCGCTGGGGCATGCATTGTCAAAAAAGGTGCTTCAAGTTTCTTCAGTATAATGTGCATGGATGTGAGACTGAGATGCAGCCCCCACCATCAAAGTATGGTTGTGGGGGACAATGTAGGGGAAACCAAATCTGTAATCTAGCAGGTACATCTTGGTTTCTGTCACAGCAGAATTGAAAAGGCATGATCATTCCATGGCAGTAAGGCTTGGGGTATAGGGAACTTAATTTTTATTGGAATTCTTTTTAGGAAATTCAGATATAGTTATGTTTCAACTGTAATAGGAAAAGGGGAGGAACAGGCCGTGATTGTTTCTCCTTGTTGCTATTAACAGGTGTGAAATGCAAGACTAAGATATAAGTGCAGCACCTATACAGCCTTTGCTTCTAATTCAAGACCCATCTTACAAAGCTAGTCATGGGTCTGGGATGTTAATCAGTTGGTGAAGCTATCTGCAGATCTGTCAGACATGATGTGAAGCAAGAGGAGTCTGTCCCTCAGGCAGCTGCACAGGCTTAGTGTGAAAACACATTATAGTTTGAGCCAAGTGAGGAGTAGAGACATACCTGTGGAGGGATTGTGCCAGTCAACAATCAACTTTGCATGCTCTAGGTTGTACGGATGTATTTTGTTAGCAGAAAATTTAGATTCTGCTGGATAAGAGTCAGATTTAATTTCTTGCTACAAAGTAGAGACTGCCAGAAACACTCACAAAAGTGGGATTTCATTATGAAGCATGTTGTCAGGCATCTGAATTAGGTACAGACACACACACAAAAATATATTCACAGTATGCAGAACGTATCAACACCTCTAATTGTCATATTTTGGACCACTGTCACCACCTGTTGTATTCCCCCACTGTTAGTTCCAGCATCTCTGACGTGAAACCAAAGGAACTTTAGGCCCAGCATTTCCAGAGCTTCTTTCGTTCCTTACTTTGATTAGAGGTACTTTACTCAGATGGAATACTTACAGATGGAAGAGACACTAATTTATTATGTTGCTAGTAGGAGCTGAATGACTATTCAGAAGCTTGAAGCAATAGCTCTTGCTGTCACTTTCCTCTACAATCTTTTGGGATAATTTCTCTTCCACGGACTATCGTATAAACCTTTTCCATGGAAATGTACATCACTCATCACTTATTTAGGTGTTACTGGACATTTTAAAAAAAAAACAACCAAAACAAACCAAGATGTTTTCCCTCGTGTTTAATTAAAATCAATTTAAAACTTAAAACATTGGAAGTCTATTAAGGGTGGTGTATGTCCTGCAATGTTACATGATAGTATTGATTTTACAAGCATTTTCCAGTCTATAGTAATCCAACTGGTTTTAATTTTAAGCTGAAATTTCACTGTATTAGAACCTTAAAAATACAATGGTCTCCTAAAGATATACTTTAGAATTCATGTCGATTTAATTCCATATGCATAAATGGCACCAGTGGTCCTGTTAAATATTTACATTGCATAAAATATGTCATCATTTGGCCCCATATTTGATAAGCACACTGAGTCTGTTTTCCAGTGCAGGAAGGGACAAATATTTTTAATGAACGCCTAGCACAATTTTATCTTAAGAGTATTCTCCAATAGTGTCTTTAACAAATGATCACATATTTTTTCATAACACAAGAACTATTATGTGCTAACAAGAAAACATGAGAATAGTGTGGGCTTCAGGGTTTGGGTTTTTTTTGTTGTTGTTAGGGTTTTTTTCCAAAATGAGAATTCTGGATTACCCGTTAAGTGTATGATGCTTAGAACTTCAGATTTGTTTCTGACTTATTAATAGCAAAACTGAAGACGGTGCAAACAGACTTCCTATTTAAACATACTTCTTGATGACTGGTTTTGAATTAGCTGTTTTAGGGGGGCCAAGTCTGATACTTTGGTGGCTTAATAACTGGCTTCAAAAGGAAAGTCAAAATATTCTGACAAGTTTGTCCTCTCTATAACACGTGTGTACCTTGTTCATCCTGTTAATGTCTACTTTATGGGGATGTTTCTAGAATGTTTCCCAGTCTTTTCTTTCTGACATGCCTGTGTGTTGTAAGTAATAATTGTTTTAGATTTCTTGTATGTATTTAAGTCTCATCAGAAATACCAGTCATGGTTTGATTATGCCAAACATTCATTTATGACTACAAAAAAATTCACATCTGAAATGGGAGAAAAAACATGTCAAGCCCATGAAGACAGAATGACAGAACTTATTTTTGGCAGCCAGCTGTTGGCCAAATCCTGGAATATAACACTGAATTAGCAGGTCCAATTTCTGGTAGCCAAAATCAGTATGAAAGGGTCTTGTACACCAGCAGAGCAGAGAAGCAGGACTCTTTCAACTCTTGTTAGTTGCTTTGGTTTAAGAGTCAAAGAGTTAGAATTTCCCCTAATATTGGCTGCTTTAATGGCACTAATATTGTCTCTCAGGAAGGTGACAGGTTGCCATGAAGTGTTTTGAGAATACAAAGTACTTTCCTGTAAAAGTACACATGCTTATAGCTTGCTGAACTAAAAGAGCCTCTCCTCCCAGGCTTATCAGAACTGCAAGTCTTCCTTCTGCTTGCACAGTACTAACCATAGTTTTGTAGAGTGTTGTTAATATAGCATCCAGAAGCTTTGCCATAATTTGAACTACTGAGATAACTAAGGTTGAACAATAGAATAACTTAAAGAATCACAGGTGCTGTTAAAGATGTCTTTGATTAAATGAATTTGACTCTAAATGAATTAGATGAAAGAAGAAAATAAACCAACCAAACAAAAAAACCAACCACCTTTGGTATTAATTTTTCTTCCCTGGTGGAAATTAGACTTTTTTTTCAGGTACCAGTGAATACTCAGGACATTTTACACATTACTGATAGCTCTGTGTGAGGTTCCTGATGGTCTAGCATGTAAGTTCTGGTAGAATACTTAGCTGTGTTGGAACTATAACTTCAGCTCTTTGTGCTACAACTTGCAGTTCATGGACTATGCTTGAGAGTATTACAACGTGAACTTTTACAACTGCTCTGAAGGATTGCTCAAATCCAACAGTTTGATTGAATACCTAGTAAGTGAAGAAAGATGAGGGAGGGGGAAAGGCATGGTCCAGTTTTTAAGTTTATGTCAATAACTCGGTGACTGAGCAGGAGGCCTGCTGATGCCATTGATCGAGAACAACAGCGAAACTTTCAAGGGCAAGCAAAAGCTCTCCTTTGAAAGTAATTCAAAGTGGTTTAGTTGCTGATGCCAAACCATGAACAGTACACAGATGAAGCTAGCATAGTAAAAAGAAATATTTAATTTTTTGTTAATGTGAAGTAAGTATTTGTTCTGAAATTACCTGGTTTTGGATTATACTGGGCTTACCAAGTTCTGACAGTAAGGTGGAAGGGAATAGAACTTGGGGACCTTAAAGAGCTATGGAGGAACTTGTCACTCCACCAATAAGTCTTTGCTTTCAGAATATTTCTAGAGGAACATCTGAGAAGTGGTTTTAATAAACGGTGTTGAAGGTTATAGGGGAGGAGCTCAGGAAAAGTTATGACATGTGACTGTTTCACTGAGAAATGTAGTTTTGTCTTAGCCTTATCGTTCTTACACAATACATTATATGTAAACCCAACATTTTTCTAAGTTGAGGTAAAACATAACGTGACTGGAAAACAGCTTCAGTGCTGTGTGACTAGGACATCCTTCTTTTCCATCTAGTTTACTGAAGGGTAAGCAGATAAGCAGTTTCTGGTATATCTCTTAGCATTACACTTTGGGATCTGACTCATAAAGATGTTCTTCAAGAACTCACAGTTCCAATGCATATCATATGGCAGCAATGAAAACAATGACAGACAGTGAGCTGTTATGATAGGTCTTTCAGGTGTATTAATCATGAATAAATAGCTTGTCAAATACAGGTGGATAAATTCCATGCTTGATATCCTTTCATGTTAGCTAGCTACCTCAAGCTTTCCCAAGTCTTCCTTGGAATTCTACATTAATAATCTTACTGTCTTTATTTTCAGTTAAATTCATGGTGGCAAGGCCAGTTGTAAATGAAGAAAGTAAAGCTCCATCTGCATGTCTCCTGAGACTTCATTGCATATACTCTGAATATCAGGATAATGTATTGAAACATGTATTTAGGCAGACATGTCTTAATTTGACAGGAGTATAAATGGACTACTAATAATCACAAGAAAAAGTGCTTTTGTTACCTTGAAATTTCCAACACCTACTCTGCCAAGTTTAATGTCATTAAATGAAGGTCTGCTGAATTGCTAGCTCCTTTTCGTGGTTTTTCTTATAAGGATAAGTAAATATATCTGAAGACATCAGACCCTAGGCTGAAAGATGTGTGTGAATAATGAATGTGTAGCTTGTATCTAATCTATTTTGAATTGAGTGTTTTGAAAGAAAACACCTTACCTTAACATTTTTTCCCCAAGAGCAGTTACCTCACAGCAATATTTAGCCAGTACAAATGTTCTCTTTCAGAATGTCATTATCATAATTTGTTTTTGGTGGAGTTGTTATTACAGAAGATGTGGCCTTTATTAATATATTCAGTTAATTTTATTCTGGGCCAGGATTTAGTGCTAAAGCTCAGCCTTTCAGTAACTGTTTCTGTTATTCAACTGTAAGAATCATGTCATTCTGAAGATCTCTCCTTGTATGATAGATTTTCTTTCAATGGTAGCTGCCATGGAGAACCAATGTGCAAAACTCCTGCTGTGTGCTTCTTGAATTTGTCATTCTGCATGCTATTATTCCACTCCTCCACTTTGAGGCAACTCTGACCATTTTATTATTGGTGTACTACCCAGGCAAGAAGTGAAAAGGCAGTTGACTGTTGTGCAGCTTTGATCAGGACAGATTATTTTGGTTTAAATAACATTTACATACTAAAGCAGTTTAGCATCAGGTTTTTTTCTATACCAGTTGTCCCCTGAACATGAAAGCATGTAAGGCTGTATAAAAGAAGTCTTTGTTATTGTAACGTGTTATGTGGCCAAAAATAACTTGGTAGAAAGTGTAAAAAGATCTAGTTACCATATTGATTTCTATTCTCATAGGTGATGCTTTTTTTTTTTAATTTTACAGTTACTCTAAGGGCTTTGGTTTGTACAGTGAATAAATACAATAGTAAATATTTAAAAGTTAGGTTAGCAGTAGGTAGTGAAAATTACATTAGACTTTTTCCATCCACGGAGGCTTCAGAAGCTAATCTTGATGAGTGCTTAAATAATTATTCAGACTTATATTGGTTAGTGTATTAAATGGGCTGATAGCTTTCTCTGCAATTCAGTAGACATCATAAGTGGTTGTTATCCAATTTTGGAAAGCACTTTAAGATGAATAATGGTTGAAGTTTTGTTCTTTTTGTGTGTAAAAATAAATAATGTGCACAGGGAGGAATTCATTAGTTTGAGCCTAAAATTTTCAAAGTCAACATACTTATGAAGCAAGTAATTTAGATGCAATGAACTTTTAATATATTGTTCAAGGAATGCTTTCAGTATTCATTATCTGAATAGCAATTTGTAGTAATGCATTTAATTTGGGTGATGAACAGTGAACTGGTAAGAAAATTATGATAAAGAAACTTCACCAAAGTAAAGTAAGACTTCAGCAGTTAAAAAACAAAACAAAAAAACTACCACCAAAAAACCCCCCACAAAGCCACAAAAAACCCCACAACTTTTAAAAACTATTATTTTGCTTCTTAAAATTATTAGCATTCTGGATAAAGGCAATCTTGTGGATGTAAGAGTTCTTAATATTAATCATTTTAAAGAAATGTTTAATGAAAATGTCTCCAAGAGCTGAAAAGAAAAGTCAAGTAGTCAATAATTACAACCAGAATGTTTGTATTAAGCAGATCCAGAACACTTGAGAGAGATTTTGGCAATGTTTTGATGGAATGGGTCAGAAGGCCTACTACAAAATTTGAGTATTTCTCTATCTGTATACATAAGTAATACTCAAAGTATACAGCTTAACATATTTGATCATGGTTAAATTCTTCTTAGGATATATTTCATAACTGTGCTACTCTCTAAAAACATTCTTTGTAATTTCTTGGAGTAGTTTTATTATTGCCGGGCTTGAGAATTTTAAACGAGACTTTAATATGTAATAACTTTCCACAAGAACAAGTCTTTTCCTTGATTATAACACCAGAAACTTTAGTGTTTAAAAGCAATCCCTACAGTTCTAATGCATATTAATTTGGAGGAGTGATTTCAGAAGTTTATTTTACACAATTAAGGTTCTCCTTTCTACAAAGCTTTTTGAGGTGGGGCTAAACAAGCATTAATAAGATAGTTGAACAATGTTTCCAAATACTGATTATAAATTCAGTCTTCATACAGTTGCCCAGATTTGAGGGGAGGATTCATCTAGTTCCTTCTTTCTTTGGGAGGTGATTGTTAGAAGAGTAAAAATAAAAATATGAATCCAATTAGTAAGTCCTGCGCTTAGCCATGATGTCTCTTGTGCTTGCTGTCTAGACGATTCTTCTTTAATACTTGTGTACATACTGAGTACACTACTCAATTTTCATTTACCTTCCTGACTTTTCTCCAAAGACTAACAAGGCCTGTTAGAGTATCAGGATAATATAGGTGGCAAGGGATCAGTTGATGTCATCTCATCCAACCGCTGTCCAGAGAGGGCAAATTAAATCAGAGTATTCAGGTTATTATGGAGCAGTGTAGCACTGTGGGCCACTGGAACAGTTCCCATAGTCCTGTTCAGGTGCAAGGAGATCTCAGGAAAGATCATTAGTGAGAGCTGTGGATTGTATGAATGTTGTACATTGATGACTGGCTGTTCGTGTTCTGCAACTTATTGCTGCTTAAAGTCTTCTATGAACATTCACCAATCATCTGTTACTATTTCTTGGTTATCCTGAAACTAACTTCTGTTCAAAGTGCTTTCTATGCTTTGAGCACAACTTTTAAGACATGTGTATGTTAGTTCTCAGTGCATGAACAAATTTGCCAGGTCTGTGTGCTCATTGATTATACTGGGAGAAAAAGTTCATTTCACCACTGAGGTGAACTCAGCAAGCCACCATAGGAGTTTTCTGGCATTCACTGGAAACAAACATATCATAGGCGTGCACTTAGGTTTTAATATAAAATATTTTGCAGTGCAAACAAGCAGAAGTGAAAAAATATTTGGACCCTTTCTTGGTGGAAGAGACTTGTATTGTCACAGCTCACTTTCACTGTTTTGCCTTTCTTATTTATGGGAATGTGTTCTCACTATATTTGTTGATGCCATCTTGTATCTGACACTTGTCATAACATTTTCTGTAGGCTTCTATTCAACTCTGTTCTGTCATGTTACTGTGTGCATGTGTGTATGCAGGTTTTTAGCTCTTGTCCTCAGATGGGGAATCATAGCTCTTCTCAGTATCAGTGTAAAAGATTGTTTTTTTCTCTGTGGCTGTGCTCTTCCTTGTAAAACCTACCTGTTCAAGCACATGAGCAGTAATTTGATTTTTCTTTAGGGGAATATTTTGGAGGTTGTGTTGTGCTGTAAGACTTCTAAAACCTTAGTGTTTGTGCCTGTTTGTGAAAACTGAAAAATTTGATTGTTCTTTAATCCCCAACTTGTAACTGGTTTTGATGCAAGGAAAATATTCTTACCCTTGTAATTTCTTTGTAATTTTCTACTTGCCCTTAATATTTCCTGCTAATTATGGTTATCCTACATATGGAAAAACAATGATATATGTACAATGTCTCAGGTTTAAGCATATGTTTAATTTACTACTTATAAAAGGATGTACATGAAAGAGAACAGCACTTTGACATGAAAATAAGCAAACCCAAAGTATTTCCTCTAGCATAAAAAAAAAGCATCTGTACTGCGTAAAGAACTTCCTAACAGTCTTACAGTTGCTACAGTTTCAACTTCAGTAACTTTTCTTGTTTTGCATTGCTAGCAGAAGGGTTCCGTTATGGCAAACAGTTACTCTATTACAATGCTAAATTGGATAAATGAGATTTAACAGATGAGTGAGTTTGCACATACTGCCAAAGTCAACTGTGAAGCAGCCATTTCTGAAGATCTGGACAAGTATATAATAAATAAATAATTGAAAAAAAGATAGCCTTTTCTTCTTTTGCCCAGATGTAAGTAACTTCGTAAGAATAATCTGTAGTTTATTTCATGTTTTTGTTTATGTTGACAAATGGTCCATATAGTCAGAGGATAATGAACTACTTGGTACTTAGTTTTGCAGCAGTATAGAATAAGGCACTGAAGTTACCTTCAGAGGTGAAAATTCCAACCCTAATTGCATTTAACTCAGTCTTACTCATCTCTTGGAGCTTATCAGCATCTCAAGATGGCTGTCATGAAGCTCTTGGAAAAAGCTATACAGATTGGTTTAGAGCTGCAACCCATACTGATGCTGAAAATTCACTGTGGCCCTTTGTTCTATTGTGCGTCATTATTTTCAGTAACTTTTCCGTCTAGATTGCAGTTGGCAAAATGTGAAAATGAGTGTCCTGGTTTCAGCTGGGATACAGTTAATTTTCTTCCTAGCAGCAGGCATAGTGCTGTGTTTTGGATTTAGTAGGAGAAGAATGTTGATAACACACTGATGTTTTAGTTGTTGCTAAGTACTGCTTATGCTAGTCAAGGACTTTTCAGCTTCCCATGCTCTGCCAGGTGCACAAGAAACTGGGAGGGAGCACAGCCAGGACAGTTGATCCAAACTGCCCAAAGGGCTTTTCCATACCATATGGCATCATGCTCAGTATATAAACTGGGGGGGGTTGGCCGGAGAGCAGCGATCGCTGCTCGGGAACTGTCTGGGTATCGGTCGGCGGGTGGTGAGCAATTGCATTGTGCATCACTTGCTTTGTATATTATTATTATTATCATTATTGTATTGTTATTATTATCATTACTATTTTACTTTATTTCAATTATTAAACTGTTCTTATCTCAACCCAGGAGTGTTTCTCACTCTTACTCCTCCGATCCTCTCCCCCTTCCCACTGGGGCAGGGAGAGTGAGTGAGTGGCTGCGTGGTGCTTGGTTGCTGGCTGGGGCTAAACCACGACAATGAGCCAGATGTTATAACACTTAAAGCCTGTTCTGGAGATCAGATGAAAAAAAATACCAACTGTACAATGCTCAATAGCTTAGGGAAAACTGATTTTCATATATGAAAAAATGGCTTTGTGGCAGCAATGCATGGTATCAGCATGGTTAACTTCATGAAAATTTTTAAAAAATGCAATAGTTTTAGTTCATGTGTGGAAGTTTGAATGTGCATAAGAAGCCATCTGCTGTGATCTTTCCTTTACTTCTACCTGTTTTTCCATGTATAACTTTGGTACAGCAATATTTTGCTCTCTTTGAGAGATTTAGTATCTTCTAAAGAAAAGCATGAAGTAGAGCAGGGCATTGTAGTTGTCATACACCTCTCTAAAATGGTCCTAACAGTATGCCTTTCATTTGAGTTTTCAGAAGCCTCTTTTTTTTCCACTCAGTCCAGTCTTCAAAAACTCTTTTTCATAACATCAATCAAATCACAGACATTATAGAATCATAGAATCATTTAGGTTGGAAAAGACCTTTAAGATCATCCAGTCCAACCATTAACCTAACAATACCAAGTCCACCACTAAACCAAATAAGAGTACAGTAATAATTTCATGTTTCCTGGCTTGGTGGCTGGATTATTTATAATGAAAGTAAAAACTAGGAATCATTAAGATTGGAAAGGACCTCTAAGATCATCAGTCCAACCGTCAACCCAACACCACCATGCCCACTAAACCATGTCCCAAAGTGACACATCTACCCATTTTTTGAATGCTTCCAGGGATGGTGACTCCACCACCTCTCTGGGCAGCCTGTTCCAATGTTTGACTACCCTTTCCATGCAGAAATTTTTCCTCATACCCAATCTAAACCTCCCCTGACGCAGCTTGAGCCCATTTCCTCTTGTCCTATCGCTAACTACTTGGGAGAAGAGCCCAACACCCACCTCACTACAGCCTCCTTTCAGGTTGTTGTAGAGAGTGATCAGGTCTCCCCTCAGCCTCCTCTTCTCTAGGCTAAACAACCCCAGTTCCCTCAGCCGCTCCTCATAAGACTTGTGCTCCAGACCCTTCACCAGCTTCATTGCCCTTACAGGATGAAACAATGCATTGGCAACAGCCCAGAATTAAACATCAGCTTATTTTCATCAGGCACTAATAAGGTGTCAGCTAAGAAAAACTGCAAGTGAGCCCCTGACTACCTGGGTTGATTTTTTTACTTGTTAATGGCATTAAATACACAGCTTATAAAGTAGGTTATAGCAGTGATACTGCTGGTTGACCTAGCTACAGGAGATAGATTGACCAAGTAATTGACCAAGTAATTGGTGAGTGAACATGCAGAGATGCACTAACATTACTGGGAATGTCCCTCTAAAATGGCAACATAGCAAGCACCTTAGAACATCAGTGAGGTTAAAGGTGAACACACAGCGAGGGAAACCTTGCTGTGTAACTTGAGTGAGCGCTGTCTCAAAATATACATACCTACAAAAGGCACATTTCCTGTTGTCTGTATGTTGGCATGGCAAATCTGACACCACAAAAGTGTGATGGGATTAAAATATGATAGTGGATGGTAGGCCCTGCAGAAAAGTTTGTGATCTTAGCAGATCAAGCTTGCTTGACTAAAAGCATGCTTAAAAGAAAGCCATTGACATAACAGCAACCAGATTGTATAGGATTTTGAATGTGTCTAGCCTAAAGTGTAATTTTGAAATTAGTATGTATTTTGCACATATTTTAGGAGTTGATGTTAGCTGAAAACTGGGAAAGTGACATGGGAAAGGTAAGTAAAGACAATGTTGAGTTTTAATAATGGAAGTCAATAACATAACATTGAAAAGTAACAGCCAGAGTTCTTGGCCTTTTAGACTTGGGCAGTAATGATTTATGTTCTAAGGAATAGACTTAAGGTCTACATAACCAGTAATGTCAATCATAACTGTAGTCAAGATAAATATTCCAGCTGGCTATGTTGTTCTCATTAAAAAAACCCCAAAACCAAACACCAAACAAAAAAACCCCAAAACAAAACAAAACAAAAAACACCACAGTCTCTTCTGTTCTATGAGTTAGCCTTTTCCCCTGCATGTTTATTCTGCCTAATGAAACTGAAAAGATTTCAAATCCAAAATGCTGGGTCAAAAAAAAGTCTTAGGTTTGTGTGAAATTGAGAAGTGAAGAGTTTAGACTTCCAACTGGAACTTAAAAGCCTTTGTCTGGCAATTGGCTAAATCTGTCTCCTGGCTGTTTTGGCTTCTGAAAATGGTACTTTAATAATCAGCTTGTCAGAAAATTTCACACTAGGCAGATAAAATTGGACTTGATGGCCTGGGCTTGAACCCAGTCAGGGTCGCATATTTACAAAAGACAAATTCTGTCCTAATTCTTGAAATCACTTCTTACATTTTGGCATAAGGAAGCAGTTGTATCACAACTATATGGTGGAGAAATCTTAATCGTGAACTCAAGTTGATAAAGAGTGAGCAGGAATCCAGGCTTCCTGCAGCAACTACTTTCCACTTTCTTAGTTCATCCTATAATCTAGTAACAGAATAACTTTATTGCTTCCTTTTTGTGGTCATATATTTTTGATTTTCTACCAAGATGAAAAGCTAACTTGCTATTGATCCCTCAAATCTTCAACTGGTTAATGCTTGTTTAGTCACTTGTCTTGATTATAGTCTCCTGCTCAATCTACTTCAGATAGTTAAATATCAAGAACAAGTGGACCAGCCAGTATTTTGTACTCACCACCTGGTGCAGGATAAAGGCAAAGCTGTTATGGCACAAAACCCCCTAATCCTGGAGCTGTTTAGTATCCTAGTTTGGCCATTTATCAGTGGTGAGCTGTGTTCCCTAAATCACAAAACAGTTGTGGATAATAGTATGGGAGGCATGTGCACTGAATCCTGCAAAGTGTAACCAAAATTACTATTGGCAGAGATAAAATGAGAGAGAAGAATAATTAAAAAACAGGCTAACAATGCAAATTAAAAAAAAAAAAAAAAGGTAAAGTTGTGAATATTTGCTTACGTTCGATTATGGAGGAATAAGGCTATTGCCAGCCATTCAGCAGTTATAATCATATTGAAATGTAAAATTCAATACTTGATTGACCAGCACAAGATGAACAGATAGATGGTTTTGATTTTTTTTTTTTTTAGGATAAAAATTATTTCATGCTTAAATGATTCTGTAATATCAAGGTTGCCCTCAGTCCAGATTTTCTCTCCAATTTTCAGTGCTAAGCAATCTTGTAATGAACCCAGAAAATCACTGGGAAAGTGCTAAGCAATCTTGTAATGAACCCAGAAAATCACTGGGAAATTACTTGGGTTAATAAAACAAAAAACCCAAACCAAGACAAAAAAGTATATGAAGTTACTCTCAAATAATCTGCATAAAGCCAATGAAAGGGACTGCTGTTATTAAAAAGTGAGTTTAATGTTTACAGCATAAAAGTAATGGGAAAAGTTTGCTTTTTAGTAAAACTGTGGCTTAGAAAAATGATCTTGATAAAGCACCCAGTGAGTTGGTACAAAGTGCATTATTTTCAATATTAGTACTATCAGTTTTGCATGTGTATGATTTGGGTTTGGTTTTTTGTTTGGATCACTTCTTCATTTGTGTTGTTCTGTTGTGTGTATGTATATTCCATTTAAAATAACCAGCAAATACTAATTCTAACTTCCTGGACTGTAACTAACTTATCTTTCTTTATATTTTTCAAACAGAATCTCAATTTTTATTTTTAAACATACATGGAAACTGAAGCATGACCTTTACTAACATAATTTCCTGTCTTAGCCCTTAATTGTGAGGGTGGTGTTTTGGCAAAGGACAAATACATTTTCTGCACAGCATCTTGGAAAAGAATTCCATCTGTGATGTGAATTTTGCTTTTCCTGGTGCTTAAAGGCACGTGATTATATATGACAGCCAGTAAAGAAGGCACAAGGTCCAGTAAAAGACATTTTAAAGAAAGGGAACAATAAAGTAAATTTATTAGACTATTGCTAATGAAAGTCACATACTATTAGACTTCTTTTAAATGGTATAAGTATTAGAGTTCTTTTAAATGGTATATAGTGGTATGTTCTGAGGCATAAAACCTCAAGCTTAGAAATCATCCTGGATATGAAGCCAGGTGTTAGAGTCATTGTAGGTCAATTTGGTATTTTGGCATTCAGTAACAATTTTTTAGTAATAATGTAAAGAATTAAAAGGTTAATTGTATAAGGCCTTTTTTGGTAATCTGTATTCTATTTGTGAAGTGTATTGTTGAAGGTGAATCATAAAATGGTTCAGTACATCTTGAAGAGAAAATGATTGAAAAAGGAATTAGATTATGAAATCCTGAGATAGTTCATATACAAAGTTATGTAATTTCAGGATTTATGTGCTATTTCTTCCACAGTGACAGTGAATGAGGTCATATGTGCATGAATTAAAATGTATTTGAAATTAGGCCCTTGAGATGCACGGTAGCTGCATGCTATCTTTTTGAGTTCTCTGAAAGGTGTTTCAAGGGTAGGATCATGACATATGAAAGGTGTTCTACCCTATTTGCATCTCACATTACTGCAGGATTTGGGGATTGATCATAACACTCCTGGATTAGGGGATTAGTTTAACTTGGACTATTGATTCACTTGGACAGTGAACCAATGATTATGTCATTTCTTGTAGCATCATCCATGCACTAGACCTTTGATGACAAGAGGAGACATGGTTCTTTTTTTCCCCAGTACCAAGGTAAAGTGTAAGAGTTGCCACCAGAAAGAGAAGCTTTATTTTCTAAATTTGTTCTTTTGTTTACATATGTTTGCATGTTGATCAAAGGAAACATAGTTGCACTTTAAAAACAATGTTTCCAGACAATTTCAAGTGACTTCCCTTGAGAAAAGACAGTTATAACCAACAAGAAGATTGGCAAATAATGTGTTTGGCCTAGAAATAACTATCTTTTTTAGAAAGAGGAATGTTGTTAACATTTAAGGCTTTAATTTGTACTTTTAAAATGTTTTAACTCTTTTAAAAATCCGAAACTCTAAGCAGATCATACTTTGTGTCTGAAAGTGCAAACAAGTGTCAAAGTAACACTTTTGAGTCTTTTGCGGCCGTTGAGGTCATTAAATTAACAGCATTTGGCTTTCCAGTTAGTAACCATATTGGATAAAGACTGTTTTCATTCCCATGAGTTTAGTAATCTTCTATAGCATGTGAAAGATCAAGCTGGAAAACTTCAATGCAAAGTACTTTGTAATAAGCCATTATAAAGTTTTGCAGTTTTCTTTCCAAATGCTGGCTTGAAAGAAACTATGTGAGACAACCTCTGCGACCTAGAAAATCACACAAATCCTTTTTGCTCTCTGTCCCATGTGGTTGGTCAGCTTATTGTCCTGATGTTTACAGTTTCATTGTGAAATTTCTTGTACTTATTTTTGGGAGGGGGTGTGGAATTATGAAGCAAGCAACCCACAAAATTTATGAACTAGATATTCAATTTTCCACTTCAAAAGCTTTGCATGAAGCATTTTCAGATCTTTCTTTCTTTGTCTTTCTGTCCCTTTTACACAGTATGCAGAGTAGATATTGAAGAGTACTGTTAAAAATACTGTTAAAAATATGCAGCCATCCAGATCAATATATACACAGTATGTAAACACTTACAGGGAAAATTCAAAATTTTCTCTAGTACTTTGCTTTCAATTCCCATATCGATTAAAGACATCCGTAAGGGGGAGAAAAAAAATTCTAATGTCAAAGACCACAAATGTTCACATTAATAAAACATTGCCTATTTACAAAATACTTCTAGTTCTTCATATTTAATGTAGACTTTACATTAGACTGAAAATAATACTTGAAACACGCTTCGTAAAGCTCAGACTGCTATATAACCTTGTGTGTATTATAAATCTTTATGAACTAGTAAATGGAGGCCAGAAGGCTGACTTGCCAAGGTCAGAGCCCATAAGTAACACAGAAACAAAATCCAGGTTTTCTGGTTCCTGCTTTAAGCACTAGATATTTCCTTTCTGTAGTCAAAAGAATTTTTTAATGTTAGCTTGTTGACATAATGGGGATCTAGCTGCCTAAGCTTTATGTTAAATGTATTTTTAAACTTCTGATAAATTATTGAAAACTTTTCAACATCAGGGACTGGGAACCACTATATTGTGAATAGGTGAAGACATGAACCTCTGATGCCAGCACATGCTAAATGATATTTTGCTTCTATTGCTGCATCTTTGAAGGAAAAATTCTAGGAAGGTACTTATGCTTCAAAACAAGACAGTTCTGTTTTGACGCATTGAGCTATGTGAACCATCCACAGTTAAGATAATGAAATGTTTGATGTTGTGGCAATGGCATTGCTCATTCTATGCACTAGTGTTAATTCAATCAAAATAACAAAATACAGAAGTTATTAATAACAGCTTTGAATGCTTTATTTTCTCCAAAGCTGCCAAGACTTTCAGGTTACTTTCATCGTCCAAGACAGTGTAAGGTAATAAATATTTTTTCAATGTGAAAAGGCCTCATTTAGGATAATAGGTATATATTGCCCTATCCTTCTGACTGGGGTTCCAAACTGAGGAACTTGTCAAATCATGAAAACTTTAAATATTTATTTTAGGTTATGGAGATGATAGTCTCTATCTAAAGGATTGCTTTGTCTCAAAGTATGGAGTTGTTAGCTCTTGTGCAAGAGAAGTATTCACTTCAATGGCTGAGGTAGAAGCCTGTGTTTGAATTTGTTTTTCTGGGCACCTTCTCTGTTTACTTCTCAAATACCTTTTTGGGGTGAGAAAATGGATATGACTTCTTTCTGAATGCAAAACTTCTTCAACTGGAGCTTTTGTTTTGGATCGAGGTGCAAGTAGCCTCTAAATCTAAGAAACTATTATGGTTTTTTGTGTGGCAAGTTTGTATTGTTATGAACAGTGCATCTTCAGCATATCCATCCACTAATTTTCTCCTAAATTGTACTATTTTTAACCCACTGAAACTACTGTGCATTGTTGCATATGTGTAAAGATTGTTAGTATTCTGTATGCTGAAGTTCAAAGAGAGAAAGCATGTTTATACCAGAAACTGGTAATGCCTCATATATGAAAACAGTGGTTTTAGACTGTCTTAATAGTTGATGGTAAAGTGTAGCTATGTTTGTACCCATTTAGCTGATTTTTTTTTTTTTTTAACAACTGCTGGTGTAGAGAGCCATGAATTATGAATTATTATACCTTAAATAACAACACCCCCCCCCCCCCCCCCCCGAATTTCCTGTAATGCAGAATCTCTTACAATTGCTTCATGTCAGATTCTGGCTGAAACAAAACAATATAAAGCTAACGAAATACTGTTTCATTGTTTCATACAGCAGTGAAGGTCATGGATTATACATTTTGACTCTCCAGTCTCTTCTGTAACCATTGACGAAACTTGCTATGCCTTGCATCAGAAGTAACACCCTCAAGCCTGAAAGGATGCTGTACTGTGGCCTCCTTAGCCTTTCATATATTCCACAAGTGTTTAAATTATTTAGATTTTCCAGCTAGTTCAGTACTTTCTTATGGAAGCCTATATGCCCTGGAAACAGAATGAAATGTGTTGAATATTACCTGCTACCTGCAAGCAATGTTCATATTGATTACAGACCTTAATTTAAGAACAAAATGCTCATCTATTAGGTAGCTTTTGTGCACTGAAAGCATAAAATAATAGGCCTTGTTTTGCTTCCTCCCCCCCGCTCCTTTTCTCTAGTATTTCCGTAAGTGCCAAGTATGAAGCAGAAAAAGCTACAGAAAGTTGTATGTGGATGTGAACTATGTAAGACAAAGGTAACTCAATACTCTGTAGTTGATGGAATATATGGCACAATAGATAGCAGAGGGAATATAATGTAGAAGGCTTTCTAGGTTGTTTCTGTTGTATGATACAAATCTAATACAGAAGAACCTGATTTAATTTACTAAGCTTTTAGTGGAACTACTTTTTTGGTTTCTTCACCAGCTGTGATTAAAAATTCTTTAACACATTTAAAATGTTTTCAGCAATGGTGAAGGTGCATGATCCCTTGTTGATGTTAGTCAATTAGCTTTCTGCTACTTCCCAGTTTGACTTCAACTACCTGAGCAATAGCGTATTAGGAACTAGAATAAGGAGCAGGTAAATTCCATACCATCCATTCTTAGAATTAAACTGATGGAATAAACTAATTCCAAATTTCAAGGACAATTACAATTCTGTCTCTGAATCTAAGCAAGAGACCAAATAGATGGTTTATTAAGTTTCATTCATGGTCTTCTGCATAATTACTATGAATGGGAGTCCCACTCTAAGTGGAAGAAATCCCTTTTAAAATCTTTGCTGCTCAAAGTTACTGCTCTTTTTGCATACTGTGTGGTAAATCATGGTGTGCCAGGTGACACAGCAGCGATGTAAGGTTCCTTGCATGGAGTCATCTTCCTCATTACCTCTTCTCAAAATGGGAGTGGATTTGTGAATAAAGATGTACAGATGGCTAATATTTATGTTTTCATTCTGTTTGAGGGGAATATATGGCTCACTTCAATTGCTAGACTTTATAATCCATCTGATGTTTCATACCAAGTAGTAGACTTCATCAGTGTCTCAGGTCTGTTGTTTTCATTTTATAGTTTGACTATTTTAAGAGCAGCTAATGCTTATTTCAATAAGCATAATATTTAGAAACAAAGGCACAGGTAAAAACGCTATTTGCTCAGCCTAACGCATTCTTAACAAAGAAAACAAAACGTTGTTTTCTTAGTTAACAAAAATAATTAACATGAAAATATCTTTATAAAAGCCAATATTCAGTGTTTAATTGAGAATTAATTTTCCCCTTGAAATGGGAGTAGAAAATACCAGTATCTTTATGAAACTTGTGGCATATAAACCCCTGAGGGAGGGGTCAGATAAACTTAGGGCGAAAACCAGTCTAAGTCGGCATCAGTTGAATCAATTTTTCTTCTCTGTGGTGCTATCATCCTGCTGTTGTTTATTTTGACCGTAGTTTTGACGACATCTGCAGGTGCATTTGACAATCTGACAGGTTCAAAGAGCGCTTAGCCTCTTCAGATGACCTGTGTGCCATAGACAGGGAACCCTTGGCGTAAGATCCGCCAGCAGAGCTTCGCCCGGCAGCCGGGGCGCGGCTGCGTGGGGCCCTGGGCCAGCTCCGCAGCCGCACGAGGGCACCGGGACACAGCGCGGGCTCTGCCTGCTTGGGGTGGCAGAACCCCGCTCCTCTTCTGGCCTTTACAATAGGTGTCCTGTAGTTCGTGCAGTGCTTATGGAGCACATAACTAAGTGCTTAGATGTTATGTGCTCTGAAATAGCGTGGCAATATTGACATCTGCCATATTAAACCTATGTTCTATTTCTAGCTTCTAATAAAAATCACGTTCAGATTCCTTAGCATTGACAGGGTTCTCAAGTGTTAGTTTTATGTCCTTTTTAGGTAATGTACTGAGATACTTTATTTAACTTTGTATATGTCATTGCTTCCCAAATGATCGCATCAGTGACCTTAAAATTAGGCGGAGTTTGAACTTAGCATGTTTAAAATGCACACATCAGCTTGAGCGTGTGACAAAGCATTAAGCGATGTGGTCTATGTGCTTGAGAGCTCCTCTGAGAGCTGTTCAGGGAGTCTTGTAACTTAAATGATAAGATTCAAGGCTTGATTCCTTTGGAGCGATCAAAATTACTCACTTCCTCTCCACCCTCCTAGTTACTGCTGGTGATGGAGGCTTTGTTTTGTTGTGCAGGTAGTCCTGCAGTATGAGGTTCTGTGATGGTCTTTTGTTGCTTGAACCAGAGTACCATATGTTTGGATTCCTTAAATGGGTCTTATTTTTTGCTCATAAACTTTCAGATTTCAGGCCTTCAGCCAGCTGACTAGGCCCTGCTACAGTTCCCATCAGGCCTCTAGACAACTGACTATTGTGCATGCAAAAAGTATGAGCATTTGGGAGCCATCAGATTTACTGCACATGTGCAGGCCACATGGACAACACGAGTGCAGTGAGTCCTATGTTTCTCAGACATGTCACACTTGCTGCACAGCATGTGGACATGCATTACTGCCCAGGAAGTCCCTGACAAGAAATATGGTGACGTTATGCGTACCGCACCATGTAATGCATCTTGAAATTAACTCTCAAACATTCGTTGTGCTTGTGTGCTTTGTGAAGAAGGTGTTGGAAGTTCAAAATTGTCTAGAGAAGTGATTTTCTTTCACTTAACCTCTCCCCACGCGGTTGCCATGATCTCCTGGTTTTGTCCACCCTGCCTTTCCGCTGCTTCCAGAACTCAACTCTCTTCTGGACTGTAAGTGGTATTAAGGATACTATTGTGAGGTGGGGAGGTAGTGACGGAATCGGTGAGGATATTGATGGCAGGTTCAAGAGAGAAGGCAGCTACAGAACTGCTTAGGTGACAGCAGTGCTTGAATGTAAATATACTCTGAATGTCTGTTTAGTAAATGTTCTTCCATACTAAGAGAAAAAAGCAAAGCTACTTTCTTACTTGAAAACAAACAGATCAAATAAAAATATTTATGTATTAAATGGTTTCCAAATTGATGCAAAGATGTTCTAACTACTACTCATTTTCTAAGAGAAACTACTGTATTTCTTACTGCAGAAGCAGCAGGCAAGATTTAAATCCCTGATGAGTAGACAGCACACCTTTGGTAATAATCTTGTATGTAAGGAGTTTTACATATCTGGAAAGGTTGGTAGTTTCTAATACTTCAGGAAATAGTATGGATAAAAACTGTCCAGCTTTAGATAGCTTCATACAAATAACTTGTTTAAATTAGTATAAATACAAATAAGAAACACTTTGTAGATATCTGTTGTTCTGTGCAGTTTTGTATAACACATGCTGTGCTGACCTCTGCCAACTCCGTACTAAGAGATCAATAGTGACTCGTTTGCCAGCTTCTAGCAATTGCCAGGAGCGAGAAGCCATAGTAGATGTGTGAAGGAAAAACAGCAGAGTCCGCACTCTGCCTCACTGTGGCATGCCTTGAGAATTTGTGTCAATCTCCTTTTAAGAGCTATTTTAACTAGAATGTAGGAAAACATGCCTCTTAATTTTTATAATAATTGAATGTATTTCAAGGATAGGCTTGACTTTTGGGTCATCTATTTTTCTGCCATTTTGTCTGGTTCACTTGTCCTTTTCAGGGAAATTTTGTTGAGGGATTAACAGTGAAGCATGGAATATGCTGACTGCCTATGGTGATGGCATCCTATAGGATGATAGTGTTGAAGAGGTTTTAGGGAGTTTTTTCAGCATTTCTTAGAATTTTAAGTTCATCACAGCTAAACATTAGTAACTTAAAAAAAAATACCATCAGGCTATGATTTTTGCATTAGCTGTAATCATATTTACTTAGTATCCAACAGCTTCTGTACTTCCATCCTGAGGTGAGGGGTGTGTGCCTCTCCATATGTAGCCATCTTTGTAGCTGGGAAGATGCTTGCTAGTAAACTAGAAGAGGAAAAAAAGTCTAAGAGTCTTTCTTTGGAATGATGTTGCCTGGCTGCCAAGGAAAGTTAGGTTCCAACAAAAGTATTTTCACTGCTTGAGTGAGCTAAGGATGTATACCTTCAGTCTGTGTGCAGGAGACTTCAGAGCTTTCGGAGTACTTTGTCTTCCTAAGCAGTGTAATTTCTGTCTTGTCTGGTCTGAACCAGCTGTTCCTTATTCAAGAGCTGATCCCTTGTAGACTAACACTTGATTGAGGGTGCTTGCCTCAGAATAGATAGTGATGAGTGTCAATGACATGCCTGGAGCTGTCTGTGCTTTTGCCCTCTCAAGAGGGTGAAGGAGAGGGATATGGTTCAAGCTCCTACAGTTATCATTGCTGCTTTGAGTACTGTAAGGCTGGAGAGGGGTTTGCTGGGGCTTTGCCCCTTACTTCATCTG